>NW_026635168.1:987500-1580032 GCF_028554395.1 Pezoporus wallicus | reverse complement strand
CGGCGGGGATGCGGTGGCCGGTGCCAGGCCTGGTGCCGGCGGTCCCACCGGCCCGGGGCTCGGCAGCGCCGGTGAGCAGTGGCCGCAGCCCGGAGGAGCGGCGGGGCTCGGCAGCGGCTCTCAGCCGTCCGGTTCCGGGGTGTCGCAGCGCCCGGGCCCGCTCGGCGGCGGGCGGGAAGGACGTGACCTTGCCTTCCCCGCCGCGGCCTCCCTTGCGCCTGCGGCTCCCGGCCCCTCACAGCCCTGCCCCGATTTGACCCGGTGGGTCCGGCCGTGGGTGCTAAGAGTGACGGGTGGGGAGGCTGTGGTACCGAGCAGCTGTAACGGGGAGCGTTCGGTTCTCACAGAACGACATGAAGAGGAGGGAATATGCGATGCCAGGAGGAAATGTGCCCGTGGGATGAAGTGCCTGGGTTTTTGCCCTCATGCATCTGCAGAGATGAGGATGACAATACACTACAGAGCCCTTGTGAAACAGGCACAGAATCAGTGTGGTTTGGGTTGGAAGGGACCTTAAAGCCCATCCCGTTCCAACCCCTGCCATGGGCAGGGACACCTTCCACTAGAGCAGCTTGCTCCAAGCCCCTGTGTCCAACCTGCCCTTGAACACTGCCAGGGATGGGGCAGCCACAGCTTCTCTGGGCACCGTGTGCCAGCGCCTCAGCACCCTCCCAGGGAAGAGCTTCTGCCTAAGAGCTCATCTCAGTCTCCCCTCTGGCAGGTTAAAGCCATTCCCCTTGGCCTGTCCTTACAGGCCCTTGTCCAAAGCCCCTCTCCAGGTTTCTTATAGCCCCTTTAGGCACTGGAGCTGCTCTGAGGTGTCCCTTTAAGGAGCCTTTTCTTCTCAAGGCTGAACAATCCCAGCTCTCTCAGCCAGGCTCCATAAGAGAAGCACCTGGCATCTTTTCTGTTTCAGTATCCACATATATGCAGAGCCATAGCTCCATGCCCACTGTCAGTTAGCCAGCTTTAAGTAGCTAGGAGAGTTTATAGGTGAGGGTGGCTCCTCTGCAAAGGCCCCAACTTGTGTTTCAGGTGTCTGTTAACAGTGATTAAAAAATCATCTGATCAAATCACTTTTATCTTCTATTCTGTGTTCAGTGTTTGTTACTCTTTATTCATGCAGCTCAGGTGTGTGTTCAGCCCCCACTGACTCTGTAGCTGAAAGGTAACTGCTTTAAAGCTCCCAGCTTCTTCCAGTGCAGCCATTGGTGCTTCCTCTGCTGCTTTATAAAGGCTGGTGCAGATCACCAAAGGAAGGCTCTGGGTTTGCAGGCTTGTGGAATGTTTTAGCTGGGCGTTGGGAAGACAGAAAACAGGCTTTTGCAGATGTTTATCACTTGGGGCTATGTGTATGTGTTCAGGCTTTAGAAGGATGTGTTTGGAATGACTGTACAGCACTGTCAACGCCAGCATTGTGCTTTGCAGGTTGGGAGTGTGTCTTTGGTCTGTAAATGTTTTGTGGAAGAACTGTGCAGACAAAGAAGGCACAGCACTCTGTGAAGTTTGTTGTCTGTGTCCTTGCTGGTGGTTTCCTTACTTAAAAAACCCACATGTTAAATTTTCCCTTTATCCCCACTCGTATTTCCTGATGAGACCGAACACAACAGAAATTTAGTTTGGACAACAAGAGCAGTCATGCAGTGAAAGGGGTTTTTGATACGTTTTGCTTCTTTTTATTCATATTTATAGGCTCACAGAATGGTTTGCATTGGAAGGGACCTTAAAGCTCATCCAGTTACAGCCCCCTGCCACGGGCAGGGGTGCCTTCCACTAAAGCAGGCTTCTCCAGGCCCCGTCCAACTTGGCCTTGTTTGTAGGTGTATGCAAGGATGGGTCAGAGACCTTCCCTTATTTGGAGTATTTCTGTGGTTTAATTTGCAGAGGAACAGAAGGCTTTTTGTAAAAGGTGTGATATTGCGAGGTCTTGCATGATGGGAAATTAATTGGAGTTCTATGGTCAGATGCCCTTGTTCCACCTCATCTCTGTCATAATAAACTTCCTCTGAGGTTTCTGGTTTCCTCTTTCTGTTTAAGTACGCAAATCCCGTGCGGCAGAAAACAGCACAGGCTTCATTCTGTGCAGGCTCTGGGGCAGCATGCTGGAGCCTGGTGACTGGGAGAGGTTTAGCTGGGACTGAATGAATGCAGAGGGTGGTGTGTCCTGTGTCTGGGTACTATAAGGTGCTCAGGGGGCTGGAGCCAGGCTGGAGAAGAGAAGACCTCTTAAGGGGAGACCTCAGAGCAGCTCCAGTGCCTAAAGGGGCTGCAGGAAACCTGGAGAGGGGCTTTGGCCAAGGGCCTGCAGGGACAGGCCAAGGGGAATGGCTTTAACCTGCCAGAGGGGAGACTGAGATGAGCTCTTAGGCAGAAGCTCTTCCCTGTGAGGGTGCTGAGGCGCTGGCACAGGGTGCCCAGAGAAGCTGTGGCTGCCCCATCCCTGGCAGTGTTCAAGGGCAGGTTGGACACAGGGGCTTGGAGCAAGCTGCTCTAGTGGAAGGTGTCCCTGCCTATGGCAGGGGTTGGAACTGGGTGAGCTTTAGGGTCCCTTCCAACACAAACCAGTCTGGGATTCTGTAATTTGAAATTACATGTGAAGTATAAGCAACAGCCTCAAATGCTGGGTTCACTGCAGCTCTGAATATTAGCCAGATTGAAGGTATGATGTGCACTGCAAAGTGATTCTTGTGGTGATATAATAGTGTATAATGAATGTAAAATAATAAGCAGCTAAGGAATTAGGTGAAACAAACAGCACATAGAACTGCTGGAAGAGGAGGAAAAAATGGCAACTGCTGCCCTGCAGTGCCCTTGCTACAGGGATCTGTCTGCGTGATGCTTTATCAAAATGGTTTTCTCTGTCTTCTGCAGGACAGCAAAGGGTTATTTCTGCCTTTCACAGGGCATAGCAAAGCATGTGCCATCTATTTCCTCCAAATCCATTGTAATTTAATATTGCAAATATATAACAGGGGTCTAAAACCTGACAAAGTCCTGGAAATGATTCAAACTACCTGTAAGTTTCCAAATGACAGTGATACAGGAAATACAAGCAATATTATTATGATGGCCAAAAGAGAAAATGCTTCCTTAAAAAAAGAAGGATTTTTAAGGAATCAATGATATTTTTAGTGTAGTGTATTTGGATGTGATGGAAGGAAATCAGACTTGAGGTTGGGTTCATAAAACATTGATACCTAAGACTTTTGGTTGGTGTTTCGTGGCCAGCTGCAGGAGCCTCTGCTTGCTGCAGCATCTTGAGGGAAAGAGTTGTTGGGGTTTAGGTTTAGTTCTCACTCCCGTCGCTACATGTACACTAGTGTGAGAGTCCAACATTGTAGGCAGAGCTCCTGGGTTTTGCTTCCTCTCAACTTGATGAACAGTAAATGGGGATTTGGCAGATCATAGAACATCCCTTCTTGGGATGGACCACAAACATCTCCTGGTCCATAGAGCATCTGCACTAAAACCAATAATCCCACCAAAAAAACCCTCCTGGTATACAAAGGATAAATGCTGAGGTACCAGCAGCATATTTTCCCCTCTTCTCCCTTAGCTACCTAAGCACAGCCTGTTCCCAATGCAGGAACAGATGTGTTTGCTGAAGGTGGGAGAACTGACTGGGTAGGGTGTTACCTGCCATCACCGGGGTAAGAAGGGGCTTTAGCCAACATGCAAATGGAAGAACTGCCCCAGGAACCAAGGTTGTGGTTGTGGCAGCCTCCAGGATCACCTAGAAGGCAAGTCCAGCCCGAGCACAGGTGTGAGAGTGAGTCGCCTTAAACCCCCTCTTGCTGTGGGATAACCTCTGGAGAGCCTGCTGAAGGGCTTGGGAGCAACGATTTGTTTCCAGATGAGCATCAGGCAAAATAACTTAAACCCAAAGTGCTGGAAGGGACTGAAAATTCAGTCTGATGAATAGAAAAGAATGGGTTTTGTCCCTTCTCATTTCATTGGGTTGAGCTGTACACACAGTGCTGAAGTGTTTTGCTCATCCTGTGTGTCATGGTGTGGAGCTATTGAGAGGCAGGAGCATGGCCAGCGGCCGATTACAAGATGATTTCCAAGGCTTTTAGTTGTGAAGTTCCCCTTGGAAGGACAAGTGAAGCCTCAGTGTGTGCTGCTGGGGCAATCAAGTCTAATAATCAAAACCACTACAGAATACATGCATGATTTTGCTGCCTATCCATTGTAACCCAGAAAATCAGCCCTGGAAGCCAGAGAGGGCTCGGGAAGGTCTCAGGGGGAAGAGGAGCACGTTTCCTGTTGCTGTACCCGTGCTCCTGTTACTCATTAAACATGTGTTGGCTGCCTTTCTGGAAAATCTTAAGAATTCAGTGTTCCTGCCTTTCCTCTCTGTGCTGTTGGGCAGGGATGGGACCTAAAGCACAAGATTTGTCCTTGTTACTTATTGCCATGTGCCAAAGGAAGTAGAGAAACTTCCTTTGGGGGCTTATGTTGTAGTGAAGCATCTCCCAGTTTTCCTTCTATTTAAAGGAAAATTCCCTGCTTGGCCAAAATACTTTATCTGTGGGAAAAGTTCTTTTTGTGCCTTTAGAGTGGTTTTCCATGAGTCCTGATTTCTCTCTTAGCAATTCTTGTGTGGGGAAAATAACACCTGACAGGGGATGGTGTTTCTCCTTCTGTAGGCTATAGTAGCTTAACCAGTCTTTCTGGTACATCGGAGTATTCAGATGTAAAGGAGATAGATAAAAATCTTGGGTAATGTGGGTTCTGTTGAGTAGAATACAACAAAATATCACTCTTCATATAGTAATTTATGTTCTACTCTGATGTCTCTATGGAAAGCTGTGATTAGTTCTTGTAAAGGGGAGGTGTCTGTATGGAAGCTCAAGATCTGCTCGTATGTCTTCAGAAATAAAAGCAGTTGGAAGTATTAAATAGAGGTTTTAATAGTTTTAAGCATTTAAACAGCTGCTGTTGTCCTCTGCTCTGCTCACAGCTGAGGGCTTGGGGTTGTCTTGAGATTGACAAAGAGAATCTGAATTAACCCAGTTGTACTGGGTAGCGAATGTAAACGGGCAAAGTCAGGGCAGAAATAAGCTGGGGCAGGGTTTGGTTTTCCTCCTTGTTTTTAAAAATGCCTCATTACCACTTAAAAAGCTCTTAAGCTACAAGCTCCCTGTGAAACCATTGGAGACCTCATAGCATTAGAGACCTCATAGCAGCCTTCCAGTATCTGAAGCGGGGCTATAGGGATGCTGGGGAAGGACTCTTCATTAGGGACTGTAGTGACAGGACAAGGGGTAACGGGTTAAAACTTAAACAGGGGAAGTTTAGATTGGATATAAGGAGGAAGTTCTTTACTGTAAGGGTGGTGAGGCACTGGAATGGGCTGCCCAGGGAGGTTGTGAATGCTCCATCCCTGGCAGTGTTCAAGAGCCTTGGGTGAGATGGTTTAGTGTGAGGTGTCCCTGCCCATGGCAGGGGGTTGGAAGTGGATGATCTTAAGGTCCTTCCCAGCCCAAACCAGTCTGTGACTCTATGAAAAAGCTCTCTGCTTTGTTTAGGGAAAACAAGAGTCCAACATCAGTGCTCTGATTTTAACTGCTGCTTTATTTTGGAGAGTGTGTGAGGTGTGGCCATGGAGCAGACTGTTGGGATACTGCTGTTGAGTCTAAATGTGCTCACTGCTTAACTCTTGTCTCCTCTACCTCTTGCAGAATAGCCGGTGCCGGAGGGCATCACTCCGTCCATTACAGCTGTACCGTGGATATGCCACCTCCTCAGGAGAGTCTGGGTACGTAGGGGGATTTGGAGGGTGGAATGTGAAGGTCAAGAGGTGATTCTGCCTCTCTACCCTGCTCTGGCGAGACCCCACCTGGATTATTGCATCCAGCTCTGGAGTCCGCAGTACAGGGAAGACATGGATCTGATGGGAGAGTATCCAGAGGAAGGCCACAAAAATGATCAGAGGGATGGAGTGTCTCCCCTATGGAGGCAGGCTGAGAGAGCTGGAGTTATTCAGTTGGGAGAAGAGAGGGCTTCAGGGAGACCTTATTGTGGCATTTTAGTTCTTAAAAGGGACTCATAAGAAATATGGGGACAGACTTTTTATGGGGGCCTACTTTGATAGGATGAGGAGTGATGGTTTTAAACTAAAGAGGGAAGACGCAGGCTGGATGACAGTAGTAAAACACTGGCACAGGTTGCCTAGAGAAGAGGTGGATGCACCATCCCTGGTGACATTCAAGGCCAGGCTGGATGTGGTTCTGAGCAACCTGATCTAGTTGAAGATGTCCCTGCTCATTGCAGGGGAGGTTGGACTGGATGAGCTTTGAAGGTTTCTTCCAGCCCAAAGAATTCTGTGAGTCCATAAATTGGTTCTTCTGTTGCGTTGTCCAAGAGGGAATCTGCTCCTTAGTTTCACATGGGAGCAAATTGGTAGCAGTGGGACTTGTTGAGTAACTTCCATTCTCATAGTTTTGTGTCTTCCTTGTTTGATTCAGTCAAATGTAAATGAAGCTCATCGAGATGATCAGTAGTTACAAGGAAGGTTGTGAGTTGCCATCCTGCCTTTGGGTTTGTCATGACTGAGCATGGATTTGCTGGTGCTGAAAGTGGCTTAAAGTGGGTGCTGGGTTTATTGGCAAAAACAGAGTGGTTGTCCTCAGCCAGAAGCTGAAGTCTCACAAACTGATTGATGTTTGTCATATAATACACTTTACATCACTCTCACTAATACAGCTGATAACTTTGACTCTTCTTTCCCCCTCAGTGTTTCTGTAGGTAAAATCATCGGTGCTGGTATCCTGTTTGTGGGTGGAGGGGTGGGGGGGACCGTCCTGTACGCCAGCTATGATTCCCAGTTCCGGGAGAGCGTCGAGAAGGCCATTCCCTACTCAGATAAACTCTTTGAGATGGCACTTGGTCCTGCACCTTACAGCACACCGCTGCCAAAGAAACCAGTAAGTGTTTCCCATTCCTAACTGAATAGCTGCTCTGCTTAGACATAAAGTGGGCAGAGAGAGGGGTAAGTGATGTGCTAGAATTTAACTGTTTTCCTAGAGGCTCAGTGTAGATATAGCAGGATTAGAAAACTTTTATTCTGAGCTGAACTTAACTTTAAAGAGGACTGAAAACATGCTGGAATGAGTAAAGATTTGCGTGGTACAGAGCCATGCGTAAGCATCACCCTTTGAAATCTTAGTGGCATGAACATGGGGAAGGGGAAACCTGACGCTGCCTTCTGGAAATTGAATCTGGAAGTTTCTCTGTTCCTACATTTGAAAGCAAACGCTTCTCAGTTATCCAAGAATGCTGAAGAGCTGCTCTGCTCTGGTTGTCCTGAGCTTCCAGAAGCCACTTGACCCGCAAGAAACCCAGAAGTTATTAAATTGGCATTTAAGAGAGCTGTTTTTAATGAAGAGGAGATCAGTTCACCAAAACTGCCTCTTTTCTGGCTTTAGACACCCTAGTGCTCACCCAAGCTCTTCATGCCTCCCAGGCACTAGCAGATTTTGCTGGCTGACAAAGTCATCACCTGCGCAGTCATGGCTCTAACTCAGATGCTTTTCTTAATTCCTTGTGGCTTTGAGTAATGGATATTAAAGGATTAATATCATAAAACCTTGCAATACTCTTTTCTTGAGTGTTTGTCTGCCCTGAACATGAGTGTCTGAATCCTTTCAAAGCGCAGTCAGTGAAATCATGCAAATCTGATTCCTTTCACGCCTGTCAATCCCACACCGTGCCTGTGGCATCATTCAGTGATACCCAGACCAAATCACCGTGTTTGTTCTTTAGTTAAAACATATCTTGAGCTGTGCAATAGCTTGAGCAATAACAATTCCTATCTTTTCCACTGAGCTTCAGAAGGAGTTGCCTAGAAACTGGTCAGGATGGGAGGGGTGACTGCCAGAAGTGTGTGGGGCAAAGCTTGACAGTTGAGGGGCAGGCTGTTGGAGCACTCATCTAAAGAGCTGAAGCTGGGTAGGAGAGACTGATGGCCTCACTCGTTGTGACAATAAATGCTGCAGAGGTTTGAAATAGAGAAGTGTCAACTGAACTAGTTTAAGATATCTTATAGAGACTAAATCATTTAAATCTGCTTTCTAGAGTGGTTTCAGACCTTCATGTGAGTGATTTTTATAGTTTCTGTGTTATTTGTAGTGCTCAACAGACTCAGAAGTGTTTGGAACACTTGAGGCAGGAAATTACCTGCTTTTTATTCATACCTTAATAAACATTTATAAAGAAACCTGTGGCACTGCTGTCCCTTCAGTTTTCCAGAGGTGGAAGTTGTAAAGATTCCTTCTACATTAAAAATCAAGGCAAGAAATGACATGGCCTTGCTATTGTTTTCATCTGTACCTTGAAGCTTAGATTTATGCTACAGCCATCTAGATGTGGAAATGTGCTTTCCCATTCTGATGGAAGCAGTGCCACACAAGCTGCTTGGAAAACTGATGGGGTCTCTTGGTTTTGATTTTTCAAGCTACAGCAAGGCCCACTGAAGATCTCATCTGTAGCAGAAGTAATGAAAGAGTCCAAACAGCCCGCTAAATCCCACATCAGCAAAACAGAGGTTGCTGCTCCTGCAGAGGAAAAAGAAGGTATAGTTATACAGTATCGTGTGGAGAGAAGCAAAAGATCCTAATGGTCTATGTCATACGTGCTAGGGGAGATTTAAGATAGTCCTTTGGAATGGTTGATGATGAGTATGCTCTCATTTCTGAGAATTAATGTTATTTTCAGTCATAGGGAAATTTGCCTAAAATGGCTTTAGATTTCTTTTTTCCTACTATTTTGTTTCTTAATTTACTTTATAGACTGTTTGGAATGTGAGATAAACTTTAGATATGGGACTCAGCAGGATGATCACTTTGGTGCTGAGGCTATTCACCTCTGCTTGCAAGCACAAGAAGCTTTCATTTGGATAATGATTGAGCTACTGTAAAGCCAGATCAAACAGGATTGGTTTAGAGAGGAGCAGTTTTAACATCATTGTACATTTCATGGCTGCATGTGTGTGTGTATGTGTAATACTTGGTTGCTGTGTCTCCAGGAAGCTCTCTGGCAATACTAATATCAGTGTCCAAAAGAATGTTTTTAGAGGCAAAAAAATAATGAAGTCTTATATCCCTGTTCTTAACATTCTAACACACATTTACTGGGTGGTTTTGTTCTGTAACTGTGTTTAACAGCGGGCAAGGCTGCAGCACAGATCATCTCTGCAACAGGGGTAGCCGTGTCGGTGCCAGCTCCTGGGATACAGACTGAAGAAGGTGAAAAAGATCATGTGAATGTGATGGATAAACCCCAAATCCTATAGCTTCAAGTGCATAAACTCTTACTCCTGTCTTGGTATTTGTTAGTTTTTAAAGGCTTTTTAAAAGGATTCTTTGTTTTTAAAGGATTCTTTGTGCCTCTCGCAGAAGGACACTCCCATCATCTGTTAATAGAGTTTTAGCATACTAAGAAGCTGAGAGTGATACCTGGGACAGGTATAGGTGTGAACACAAGAGGGAAGCCTTTATGCTGAACTGGAACTTGCATAGTCCAGTTTGCCTGTGCTCTTTGTGGCTTTCTGGTTGCTGTTCAGAAAAGCATGTTTGCCCAGGGCCAAGTGGAGCAACTGAAGAACATTGCTTAACTCAACAAGAAGCAGCAGCTTCTCTATCATGGTCTCTTTGAGATGGGATTATATTAATTTCTTTATGTATGAACACATCTCGTAACAAGTGTGGCAGCAATAAGTAAATACATTCTTCAGAGTTAGCATCAGCATTATTAGAAGGTAACCTGAGTCTGAGAGGTCTGGGCTGTCTCCTCAGTACAGATACAGACTTGCTGTTGGTCTTGAATTACTTAAGTGAATGCTCACTCTTAAATAGCCTTAGGCTAAGGAATAGAATAGAATTGTGAGTCACCATAACCTGCTCACTAATCTCTTGTTATTTTAACTGGACACTAAGCATGCCAAAGGAGAACTAAAAACCCCCAAGATACTATCTTAAAAATTAAACTTGTCTCCATAGATGTTTCTCACTTCTTGCTTTGCCTTTTGCCTTTGAATCTTGTGTATTTTTGTATCTGGTCAACATCAAATCTACACATGCAGGTGAGGTGTCCATGCTACCATCTTTAATTTTAAGAAGATGTGAGCCTGGCCTTTACTTACAGATATAAAAGTGCCTGAGGTAGTTTCAGCATGGCTTTGTGCATAAGTCAGATTTGTAAAGTGATCCTGATGATAAAAATCAGTGCAGGAAAGAAAGTGACTTCCCTGCAAGTAATCCAGGTACTAACTTGGGCTCTCCACTGAAACAAGCTCTTTTACTTCCGAGTAGGTAAAGTACATGAAGGTTTCCATGCTGTAAAAGAACGGTCACCAGAAGAAGTTGCAGCCCGGCTTGCCCAGCAAGACAAAGAGGAGCAAGAGAAGATATCAGGTGAGTGTGCCGTTGGTTTTCCTCTCTGTGTTGTACGTGACAGAAGAATTGTTGGACTCTCTTGGCTTTAGAGTTCTAAGCTGCTTATACAGCTTTTTGTTGTCTCTGTGTTGAATTGGCAGAATGAGTGGTGTTGAAGCTTCTTCCACTCACTATGAAGTACCTGATAGTCAAAGAATGATGGAAAACTTTGGGTTGGAATGGATCTCCAAGGTCCATCTCCCTGCATGGGGAATTGGGACAGGTTAGAATAGATTAGACTTGGTTGGTTGGAAGGGACTTAAAACAATCATCAAGTCCAACTCCCTGACCACTTCAGGGCTTGACCAAGTTCAAGCATGTTCTTAAGGGCATTGTCCAGAGGCCTCTTAAACACTGACAGGCTTGGGGCATCATCCACCTCTCTGGGAGCACCCTTTGAAAGTATAAGTAATGATCCTTCCACAGGAAGGTTGCTCAAGGCCTCCCTGGAGGTTTGGAGCTCTGCCAGGATAGAGGTTGTTCCACCTCCC
Organism: Pezoporus wallicus; assembly: GCF_028554395.1. Lineage (NCBI taxonomy): Eukaryota > Metazoa > Chordata > Aves > Psittaciformes > Psittacidae > Pezoporus > Pezoporus wallicus. The sequence continues at coordinate 1,569,105 of NW_026635168.1, read as the reverse complement.
TGAGCAGTTTTGTCAGCACTTCCTGAGATGGAGAACTTGGTGCATCCAGTTAATTTCTCTTGCTGCCACATGGATCTGTTGCCTCTCTCCATTTCTCTGGCCACCTCTGAGAAGCCTGGTTCAGGTTTTTCTGTTACAGCCCTTTAGATGTGGAAGGCATCACTTAAGATACCCCTTCAGCTTCTCTTCTTTTGGCTCAGCCTCCCTCTATGTGATGGGATACACCTCTTGGATTAAATGCATTCCCGTGCAAAAACATGGTGAAGGTTTTCCACGGAGGAATTTTATTGCTGTAAGTGCAGACTTGCACCTTAGAACTCCCTTTCTAAATAGGAAGTGCGTTTGGTGACTCTTCTTCTGGAGGCTGTATTGCAGTTCCTGAACTGAACTCTTTTGGGTCATAGAAAATAGCATAAGGAGGCACAGCGGATGTGAGGTGTCGTTTCACTGATTCTAAAACTCTTTTCTCTATAGTTTAATTGACTTAATTCATGTTTTTCCAGCCCTTGCAGCAACTCTTGAAGGAGCTCTAAGCGCAACAGCTCGTGTAACCCTTCAGGCCATTACTGCCCAGGAGTCTGCTGTGCAAGCAGTCAATGCCCATTCACAGATACTGAAGGAGGCCATGGACAATTCTGAGGTAAACTGGGACAATATTGTTCTTTTTCTGAACACGCTGAAAGAACCACCCCCCCTTTTCTGAACACACTGAAAGAACCACCCCGCACCAAACAACCTTTGATCTCACAACTAAAACTGAAGTTGGAAGCTTTTCTTGCAATGTATTCACTGTTATCACTCATGTTCCACTTGTGAATGAGGTGGCTTTGCTTTTGAATGATCTATTTTTCCCCAACTCCTTTATTTCCCTTTATTAATGTATTATTAACTTGCACTTTTCTGCTTGCAAGTATTCACGTTGTATTTTAATTCCCAAGCTCCTTTTTTTACCCAGGTACAGTGCGGGTATTATGCTGCCCACCCTGCTAATTCTGTCAAGCTCTTCTCCTTACCAAATCTTGCTGGGTTCTTTGTTTCTTGCCTGGAAATGAGCAGGTGGTGTATGAGCAATGGCATTTGTGGTTCTGGTGCGCCAGTGCTGGAATAAACCTAATACTTGTGGGGAACTGCTGCTGCCTATTGAGTTCTGGATCAGAGGATATCATTTAGTTGTTAATCAATGAGCATATGGGCAACTAAACACACACAAGATTTAATCTAGTGGTTAGTAAAACAAATGCCTTAAGAGTTTGCTTTTAAGCTTAAGTGTTAAGCTTACTTTAACATTAAGCAACTTAAAAGTATTATGATGCTTTAAGTGTTAAGCTTAAAAGCAGTGTTTAGGTATTAGAGTACATTAATACATGCAGGTATTCGCTGTGGCACCATAGTGATCCACACAGCCTTTTCTGCATGTACAAATGGCTGTTGATCAGGTGAGGAACCCAACAAACCCAAACTAAAACACTGGAAGAGGAGAATAATTCCTGCTGTTGGTAAAACACAAGGATATTGCTCAGGTTGAGTGAAATCTGTAGCAAGAAGTGGAATTTGTAGCAATGTGTGAATCAAGGCCAGGTTGGACAGAGCCTTGGGCAACACAGTCTAGTGTGAGGCATCCCTGCCCATGGCAGGGGGTTGGAACTGGATGGTCTCTTCCAGCCCAAACCATTCTGTGGGTCTATAAATCTCTACAGACTTTGTTTTGACAACTCTCTCACTGAGTGATTGCAGTGACCCTGATTAGGAATCTGCTTCTTAGGATGCTGGGGAGAAAAAGTCCTCTCAGTGGCGCACACTGGAGGAAGCACTGAAGGATCGGAGGAGAGCTGTGGACGAAGCTGCTGATGCCCTTCTAAAAGCCAAGTGAGCTGCTGGGTTTTAAGGCTCATTGAATGGTGAGATAGTATTGTCCATGCGAGGGCTGGGAGACACCCAATATGTTTCTAGAAAGGATGCAGTCACTGCTGCAGGCACACTGATGTGTTAGTGCCAAATCAAAACCAGGTTCCATACACTAATGAACATTTCAGTTTGCAGTGTGTACACCTGATTGTTTTCCTTTGTCACCCCTCCTTTCTCTGATTGATGGCTGTACCATTATCTTGGGTGCCTGTGCACACAGTCCTCACTGTACCCAGGAGTCTGAAACACTCCTATTCTGTTTTAAGAACTTGTTTATCCCCTTAGTGCTTGTATCTAGTGGTGGTAAATTCAAATAAGATTAAAATAATCCATAATCCTTTTAGTGTTATTCTTGGATAATTTTGTCAATATTAAACTTATTGGAAGGGCATGTAGTGGTAAGACAAGGGGGAATGGCTTTAACCTGAATAGATTTAGGTTAGATATAAGGAAGAAGCTCTTCCCTGTGAGGGTGCTGAGGCGCTGGCACAGGGTGCCCAGAGAAGCTGTGGCTGCCCCATCCCTGACCATGTTCAAGGCAAGCCTGGGTGGGACTTGGAGCAAGCTGCTCTAATGGAAGGTGTCCCTGCCCGTGGCAGGGGTTGGAACTGGAGGAGCTTTAAGCTCCCTTCCAACCCAAACCAGTCTATGGTAAATGCAGACAGCATGAAGTAAACCTTTCTCTGGGGTTATGCTGTAAGACCTGTACATGTTATTTATCATTAGCAGCTGCTTCTCTTTTCAGAGAGGAGTTAGAGAAGATGAAAGGTGTAATCGAGGACGCCAAGAAGTCTCAGATTGCAGGAGCCAAATCTCACATTACCTCTGCAGAAGAAAACCTTCGTCATATGATAGTTGACTTGGACAATGTGGTGAAAAAGGTAATGCTTCCACAGACTGTAAGTGCCTGGCAACTTGTGCAGGTCTCCCATCCCCACATCCTCTGTGGTAGGTTAGTAAGTTCCATCCTGTTCCAGCTATACTCTGTCTCAGAGCTGATTGTACTCCCAGTAATCAGCCATGACAAGATCTTTGTGAGAGCTTGAACTCTCTCCTGAAAGAGTCCAGGCAGCTTGATTGGAGTCAGTCCTTTCTGTGGGCAACTTCTTCTTCCTGTTTGATTCCAAGAGGAATTTAGTGTGAGGTTAAGGAGGAACAGGAGCAATGTGTGCTGATGACTTGGTGTGTAAATGGTGTTACCCACTAACTCAGAGCCTGGCTGTAAATTCTCTATGCTTCCCTTTTCAATACTAACCCCCTCTCATTTGGGTTTGTTACAGGTTCAGGCAGCACAATCTGAGGCCAAGATTGTAGCTCAATATCATGAGCTTGTGACTACAGCTAGAGAAGAGTTTCAGCGAGAGCTTGACAGCATCACCCCCGATGTCAAGCCTGGCTGGAAGGGGCTAAGTAAGTCTCTGATGGCACCATGACTGTGTGCATGTTTCATTTGGTTAAACATCAGTCTTCAGGTTTCTGAAGGGGATTTCGGTGATTGGGATGTTTTGGGCTGTATCTTGTAATAGAGAGACTTCCATATTATTCTTCCTGAATTCCTCAAGACTTGAACTCTTGTTTAAGTCACTGTAGATGATAAGCTCTTAGTTTCCTCTTTTACTTCTGCATGACTGACTTGTTGTAGTGAATGTGTGTTAACTTTTCCAACCTCTCCTCTTTCTGTTGCAGAGATAACTGACTTAGGTGAGTTAACTTGTTCTGTCTTGTGCATGTCATCTCTTCTCTTTGTCCCTTTTCATGTCTGTGTGGCGCATGACTTTACATTTAAGCCAGTCTTTGTGCTGCTGAGATTCCAGTGAGAAGCAGACCCTTTGAAGACCAATCCTAGTTTATATTGTGGTGGTGTTTGTCCTGAAGGAGGCCCACCTCAGCAGTCCTGGTGGCAGAGATACTGGATACTGCAGCTCTTGACAGCCCTGCCACAACACCTCAGTACTAGGGCTGCTCTGAGCTGGGCCACCAAACCCAGATCAGTTTCATTTGAAGCTGATTTGATTGCCCAGATTTCATCTTCAAGCTGGTTTCAGTTCTGATTAACCCTTTGATTCTAAGCTTGATTATTATTTATATTCTTTTAATCAAAGAAATGTAAAATTTAAATCTGGAGTGCAGTAAACCCTCATTATAACAGTGTAAGTTCAGCACTGAGCTTAGTGCTGCTGCTCAACTTCCCTGCTGAGCACCACTGTACTGAACCCTCCTGTGCCAGTCCTCTCCCCAGCACTCAGCAGCAGGGTGGCTGGAGCACTGTGGAATTTCATGTGCTTCAGACCCTGCAGGCAGGCATTCCTGAGTAGTCCTGTATGGAAAACGGGGCTGGCAGCCAGTGCAAAGTGAGCTGCAGCATTTTACAGAGCCTGGGCAGCTCTCAGGTCCCCATATGTAAGGTCAGGAGATGCTGCAGGTGTAGCCTGTGTCCTCCTCCTTTCCAGGCAGCAAAATAGCAAACTTGTTAGCAAATCCAAAGTGGTTGTGACCCCCACAGCTCTTTGAGAGGCCAAACATGGAAAGTACAGACTGGGGTAAGAAATGTGATTGAGAACTGCTGGTCTGGAGGACTGGTGAAGGAAGATAAGTTGTGGCTGCCTCTCACAATGAATTCAGTGTTTTCAGGATCTAATTTCTATAAGATTGGACCAAGCTGGAGTTATCAGTGTTCAGTGTCCTATGGAGATGGGCTGAAAGCTGGGATGGTTCAGCCTGTAGAAGAGAAGGCTCCTTACAGGGAGGCCTGAAAGCAGCTCCAGTGCCTAAAGGGGATATGAGAAAGCTGGAGAGGAGCTTAGGACAAGGGCCTGCAGGGACAGGACAAGGGGAATGGCTTTAACCTGCCAGAGGGGAGATTGAGATGAGCTCTTAGGCAGAAGTTCTTCCCTGTGAGGGTGCTGAGGCGCTGGCACAGGGTGCCCAGAGAAGCTGTGGCTGCCCCATCCCTGGCAGTGTTCAAGGCCAGGTTGGACACAGGGGCTTGGAGCAAGCTGCTCTAGTGGAAGGTGTCCCTGTCTGTGGCAGGGGGTTGGAACTGGATGAGCTTTAAGGTCCCTTCCAACACAAACCAGTCTGGGATTTCTCTCCTAGATTGGAAGTCCTTCCCCGTAGGTGGGTTCAGAGCAGTTCTGTGTGGGCATTAGCACAGGTCAAAGGCTTGAAGTGCTCAGGGATCCCCATAAAACATGCTCACTGGCCAACCACACAGAGCCTCAGAGTGCTTGAGGGGGAGGTGGACAATGCAGTAGAGCAGCCACTTCCCTGCAGACCTTCCCTAACACCCTGTGTGTTCTTCAGCTGACCAGTTATCAACAGACGACTTGAACTCTCTCATTGCACATGCCCATCGCCGCATCGACCAGTTGAACAAGCAGCTGGCAGAGCAGAGGGTGCGGGAGCAGCAGCACATTGAGCTGGCCCTGGAGAAGCAGAAACTTGAAGATAAAAAAGCATTTGAGGCAGCTGTGGCCAAAGCGCTGGAGCATCACAAGAGTGAGATTGAATTGGAACAGGAGAAGAAGGTAAAGCAGCCTCCTAAAGTGCCTAAAGGGGCTCCAGGAAACCTGGAGAGGGGCTTGGGACAAGGGGCTGGAAGGATAGGACAAGGGGAATGGCTTTAACCTGCCAGAAGGGAGACTGAGATGAGCTCTTAGGCAGAAGCTCTTCCCTGTGAGGGTGCTGAGATGCTGGCACAGGGTGCCCAGAGAAGCTGTGGCTGCCCCATCCCTGTCAGTGTTCAAGGCCAGGTTGGACACAGGGGCTTGGAGCAACCTGCTCTAGTGGAAGGTGTCCCTGCCTGTGGCAGGGGTTGGAACTGGATGAGCTTTAAGGTCCCTTCCAACACAAACCAGTCTGGGATAGATACAGACACCATAAATTAAACCTTTCTGTGGCTAAACCGCAGTAAGTGCCTGGTGAGTAATCAGCAGTTGTTGGCATTAGTGGATTGTGAAGCTGCTTTTGAACAGGAAAAGGCTCAGCTATGGAACTGGACCTCAGCAGCTTTTTAAGATGAAACATTGGCCCTATCAATGCCACTTGTATAAAATACCTGCTGAGTAATCAGTGATGTTGTATAAATCACCACCTGCGACAAGCAGTTGGAAACTAGCACTGTTGTAACAGCCCCTTGTGTGTGCAGATCGAAGAAGTGCGGGAGGTGATGGAGGGTGAAATGCGGACGCAGCTCCGGCGGCAGGCGGCTGCCCACACAGACCACATCAGGGACGTTCTGAGGGTCCAGGAGCAGGACCTGAAGGTGGAATTTGAGCAGGTAAGGGAGAAGAGTCCCTGAGGGAATTAGGGGGATATCTCTCATATACCTAAAGGGGGCCCACGAGAATACTGGAGAGGGACTTTTGACAAGGTCTCTAAAGATTTTACCATAAATGATAAACTTTGGATAGTTCCAAGTGTAATAACTGTTAAATTCACTCTAGTAAGGCTTTTCACTGGTCTGTTGTATTTACTATATGCATTGTCCCTAGCAGGGACAAGAGCTTTATAGAAACACCCCTTAAAAATCAGGTGCCTGTAATGAAGTGGCTGTTTCTGGTCTGATCGATGTGTCTTGCTCTGTTTTAGAACTTAGCAGAGAAACTCAGTGAACAAGAAATACAGTTCAGACGCCTTAATCAGGAGCAGCTAGACAACTTCACCATGGACATCAACACTGCCTTCGCCAGGCTGAAGGGAATTGAGCAAGCAGTCGAGAGTGAGCACTGAAATCACCTTTCTCTAAGGACTAAAGTTGTGTTACCCAACCTCGGTGCCTAAACCCAGGTTTGGGCACGTAACTTGTGGTCTTGGGTTTGCCACATTACTGAGTGAGTCCAAACTGCTGTTGTCTTGTTCTGATCCTGAATTATGGATCAGATTTAGGATCAAGTGCTGTGGGAGTGGGTGCTTGTCAAAGCAGAGTGTTTAGAGGTGGCTTTTGCTGCTCATGTTCACAACTTCCCATGTGTGCACCCAAACGAGCATCTCATTCTTGGCTTAACCTTGCAGGTCACGCAGTGGCAGAGGAGGAGGCCAGGAAGGCCCATCAGCTGTGGCTCTCTGTGGAAGCACTCAAATACTGCATGAAAACAGCCTCTGGGGACAGTCCCACAGAACCCCTGGAGAGTGCAGTGAAGGCCATCAAAGCCAGTTGTGCTGACAACGCGTTCACCGAAGCCTTAACAGCAGCTCTCCCGCAGGAGTCCCTGACACGGGGAGTCTACAGCGAAGAGGCCCTCAGAGCGCGCTTCTACACGGTCCAAAAACTGGCCAAACGGGTGGCTATGATCGATGAGACCAGAAACAGCTTGTACCAGTACTTCCTGTCCTACCTGCAGTCCCTGCTTGTCTTTCACCCTCAGCAGCTGAAGCCGCCTGCAGAGCTCAGCCCCGACGACCTCGACACCTTCAAGTTACTGTCTTACGCTTCCTACTGCATCGAACACGGAGACCTGGAGCTGGCGGCCAAGTTTGTCAACCAGTTGAGAGGGGAGTCCAGGAGGGTGGCCCACGACTGGCTCACCGAGGCTCGCATGACCCTGGAAACAAAACAGATCGTGGAGATCTTGACGGCGTACGCCAGCGCCGTGGGGCTGGGAACAACTCAAGTGCAGTGAGGCAGGATTGTGGCGTTGGAGGTGGTTCAGTGATGGAATGTGCTGGGAAGAAGTGGCATCGTCTCCTGAGGGTTGCAAAGCAAGCCGTTGGCAGGGGCTGGAGGTGTGAAAGCAAAGCACGGGTGCAGGATTTGTTTCCTTGCACTGTATTTAACTTCACAACCTGTTGTATCTTTGTCAGTTTGGAGTTATCCTGACACCCAGCTTCAGGAAGCTTCTCTACAATTGGTGTAAGAGTTTTGTTTCTTCCCCATCTTACCAAGCAGGCTTGTGGTCAACCAAAATCATGTTTGTAACCTGCCATTAACAATTCGCCACTTTGTCAGCTCAATAAAACCAGACTTCAACGACTTTCTCCTGCTGTTCAGTCTCATGTCAATGTCAAATATAGCCTTCCAGTGCCTACAGGGGCCTAGAAGAAACCTGGAGAGGGGCTCTGGACAAGGGCCTGCAGGGACAGGCCAAGGGGAATGGCTTTAACCTGCCAGAGGGGAGACTGAGATGAGCTCTTAGGCAGAAGCTCTTCCCTGTGAGGGTGCTGAGGCGCTGGCACAGGGTGCCCAGAGAAGCTGTGGCTGCCCCATCCCTGGCAGTGTTCAAGGGCAGGTTGGACACAGGGGCTTGGAGCAAGCTGCTCTAGTGGAAGGGGTCCCTGCCCATGGCAGGGGGCTGGAACTGGATGAGCTTTAAGGTCCCTTCCAACCACAACCAGTCTGGGATTCTATGAAGAGCAGCCTTCCTCCATGGCCTGGAGAAGCTCATTTTTGAATCTTTAAAGGAACAAGATTATAGATATGATCCATCTGCCCATTTATACAGCTGCAAAAAAATCCATGGATGAATATAGGTTTAGGTGTGTAACTTAACCTGGTTGCCCTGGTGGACTTCTGCCCCTTGTCAGACCTGGTCTTCTGTAGTTGCAGACAAGTAGGTATTTCTCTCTAGAAGCCAGACTTTGATTCAACAGTGAGAGCTCACATAAAGACCAAGCTCTTTCCGTCCCTTTTCTCCTTTGTCCCTCTTTCTTCCCCCTTTTTCCCTTCTTATCATCAGTGAAGGAAGATTGAAATCAGTAACCGTGGCTTTGTCCACTTGTTAATCCAGTTTTAAACTGGTGGAACATCACCCCAAAATCCCTTTTTCTCTGCTACACCCAGCACTTGCTACACAGTGCACAGGCATGTCTGCCTTCTGGAGCAAGTCTTGCCTTCAAGCAGCAGTGAAGTCCCTCTGTTCTTGTACCATGGGGAACTTCCACCCTTTCAGCTATGGCTTGTTCTACCTCTAGCAGCTGTTGTTTCCTCAACTCATTCCTGACTTACCCTGATGCAGCACTGTGCTGTGAGCACCAGTTACCTCCAAGGCAGAGAACCAAACCCCAGTCCTGTCTGCCCAGCCACCTCAGTAGCTTTACTACTGTGTTCTGCATGAACTTCACTCACCCTCTCACAGAGCAGCAACACTTTGTAGTCAATCAACAGTGTTTGCTCAGGGATTACCAGGATGCAGCCAGCTTTCTGTCAGCCATTTATTACATGCAGTCTCCAGCTGTACAAATTGTAGTTTTAGCATCTTCCAACAGTCCAAAGCCTGTCCCAGAACACCCAGAAAGATGGGGAACAACACACAGGTGATGAGTATTGCATCTGCAGTGTTTACATACAGAGTAAACCTCGTATTTAAGTAGTTCAGTGAAGTTGGCTGGAAAGGAATTAAATCTGGCACAGGTTTAAGTCACAGGAGGCCAAAGAGAAGTGGCTCAAGCTGGCAATGTCTTGTATGTGCTGAGCAGCCCCAGGAAGTGCACTCCTTGCTGCAGCCCTCCCCTGCTTCAGCAGGTCATGACTGCTGGGAGCCAGCTCATGCAGGTAGGGGTGTGGAAGAAACTGTGCTGGTGTAGGGCACACTGTGTTTGAAGTCACCAAACAGGACACACTCCAGCTTGATCCAACAAGGACAGCGTCCTCTTGCAAAGCAGGTCCTGTATGGGAGAGCTCTAAAGTGCTCAGCAGTGCTGCAGCACCTCCCAAACACTTCCCCTCAGTCATTTCAGTTCTCACAGAAGACTCCTGGCATCCAGGCAGCGGCTGCTCCCAGTTTTCCAGTGAGGAAGGCAAGGACAGCTACTCACGGTCACTGTCACTATCGCTGTCACTGTCGCTGTCTGGCTGGATGCTCTCCAATGTCTTCCTGCATGTGTAAAACAGTTCAGTGATCAGTGACATCTTGTGACTTCCGCTTGAAAGGACAGATGTAAAACACAGGGTAAAGCCCCTCCAAAAAGAACGTTATGGGCTGACACCTACTGTCCTCAAAGGACAGGTCTACCCAACATTTGGTGGAAGCACACTTTGGAAAAGCCACTTAAGTTACCCAGAAGTGATGGGTCAGCTTCTCAAGGATGCTGAACTTCCGTTTATTCAGTCCCTTGGACCAGACCACTGGCTCCATACTGTGGTCCCTCAAGGCTAAACCCAGCAACTGAGCTTGGCTGCAGCAGCTTGCTGCAGTGATGAACAGTGATGCCTGGTGAGATGAAGATTAACCATGGCCCTCAGAACCTGTGAGCCATGTGCAGGCCCATCCTGTGCCCATTCCCTGCTTTTACTAGCCTGCAATCAGTATCTTTTAGGTGGCCAGACCCAGCTAGGAGAAGATTCTAGGAAAGAAAGGTGGAAGCAGATGTGAGTGGTGGATAATGCTAACCATTCCTTCTAGGAGGGATGGACAGTGTGGAATCAAAAGCAGCGACCATTTTGGGAGTGTGAATCAACCACAGTCCATGCACAAGCCAATTCTGTGCCACCTTTCCACAGGAATTACCCCTCCAACACCCTGCTATATCCCTTCAGCAGTAACATGAAGTACTTAAACTTACTTCTGCTTTTCAGAGAGCTCAAACTCCTTTTCCGTTTTGCTTTTAAGCTTTTGAGATGCAGGATGGCCCAGGGATGCTGCCAGCTTTACCAGCTTAATCGCCTCATCTGCGTTATTGGTTTGTTTAGCACAGTTCCAGAACCCATCCAACACCTGATTACTGCAAAAGAAATGCAAAGAGTGTTCACAGGGTCCCAGGTGAGGTGGCCATTAATTTATAGCACCTCCTTTAGAGGGAAAGGAGGTGACAGATCCTCACATCACTCAACCAGCCCAATTCTGCTCCTGCAGGAATTTCACCTCAGTCTTCACCCTGTACCAACGTGGTGCACTTGGGAACAACCATCCCAGCAGAAAGCTTTTAACCCCAACTATGATATTCTATAATAGAAATGCAAGATCTCAGCCTCTACCTGAAGTCAGAACCTAAAAGTACTTACGTGGGAATCCTATTGATCTGCTGGAAACGCTCCATCATGTTCCTGTTCAAAAGAAACCAAAACAGTCACTAAAAAACCCTCACACACCACAAACCACAGGAAGAGACAGATACTGAATCTCCTGGGTAAGACAAGCCCCTGCTGAGACACAGGCAAGCTCAATGTCATGAAACAACCTTCCCCACAGATCTGAAACACACCCCATGCTGTGTTTTCACAGATGCGGTGTGTGCCAGCTACCAGCATTGATGGCTTTAACACAAAATATCTTAACTCTTAACATTAGTGTCAGAGAAAACAGCAAGTGTAGCTGATGGGAAGCTTAAAGTATGATGTATTTTTAGAAGGGTACTTGCCAAACCTTTGTTTCAAATGAATCAGTGCGAAGAGAACATCTGTGTTTAACAGAAAACAGCTCAGAACCTTCAACTGGAAGCTAGTTATTTCAACCAGCATTTCAAGTTGAGAGCAGGCAGGACAGCAAATTCTAGTTCTAAACGTATTCTCTTTATAGGTCTAATTAGGGTTCATTAAAGGTTTAATTAAACTCTAATTAATCTCTTGAGCAGTTTGAATTTCAAAGGGCTCTGGAAGTTATCAAATGGGAAGCTGCAGGCAGTCAGCAGTGCTTAGTGAAGTGATAAACCCCACCTTGCCATAAGCAGCTGTGAGATGCTCTAAGCCAGCTGCTGCATTAACTTCTAACCCATTTCTAAGACAGACAACTGTAACCTGGTGCCAAGAATGAACAGTAAAGTTAAGGAACCCTCCTCACATTCCCAGCAGGATTTATCCCCTCCTTTTGCCTGCACCAGCATTCCAAGGCAATGGATTTTTGGGATTAAGCCTTGAGTTACAGGGTCAGCAACCAAACGCTCACAGCAGCCTCACACGTACCAAGCATCTTGGGTCCTGCCAGCCCTGGCAAACAGGAGAGCAATGCAGCCCAGCATGCTGCCTGTCCACTGTAACTGGACCCGCTCCCTCCCGCTCTGCTCGTGCACAGCTTTGATGTCTTCAGCACACTTGGCAAACGCCTGCTGGATCTGTGGAGAGATTGTGCCATTAATCCCAAACCCTCTAGAATTAACATCCCCCCTTCACTGCAATTCCTCCTACAGGTTTGTGGTTTAAATGTGTCCATTAACAAAGGTTATTCCTCACAAAAAGATGCTCACTTCTGCCAGCTCCAAGATGGCTTTGCAGGTACTTGAGAGCTCTGCAGTACATAGAAGCTTTTAACTCTCCTTAGGTTGAGGAGCCAGTTACTACAACATCTCTGGCAAAAATCCCTGAATTTCACAAGGATGTGGCTGTCTGGGCTGGACTGTTCTTCCAAACCCAGGTAAGGATGTGATCCTCTTCTGTGTTAATCCGAGGTTTTTCTGGAGGTTGAAGACAATTCAAAGGGCTTAGCAGGCCTGGATGGGCTCACATAGATCTGGAAATTTGGAATGGCATATGCACTGGAACTAAGACTGACAAGGAGGATAAATCAGCACTTAAATACAGTCTATATGCTGCACTAAGAAATGGGGAGAGCTCTACTCTTTTCGCAGAGTCTCTTTATTGGTTTTGGCTGGAATAGTGTTAATTTTCTTCACAGCAGTTAGTAGGGGGCTGTTTTGGACGTGCTGAAAACAGTGTTGATATACAGGGATGTTTTAGTTACTGCTGAACAGTGCTTCCACAGAGTATAGGCTGGGGGTGCACAAGGAACAGGGAGGGGACACAGCCAGGACAGCTGACCCCAACTGACCCAAGGGATATTCCACACCATATGGCATCACACTCAGCATATAAAGCTGGAGGAGGAAGAAGGAAGGGAGGGATGTTCACATCCATCTTCTTGAGTAACCGTTACATATGGAGCCCTGCTGTCCTGGGGATGGCTGAACTGCCTCCCTGCCCATGGGGAGTGGTGAATGAATCCCTTGTTCTGCTTTGCTTGCTCAGACAGTTTTGCTTCCCTCATCAAACTGTCTTTATCTTAACCCCGGAGTTTTTGCACTTGACCCTTCTGATTCTCCCCACCATCCCAATGGGGAGGAGGGAACAAGTGGCTGTGTGGTGCTTTGCTGTATATGGGGTTAAACCATGACAGCTTCCTTACCTCATCAGGGTGCTGCTCCCTGCTCATCAAAGACAAGAGCTCTTCCAACAGTTCTGGTCTCCTATTAAACCCCATCTGTTTTACATCTGTTAGAGAAAGGCAATAGTTGGTATGCATGGCTGGTACCTCTGCTCCCAACTCCAGGTATTAAGGTCAGTGTAATGAATGCCATCTTATAAAGCATTTTCTGTGACTGAGCAGGCCTTGTATTAGTTCCCTTTCCCCTCATTATCATGCCCTGAAGGTCCTGTGCACCCAGTACATGAACTAAAAGGATTTCTTCTGCCAGCCTGCAGATTCCTGGGTGCCAGGCTGACTGTTCCCCTTGCTAACAGCCTTCAAGGTGCCCAGCACCCAGCCAGCCCAATGCTGGTGATGACCACGGCACAGAACAGGGAAGGTAACAGCACACAGAGCACTGTCAGTAACATCAAGCAGTTACAGGTCCTAAGTGGGAACATGGACCTGAACTGCTGCTGGATAGTGAGACCCATGACTCTCAGTGGTCAGAGACATCTCCACCATTGTCTGCTTCCTCTGAAGACCAAGTGGTGACTTGTATTCTTTTATAGAGCAAACCAAATACTGAGACTTGACCCCATCTGCAGAGGGTCCAGATGATTAGAAACCTTAAGCTAAGCAGTGTTATAAAATTCTGCTACTTATATAAAATTGTATTACACTAATTCTGCCTATAGAAATCCCATGCTATTCTGCTTATCAATTCTACGCTAATCATAAAATCCTATTAAGAAAATAAAGCTTTAATTCTAACTACAAATCAGTGCTGTCATCATTCTGCCCAGGATCCCTAAAGGAACCCGTCTGTCCCCTCTGGGTGACAATAAGGTACCTTCTGGGTGCTAAAGCCTGTATCTGCATTCTTGTCTCCTCTTCTTAAGGGGTAAAGAACAGATAAGTAGTTTAAATGAGTTAACCATGGGCTGCTGGTTAAGGTGCTGCTCTCTGGTAAGCACTGTTTTCCAAGACATTGACATTTAACTATGACACAGCCACACTGGTAGTCTATGCAGGCCCAAACATGGGTTCTGCCTTTCTCTACCACAATAGCCCCATCACTGCACTAAGAAATAACATCCCTCATGCCAAAGCACCCAACTGTGGCTATTCTGAGCAGTAGGAAGTCCTCCAGCTACCTCCTACTTGGGGATAAAAGCTCCTGACTTCTAGCAGGCAAGCAGCCTCCATAGCCATGTGGTTATCACTAACCTTCCCAGACTGAAGGGATCCTTTCCAAGTAGTTGGCTGCATCCAGGGCTTGAAGGAGTTCCAATATGTTTTTAGGACTTGGATAGAAGAGCTGGTGAAGCAAGCGAGTTGTTTCAGTAAGCTGTAACTGTTCCACCTCTCCACGCCAAAGCTCTGAAACTTACCCTAGCACACACTTACTGAACAGGACATTTCTTTGTACCACTTCAATACGACATCAATTTGTTCCATCATGCACAACAAGGAGAAGAATTTTGACCTAGAGGAGGGGAGAAACATTCTAATTCATTTAGGATTAGCTCAACCAAACCATACAGAAGCACCAGCAAATGATGGTGTTCTGCTCAGATTTGTATGTGGATCAGGGAGACCTCACTGTATCACTGCAATGCTCCATACAGTTAAATAAGCATAGCATTTTTATGAGAGAACACTGACACTAGGCAGCTGGCAGAATTAACCAGAAGTTAGAGCACTGCATTTAAAAATCTCAAAAGAATGCAATCTCCCTGCATGATGCCAGGTTTGAAGTACCTGAATCTATGTCAAATACAGCCTCTAGTTAAGAGCCACTTGAAGAAGTGAACTAAATTAACCTTGTTACTTGTACAGGTTCACAATGCACACCTGGGACCCTGACCCAACGCACTGGCTAGGAAAAATGTCCCTACACCAAGAAATTAAATTTCCCTTGGTTTACTTGAAGGCTAAATAAGGTGCAATTGTCTGAATCATCCACCTCTGAAACTGCATCTTGCTTTGATGATAATTTTCACAAATTTCAAGGCCAGGTTGAACACAGGGGCTTGGAGCAAGCTGCTCTAGTGGAAGATGTCCCTGCCTGTGGCAGGGGTTTGGAACTGGGTGAGCTTTAAGGTCCCTTCCAACCCAAACCATTCTGTGATTCTTATGATGATTCTATCAATTTACAGGAGCATCTCTGGCTCCAATGCCTTAACAGGCTTCTCTTCAAATCAGTATGCTCCACTTACTTACTTATGTTCAGTGACTGCAGCACTTAATGACGTTGGTGGAGATACTTTAGATGCCATGATTTCAGCATCAAATTGTGGAACTACATGGGAATTTCATGCCTAAATACACCTGCTGTGCTGCAACTTCTCTCAACACCACCATGCAGAGAGCTAGGTCTGACCCGCACACTGTTTTGGTGTTACCTCCTAAGCTGCCATCTTAAGTGGACAACAGGACTGAAGAAAACACAACTGGTTGGTATACTTGTTGGGTATTAAGCTAAACTGACACTTCAAGACAATTCAGTTTGGGCAAGGCCACAAACTGAAGATAAACCCTAAGCTATCACTGTTCTTAGAGGGACCTAATTCCCAAACTGTGCATACAATAACCAGTGTTCACCAAAGCACCCTCTGCAATGTTTAAATCCTGGTTTGTATTCAAACTGACACCACTACACGAGACTCTCAATATCAGCTGCACTTCACTCACCAGTAGGTATTTAAGTGATCCATACTCAAGAATTTCCAGTTGTCTCCCTTCTCCATGGCCTTATTTAACCGGTAGGCAAGCTTGATGTCCTTAAGATCACAGCACTGTAATGAGATGAGTTTGATTTTGGTTCCAAATCCAATACCTAATACATCCCTCTGAGACTCACGGAGTATGAAGAGTAATGAGCTGATGGCAAACATTTCTAACAGGATGAATTCAATGACTGAGCAGGAATTCCGTTTAAATGAGACAAATGTGTGGCTCTCCCAGTGGGTGAGAGCTTTCTGACCTAAACTGACACCTTTGGGTGCTGAGACTGTCCAACTGCTGCAGTGTCACTAGAAACAGGAGGTAGGGCACAGTGGACAGAGACTTATGTAGCCACTGCCAGCAACAGACGCCTCTCACAGGCATGCAGGTTACCAGCGCAGCAGGTATCAAGCAAACAACTGCAGAATCATAGAGGTTAAGTTACAGGAGGTGATGAGCACAGGTGAAAAAGGGAGATACTGAGAGCTAAATCTTGTATGACAGACTGGAAAACTCCCAGGCAAGTCTTAGCTGGAGGGCTCAAAGGAATTCTGACTGCAGGGACAAGGCACTTACCGCTTGCATTGCAGTGATAAAAAAGTTGGCTGAAAGGAAGAAAATGGAATGTGTGAGCTTCAAACTTTGAATGACACAAACAGCAGCGCATTAACCCAGCCTCCCACAGGACAGGCAAAACATGTTCACTTAGAAAGCTGAATCTGTAGCTCTGCTTGGTGAAGACTTTATATGTAGAGACTCTGGTGTGGCCTGAGTTTTGCTAGCCAGTGTTGTGAGGCAGCTGTACTGCCATGCCTTTGGAGACGGATTTAAGCAGATGGTCTGCTTGACTTTAGGTTTACAAAAGCTACACCCTCTTGTTTGCTGCAAGACAGCATTATATGCCTAATATACAGACTACAAAAAAGGCAGACACATCACTGACCTTCTCCATTTCCTCCAGCGGAAGAGAGCATGTGCTGCTCATGGCAGGTTACCCACGTCTCTAGAACATCCCAGAGCTGCCCCAGAATGTACAACTGCCCCCTGAAAATGTCTCTTTCCCATTTCATGACACTTTGGTTTCTGTCAGTGACATTTTAAAGCAGCACAGAGACTGATGCTGCTTGAGGGAGGCAAAGAAAGCTACAGTGGGAGGAAGGACAGAAACTATCCTGCTCAGTATCTCATTCCTTTCATGTGATGAGTCTTGGATAGGAAACAAGAACACTGGATGTTATCAGTGACTGAAGCAATGGCTGGCTGTGGGTATCAAAATGGGGGCAATTTACTTAAAGCCATTAGGTACAATACACCTCCCTTTCCCTTGCGAGATGTAATAATTAACTTAATCCAAGCTTAATCAATGCAGACAGCGAGATATATTGAAGTCCCTACCATCATCAGGGTCCTCGGCAGTGAAGCTCCTGTTTTCAACATCATCTAGCACCTCAGAGATGATACCTGATGGGTGAAGTTCAACTGTGGGACAAAAGACACAAGCAACATCACATCTCAGTTGTGCCAGACACTTCATTAATGAAGAGCATCAGCCTGCAAATGCAATATGGAAATAGAAACAAGCACCATCACTTCAAACAAGTGTCATGATTCTCATGGTGCTCCATATTAGCTGCAATTTTATTTGCTCCAAAATTTGCTCTACTATTGCTAGATTTCCACAGCATAATAGGGCATCAAAGCGTATGTGTTGTAGTAAGATCCAGCCTCCTCAGAGACAAAATAGCATCTGTAGCTTTAGCAATTTGTGGCCACAAAAGGAAACAGGCTCTTTCCAGCGCTGTCTAAGGCTAAACAGAAGGACTCTTCCCTCCCTGTAAGGTTATAAAATCATCAAATCATAGAACAGTTTAGGTTGGAAGGGACCTTCAAAGTTCATCAAGTTCAAACCCCCTCCAATGAGCAGCATTACGACCCTCTATAGGTTCTTCTTCACCCAAGTAGAATCAGACTGCATGTGTAACACTGGGATTGCACAGACTGGAAGCTGTCTTTTCACCTATGAATCAACTGCCTTCACCCATCACATTTGGAAAGCATTTAAAGCAGATGTGTAACAGGACATGTTCATGAACTAGTTGAAAATGCACGTACCGCCTCTATAAAACATGAAGAGAAGATGCTCATAGGTCGCAAGGCTAGGCTCTGGAAAGCAAAAACACTCAAGTTACTTCAACATTCTTGGCTAAGCTTTGTGCCTAAGCAGCATGCATAAATTTACTGTAATTTCTACAGTACTACAATAAGGACCCAGTTGATGAAGAGCCTATGGGCCAGAACACACCTTAAGTAGCTAGAAGTAAAAATGTCATGATAAACATGCTCCTAACCACAGCACCAAAATGCTTCATTATTTGACCTAAGGGGCTAAGTGCACCCACTGTATTGCAATTACTAATTGACAAGGACTGAAGATGATGGTTCAGTTTGAAATCCACAGGCACTGGCTTGCTGAGTGGCCACAGCTTAGTACTTATCTTTATTTCTCAGTTCTCTTGCACAAGGAAACAAACAGTGAAGTTGAGAACACAGGGAGAAATGCTTTTTCCACACTTCCTCCCTCCAACTAGGAATCACTGTAACTCTTAAATCAACTATTCTGGAGGTGGCATTGGAATGTAATAACCACCCTCATTTTCTTACCTATATCAAGTGCTTCCATTTCCTTTATTACCAATAACGACATACTTCTGCCTACACCACCACATCTTCTCAGGGTCTTCAGTACAGCATTAAAAGTTAGCAGATTTGGTTGCACTTCCTGTTGAGCCATGTGATTCAGGAAGTCCTTAAAGAAGAATCCCCAAATCCTTAGTGTTTTGCATGCTACAGATCACATTCAGGTGTCATCTAGGTATACACGCATTTCCTCAAGCTAGTGCTTCTCACTCCCTTCAAGTGAATGACTCCACTTGATCACTTATTAAGGAAATACCATCTAATTTTTAATTAATTTAACCAAAAATCAAGACTATAAAATCACATCAGATCAGACCTTGGAGATTTGTGTCTCATCAAGGAAATTCTTAAACTTACAATTTTTCCTTACTGATGTTATGTCATTAAAACTGGAGCCTCTCATGTTACCCCTCAAAATTCCATTTCCATCCCAACCAGCATGAATTACAATTCCAAGAGGTTTTATCTAAAATGGTTTATTTGGTTTTATTTCCCAGCATGATTTCCCCATTGCTTTCTGTCCAGGCAGTTCTTGAATCAGGTTATGTTCTCACAAGGCAAACCATTCTTCAAGGGCAAGGTTGGACTTTGTACATTTTCCACTCCTCAATAGCTACCTCCTATGTTTAAACCAGTGGACTTCATTCACAGCAGATTATCAGTATCTTTGTACAAAGCTCTTGTTTTTAGTATTCTAACAACTGCAAAATTCTACTGATACAGCAGACCCAGTCCCTACACTCTTACCCCCTTCCCCTCTCTTTTGCTCTACTGCCTTACCTTGGCTAACTCCCATCTTTCCAAGAACCTGTCCTTCAGATGTGGGACTGCTGAAATCAGTGCGTTGAAGGTGTGCACATCAGCTGGAAAATGTAAGATGATTCATTTTAACTGACAATTATATTCTACAGGGAACAGTTGGTGCTGACATGGCTCAGTTTTTGGCGAAGTCTCATGCAAACCTGGTTCCAGAGAGCCAGCCACATGCCAGCTGCACCGGAACAAACAGCTTGCATTCAGCTCCCATGATCCAGCTGAGGTCCGTACCCCTGCGCCAATCATCACTGCCATGAAGCAAATACTCATGTACCCACCAATGGGTTCCTGTTACTTAGAAGACTACAAAGTAAAACCAAGAGACACTTACCCTTGTGTCTTTCATTCAGCAAGTCTATGTACATGTCATAAGCTTTAACAAAGGCCCCATGCTGCAAAAAAACAACAACAAAAATAAGAGTCTCTGTGACTGTGTGAGATTGCACAAGCTGAAAAAAGCCCTCCCACCACTGAAGGGTAACTTTACCTTCACCATCCCACGGATCATTGCGCAATAGGAGTGTGCATTCCTCTCTGGCATTATCTTGAATATCCTTTCAGCATTGTTGTTCTCCCTAGAATCAATGAACAAGCTGAATGCTAAAGAATTCAACAGAAGATACCTTTAAGAAAAAGATTCAGCATGCAGAATACAAAGGAATGGGCTGTACACCCAAGGGCTCACATTCAAATATATTACTTGTGATACTTTGAGCTATTCTACAATCACTTATTCAATCTCCATCAATACTTTAAAAGGTTAGAGATGTATATAGTAAGTAATATCTGCCAGTATGGGCTGCCAAAATGTCTTGGAAGTCTGTTTTATAACAACACATGTGCACAAACCACTGAATATGGGAATACTGGCATTATTTTCTATACCTCCATCTAGGGCCAGATGACTGTAAACCTCTTTGGAATTGTCTCTTTGGAGCCTTCTGTTCTGAAGCATTCACCTGGAGAGATTTTGGCAGAAATAAGTTTCTCAGAGGTCAAAGTTACGATTCAACATCAAATGTCATGATTTGGGACCAACACAGATGTTAAGCCACAATTTCTATGCTGCTAAAGCTTGGTTTTACTGGGTTATATTGAAATATTTTCTATTCTAATTCTCAGGAAGCAATAACTAGATTAATATTTATGTTATTAAACATAATAAAAGGTAAATTATTTGTGGAGTTGTTAGGAATCACTAGACTACAGCAAATACTCTGCAACACTCTTTCTTCCGCAACAGTCTTCCCAGGGACATATTGTGCAATACATCTACTATGGTACCCTGTGACCTGATACTTTTAAGACTACACCAGGAGCCCTAAACTTCACTGAAACCTAGTTAATATGGCTCAGACTGGAAGAAAATTAACTTGTGATCTGCACTAGAGATTTTCTTTGCAGGCAACTATAAAAACAAGTTCAGCAGGACTAAGCCAAGACAGGGTTCCAGTTACTAAGTTCAGCTTTATTTGCTACTACGTCAAACACTGGATTTTTATAATTGCTCTATCTCTTGAGAATGTTGACTGCATCTGATCCACCCCATCTCCCACGCAGGTAATCACAGGACAAAAATCCTGACATCACCTTGATACACTCCCATTATGTATGAAAGAAATAAAGAACTAGAGATCAACAGGTTTTTTATACCGCTGGTTCTTCCAAATCCTCTTTTACTTCTTCCTTTTTTGTTTCTCCCTCTTTTTCCTGTGTAGATTCCCCATCTCCATAGAAGCATAACAAATCTAAAAGGCTGTTTGTGGTCTCCAGAGATACAGAAGTACCTGTAGAAAATGAGGAGCAAACAGTCACAGAGAAAGTAAAGAACAAACCATTCTACAGCTGTACCAGAAAACTTCTGAACACCCAGTTACACCACTTTGCTCTCTTTCAACACAAAGGCACTGCCTAGCAAGTGTAACACCACACCAGGTCTTCTGCAAACTCATTCACAGCAGAGGATAACACTGAACTACAGTTATCTGAAGAGTAGTTTTCCTGACCAAGTAGAAGAGGGAAGTGGCAGCTGAAATTGTGAAGCAGCATATATCCAACAGAGCATCTGAAATTTCCAGTGCTTTTCAGAACTACTCCTAGGATACACCCTGCTGTGAAAACCACTTCGTGTGTTTCACTATCCTATGAAACAGATTTAAAACCAACCAAAACAAAGACCTATATGATTGAATCGTCTCCTTTCCACCTTTTAGTGGATATGAGGTCTCCTTCCCAGTAAGCCTTCCTCCTTCAGAGGCTTGTGGCAGTTACAGTTTTCTATTGCCTTCTCCTCATTCACCATAACAGGAATAGGGTCTAAATTAAGTAAGAACTAAGACTCATTTACTGAGGGCAGGTCCACAAAAGGAACACTCAGCTGATATGCTGCATCAGTCCAGCACAGCAGCAAAGTGCTCAGCACAGATGCAGCTTACACCAACCAACAGGCTACTGCAAAAGGGCACTTGAAGGCTGAATGATACCACTCAATCACAGAACATCTGCCCATAACAGGCCCTGCTCTGCTACATCACAGTTCTTTTACTTTGGAAGAGAAGGATGAAACTCCACACCATATCATCTGTTTCTTGATCAGAGATCAATTGTTCTCCTTATCATCAAAATGACATGTCAGACATGCAGTAGATAAGGAGGGCCCAGTGATTCTGGAGAACTACTTCACCAGATGAGTTGGTTGTGAGGGGCAGCAATGTAGTCATGGGACTGTCTCCATAGCCTGCGCCAGCTACTAAGGTATTTTGGGTACAGTTGAAGTAGAACTCCACCACAGAATGTGGCAGTTGAACACATACCTGCTTGTACAAGTTGATCAAACAGGTCCACAGATTCCTTCACCCTTCTGAGGTGGATACGCTCTTTTAGAGCTTCCTCACTCACTCCTTCAATCTGAGGCGTCAGAATCTCAGGCATAAAGCACTGAAAGCAAACAGTGCAAGTCAGACAAGAGCTCAAACCTTCTCTAAATCACTGCTAAAGTAACTAATCAAATACAGAACCACAGAGTGGTTTAGGATGGAAAGACATTAGAGATCATCTAGTTCCAACCCCCTGCCATGGACAGGGACACCTTCCACTTCCCTGGTTGCTCAAAGGTCTTACTCCTGTTCAATACCCTTCTCTTCACCCAAGACTGCTTTCATAGTCTCTCAACCCTCTTAGCCTAACAACAGCAGCCCTTTTGGCGATGAAAGAGCACACACACCCTGATCTCTCACCTTCATGCTAGTAAGTCAACATAAAAATCACAGAATGGTTTGGGCTGGAAAGGTCCTTAAGATCATCCAGTTCCAACTCCCTGCCATGGGCAGGGACACCTCACATTAGACCATGTTGCCCAAGGCTCTGTACAACCTGGCCTTGAACACTGCCAGGGATGGAGCATTCACAACTTTCCTGGGGAACCCATTCCAGTGCCTCATCACCCTCACAGTAAAGAACTTCTTCCTTATACCTAACCTGGACTTCCCCTGTTTAAACTTGAACCCATCACCCCTTGTCCTATTGATACATTCCCTGATGAAGAGTCGCTCTCAGGCAGCCTCAAACGCCCTCTTCAGATTCTGGAAGGCTGCGCTGAGGTCTCCACACAGCTTCTCTTCTCTGAACATCTAAACATTTCTTTTCTTACTTTTATCTAAAGAACCTGGTATGAGACTGAATTCCTAAGGAAAAACGTTCATTTCAGAAACGTAATGGAAATACAGTAATGCCTTCACAGCTGTCTGCAAAACAGCTGACAAAATAATCCTTTTAATGTTAGTTCTGGACCAGACAGTTGATTTCACTACCTGACAAAGCACAGACACAATGAAAATTAAAATCCAAATGCTTACTGTTACGTCGGGATGTACAGTAATCTTGTCAAAATACTGAGGAAACTGCTTCACAATGAATTTTGCAGCATTTTTCCCAGACTCCTTCGACAATGCAAACAGCCGCTGCACAGGAATGAGAGAGAACAAGAGAAGAAATAAGTCATTAAAACATCTTCCATAACACTGAGCATTCTCACAGAATCAAAACTGAATTCCTGTTTTATTTTCAACTCTTAGTAAAAACATAGGCACAAAACAATGTTCCAGAGAAGCATTCTGGTATTTATGCCAATATAAGAATGTCCGTTCTTTAATGAGACTGTCATTTCCTTCCTTCTTACTTAGTCAAGATACAGAGTTCTGTACCAGGCATGTGAAATGCTGCACTGCTGCCTCAAGCTGAAAAGCTCTCTTTTTAGAGTTACGGCACTTGGATATTTCTCTCCTTGGCTTTAATTTCCAAGGGCACAATCTGATTCCCATTTACCTCCTCTCCTCAAGTTCTAAATCCTGTTTCTTTTCAAACTCTTCACATTTGATTGCTGCCTTCTGTCTCTTCAACGGCTTCACCTCCGATATGCAGAACTGAAGCCCTCTGGTAGCCACATCATTGATTTGCAATGATGTACCTCAGCTCCCAGTCTTCTCTCATTACACTTAAATTAACATCACATTCCTTCTTGCCCTCATTTCCAGTTCTGCTTTCTCCCACCTCGGCTTCATGCTCTTTAATCTTAGGCAAAGGTAACATCAGGGAGAGACTTTCCCTTCTTCTCTATTATCATCTTAACACTTCTATTTGCATAAGCCTAAGTTAACAAATAGCTGTGCTCTGTGATACAACTAAAATTCCTGGGGCTTGGCTAGGACAGTAAACTAGTAGTATGTAGTCTATGTAGTAACACACACAAACACACACATACACACACACAGAGGTGATCTTATCTGCTTGAAGTCATACATTTAATTTAACTGTAAGCACAAAATCTCAGCTCTTGGAACACCACAAATTCATAGTCTGTAAACACAGTTTTAATGCCTCACCTACAGAATTACTCTTCTCAGAACATGGAGAAACAGAACTCAGCAAGTAAGCCACTAACCTGCAGGAATGTTAACAGAGTTGTATCAACTGGAAGGTCCCTGCATGGGCAGGAAGAGAGCACTTTGTGTGTACAGGGTGGATTTCTTTAGCATGCAGAGAAATGCTCCTGTCATTATGCATTCACAAATACACAGAGGAGAAAAGAAATCTGATGGCTTTTGTTTTGTAACTGCGGAAGCCCAAGGGGGTTGCTATCAAAGATATGAAAGGAAATACTTACAAAATGGGCTGCATTTTTTGGCATAAAGTAAGGGTCATCTGGGAACATATAATGAGCAGCAGTAGGATCCTGTAGAAAGTAAAACCCAAGGATTGAAATGTTCAGTTATGTACACATTGACACTGTGGGAATATCATACTGCCTCATGGAATTCAAGACATAATCACCACCTGATGCCTACTTTACAAAAGTTCTCTAGTTCAAAAGGGTTTAGCCTGTTTGGAAAGAGCTTAAAAAACATTGCCATTATACACACACACACACAAGCTAACACAGTGACAGCAGTTTGCTCTTTGCAAGGCTTGCTTTCTGGACTGAGACTGGGAAGAGGCAATCTGGGTTGGCAACTGAACTGATAAAGGAACTTGCTCCTGATGTTAGCAAACGCCTTATTGAAGTATTACAGCTTTCACTGGGACCTGCAGCTCTCTTAGCACTAAAATGAGGCTTTAAGGACACAGCAAAATGTGCTGAGCAAGTGAAACCCTGTAAAACATGGATGTTAAAGTCCCATCTTTCATTTATGGACAAAGCAGAAGTAAGAGCCCCCAGAGTGCAAGGCTGTCACTTGAGATGGACAAATTGACCTATTTCCATGATCAAGGGAACTACTTACCCTTTTCACAGTAGAAGCCAACGTTTGAAGAACTGCCAGTTTGTCCCTAAACATAAAGGAGCTTCAATTAATATTCAGTTGCAGACTTTGAATGTTATGCATTACACTCTATGTAGAGCAAGCACATTATCCTATTTTCAATTCTGGGAAATAGGTTTTTGCTGCACTTAGAAAAGATCACTTTTTGCAAAAGGAAGAAAAACTCAGCTACTAAAACGGTCTCAGTTCTGGAAAAAAACACAGAAAAGACTTTGAGGAAAACCAGAAAAGCATGTGTGTTTCCTGTTACCACTCCTGCCCTTATACATGATTGAAAAAAGGAACACTGGGAAGGAACACAGAATTCCCTGGAATGTTCTTCTCAGAGCTCCTCATCTCTAAGAGATGGATACAACTCCCTCTCCAAGACATGTCTTGGGAAGGAAATAAAACCCAACCAACCAAGCCTAGATTTTGCAGGACTCCTTAAGACTTTGCTCATTTTTAAAGCAAAGGCAAGGCCAGTGAGAGCATTTAGGTGAAGGTGGTCTTATTTTAGGTTGACATACAGGCACCATTTGGTTATAAACTTAGTTTTTGCTGCAGTCATGCAAGTTCACCTTAAGTGCTTTTGTTCTAGCTTTTGCTCAGATGCATCATTTCTAAAGTGGATTTATTCAGGCAGCTATCAACAGTCAAGTTTATTTTGCTGAAACACACCCACATGTTGACAGTCAAACTAAGCTGATTTTACAGATTTCTATTAGATGTGATCTTTTACAAGGGAACAGAACTATGCTTAAAAATACAGTCCTTATAACTGTTTTTAAAACAAGATCAGGAATGGAGTGCACTGGAATATTCCCAGAGCTCCCAGTCAGCAGGGAGAGACACATTAAACCCAAGAACACAGCAGCTGAATCTTCATGTTCAACTTTGGCGGACAGACTACATTTAGCTGTCTAACAATGACCTTCTTCTAGGTCAAGAGAATTCCAGCAGTAAACACTCACCAGGTTTTCCTTCGGGGGAGCACTATTTCTTCTTGTGCAACTATGAAAAACAATATTAAAATACTTATTATACAAACAGATG
This sequence comes from Pezoporus wallicus, assembly GCF_028554395.1. Taxonomy (NCBI): domain Eukaryota; kingdom Metazoa; phylum Chordata; class Aves; order Psittaciformes; family Psittacidae; genus Pezoporus; species Pezoporus wallicus. The sequence goes on along the minus strand of NW_026635168.1, from coordinate 1,543,055 downwards.
CCCCAAAATATCATGAAAAGCAATTTAAGCTGATACAGCTCAAAGCACTAAGCAAAGAATTTGAAGCCACAGTTTAATGTAAGCCACAATTCACTGCAATGGTAGTAGAAAAGCTGTCTGAATAGCTCAGTAAAGTGCCTTTTTGAGTTTCTGCTCCAGCTGCTCAGTTCCTTTCACCCCAAGATCAATTTTCCCAGGTTTTCCCAAAGAGAAATAAAGAAAGACAACAAAACCACAATGAATAAGTCAAAGGTTGTTGGTAAAGCATCTTAGCAAATGCATTCAGAGGAACATGTGGAACCTCCTGATTACAACCCCCAGAACCAGTGCCTCTGTGTTGATACTTCCACAAGCTGCTAGTGAGTGGCAGAAACTTGTTCACACCTGCGGCATGGCTCTGAGCATCCCAGCTCACTCTGCTCACAAAACTCAGAGTAGAAATATGGGAAGGAATACAAAGAAGCAAGATCATGAAGAAAAGTGTCAGGATCAAGGTGGAAAAACCCTTTTTTATTTTTATAGTTTATTCCATTTCAAAGGGCAACTGGATAACTCATGGAAGTGGACAACTCGGTTCATGCTCCCGGAGCAAAGAACTCAAGTTAACGCAAGTTAAGCCAGAAAATCTCTCCACAATGAAGACACAGGAAAGAAAATCCATGAAGGGGAAAGAGGACATTCCATTCACAACTTATCTCCAGACACACTGTGTTAAAAGAACATGCAAGAAACTACTAATTAAGACATCATACCTTCTGCATTGTCTGCAGTCTTCCCAAGAGCTGTACTGCTAGAACACCTAGAAATGAAGCAGAATCTCTAGGTATTCCTGTACATCACAAAAACCTATGATGAGGTATAATTTTACATGTTATATTTTGCCTGCAGAGTACCCAGTGGAGTGGGACCTTTTTGCTTGAAGCACACAATGAAAGCAACCTCCCCTCTTCACCTGCTTTTTCATACAATCATAGACTCAAGTAGAATAGAAAAGACCTTTAAGATGATCAAGTCCAACCGTTACCCCAGTACTGTCAAGGCCACCGCTAACCCATGTCACTGAGGGCCTCATCTACACAGCTTTTGAGCACACTTGTGCTCCAGACCCTGCACCAGCTCCACTGCCCTTCTCTGGCCCCACTCCAGCACCGAAATGTCTCTCCTGTAGAGGAGCCCAGAACTGAACACAGGATTCGAGGCGCGGCCTCACCAGTGCCCAGTACAGAGGGATGACCACTGCCCTGGCCCCGCTGCCACACTGGTGCCGACACAGGCCACGACGCTGTTTGCTTCTTGGCTGCCTGGGTACAAGCTACTCACGTTCAGCTTCGTCAATCAGTGAGATTCAGCTCCAGGCAGCATTTAACCGCTCAAAATCACTCCCGGAGCGGCTCCAAGCAGCTGAGCCCACCAAAAGGAGGGGAAAGCCCTGAAGAGAGACTCCCCCTAAGGCCACGCCATGACACCAAGGCCACGCCGCCACAAGCCTCAGCCACCACCGCGCATGCGCAGTCTTTCGCGCCTCACCTCCCCGATCTACCACCCCTCCTCCGTTGATGCCCGCACGGTGTCCCCGCCGCCCTGCCCTTCCCTTCCCTCCGCTGCGGGACCCTTACCGGTAGCACTCTCTCCTCCAACCCAGCACACAGCCCCGCCGGCTCAGCGATAACACTCGCTGCCAGGAACAAAACCCCACCGGCCGGGCCGCCATGCCTGCACTCCCGCACTGCCCTCTGGGAAGCTGGGCGGTACCATTGCCGCAGTGCCGGGGAGAGGCCTCCCCTCCGCGACATTGGTAGCGCCCGGCCTCGCTTGCCCCTGCCCGCCGGGACCGCGTGGTTCCTCCTGTGGCGTCTGCCTGCAGATAGGGACGAAGTGTCGGCCGGGAGGACTCGTTTGTTCACCATGAGGCAGCCGAAAGTGGTGCCGTGGCGGCGGCTGGTCGGGGTCTCCTTCGGGATGTATACGGCCGAGGAGATCAGGTGAGGAACACGGCAGGCGCTGCGTTGTCCGCGGTCCCCGCCCTGGGTGCCGCTGAGGACTACAACTCCCGGCGTGCCATGCGGCGGAGCGCGGGGAGGCTCAGCGGGCTGAAGGCGCACGGCCTGTTGGGATGTGTAGTCCGGCTGTGCCCTGGCCATCTAGGATGGCGGCAAGGGGGGTGTATGGTTTCTGGTGGGGGGCTGAGGAAGCGGGTCTGTGAGGAGACAAGGCGGCCTGTCTCCCTCTCTCAGCAGAGCTCCTCGCTGACAGTGAAGTCGAGGGGAGTGTGGCCACTTAAAATCGTAGAATCGACTAGGTTGGAAAAGACCTTTACGTTCGTCAAGTCCAACCGTCACCCCAGTACTGCCAAGGCCACCACTCATCCGTGTCACTCAGGGTCTGGTCTGCAGTTTTTGTACACTTCCAGGGACGGCGATTCCACCACTGCCCTTTAATCCTGCAGCCTGATCCAATGCCTGAGCACCCTCTCTGTTCCTAATATCCAATCTAAACCTCCCCTGGCACAGCCTGGGGCCGTTTTCTCTTGTCCCATCCCTTGTTCCTTGGGAGCAGAGCCCAGCCCCTCCTGGCTCCATCCTCCTGTCAGGCACTTGTAGGAAGCCATCAGGTCCCCCCCCGAGCCTTCTCTTCTCCAGAGTGAACCCCCCAGGTCCCTCAGCCGTTCCCCATCACACTTGTGCTCCAGGCCCTGCACCAGCTCCGTGCCCTTCTCTGGCCCCGCTCCAGCACCTCAAGGTCTCTCTTGTAGTGAGGGGCCCAGAGCTGAACACAGGATTCAAGGTGCGGCCTCACCAGTGCCCAGTACAAGAGGACGATCACTTTCCAAATCTGGAAGGAGAAGCAGAAGCACTTCCATGTGCTCCTAGGGCAGAGGCTGTGAGGTGCAGCATAAGCTCACTTCATGAGGGCAAGGGCTGTGCTGCTCCTGGGGGGTCTCCCCTTAGGGGATGTGTTGACTTCCCCCCATGTTGGCACCTCAGCACCAGCCCCAGAGCCTGGAGGAGCCCTGTACTGGTAAGGCTGGGCTTGCTCCTTGGTGAGCACGCTCCGGGAAACCTGGCCTGGGATCTGATCCCAAGTGTCCTGTTACAGAAGAGATCTCACTTGGTTTCAGCAGTGGGAAAAGGTTTGGGTATTTAATGCCAGTGTAAGTATGGCAAAGCTGGGATTTTTGCTTCAGATGGGGTTTTTGGGCTTTTCCCAGCACGTTGTCTCTTGGAGTTCTAGAGAGCTGTCACCATTTCTTTAGTGGTGGTGTGGGGTCTGTACCTGTATAGTCAAGGACATGCAGCTCTCGTCATCTAGGTGTTTTGTTATACCTGCATCACTGCTTGAGAGGACATACAGACAAAATCACTTCTAAAGCACGGCTAAAGGTATAAAAGTATTTGTGTGGTATGAATGATTGTGCTCAGACGATGAAATCAATATACAGAAATTCCGGCTGCGTATGCAAAATGCCCTCAAAAAGATGTTTTCATCAATAAAAATTACATGGATACACAATGCCAAAGCTCATTGTGTCATTCAAGTGCATGTGACATTGCTGCCACTGATTTTTGTTCTTTTCTCCCAACTTCAGGAAGCTGAGTGTAAAACCCATAACAAATCCTCAGTACTTGGACAGTGTCGGGAATCCAGCTGTTAATGGGCTCTATGACTTGGCTTTGGGACCTCCAGACTCCAGAGAAGTGTGTGCAACTTGCATGCAGAACTTCAGCAACTGCCCTGGTCACTTTGGCCATATAGAGTTGCCCCTGACTGTCTACAACCCCCTGTTTTTTGATGTATGTATGCTGGGGATGGTCAGACTGCACATTTCACTGAAGTGCTTCATGCGGGTGTTTTTTCAAAGGGTCATCTTGTAAATATGAAAGGATTCTTGGCTGTAAGGATAGGTGTCCTGGGTTCAGCAGTAGCAGTCAGTTTTTCTCCTTCTTGGTAGCTGGTGCACCACTGTGTTTTGACTTTCAGCCTGGGAACAGTGCTGATAATACCGATGTTTTCAGTTGTTGCTAAGTAATGTTTGCCCTGACCAAGGACTTTGTGAGTCTCATGCTCTGCCAGGGAGGAGGGGAAGCTAGGAGGAAGCAGAGACAGGACACCTGACCCAAGCTAGCCAAAGAGGTATTCCATACCACAGCACGTCATGCCCAGGCATGGGTAACTGGGAGTTACCCGTAAGGACACAGGGTCTTCCGGGTCAGACTCGTTTCTTGGCGGGTGGTATTTGCCTTATTTTGAAGGGCCATGAAGATGCTCAGGGCTGGAGGAGCTCTCCTATAAAGACAGGTTGAAAGAGCTGGGCTGGTTCAGCCTGGAGAAGAGAAAGCTCCTTAAGGGGAGACGTTAGAGCAGCTCCAGTGCCTAAAGGGGCCCCAGGAAACCTGGAGAGGGGATTTGGACAAGGGCCTGTAGGAACAGGACAAGGGGAATGGCTTTAACCTGCCAGAGGGGACACTGAGATGAGCTCTTAGGCCGAAGCTCTTCCCTGGGAGGGTGCTGAGGCACTGGCACAGGGTGCCCAGAGAAGCTGTGGCTTGCCCATCCCTGGCAGTGTTCAAGGGCAGGTTGGACACAGGGGCTTGGAGCAACCTGCTCTAGTGGAAGGTGTCCCTGTCCATGATAGGTTGGAACTGGGTGAGCTTTAAGGTCCCTTCCAACCCAAACCATTCTGTGATTCTGTAATCTAATCTGATTGTAGTTTTTAGCTCTTTCTGGAGTCTGAGGAGTGGTGCTATTTGGAGAGGAAGGTTCATCTGGTCTGTAACAGGGACCTGGGCTGTGATGAATTTCCCTCCTGAGGGGCTGGTCTCCTTGTTCACAGTAGCTGGCTCCTGCATAGGTTGCCAATTGAGACTAACCCCTCACTTTCAGAAGACTGAAGTTAGTATGAGTTCCATCCCACTTCTAGTCTTGTCCCACCTTTGCAGTAAAATACTTCCTTTCACCAAGGAATAAAATCATGTAGGAGTAATTCCAGCCTTCAGTTGTGTGCAGAGCTATGCTGCATAATAAAAATCAATGATCTCCTCCCAGAGCTGGAGGAGAATATGATTGCATGAAGAATCTTGAGGGACACTGATAGTAGAATCATAGAATAGTTAGGGTTGGAAAGGACCTTAAGATTGTCCAGTTCCAACCCCCCTGCCATGGGCAGGGACACCTCACACTAAACCATGTCACCCAAGGCTCTGTCCAACCTGGCCTTGAACACTGCCAGGGATGGAGCATTCACAACCTCCCTGGGCAACCCATTCCAGTGCCTCACCACCCTCACAGGAAAGAATTTCTTCCTTATATCCAATCTAAACTTCCCCTGTTTAAGTTTTAACCTGTTACCCCTTGTCCTATCACTACAGTCCCTAACGAAGAGTCCATCCCCAGCATCCCTATAGGCCCCCTTCAGATACTGGAAGGCTGCTATGAGGTTTCCACGCAGCCTTCTCTTCTCCAGCCTGAACAGCCCCAACTTTCTCAGCCTGTCTTCATACGGGAGGTGCTCCAGTCCCCTGATCATCCTCGTGGCCTCCTCTGGACTTGTTCCAACAGTTCCATGTCCTTTTTTATGTTGAGGACACCAGAACTGTACTTGTGACTGGAACCTTTCATTTCACTAGTGTTGAGTTTTGGGTACCACATTGTCCTTTATAGAACAAGCATAAGCCATTAGATGCTGTAATCACAGTGCTATGTAAAAGCAGCTTTGATCCCAGAGTTGCTATAGATATGAGAGGCTTTTCCTGTATCTGTTATTTAGACAGCCTGCAGATAGTTTGTCTGCAGATCATGTTTTGCATATGAATTTGTGTGGTTGTAAGAATTATTTCTTTTCCCCAGTCCAGTTCTTTAATGAGTCTGGTTTCTCAATTATAGCAGCACCTTCTTTAAATTAAAACAAGCTAGGAAATATACCAGGATAACTTTTTTCCCCTTTTCTTTCCAGAAACTATACTTCCTCATTCGAGGTTCTTGTTTAAATTGTCACATGCTGACATGTACTCGAGCTGTGGTTCACTTACTGCTGAGTCAGCTGAAGGTTCTGGAGAAAGGGCTGCTTCATGCTGTCCATGATCTTGAAGTCATTCTGAACAGGGCAAGTACTGTGTAATTCCCCATTCCTTTTTGAGGGGGTAGTCCTGTAACTGTAGAGCTATCCCAATTTCTTTTCTTTTAATTTTTTAGTATTCTCTTTCTTGTAGTTTTTAGAGCAATGCGCAGATGCAACAGGTTCAGAAATTGAAGAAGAGTTAAATCACCACGTCCAGGAAATACTACAGACTTATCAAATAAAGGATCAATGTTCAAATGTAAGTACAGTCAGTGCCTTTCCTGAGATCTTGGGTTCTGTTGTCCTAAAATAGTGATGTGCAAGAAAGTCTGTCTTTGTGTAGACTCCAGATTTTGTTGTGGAGTTCTGAACTGTGTTATACTTAGAGGACTTTTGGAGTGAAATGGCTGAAATTAAGCTTAAAAAGATTTGATTTCCTATTAGTTTAACTATTAGTTTCTGGAAAGTATGCTTTGTGTAGGGAAATGTTTTGATGGTGCAAATTTCATATAAGAATAATGTGAAACTGCTGTCAGTACATTACCTGTAGATGTTGGTACTTCTCTGTGGGTTGCTCCAGCTGTTTGGAGCACTGTTGCATCCACCAAATCTGCATGATTACTCACACTGAGATATTTCAAGAAAGTTTTGTAATTGATTTTTTATTTCAATTTAAATGCAGTTTAATGCACATTGTTAGTTAAAGGAAAATATTAGTGAAGAAGATATTTGACGTTCTAACATCCTGGAGCATATTTGTTCATAAGCCAAGTTTAATTCCTTAATCACTGGTTTCAGAGCTAACCTTAAGCACTGTGTAAATTATACAGAAGTAATTTTTCTCTATCTTTTACCTTCTTAAATCACTTTAGAGAAAAGCTTAAAAATTCAGTACTGCCTTGAAAAATAAAGTCTGTTTCTGAAATAAATTGAAAAAGGAGGATGGTGAGCGCTGAGGGGTGTATGTTTCCAGCAAATATGGGAAGATGATGGAAGAAGAGTAGGGATCAAGGCATGAATTAAATAACTACAAGGACTTGTGTACATTGATACTACATCATGTTTGTGTGGATAATGAACATAATTGTGTGATGTTTAATGAATTTTTCATATCAGATGTCTTCATTTATTATTTCATTATTTTAAAGTTGGTTTTTTTTCTTCTTCTTTATCAGGTCAAAAATGTTTGTGAGTGTAGAAATAAACTAGTAGCACAGTTCTGGAAAGTACATATGGGTTCAAAGAAATGCCCAAGCTGCAAGTAAGTTTAACTGCATGAGGAAGTAAAGTTAACTATTGTGAACATTTGTTTTAACTTTTGTCCACCTTCCCTGGTTTTCTTGTTTTTCCTTGAAGATCTAGGAGATCACTAGTGCGAAAAGAGCACAACAGCAAGCTGACAGTAGTCTACCCTTCTACAGTGCGCCGTAAGTCAGGACAAGAAAGCATTACAGATGAGCCAGCAGGTAAAATGTTTGTCTTCTTCTCAAGCATATTTGCACTTACCTTCCTGTATTTAAAATTCCTAGCTATGCACTTGTGACTCCTTTATAAAAAATGGACATAAACCAGGAAGCTCAGCAGAAGAGGAGTACCTATGTCATGGTTTAACCCCATCTGGCAGCTAGGTACCACAGAGCCACTCACTCACTCCCTCCAAAGTGTGATGGGGAGGAGAATCAGAATAAAGGTAATATCCATGGGTTGAGATAAGAACAGCTTAGTAATTAAAGCACAATATAATGCTCACACTACTACTACTGAGAATGGAAAGGGAAATAACAAAAAAAGAGATACAAAACTAAAAACCCTCAACAAACAGCAGGGGTGCACAGCACAACTGCTCATGACCTGCTGACCAATACGCAGCCCAACCTGAGCAGCGATCCATCCCTTCCAGCTAACTCCCCCCAGTTTATATACTGGGCATGACGTGCTGTGGTATGGAATACCCCTTTGGCTAGTCTGCGTCAAGTGTCCCGTCTCTGCTCCCTCCTGCCTTCTTGTGCCCGTCCTCACTGGCTGTGACACCACTTTGTTAATTACACAAAGTATTACATATTCTGAAATGGGATGGACTATACAGCTACATTCTGCATAGGCTGTGTCATGGTCACTCATTGGATTGAATCTTTGAGGGAGTACTTTTAACTTTGCCATTGCTGCTTTCGTGTTTCAGGGATTGAAAGGTTTTCTATGGGAAGGAATGGGGCACTGAAGTTTCAGGGTGGAAAAATCTGGATTTATGGACCTTAGCCAAAGCAAGAATAGAAAACTTCATCTGAGGTCATGGGAGAATTGCTCTTTGTCAAGTTGTGTGCTCTGGCTTCCCTGGACACAAGGTTCTGCTGGCCTGCAGGAGGAGTGGAAACTGAGACTTGATGTCTCCAGCTTGTTTAATAAAAAGGATCTTTTTGCTTTTTGCTCACAAATCCACTTGTTTTCCTTCCTCCCTGAAATACAGCTAAGCCAGACTCTAACTTATAATATAGATGGCTTGCTGGTGATGCTGTTGTCTCATCCTGTTGGGTATTTCATGGGAACCTTGATCTCACTGGTAATACTTGAATCCCACTTCTGTGTTCCCCAGCTGCAGGCTGACACTTGATTTCTATGTTGGTCAGTGGATGAGATCACTTAAAGAAGGGGTCCATCTCACCATTAATCAAATAAAGCATACACTTCAGATGTTAAAGCTGAGCTTTGTTTCAGTTACTTACACTGATATCCATTAGTCACAGAAGTGGCTTATTTTTTCCATACTGAAAGAGCTCTTTAGTTCATTTCATCCTCCCAGAGAGATTTATTTTGATTATTCGTTTTATTACTTTTCAGTTATTGATGAAAGCCAGTTCGGGAAGAGGGGATACCTGACACCCATGACTGCCAAGGAATATATCCTGGCTCTGTGGAAGAATGAAGGTAATGGTTGTTAAGAGCAATGTTACATTGGTTTCTATATTATTTAGTGGACAAAGTCTGCAGATGTTCCCTTGTGAACTCCTTATGAAGTCTTTATCTTTTGCCTTAAGTGCTCCTGGCTGCAAAATAGATGGTGTGGCAGAAGGATTGGTGGCTAGTGACTGTAGGGAGCTGGATTCAGTGAATAGTTTGATGAGCTATTCTCAGATTGTGGCTCCCCACAAATCACAATTGTGTTTATAGAGAATTTGATGCTCACATGGTGCTGCCTCTAATATAATATGGAGTGCGTAAGGATTCTCCAAGGGCTGGAGCACCTCTCCTATGGAGACAGGCTGAGAGAGCTGGGCTTGTTCAGCCTGGAGAAGAGAAGGCTCTCGGGAGACAAGAAAGATGTCCCTGGAGAGGGACATCTGACAGGGGCATGTAGTGGTAGGACAAGGGGGAATGGCTTTAACCTCACAGCGGGGAGATTGAGAACAGGCATTAGGAATAAATTCTTCCCTGTGAGAGTGCTGAGGTGCTGGCACAGGGTGCCCAGAGAAGCTGTGGCTGCCTCATCCCTGGCAGTGTTTAAGGCCAGTTGGACACAGGGGCTTGGAGCAAGCTGCTCTAGTGGAAGGTGTCCCTGCCTGTGGCAGGGGTTGGAACGGGATGAGCTTTAAGGTCCCTTTCAACCCAAACCGTTCCATGATTCTATGAATCACCACTGGTTAAAGACTGAGAATGGATTTAGTGGTCTCTTCTTCTGAGTTCCCTGTACTCTGAATCTGTCTGCAGTTGCCAGGAAAAAACAAAGCAGTATCATGTACCAGTCTGGGCTTTTGGATTCCCAAACAAGTAACAGTGAAAATGAGTTTACCTTTCCTTATTGTATCTTTTTAGGCTTCTTTTTGCGGCATCTCTTCCCTGGGATGGATCCCAATGAGAGTTCTGAGTTCAGCCCAGACATGTTTTTTTTGGATCTACTTGTGGTACCACCTTCAAGGTAAAATTTCCCCCCTAAACCTTTGTAGAAACCACAGGGTTTAGCACATACTTTTTGCAGGAGTTGGAGGTGCAAACACCTGTACTACAGATACTGCTCTGCTAACGTGTTAGTGGAGTGTTAAATACTTAATACTAAAAACACAGCATGATGATAAGTTTCATAGTAACTTCAAATGAGTTTGTTAAAGGACTAAAATACTAATTATGAAAAAATGTATTTTAGTATTAATATTTGAAATCATTATAGAATACTGTAACTGTGTAATAGTGGTGGAATTTCTTAGTAAGGAATCATTCCTCTTTTATGACTATCCCAATGGAATATATGCATTTTTAAATGCTCACTGTTAGTTTATAGGGGTTGTTTTTCATGCATAGAAGACTTGGCTTAAACAGGGGAAGCACAGGTTAGATATAAGGAAGAAGTTCTTTACTGTGAGGGTGCTGAGGCACTGGAATGGGTTGCCCTAAGAAGTGGTAAATGCTCCATCCCTGGCAGTGTTCAAGGCCAGGCTGGACAGAGCCTTGAGTGACATGGTTTAGTGTGAGGTGTCCCTGCCGTGGGATTGATACTGGCTGACCTTAAGGTCCTTTCCAACCCTAACTATGCTATGATTCTGTGAATGAGGTTTAACATGCTACTTCTCTGTGGCTTTAATCTTCTGAAGTGATTTTGGTCTCCTATAGGTACCGTCCCGTAAATCGCGTTGGAGACCGACTGTTCACAAATGGTCAGACTGTGAACCTGCAGGCTGTCATGAAAGATGCCAGAATAATACGGAAGCTCTTGGTTTTCATGGCAAAGGAGCAATGCCAGACAATAAAACTTACGGAAGAACAAATCCAAGCAGTAAGAGTTGATGGTTATATTAGTCTTTGCTTTTTGGATGTGTGGGTTGAACTCAGGTAGGCTCCTATTTAAACTGTTCCCATAACAGTTGGAGTGTGTAATGCTGGAGATGTTCTACATAGGTTCAACCCTCCCATGTCTCTTTCTGCTCACCCACCTGGTGCGAAGGGAAGAACATTTTATGCAGACTCCTTTAGTCATGGATTTTGTATTAGATTACTGTATATGAAACACAATGGGCTCCTGTTACAGGAGAATAAGATACGTACAGTACAAACAGCTCACAATAACACTTTTCCGGCATCTCATCACTAAAAAATGATGGGAGGGGGAAACCACTTTATCTTGTATGCTTAGTAGAGTCATTTGTGATCGTGGTTATTTTTGACTGTTTATGTCTAAATAGAACCAAGAAGTTCACAAATTAATCAGTAACAAAGCTTGTTTGCTACCTCCCAGTTGACGTGGTCATATAGTAGTAAACAACCATGCCTCTTTTCCTATTTGTTCATCAGTTGTTCTATTGAAGGTTCTTTTATACTGCACTTAGTTTCCCCTGAACTTAGTTTGCATCTGGAATGTAAACCAGTTTGAAAACATTGTTAGTTACTCAGCATTTAGCCAGTAGGTGGAGGCATGTTCTCAAACGTGACAGTCTAATGTGTTTCATATGGGACTGATATATCAACTTTTTAGACTATTAAAACAAAGTGATGTGAGTGATAACAGCTCTTGGATTTACATTATTGTTACCTAAGAATAGAACTTTCTGGTAGCAAAGTGATTCGTAGCATGCACTTACTAACCAGTAACATCTGATTTGGAAAGAAGACTGTCACCAGGAAATAATGGGTTAGGAATCATCTTTTGAAATCCCACTGGTATATGTAGCTGTGGTCTTTGGAGATCTTGTCTCAGTTTGTAAAAGCTTGACAGCCTGGGGCACTTGGTTGCATTCATTTGAAAGTTAAGCTGACATTGTTAATGCTTTCTTTTATTTATTTAGTATCTTGAATGAGGTGCAAAATAGTGGCCAGTGTTTCATTTGCTATTTAATACATATAACTTCAGCCTAGTAAACTAAATAATTATTATCATTTCAGCTAGTAAAAAGAAGGCATTTTTTGTCAAGTCTAAGTTTCTAATTTCTGTTCCTGTAGGAGACACAAGAGAATAATGAACCTCTGGACCGTTCTGTGCTGACAATGATTCCAGGCCAGAGCATTGCAGACAAGCTGTACAACGCTTGGATTCGTCTTCAGAGCCATGTCAACATTGTATTTGATAGTGATATGGACAAACTAATGACAGAAAAATACCCTGGTATTCGTCAGGTGGGTAGCAGGCAGAATCTTAGAGATTCTGGACTCTGTGTCACAGAGTTAAAATGAGAAATTGGTGGAATATGAAATAAGTGGAATATCTGTGGTTAGTACATAGGCATTTTCATGGTACTCATTACAAATATCTGGAGAGTCTGTCTGCAGATATTACAGAGATGTAACAGATGTTGCAGTGATGCAGCAGATGTTGTGTGCTTTCATGTTTTAACCATTAACTTCTGTTCTCAAAGCTCTTGGAGAAAAAGGAAGGACTGTTCCGTAAGCACATGATGGGAAAGCGTGTGGATTTTGCTGCTCGATCAGTCATTTGCCCCGATATGTACATTGGTACCAATGAGATTGGCATTCCTATGGTAAGAATCAACAAAGGAGTGTTTCTTTTTGGTGCAGCTGGGGACTGAACTATGCTGTAACACTCAGCTACATAGCAAGCAGCTGAAAATGTAGTGATTTTTTGATTCCTCTAGACTCTTTGCTCCCCAGTGTGTCATAGCTGTGTGTTAATAAAGAAGTATTGAAGAACAGGAAATTCTTACCATTATACTGAACACCACATTTGGGAAAGAGGATTCAAGAAAAGCAAAAGCTGTACTTGCTTCCTGGGATTATGAATTAGTGCAGATTTTATAAGTAGATCCTGTGTCTCCTGTGGTCTTTGTACAGAGTCTCTTGTGACAGGTATGGCAGCCTTAAGAAAAAGCCGTAATAAGATCACCAGCTTAATTCATCCTTAATGATTTTTAACCACAGAGAGATGACAGCAAGCCTGAATTTGAGTTTTGCATTACATTATCTTTTCTGCTTTCATGTCTGCAAACAGTGGACCTGGTGATAGTGCACCATTTTCCCTGTATTTGTCAGTTCATCTGTAGAATCTGAAATCATCCCTTCATTTTTTACTTGCTAATTGAGTTTTCCTTTTCTACTGCAGTAGAAAGTCATGAAAAGGACATAATTCTATTCTTATGGTAGAGGATTTTCAAACAGAAATGTATTTATTTGGCATGACAGTAGATTGAGGAGATGCATCCAGGAGCTTAGAATAATCTGTGTTTACATTGTATGAGTTAACATTTGACACTGGTTTATTGGTGACTTACTACTGTTTTAAGCCAAAGTTGAACAACTTCTCACCTGTTTTCCTTCCTCCCTAGGTATTTGCTACCAAACTGACTTATCCACAGCCAGTCACTCCTTGGAATGTCAAAGAGCTGCGGCAGGCTGTCATAAATGGCCCAAAGGTTCACCCTGGGGCCTCCATGGTCATTAATGAGGATGGATCTCGTACAGTGTTGAGTGCGAACAGCCTGACCCAGAGGGAAGCCATAGCTAAGCAGCTCCTCACTCCTTCTTCAGGTGCTCCCCAGTCAGGGCTGAAGATTGTGAGTATGGCAAAGGGCTTGTCAGAGCCCTCCTACATCTGTGGTAGCTTTTGTCCTCGCTTGTGGTTCCAATGGGCCTGCTCACAAAGACCCCCAGGGCAGAGTTATCTTGCCTTTCGTAGGTGGCCAAGGAAAAGTTGGGGGTGTTAGGAAAGTTAGGAAAAAAGGTTGGTACTTTTTAAATGCTAAAACCCATTTTTCTATCCTGAATATCACATGGATAGCTGAGAAAATTGGGGCTGTTCAGCCTGGAGAAGAGAAGCTGCGTGGTGACCTCAGAACAGCCTTCCAGTATCTGAAGGATGCTGGAGAGGAACTCTTCATCAGGGACTGTAGCGACAGGACAAGGGGTGATGGGTTAAGACTTGAACAGGGAGATTCAGGTTAGATATAAGAAAGAAATTCTTTACTTTGAGGGTGGTGATGGGGCAGCCACAGCTTCTCTGGGCAACCTGTGCCAGGGCCTCACCACCCTCACAGTAAAAAATTTCTTCCCAGTATCTAATCTAAATCTCCCCTTTTTCAGTTTCAAGCCATTTCCCCATGTCCTGTCAGTATATGCTGTTGTAAAAAGGCCCTCTCCAGTTCTTTTGTAGACCCCCTTTAAGTACTGGAAGGAATAGGTATTGGAATAGTCTTGGCAGTGTTTGTTATGTATACCCCTGTCTCTAGAGATGTGGTAGAGATGTAATATTTAAGACTGAGTGTTTCTGTGATGCCAGTTCTCTCGGAACCTGTCACAGGGATAAGCCCAACAGTATTTAGACTGTACAAACAGCTTATCATGCTCCTGTTGACTCTTTTGAGAGTCTCTGTTCTAGATAAGAATATACTGTGTTGTATTCAAACCTGAAATTTTAAGTTGGAGATCCCTGGCCTCTGCTTCAGCTACTGGGTCATAGTATTACCTTACTCTAGGTTATCCATTGCTAGGTGTATGGTGACAGGTATTATCAAGCCCAGTGTGCTTTGGTTAAATAGCTTATTTTCTCATTTACAAATGACATCATTTTCTTTCAGTCTGTGATCCCTGTAATGCCAAGGGAGAGGAGAGATGGGTAGAGTGTGGTTTGCAAGCTTTGTTAACTTGGTTTGATCACTGTGGTCTGTGGAGGATGTGCAGCCTTAGAGTGTGGTTTGGTGGAGGGCAGAGGGTGTTCAGGGGCGAGTGGCCTTGATTCTCTTACAAGGCAGAATCTTAACACTAAGAGAAAATGGTTAGTGTGCGTGTATACTTAAGGGTGCTGTCTTTCCAGAGGCATGCATGGAAATGCCCTGTAGGCAGCAACCAAAATTCCCTTGCAGGTATGTCGACATATTAAAAATGGAGATGTCCTTTTACTGAACCGCCAGCCCACTCTCCACAGACCTTCCATCCAGGCTCACCGGGCCCGAATCCTGCCGGGAGAGAAAGTGCTGAGGCTTCACTATGCCAACTGCAAGGCTTACAATGCTGATTTTGATGGGGATGAAATGAATGCCCATTTCCCACAGAGTGAGCTGGGAAGAGCAGAAGCTTACACCTTAGCCTTTACTGATGAGCAGTATCTGGTCCCAAAGGTAAGGAGTACTGGCAGGTAAATCTATTCCTACTGGAATTACTTTGATGTTTGTTTGCTTGATTGGCTTTGTCTAATGATAATGAGATTTCTGGGTTTGAAATTTATTCCAGGTTTCTGTTATGTCTCCACTTGTGGTTCTCTTTGTCTAGCGAAGGCCCAGCACATCCAAACAACCTCATTCCTTTTATTTCAATGTCCAGAAGAGATTTAGTAGAGAGCTGTGCTCTGATGAAGAGTTCTTTGCAAATAGCTTCAGTGCTTTTATCCAGCTGGGATCATTCTGGGAGCTGCTAGCACATGACTTATCCCCTCCAATCCTTTTTCTTTGTAACCTCTTTAGGATGGGAAGCCACTTCCTGGCTTGATCCAGGATCACATGATTTCTGGAGTCAGCATGACAATCCGGGGCTGCTTCTTCACCAGAGAGCAATACATGGAGCTTGTTTACCGAGGATTAACAGACAAAAAAGGGAGAATTAAAGTGCTTCCTCCTGCCATTATGAAACCCCAGCAGTTATGGACAGGAAAGCAGGTAGTTCATCATGTATTGGGTTAAAGAATGCTTCTGGTTTCAAAGGAAGCAGAATGCTAATGTTAAAACCAGTGCTGCTGAGGGTGAAAAGCTAGATCTCATTGTCTAATCAACACCATATAGATCTTGTTATGTGTTATTGTGCCATGAAAGTCATCTTTCAGTTAAAGATGAATTTGAATAGTACTTTAACTTTTGCCCTGCAGTGTTGCAGGTAAAAGCATAATGCTGCTGTTTACAGGCATGGAAGCAGAGAAGGAATTTGTTGGTCAGAGTAAACTAGGTTATGCCAATCAATGCATTTAAATCTCTGAACTTAAAGGCTGTAGGTGAATATTCTGGCATTTGACTTTTTGGTTGAGATCATCATTATGTTGATGTAATATCTGGGAAGTGAGTACTCCATTTTCTACTATTAAGGAGAGTTTAACATTCAATCCAGGTATTACATTTCTGAATAATTATGTCACAGCTCATTGATCTTTCAAACATTAGAGTAGGAAGAGGATATTCCTGCCCTATAAATTCAGATTCCAAGCTTTCAAAGCTTTGCTGTCAATGGGGAAGATATGTATGGGACATTTCTATGTCAAATTCTTTACATGGAGAAGGGAATATAGGAAATAAATAGTTCCTGCTACTCTTCCTGCTTCTTTATAGGTTGTTTCTACACTGTTAATAAACATCATCCCAGAAAACCACGTCCCACTGAATCTGACTGGGAAAGCCAAGATTGGTGGAAGAGCCTGGGTAAAGGGACCTGCAGACACATGTCTGAATCTTGATTCCATGTGTGAGTCTCAGGTATGCTGGGGCAGCAACTCTGGAGCTTGGGCTGTACTGTGATAAAATTGTATGTACAATGGAGGAATGGGAACGGAGGAAGGTTAAAAGCAGATGTTCAGCAACAGTTCCTGCCAGAAGGTGGTAGTTAGAGGATAGGTGTGGATCGTCAGGACAAACGGTTTTGATCCTGACTGATACAGATTCCCTCTGGGTTTGTTAGACCCATGTGTCTTCGTTGTTTGACTTTACAGGAGGAAAAATGCAGGTGGTGTTAGAAGTCTTATTTCTGCTATCAGTTCTGGAAGTACAGATAATCTGACCATATTTAACTGTTCTCCAGGATGTGGGCTTCTTCATCTTAAACCTATGTTAATGTAGATTACACAGAAAAAAAATGTAGATATCACAATAAGATCAAAATTCCTGTTTTCCTGAATAGCTGTGGTTTATTTTTCAGGTTATTATCAGAAAAGGGGAATTACTGTGTGGAGTCTTGGACAAAGCTCACTTTGGCAGCTCTGCCTATGGCCTGGTCCACTGTTGCTATGAAATCTATGGGGGTGAAACTAGTGGGAAAGTGCTAACGTGCCTAGGACGCCTCTTTACTGCTTATCTGCAGCTGTACAGGGGATTTACAATGGGTGAGTAACACAAGGACTAATTCAGCAGTGCTGTAGTGCAGCACCTCCTGACATACACAACTGGCTTTTGATCATTTAGAGTTGTGATCACTTACTCAGACATAGTCAGCTGGTAGACAGCAGTAGTGAGGAACCAACAGACTGCTGTTAGCAGAGGGAAAGGAAAGGAGATCATCTGAAATGAAGAAGGTGATTAATGGACTGTAAGGCACATAAAATATGTCTTGAGAGCCAGGGTGCAAAAACTGCTTAGGAGTGAGCCTGGGATCACTAGGTAGCTAAAACATCAGGAAGAGAGAGGTGGGACTGGAGCAGGAGTGTGGGATTTGCTGAAGATGATTTGAGACTGAGCAAAATAAGACTTTGGGATGAGATAAATAAGGTTCAGCAGAAGGAGATGAAGTACAAGAGACAAGGTTGTAATGGGAAAAGGAGAGCAGGGGTGGACAGAAAGAGTGAAGATAGAGGAGCATGTGACAGGACCATATACTCCTTTGCCTTGCAAAGATGTGTGTAGCTCACTAGTAGTGTGTCCCACTTGTCCTCCTGCAACTGCTGTACACTTAACCTGGGAGGAACCCCTGGAGGTGATCTAACACAGCTCCCTGTGCAAAGCAAGTGCTGCCAGAGGAGCTTGTGCAGGGCTGTGTCCACTCAAATTGTGAATATCTCCAGGGATAGTGACTGTACCACCTCCCTGCATCCCTGTGCCAGCATTTGATGGTGTACATTGTCAACATTTCTTTTCCTGTTGAAGAAAGTTTTATTTCCTCATATCTTTAAAGGGCAAACACATCTTTCAGCCTCATCCAGTGCATGCTCCAGCCGTTTTAGTGACCATCTTAGTGACTTTTGCAAGACTCCTTCCTTACAAATAGCTTACAGCAGTCAGGCTTCCATCCTTTCATTTGTTCTAAACTGTTGTGCTCCTGGTCTTGTCATCGCAAAGGCCTGTATTTTTAGTTTACCCTTTGAAAAAAGCTAGGAAATGACATCTAATGGGAAGCTTGAAGTGGACGGAAGAGGAACACCAGTTTGATGAGTTTTGCCTGGAACACATTTGTGCAAGTGCACTGATGAAGATTTTATAGATGCTGTTAAAGTTAAGACTTCTTAAGTTAGGGAGTTGATTTTGCACCTTTAATGCTAAGCTTAGTTGATGTTGCATGGGGTTTTGATAGCCTATGCCTTCTCCCTCAAAAAGCCACCAATTTTTGTTTCCCTTCTCAAACTGCAGTTTAACAATTACTATATCTTCACTTGTGACTTTCTTTTCCAGCTCTTTGCTTTCCAGATCCACCAAGTGTTGTTCCTCCCTCAATTCTTTTTCAGCTTACATCATTATCTGCTTTTTCTGTCTTCCTTAACAGGGATTGAAGATATTTTGGTTAAACCTGAAGCAGACCACAAAAGACACAAAATCATTGAGAAGTCAAGCCGGCGTGGCATTGAAGTTAGTGTCTTGCACAGTTTCTTTCCCTCTATAATTAAAACTGTTTGAAGTCCTGCCCTATTTAATCACTCCTGCTTAGCACCTAACTCCCCACCCTCCCCCTCCATTTTTTACTCTCAGGCTGTTCGAGCTGCTCTTAATTTGCCAGAAACAGCATCAAGTGAGGAGATTCAAGGGAAGTGGCAGGATGCCCATCTCTGCAAAGACCAGAGGGATTTTAACATGGTTGATCTGAAATTCAAGGAGGAAGTAAACAATTACAACAATGAAGTTAACAAGGTTGGCATCAAGGCATCTGTGTACACTTGTTTGGAGGCTTACTGAGCTAATGTAATGTCTATGAGGGGTGCCTTACCCTTATGGAGGCTGAAGCTTTCCATCTGTCCTCAGCACAAGGCTTCACATACTGCCTCACCATCTCCACCTTTTCTTCCCTGAATGAGAAGAGGGTTTAATATTCAAGATACTTTTAAACTTATCAATAGGAATGGTTGTGATTATTTATTGTTTCACTTTTTTAAAGCCTTCAACAGGAATTGCTTTGATTTCTTATTTTATTAGTAATGGTTTGGTTTTGTTCCCTTCACTCCACCACAACTCTTTAGGTTTGTATGCCCCTTGGTCTCCACAGGAGCTTTCCAGAGAACAATTTGCAGTTGATGGTACAGTCAGGAGCCAAAGGATCCACTGTAAATACAATGCAGGTAATGATAGCACTTAGCAGCTGTATTTGTTGATGTGGTTTGTCCTAGAATATAAGCTGTTGAGAAGCTCTTATGTGGATAACTTCATACCAAAGGAGATTTTTTTATTCCGGGCTTTGGGAATACAGGCTTTTGGCATGGAAAAACATTACAAGAATGTAATAAAGACTTCAGTGGGTGATGGAGGAGAGTTAGTGTTTTGAAGGTAGTTCTCAGTACATTGGGTTTTATAGCAACAGCAGACCTTCCTTTTAGAAGAAATGCTGTGGATTGTACAAAGAAACCTACTACAGGAGAAAGAACTTTTCCTGACCTCTGTTGGAAACTGACTCTTCTGTTTCCTTCTCCCACTACTGAATAGGAACTAAATCTTGCTTTGATTTTGTTAGAAATGGCAAGGATGCTTTTTCTTTTTGCTTTCTGCAACACAGACCCCAAGCAAGAAACACCCTATAAAAAGGCCATCTAAAGATCCTGCCTCTGAGAGAGAATGACCAAAGCTTAAGAGAGGGTTTTGTTTTGGGTTTTTCTGTTCTTAGTACACTGCTGCTGAGATGTGGTGAGGGGAATGTAGGGACCTAAAAAACATCTGTTATTTTCAGTTTCACATCTCTTTGTATTCAAATGAACATACAGAACGAGAATGGAAATACTGAGGATGAGTCAAGGAGTTGACATAACTTAAAACCACTGGGTGAGATCTACGTGTCTTTTCTGCCTAGTAGTAGCAAGAACATTGAATGAACATGTCAACATTTAGTTAAAGAATATTTAGGGAACATTTTAATGCTTTTTACTGTGTTTTTCAAGAGCAGTTGGTGAACTTCAGTGAGCAAAAAGCTGGATGGAAAAGTGATGTTTCCTTTTTATCTTTCTACATTCAGATCTCTTGCTTGCTGGGCCAGATTGAGCTGGAAGGTCGAAGACCCCCACTGATGGCATCTGGCAAATCCCTGCCATGTTTCCAGCCTTATGATTTTTCCCCTAGCTCAGGAGGATTTGTGACTGGCAGGTTTCTCACTGGCATCAAACCTTCTGTAAGTTCAATACTGCTGCTGCTTATACTGAAAGTTACTTAAATCTTGGTATTTTAATAGAGAGTGTCTGCAATTAGAGATCAGTTGAGTTTGTTCACCCTACTTTCATATGTAGTGTTTGAGAAAGAGCATAAATTGCCAGTCTTGGTGTGCTTCTGAGCAGGATGCTGATGGGACTGTGCTTCTATTTAGGAATTCTTCTTTCACTGCATGGCTGGCAGGGAAGGGCTTGTGGATACAGCTGTCAAAACCAGCCGCTCTGGGTACCTACAAAGGTAAGAGGTTGCTTTGGGATTTGAGCCTTTAAAAGGTCCTGTTGTTTGGTTGATAGGGATTTTATTGAACTTAGAAAGTGGCTTAATGCTGAACCCAGGATGGGCTTACTTGCTAGAGGACTAGATCAAGGGGAACTTCATCATCTCTAACTTACCTTTGGAACATAGCAGCAACAACTATTCCTTTTGGAGAAACTTTTTTCCTGGTACAAGTAGAAATGTACAAATTCCAGGCAACTCTACTTTGTCTTGGCCACAAGAAGATGGAAAGTTCTACTTGTTTCAGAGGGTAGTGGGGGATTCTAAAGGAGGGATGCCTCTTTCTTTCAGCCAACTGTTCAGGAGTGACAGCAGAGATAGTAATTTGCTGTTGCATTTTAAGGCACTTCATCCAAGAAAACTGCAGGAAGCAACATGCAGAAAGCTGTGCAGTATCATTGCACATCTCACTTGTGTGTCGTGTCTATGTGATTTTTGGCTTCCAGAATTCCTCATCAGTGTGCTTAATATCTTAATGAAAACAGTATTTTTCATGTTGGAATTATATCATCCTTGTTGCTTTGTATCCTCTTAACAGGGTTCAAATTTGTAGTGTTCTTTTCTGTTTTCCTCCGGGACAGGTGTATCATAAAGCATTTGGAAGGACTGGTTGTTCAGTATGACCTGACTGTACGAGATAGTGATGGCAGTGTGGTGCAGTTCCTGTATGGAGAAGATGGGCTTGATATCCCTAAAACTCAGTTCTTGCAACCTGAGCAGTTTCCTTTCATTGCAGAAAACTATGAGGTAGAACATCTGAAGTATGCTTACGGGGTGAAGGGGAAGACTGAAATTCACAGTTAACATCTGGCATAGCTGTTAGGGATCCCACGGCATAGTTGTTTCTCTGTCACTCTCAGACTAACCTATGTTTTTATTTGCCATTGTATCCAGAATATGAAAGTGAATGTGAAGTCTGTGGCATGATTTAAGCAGTCCAGTTTCAGCAGAGAACCAAGCCCTTTCCTTGTTCTAACTCTGCACTTGGATTCAACACACATGACTTAGGTAGACGTAAGGAAGAAGTTCTTTACTGTGAGGGTGGTGAGGCACTGGAACAGGTTACCCAAAGAAGTGGTTAATGCTCCATCCCTGGGAGTGTGCAAGGCTAGGCTGGACAGAGCCTTGGGTGATATGGTCTAGTGTGAGTCCCCCCTGCTTATGGCAGAGTGTTGGAACTGGGTGATCTTAAGGTCCTTTCCAACCTAAACCATTCTGTGATTCTTTGACTTTACTCTTCAGTCTGTCAGGTTTGAGTAACTTCCTTTTACCAGTAGCATCACTGCTTATTAAAGAATAACAATTATCACATAATTTTTTCCCCTGGTTGAAAATCAGTTTTGAAAGTTGCTTTGCAGCAGCTGAACATACTGAGTGGCAGCAGATGACCTTTTCAGTTTGCTTTGCCTTTTCGGCTACAACGAGCATAGGGAGAAGAATAATGACAATACAAAGCTGTTTTCTGTAGTATTCACTCTGAATGCTGTTTGTCTTTCATATAATCATATAAATAACTTTCTTACAGGTAATCCAGAAGACAAAGCATCTGGATGAAGCTTTATCAAGGATGGAGTCTCACCAAGCTAGCCAGCAGTTCAAAGCCATCAAAAAGTGGCAAGCCAAGCACCAAAACTCAGTGCAAAGAGAAGGAGGTTTTCTGATGTTTTCCCAAAAGAAAATGGCAAGTGTAAAAGCACACATTCCAGGGGGTGAAATCAAAAATGGAAGAGATGCTGCTACTTTACAGGTAACACAGAAGCAGTTGAATTCACCAAGCTCTTTAAACAAGTTGCAGAGTGTTTCATGGTCTAACTATACAAGCTGTCTTCTGAAGGAGTCCTGTGTCAGTTCTGTGGGTGATGAAGCTGAGATTCATTTGTTGAAGTCTCTGGGTACCAGTGCGAGGACAGAGGCCAAAAACAGAATTAAAACCAGCCCATGGATGTGGGTGGTTTCTGGTGATTGTTTTTGTTTGTTTAGTGGTGTGTTGTTTGAGTTCTCATGGACACAGAATTATATCTCTTAGATGGACACACACCTGCTAGCTGGATGAGAGCCTGTTTTAAGTACAAAGATCAAATCCAAGCTGCCTAGGGTGTCAAAAAAGTACTCTTGCTTAAGTCTCTTGGACATGAGGGCACTAATCCATATGTTCTGGCTTCTATATGTATGAACCTAGAATGAAAACAGGTTCTGCTTCATGGCCTCGCTTTTACAAGGAATTTACCCAGGTAGAACATAGACAGCATGAAACTCCACATTGAAGGTGTTGAGATACATAACTCTGTGAGCATGTCTGCAAATGCTCTGCCTAATCACCAGTTCATTTATCTAGCTATGCTGAATTTGTGTTGCTGTTGGTACTTCTGATAACATTCAGAACAATTTAGCTTGGTGATTCATTACTGGTTGTTCGTTGTTTGTTTTGTCTTTCAGTAGATGGGTAGATATAGATACACAGAATCAGGGAATGGTTTGGGTTGGAAAGGACCTTAAAATCATCTAGTTCCAACCCCCTGCCATGGGAAGGGACACTTCATTCCAGACCATATCGCCCAATGCTCTGTCCAACCTGGCCTTGACCACTGCCAGGGATGGAGCATTCACCACTTGTTTGGGCTACCTTCTGTCTTAATATATTCTAAAGCTCAGTGGACAGACTTTCATGTCACAAGCCAGTTCTTCCATCATTAAGAAGCAAGGCATATAAGCGATAGGTTTAGCTCATTTTCTGTATTGATTTTCCCTTTTAAGTAGGTATTAACTTTTTCCTTTATTAAATGCAATGTTTGAAACATTACTTAAAGACTGAAGAACAGAAATAAAACTGGTCAGTGTGAAAGATGGAGGCTATGTTAGATAATAGTCTCTGCTGGACTGTTGGGGTTGGATGGGGCTTGGAGCAACCTGGTCTCGTAGAAGATGTCCCTGCGCATGGCAGAGAGTTGGAACTGGATGAGCTTTAAGGTCCCTTCCAAACTAAACCATTCTGTGGTTGTATGAACTGAAAATCAGAGAAGCTCCTTTGTCATGCCAGCTTTAGGCTACTGGTGATAGTCAGTTAGAAATAAAGGTTTAAGTATGTTGAGGGAGTTCACTTCCATGTTAAAATCATTCTTAGAGGGCTGTATTTCACTAGTATGGTTAGACTGTTTATAAAGACTCTTGAAGTCATTTAGGATCAAAAGTGTTAAGTACCAGAAAATAAAGAAAACCATATTTGTAGTTGAGTTGATTGCTGTGTTACACCCTTAAGTTTCAGACAGGTAATCTTCTCCTTTGCTATTGCTTGATTGCTGCTGGGTTTGGTCTTACTGTGGATAAACCAGTCTGCTTCACCCTTTCAGTTACTGAAGATGTGGTATGAACTAGATGAGAAGAAACGAAGGAAGTATATGAAGAAGACAGATAAGTGCCCTGACCCAAGCCTTGGTGTTTGGCGTCCAGATACTTACTTTGCATCTGTTTCAGAAGCTTTTGAACATGGAGTTGAAGATTATATCAACAAATGGGAATCTGAGAACAGACAAAGTTACGTGGACCCAGTAATTTCTTCTGATAGGTACTAATTTCTGTGTCTTTACTTATTTGCACTGAGCCAAGAACCACAATACCTATTTTTAACTGAATTTGCTAAAGATGAAAAGTCTTTCTCAACTCTTCCTTTTATTGTGACCTTGTGAAACAAAGTAGTGGGTTTCAGAATGGTTCCTGAAAGCCAGGTGAGCTTAGTGTGCAGTGGAGAGGCCCTGCTCATTTCTTTCTTCCAAACCTTTATTTTCCATGCTGCTAAGGGTTCGGGCAAAGGCTTTATGAAATAACAGTGATGTATTGTCCCCCTACATAAAAACTAATACTTTA
Source organism: Pezoporus wallicus (assembly GCF_028554395.1). Lineage (NCBI taxonomy): Eukaryota > Metazoa > Chordata > Aves > Psittaciformes > Psittacidae > Pezoporus > Pezoporus wallicus. Next base: position 1,518,623 of record NW_026635168.1, on the reverse strand, counting down.
CTGTAATACTTAAAATCCAAAACATGCTTTTGCCACACTTTGGAGTTAGCAGAGTAGTTAACATGAGAAAGTGTGAGCACATGGACTCTCTTGACATTCTGGGAATCGGAATCAGAAGCCAAGGCCCCAGTTCTGTATTGATGGGCTCTGTCAGATCAGACTGGGATTGACAGTTTTACAGCTTCTTGAGTGTATTTATCCGTAAAATTCCAGGAGAAGTTGTCTGAAAGAGGTAAATTTATTGACCTGAGCAATGTTCTTTGTTTTGTACATTGAGCTACACTGAGCTCTCAACGAGCTAAACCTCTCATTTCCTGTCTTCAGATTGAAGGATTTGTTGTATTTAAAGTGGCAGCGATCTCTCTGTGACCCAGGAGAAGCTGTGGGTCTCCTTGCAGCTCAGAGTATTGGGGAACCTTCCACACAGATGACTCTCAACACCTTCCACTTTGCTGGCAGGGGTGAAATGAATGTCACATTGGGTATTCCAAGGTGAGAAAACTGTGTTCTCAGTGGGTCCTTTGCCATTTTTGGCACTTAGGTAATAATAATGCTTAATGTCACTCGGAGGTGTATATGTAATCCTGAGGGCAGATAATTCTTCAGTTGAATTGTAAATTGTGCCTGGTCACAACTGTTTTAAAGTCTTGCAATTTGACAGTTGGTTTGGTTCATTTTCCAGATAAAAAATCCCTGTGAAGGCCCCTGACTCTTATCTGATGTATAACAAATGGCTTATTCATTGCTGTATTTTAGTCAATACAGTATAAGCCTAAAGAAATTGTGCTTTGTGGGTTGGACCTCTTCTTCCCCTACTATTAAACCTATTTCTTTCACACACCAAACTTCACCTATGAGATCAGGTATGTTTAGTATTATCACCTATGGAGGAAGAGACCTGTTTTATAGCAGCCAGGTTTTCCCTGGCTCTTCTGTTTGGTGACAGTGTCTATCAGCACACACATGTTTAACAGCCAGTCATCTGCTTGTTCTGAATAACATGGGTGCTCACCCCAGCTTTGTGGTTACATGTGTGATGTCTTAGATGGGTGATAGTTGCTTTACCTTAGAGAAGGGAATGGGAGGAAGCATGAGGAAGCATGCCCTATGCATCAGTAGGAAAAAGGCTTCTTTTGATCTTCTGTTCTGGGAACATTTTAGTATCATTTCTGTTCTCTTCCTGGAACTGGATGATAATGTGATTGAGGCAGCAGAGCTGCTTTTGTGCTGCCCCGAAGAGGAACCAAGAAAGTGAAAAGGAGCAGCTCAATGGTGACCACAGCTCTTGATGCATATGGCTCTGATATAACTGGCAGTTGCTGCATGCTGCCTAATTAAGTGAACCAGGTATTTATGTGATTGCAGAGGGCTTTTATCATTTCACTGGAAAGATCATTCTTTATTTAAAGGTTGCGGGAAATACTGATGGTGGCCAGTGCAAATATTAAAACACCAACGATGAGTGTTCCTGTGTTGAGTACCAAAAAAGCTCTCAAGAAAGTGAAACGGCTGAAGAAACAGCTCACAAGGGTGTGCTTAGCTGAGGTGAGCCTCCTCTTCAGAGTGTCCTTGGAGAGCAGTAAACCAGAATGTCCTGTTTAAGCTCATCAGTTAGTCTGGCCTTGTAGCAGTTTCCTATTTTGAAGGCTTATCTGTGAGTGCAAGATGAGAGGGTCCTTTCTTTTCACCTCCTGCATACTGAACCAGTGATACCTGTTAGGAAGCGGGCTATTGAAAAGAATTGCAGTTACTGTGTAAATTCAGTTTAAACCTATAGGGCATTGTCACATGCTACAAAAATCTATAGACTGTAAAGGAAGGGTAATTGTTCACATATGGCAGTAGTATAATGGCAGGGAGGGTTTATGTTTGCTGCCATAACCTTGTTTGGCTTTTTCTCAAGCTTCTTTTTGTCAGTCTCCTGCATTGGAGGAGTTTTGTCTTTGAGACGAGCTAATGTCGCTGCAACTGGCATAGCAGAGACCTTTCTGTTTGTTGGGAGGAGTTTAAGCCAAAAAGAGTGCAACAGGGAAGTGAAAAAGTCCTTTTGCCCAGGAGCTGCCACAAAGCCTCTAGGAAAGTTTGCCTATTAGCCTTGGGTAATTCTGGTCTCCTTGGGGAAAGCATTGGAATTGAAAGAAGTAAATGAAGCATCTTTATTGAAGGAGTAACATTCCTGCTTGGAACTTCTGCAGGTCTTGCAGAAAGTTGAGATAGAGGAATCCCTGCATGTGAAGTGCAAGCAGGACAAACATCGCCTCTACAAAATCAAGTTCCATTTCTTGCCCTATGAATATTACCAAGAGGAGAAGTGTGTGAAGCCCAGAGATATCTTGCACTTCATGGAAACAAGGTGAGTTTGCTTTTAGATACTTGAATACTTGCTCTTCTTTTGTCTTTCCATGTGCATTAAGCATCACTGTGTGGTGTTTATTGCTGTTACTATGGCTTTCAGAGCAACAGTTTCCTGCAGATGTGCTTATAGAAACATCTACACAGCTGCTTTTTATGTCTTGAATAGAAACTGGATCTGTGGGGTGGTGACAGTACAGAATTGTATCAAGGCAGGTCGTTCACATATCTGAGAAGAGCCATTTAAGCATCATCTTATTTGCTTTTGGATGCTTAAACATTACCAGCAAAAAATGTCTGAATTCTTTAAGTGTCCCTCAGTGCTCTCATTGAATGGAACTAAACATTACTTTGTAAGATTAGTTTTAAAAGATTAATCAGAAAAGGCTGGCTTTCCTGAGCCCCCCTTCTCTCTTTTTCCCCTGCTTCCTTCCCCATATGTGGCCAAATTTGTGTAGATAAAAGTAGACCATTTAATGACAAGGCTCTACTGAAAGCTATTTTTGCTTTATAAAAAGGTGTCATTGATTTCCTCCTCCTTCAGGCCATATGAGTTCAAGCTGGGTCACTTTATTTAACAATATGTGCTTGTTGGTTTGAGAAAGAAAAAAAGTCCAGTAGTAAAGCATCCGTTTGGCAAGTCAATTGATGTGCAAAGTTTATGTCCAGATGAGATTATAATGTAAGATCATAACTGAATCTTTTGATGCATGGCTACACCTATGATTGTAAGAGACATGATACCAACCTTTTGATTCCTAACGAAATGAGAAAGGAGAAGAAAATTTCTTTGCCTTATCCTAGAAGTACTTTTGCATCCACCAGAGAACATAGAATTATAGAATAGTTAGGGTTGGAAAGGACCTTAAGATCATCCAGTTCCAACCCCCTGCCATGGGCAGGGACACCTCACACTAAACCAGGTCACCCAAGGCTCTGTCCAACCTGGCCTTGAACACCGCCAGGGATGGAGCATTCACAACTTCCATGAGCAACCCATTCCAGTGCCTCACCACCCTCACAGTAAAGAACTTCCTTATATCCAATCTAAACTTCCCCTGTTAAGTTTTAACCCATTACCCCTTGTCCTGTCACTACAGTCCCTAATGAAGAGTCCCTCCCCAGCATCCCTATAGGCCCCCTTCAGATACTGGAAGGCTGCTCTGAGGTCTCCACGCAGCCTTCTCTTCTCCAGCCTGAACAGCCCCAACTTTCTCAGCCTGTCTTCATACAGGAGGTGCTCCAGTCCCCTGATCATCCTCATGGCCTCCTCTGGACTTGTTCCAACAGTTCCATGTCCTTTTTATGTTGAGGACACCAGAACTGCACACAATGCTCCAGGTGAGGTCTCACAAGAGCAGAGCAGAGGGGCAGGATCACCTCCTTTGACCTGCTGGTCACACTCCTTTTGATGCAGCCCAGGATACGGTTGGCTTTCTGGGCTGCAAGCGCACACTGAAGCCGGCTCATGTTCATTTTCTCATCAACCAACACCCCCAAGTCCTTCTCCACAGGGCTGCTCTGAATCTCTTCTCTGCCCAACCTGTAGCTGTGCCTGGGATTGCTCTGACCCAGGTGTAGGACCTTGCACTTGGCATGGTTAAACTTCCCCTATTTAAGTTTGAGCCCATCACCCCTTGTCCTATCACTACAGTCCCTAGTGAAGACTCCAGATGTTCTGTCATGTCCTGTCATGAGCTGACAGGCTTCTTAAGCCAAATAAATGAATCTCTGGACAACTTGCAATTGACTGTGGTTGTGCTGAGCTTTGCCATTCTGAGTTGCTTTTTCTTTCAGGTTCTTTAAAATCTGTCTGGAAGCAATTAAAAAGAAGAGTGCAAAGATGGCCTCTTTTGCTGAAGTCAGCACCAGGAAGACAACTCGGAGAGATTTAGATGGTGATGAAGACAAGGTACAGAAAAACATTACCTGAAAAATGCCTCACTTCCTTTAGCTGCTTTTGCGAACCTGCATTGGAAGAGCTCAGCATGTTCAATGTGAACATGAAATGTGTGAATACTAAGTTACTTCTTAAATGTTTTCTTTATGCCTAAACTGTCTTTGCACTTCCATAAGATTAACAGGGAAATTACAGTTACTGTCTGTTAAATCCTAATTTCCTTAAGACTTTACTCTGAAATCTGCTGATTTTAGCTTCATGGAGATACAAGCTTATTACTCTCTCTTTGCTCCCAGATCAGTCCTGATGTAGCAGTGGCTGTCAAAACTTTGGGGAAGATTCTTTTCTCTTTGAAAGGCTTTTCCATGTTCTTCTGCCACTTCTCTCCCGTCAAGGACTGTGATATAAGCAGGCTGATAGCTTACCCAGCTTGTAAACATCCATCTTGTTTAACATTGATGTTAACTGAGTATAAGTTCATTATTTCTTTGTAATAGTGGGCTCATAGAAATTAAGTTGATCTTAAAGGTATAACATTGAGCATATGTTTGATTAAAGCCTTTTGGAAGTGATGCTTCCTCACAATCAGCCTCCAACCCTAACTATTCTGTGATTCTATGATTATCTGGTGTGTCATGGATTTCTAGACACAGCATAATCAGGATGATGCAGCAGAGGAAGAAGAGAACATTGTTGATGCAGAAGCTGATGAAGGGGATGGTGATGCTACAGAAGCAAAACGGAGGAAGAATCAGGAAGAGGAGGTAATGAAATGAGAAGTGCTCAGCACTGCACTTTAATTCCCAGTTTCCTCTGCTTGGTTTGTGTTGGGAAGGAAAGCTTCCATTAAAACGCTGGAAAAATCCAAACCCCATCTGAAAGGAGATAGGGAAGTCTCTGCTTTGTGCTGTTCAGTTTTGATTTGGATGGGGGCAATACTATAGCAGATGATGCGGGCTGAGACTTGGCATGAACCTGGTCATCAGAGTTCAGCCTGGTCGCTGCTGTCCTTTAAGAGTAATGCAGAACCATGCAGCTTTGAGATGGGAGAGATCTGCATTTGTCCAAAGCCTTGTTCTTTAGGCACTGGGGAGATGTGTGTGGCAGCCAGGCTGTGCTGTAATTAACTTTACCACTTGCTAATTTCATGCCTAACTTTGCCACATGTTAATTCTGTGGTTCTTAATAAATATTCTCTCTGGCTCTGCATGTTTCTCCATGTTCACTACTTCATAATTACTGCTTAAAAGATGGGTTGGTGTAATTCAGCAGGAGGATAGAGCAATTGAAAATGCGAGGGGAATCCCATCATTGGAGTTGGATTGTGGGAAGACCTTTCTGAAGAGGAGAAAATTGAACTGTGGACCTCACTTGGAGTTTTGTGTACAGTTCTGGTGTCCTCAACATAAAAAGGACATGGAACTGTTGGAACAAGTCCAGAGGAGGCCGCGAGGATGATCAGGGACTGGAGCACCTCCTGTATGAAGACAGGCTGAGAAAGTTGGGGCTGTTCAGGCTGGAGAAGAGAAGGCTGCATGGAGACCTCATAGCAGCCTTCCAGTATCTGAAGGGGGCCTATAGGGATGCTGGGGAGGGACTCTTCATTATGGACTGTAGTGACAGGACAAGGGGTAATGGGTTAAAACTTACACAGGGGAAGTTTAGATTGGATATAAGGAAGAAGTTCTTTACTGTGAGGGTGGTGAGGCACTGGAATGGGTTGCCCATGGAAGCTGTGAATGTTCCATCCCTGGGGGTGTTCAGGGCCAGGTTGGACAAAGCCTTGGGTGACCTGGTTTAGTGTGAGGTGTCCCTGCCCATGGCAGGGGGCTTGGAACTTGATGATGTTAAGGTCCTTTCCAACCCTAACTATTCTATGATTCTAATGGCAAGACTATAAAGAAATAGGGACAGCTGAATCTGTTGTATTTCCTTTACAACAGAATTACACTTTCGGGTAATAGGTAAGATACTTACAGCTCAGCTGCGGAGAATATTCATGACTGTAACTGTGCATTGGACACTTAGTTTCTGTACATGTTCTGGCTCAGATAAATAGAACATTATTTCTCTGCAGGTTGATTATGAGAGTGAAGAAGAGAATGGGGAAGAAAATGTTGATGAGAATCTGGAAGATGAAGAGGCTGAATCAGACGAAGAAGAAGAGACTCCTGGTGCTGAAGAGAACCATAATGAAACAGATGTTGTCGAGTCTCAACATCTGTCCTTTATGTCTCATACTCAAAAAGAGAAAGCCAGACTACTTCAGTCAGCAGAGCTGCGAGTAAATGCTGTTGTGGGCAGCCACCCATCAATAAAGGATTACTCATTTGACACTGAACATGAACTCTGGTGTGAGGTAAGTTGATGGCAGCTGGAAGCATCTCTGCGTGGTTGTGGTTGCACATAGCTCCCGTAATAAATGGATCTTTTCAGTGCAGTGCTGCTGTTTTGTCTCAGCATCTTTCATTAACACAGAAAAGTGGCAGTACAGATGTACTTCTTGATGCAATTTTTAGTAATTTATAACTTTTAGAACACCTGATGAAACTTCTTTTTATAAAGACAGGTTTCTAACAAGTTTATTGTGCTTTAATCTTTAAATGTATGATCACAGAACAAAATCATAGGATCAGCTAGGTTAGAAAAGACCTTTAAGATCATCAAGTCCAGCTATTAACCGTGGACTGCCAGGTGCACCACTAAACCATGTCACTGAAGGCCTCCTCTGTGCAGTTTTTGAACACTTCTAGGGATGGTGGTCCCTGGGCAGCTGGTTCAGTGCCTCATCAAATGATGCACCACTGTGTGGCTCTTGATGAATAAAAGTGACTGCTGGGCTGTTGAAAAGATCTTAAACCAAGCAAACCCCCAGCAAATATATAGCCCAACCCCCCAAAAAAGCCACCCTAAACCAACTAATCCATGTAAGATCAGAGACCAGAAAGCAATGTGGACGAATGCTCCTGGGGTGGCATGTTCATACTAGCATCATTCAAGTGTAATTCTAGTCAGACGTTTATGATCCTAAACACACAAGTAGGGGAATTCCAGTTGTCTACTTTTAGCCTTAAAAAGAACTAGGCTGGTTATTGAGCCAGATTCAAGCTTGCTCACAGAACAACAACTCTATGTTGGTTTTTGACTCTTAGGTTTCCCTGGCGCTCCCACTGATGAAGGTGTACTTCGACCTCTCCTCCTTGCTTGTCTCCCTCGCACGGAACACAGTTATTCATGAGGTGAAGGGGATCACACGATGCCTGTTGAATGAAAGTACCAACAAGCAAGGGGAGAAGGAACTCGTTCTGCACACCGAAGGGATAAACCTTGCAGAGCTGTTCAGATACTCTGATGTACGTAATCTATTTATAATCCCAGACTGGAATGGTCTTCCATCTTCTAGGGAGAGACAGTGGATGATGGATGCCATTTTAATGTAGCAGGGGTGATGTGTAGCCTAAACACTCTTCGTCCTCCTTTTTTTACCCCCAGATGTAGCTCAGCAGAGCCTTTTCTCAACGGCAGCAAATCAGGTTTTGTGCAGCAGCCCAGTGTCTAATGACACATAATTTCACACCATGCTTCCAGCTGTCTCTCTATATGTTACTTGAGGGGGTTCTTCCATCTAAACAGATTGCAGCACTTGGAGATGAATAGTTCTGCTATGCCATCTAGCCCATAACTCCACAAATACAGGATTGTTTCAAGCTACATCTTCTCTACTGCTTTGCTAGAAGTTCTGGCTGGCTGAGCCAGCCTGGGCATTGCATTGTGGTGTTTGGAAGATTTTAACATGTTCCTCTGCTGCTTGAGATGTTAGTTTGCTGCTTCTAATTTCAGCTAATTTGCTCTTGTGGTGAGTTTTGATTCCAGTATCTTATTCATGTACATAATGCTGTGATCACTGGTTTAAACACAAATCCCCAGAATTAATCTTTGTCTGTATTTGAGCTGCTGCCTATTTGTTCACTAACTGTTGGTGCTGCTTAAGCTAATGAAAACTAGAGGAAAAAAGCTATCTTGGCTGAAGTTCTTTGGAACTACAGAGTAACTACTGTCCTAACTTGTGTCTGTGGTTTCTTTGCTTTCAGATTTTGGACTTGAACAGACTTTATTCCAATGATATTCATGCCATGGCTAAGAACTATGGAATAGAGTCTGCCCTGAGGGTGATTATTAAGGAAATAAAAGATGTATTTGCTGTATATGGTAAGATTTCTTTGTATTTATTAAGATAGTCTTTATTATCATTAAAGATGGGAAAGCCCAGCCACAGTGCTTAAATTTGTGTGCATGATCTTTTCATTTATATGTGTATTCTGAAGTTGCACTTTCTCATTATTTTAATCATTATAGTGCCTGCTGTGAACACTTTAGTTCATTGTTAACTTCCATTTAATCAGGAGAAAATTTACTAGGCAAGGTGGAATTTATCCCCCCTTCACAGAGCTTTTCTGTTCTGGTCCATTTATTCTTTACAAGCTGGAAGGTCCAGACAAATTAACTGCTGATGTGTGAGGAAGCTGTTAGACTTGTATAGAGGCCCTGAGAATAGGATTAACCTTGCCTTACTCTAGCTCTTTAATGATGGGAGTTCAGGCTCCCTTTTGAGTTGAGTTTTAATATCTTTCCTAAAATAGCTGCATTTCCTTGTGTGAATGTTCTCTGTATGCAGTCCAGGCTTGGGGAAGATGCCTGACTTCACAGCCTGCTGAAGTTAGGCATGTTGAATTTGCCTTAAGCGAGCTAAGTCTTGCTATGAATTTAACTACTGAGAAGAGGGAAGTTAATACAGTGGGAATTTTAGCAACTAGTTACATGAAACAGGTTTGCCAGCTGGCAGGCCAGAGTGGTCTGACCTTCAAGTGGTTCAAGCACTGCTGGGTAAATGTTGACAGAGCTGTTAATGATCCCCCATGACACCAACTCCATGTTATTTTTACAGAAGTGCTGTTTCTTTTCAGCCTAAATGGGGTTTTCTGTGGGTGCCTAATATCATGCACAGAAAATAGCAGAACCTTTCTGACTGTGCTTTGCTAATGCAGGCCACAAGGTGAGGGGCTGGAGCTCTGTCCCATCAGAAGTGGATGGGCAGTGTTTGAGGCCAGGTTGGACAAAGCCTTGGGCGACATGGTCTAGTGTGAGGCTTCCCTGCCCATTACAGGAGGTTGAAACTGGATGATCTTAAGGTCCTTTCCAACCCAGACCATTCTGTGATTCTATGATGTGTGATCCCCTTCTGCATAAAGCAGACTTCAGTGCTTTTATGTAGGGCAATTCAGCCGCCTTACAGCATTCTTGATGGTTTAGCTTCCCTGGAGAGAGATTGGTTTATATTAGAGTGAGGTCTGTCTCTCTTGTGTATTTGAGGGGGGCAGCTAAGCCAGCTACTCATGAAGAGGTACAACTGCCAGAAGACTGTTACTAGAGATATTCTCCATGTTGATTACATTCAGGGGTGTTTAATTTAGGCCTAATTTACTTTAAAAACCCCAAACCTTAGCCCCTGAGTGCTCTGATGGTTGCTTTTTCTTGTCTTCTTAGGGATTGTGGTAGACCCTCGGCACCTTTCCCTCGTGGCAGATTACATGTGTTTTGAAGGATTTTATAAACCACTGAATCGTTATGGAATTCAGTCCAACTCCTCCCCTCTGCAGCAGATGACATTTGAAACCAGCTACAAATTCTTGAAGGAAGCAACAATGATGGGTAAGTGGTTTAGCTTGAAACCGATGGCTGCAGCGTTTCACATAGGCTTTGTTTTCATTGTAACTTTCCCCTATTTTGAGTGATGGATAATTGCATTAGGGGAAAACAAAATATGCCAGAGGCTAGAATTTTCATGAAGCCTTTGCCTAGGAAAATGTTCCAGATGTTTTTAATGGAATTCTGTCAGCTCCAATGAAGTCGGCTCCCACATGTCATCTGTGGGGTCTGCGACTCCTTTCTTTAGGAATTAGATAGGCATTTTTATAACATTGCTGAGATTTGTTAGAGCAAAGCTTTATAACACACTGCTAAATCTGCCTCTGCTGTTAAAATTGTCACCTCTGCTTTGTTTTCATGTCTCTAATAAGACTTCCATGTTCTCATTTCTTCTCTATTCAGAGTTTTGCTGTGAGAACAGGCCTCCTGGTTGTGACTTTGATTCTGGTTTTCTTCTGCTTTAGCACTTCACTGTCTTTGCTTGTTTCCTCAATCACAGACTCATTTGTCTAATGGTAGTGGTGCCATGTGAGGTGCTCAAGAGCATCCTTCCTGCGCTCCAGTTCTGCTCTGGAGGGTGAGGAGGTCAATGGTTGTGTGCATTGTGCAGGATATCTGAAATACAGCTGCAGCCGCCTGCATTCACGAGTTCTGTCAAAAGAGCTGGTGCTTTAAGTCTGTCACTAAACACAGTTTGTGTGATCTTATCCTTGGATACTGATTGTGTCTCCCTTTTGCAAATAGTCCTGGTTTCTGTCACTTGCCAGTTGGATGCTTTCCTTCTTGAGCGCCACTGTGCTGCCTTTGCTACCTATTACAAATGGGAAACGCTCTCAACATGATCTCTTCAGCTAGTACCTTAAGCTGCCTTGCACAGATGTCACACATACTTCTGTCCCTGAATTTCGTTAGTTTTAGACCTTTTCTGTGAAGGTAATTTGGGTTTTAATTAATAGCATTGGTTACAGTTGACTTAATTCACCTGAAAATCAGACAGGAACAGTGTAAATCAGGGTGAAGCTGAACTGTTTCTCAAACAGCTGCACGCCCTCTCTGGATTTGCATTCTATCACCCACTGACTTAGAAGTACGTTCCTTGCCAAGTGAAATGTAATTATCTTTATGGCTACCATTATGAATAAAGACAGGAAGTGCGTACTGACAGAAGGGCACCATGAATTGGCAGGAAAGCTGCACTGATTACCAGTGAAGGGAGTTAATGTTTTCACCACGATGGAAATCAAAGTCATAATGTGGATTGCAGCGGTCTGGATCTAATCTGCTTCAGTGTAACTGATCACTTGACTGTACAGTTAAAGAGATGCTGCAAGGCTGCCTGCTGTGATCAGGAAGAAGGAAAGAAGAAGGCTTGTGGCCATTGTGCATAGCCAGTGTGAGAAGCATCATTTAAGAGTGTGGGGTGACCCATCAGAGTGCTGACCAGTGTTTGGGGTGTATCCGAAGTGAGACTCCTTTGGCTGTTTGCTCAGAGAATAACTCTTTGTTAACACCACGTGAGCAAACAGGACAGTTTTGACTGTTTTGCTTAATGATCTAACAAAAGAGCTTGGTTTTCTTCAGCTGGCACACATTTAGGAGCAGCTATGTAGTTATTCAGCTGAGACCAGAGCAGCTCGTGCCATGGTGCAGCTTCTACCCCATCCTCAGTACATCCTGCTCTGTAGAATAAACTTATCAGAAGTTTAACAGTTTTATTTCCAATCTTCCAACTGCTCCACTGACAGAATTCCAGCATTAGGATGAATGAAAACCAGCCTGGGTGCTTATGAAAACCAGTGGAAGCAAACCAGTCCTAGCCAGACATGTCATCTAGAGAGCTTCCAAATAGCTGTGACACTATTTCGCTACAGTGAGTAACCACAAAATCAAAGGAATTCATGGAATGTCTCTCCAGTGAAATGTGCTCTTCATATCTAGCCAGAAGGATTTAAAATCCACATCAAAAGGATTCACTCTTAACAAAGGAAAAAGGCAGCAATGAAAAGGGAATCTTTCTGGTTTTGCCTCACATGCATTTTTGAAGTAATGTATTTAATCAGCAAAATGTGTTCACTGGAAGGTCAGACCTGTGTTCCCTTAGGCTTCAGAACGCGTTGTCTTTTCATGCTGAATAGGGAGAGCTTAGTAGTGTGTGGCTAAATTCTTTGCTTGGACAAAAGGATTGGGACGAGATAATGTAAGAGGGGTAGGGTTTTGGGCTCCTGCTCTCAGATACACAAATGGAATCTGAACAGTAGGTGGCAGTGCCTTTCTCAAACCAAAGGGGCTGAACCATGTAAACCAAAATGCTTTTTTCGGGACTGAGCTTTGGGAATCCTTTGAAAACATCCTGATAGGAGTTTTGTTTGAATTCTGTTGCAGGTGCCTATGATGAGCTGCGATCCCCTTCTGCATGCCTCGTGGTGGGAAAAGTTGTTAAAGGAGGGACTGGTTTGTTTGACCTCAAGCAGCCCCTCAAATAGTGTTTGGGTGATAACTTCAGGACTCTGTTGGGAATGTTCATCACAAGAGATACGTCTGCTCCACAGCTCTGCAGCAGTGGCACATACTGTGTCCCCAGTCGTCTTCTTGTGCCAGTAGGACCTGGATACCTAATCAGGTATCCATGTTAATCTGGATACCTGAGGGGCCTTATCTATTTAGTGAGAATGTCTGCAGCTGTAGGAGCTTTGAGCCAAAGAAACATTAATTTACTGTTCATTAATGATACAAAGGAGGTTACTGATTTACACAGAAATGAATAAAACGAAGGAGACCATCTGTGTCTCAAACAGCGCAACAGCAGTGGCAGAATGAAGTCAAAGCAGAACCTGTTGATGCTGAACAACTTCTGCAGGGCAGAATCCCATCTTGGGGGTAGTGCCTGTTGCCACATGGATGGTAAATGATGGATTTCCAGTATTGGAAGTCACATTGAGAGGTGGGTTTGGGCAGTGCTGTGCTGAAGCTTCAGCACTGTATGGAAGCATTTGTGCTTGAGGCGTCTCTTGCTGCGCTTCCATGCACTGCCATGGCTTCTAGAAGCTTTTGAGGATGCATTTCCTGTTCTGGTAATTCATTTCTATAGAATTTTATGTGTCTGTGACACAATTGTTAGATTTCTTGATTAGCTGAAGCCCAGAATTCAGAGTTCTCATGGTTTCTATAAGCATTTTCCAATGTTTTAAGACTTCTTTGTATGGAACAGATCTCCACACAGGGAGAAACCTGACATTTGATAAAGATCTGTTCCTTCAGTGGCAATGTGAGCTGCTGTAACAGTGGCTACACAAAAGACTCGTGTAAGAATTACCGAACTGGAGCTTTAAAGCTATTTTTGCTTCAATATTCTGTATCAAAGAGGATATTTAATAAAGGAATATTGTGAAGGTCCTATTACATGGCTGTGTAACTGAGGGAACTTTGTCATGCAGCCAACAGCCATCACTTTGGCTGTTAGAAACGGGATGGCTGGGAGCTGTCAGCCACTCTTCAGACATCAGAGTTTCTTGTTTATGCAATTGATTTTAATCAGAATGCAGTGCACACAAGTCGTTAACATTGGGGTTTGCTCAGCACCATCCAGGCAAGTTTCAACCCATGATCATTCTCAGTGGTACCTCGAAGCTGGTGGAGAAGTGCCAGAGCGCATTTATCCTGCTGAGGAGCTCCTGCTTCCAGCAGAGCTGTGCTAAAGGGGATCACATCAGGCAGGGGGAGATGTTGGGATCGTGAAGGTGCCTCTGTGGAGTAACTCAGTGGGCTGCATTCTGCCCCAGCACCTGAAATCTGTATCCAGTGTACTGGACATGGCGCTGAAGCTTACCAAACGCATTAGCTCGGTAGGTCTCTGGTTTCACTTTGCAAATGCTCATAAGAGATTTCCTTGTGCCTTCCTCCAGCTGTAGCACCTGGTAGGTATTTGTCAAACACATGTCATCCTGCGAACAACCGGGAAATCAGTCGGATGCAGTTGGCAAATGGGCAGTTGGGAAAGAACAAACATGGTCACAAACCCACCTGCAATTCCAGGCTACCGTCTGGGCTGCTACAGACCATTTGCCCCACGAGGTATCTGCAGTCCTGCAGCGAGGAGCATCTTTGCCACATTTTGCATCTGGAGATGTGGCATTTGTTAGTTCTCTAGTCCTGACCTAAATAACCCTTTCATCCAGGTGTTCACACTAATTAAGCTTAAGAGGTTGCTTTGATTGTGTTGTGGTAATGAATTGGCCTCAGAAATTTGGAGCCCCAGAATCATAGACTGGTTTGAGTTGGAAGGGACCTTAAAGCTCATCCAATTCCAACCTCCTGTCACAGTCAGGGACACCTTCCTCTAGAGCAGCTTGCTCCAAGCCCCATCCAGCCTGGCCCGGTTGCACCTCTTCTGTGGAGACAGGCTGAGAGAGTTGGGATTGTTCAGCCTGGAGAGAGACCTCAGAGCAGCTCCAGTGCCTAAAGGGGCTCCAGGAAACCTGGAGAGGGGCTTTGGACAAGGGCCTGTAGGGACAGGCCAAGGGGAATGGCTTTAACCTGCCAGAGGGGACACTGAGATGAGCTCTTAGGCAGAAGCTCTTCCCTGTGAGGGTGCTGAGGCGCTGGCACAGGGTGCCCAGAGAAGCTGTGGCTGCCCCATCCCTGGCAGTGTTCGAGGGCAGGTTGGACACAGGGGCTTGGAGCAAGCTGCTCTAGTGGAAGGTGTCCCTGCCCGTGGCGGGGGTTGGAACTGAATGAGCTTTAGGGTCCCTTCCAACCCAAACCATTCCATGATTTAAAGCTTTTTCCTGTGATGCGAAAGACTGTTTTAAATCCCTCAGGCCAGAGAGGATTATGCAGCCCTGTGATGATGAGCACTTTAATCCCAAAGCGAGGCCAAGCCTGGATACTGAGCTGGAGGCGTAGGGCCTGTATGAGGAGCAATGCTGGCTGCAGGGTCAGGCAGTGATTTTTAGGAGCACAAAGTTGATCAAGGGAGGCATCATTAGCAAAGCATCCCCCAGGGAGGCCTGTGCTGCTGGACCAGCCTGACAGCGTGTTCCCGCTCCTATTGCAGCGGGTGCTGTAGAGCCAGGATTAAGGAAGTTAATGATGTTTTCCAGTTTTCTGGGTTAGATCCCTCGGAAGAGCTGACTGTCCACATTGCCCTGGAAAGGTTTAGGTCTGCTCACGGAGCCAGAGAGGAAGTGGAGCTCTTCTTGTTTTCCTGGGTGCCAGCTTCGGGAAGATAAATGATCCCTGCCTCAGACCTGGTGCGGCTGCGGCTTGGTTTGTAGTAACACTGCTGCTGGTGTTTGGGGTTTGGAGCCTTGCCTGGCACTACAGGGAGGATAAGGAGTGATCAAGGAGTAACAGTGGAACAGTAACGTGAACTGCAGTAAATACAGAGCTGCATTGTTAATGGCACATTAAGACAGAGCGGGTGAGCAGAGCAAATGGTGTGCTGACAGTACAAGAGCCCTGCAGAAAAATCCCAGGGCTGTACCTTGGAAAGCAATCAGTGCTCTGTAAAACCCTTCAGTGCTTCAGTGCAGGGCTCTTCTGCTCTCTGTTACACTGGAGTTCCTCTGCCTGGATTATTTCTGGAAGATGCAGAGCTTGAGATGAGTGTAAAACCCAACAGCCTCGTGAATGGAAATGATGCTTCAAGCCAGGGCAGTGCCCTCAGCCGCCCCTGGGAATCAGCTGTGATAGAATGGATCTGCTTTAATACGGGATAGAGCTCCAGAGGTGAATTACGAGTGGAAGGACAGAGCAGTCTGAATCCCTGCTCCTGCCACACTCCATCCTCAGGGGTTTGAGGCTGGTGCCAAGTAAGTGCCCATTTTGTCCCCTCTTTGCACAAACACCAGTGTTGGGGACAACACAACATCGTTTTACAGCAAGGCAGCAGCTCTTTGCCTCATGTTTTGGGGCCAGGCCAGAGCTCTGGGCAGGAGGATGTTGCTGAAACAGCTCTTTCAAAGGTGCTGATGCAGCCACTCTTCCACCCACCAGGCTGCGGGTGTGCTCAGTTATCTTTGGTACAGCCAAATCTTCCTTCATCCGAGACTGAGCTGATGCCCATGGGCACGCTCCAATGGAACAGGCCCGCAGTGACTCAGTGCCACAGAGCACATGGTGGGAGCATGGGTATGATCTACCTCATGGACTGGCTTCAGGTCATTTGGCTTCAGTGCCTTGAAGCCAATTCCTCCCCAGGCAGTGATTTCACAGGCTCCTGGCTTTCCCCTTCACTTGCAGAGGGTCTGTAGGTATTGCTTTGGCTTGCACAAGCAGCTCTTGCAGCTGAAGCTCCAGCAAAGCCAGACCTACCTGTGTCCAGCTTAACTGAGTCCCCATCCCAGCATTCCCAAGAGCATCTCCCTTGCTTGGTGGTCATCATCCTCACCAGAAGCCCACCACGGGGCAGCCACTTGCATTCCCCATGGTTAACATTGGTTTGACCAAGTTGCTGGTGACCACAGAAGGTCCCTGCTCCTCGGCTGTGGGATGGTTACAAAAGCCTGACAAGAGCTGACGTGAGGTTTTCCCCCCTTCTTTCCATGGAAATTCATTCCCTTGCTTCGAATTCAAGGAACTGAAATGAATTGGGTCTCTTTTTTTGAACACTTTCCTCTTTTCTGCCACCATCTGCCATCCCAGCCTGCTTCTGCTTTAAGCTATTTACGGGATTGAATCTCTGCTGGTTCATTTGGGGGTGAGATGGGAGGCCAGCACTGAGACCAGTGTATGACTGATGGCCCACACAGAGCATAAAGCCAGGCTGGGACTTACCCATTGCAGCTAAATCCTGACATTACAGCCCAGGGATCTCTTTTTCCCAGAGCCTCTCTGATGGTGAACTTAAGACTTGGTTCCACACAGTCCCACAGAGCCATGGGAGGCAAACGCTTCCTCCTCCTGGGATTTGCGGGTATGTTTTTAAAGGGAGTGTATAAAATGGGATGGAGTTTTCCTCCTGGATATGCTGAGCTGTGCCAGGGAGGCAAAGCTTTCTTCACTGCAGTGCAAGGGTGTGCAGGAGGACTCGGACTCCAGAGTACTGCATTGTCTGTTCAAGAACTGATCCTTTAAAACAAGGTTTTATGGATGAGAAAGTGGAATGTACCACTCCTGCAGATGCATCATTTGAGCTCCTTGTTAGCTCAGGGACCATCTTAGATAAGCAAGGGCTTGGGGAATGTGGAGACATGGAAAGTGCTCCCAGCACATCTTTTCCATCCCAGAGCCAGAAGCATCATCTGAGGGTCACCGCATCCTACGTGTACCTGACACACACAAAGCAGCAGCTCTGTGGCACATCTCTGGTTTCCAGCAACACCTCACACGGCTTAAAAGAGTTGTCAGACCTGTATGAGTGACACTGGTATGAACCCAGATGAGTGTCTTTACAGTGGCTGTTCAGACAGCTGGCTGAGGAATAAACCCATTGAGCTGAGCTGTACTGGGGGGGTTGGAACTGGATGATCTTAAGGTCCTTTCCAAACCTTACTATCCCATGAGAGAAGGGGAAAGGACCACTAAATCCCTGTCATTCCCGTTAAAGCCAACCCTCCTGGGTTTAATATCCTTAAAGTGGGGTGAAGGTGACTGTGTCACTGCCAAGCTTTTCCATTATGTCAGCAAAATACATTGGCTATTGACCCTTGTGTGCACTGGGGAAGAAAATGAGTTCATAACTATGCATCTCTGCAGGGATACAGGTACCTGCCGGGCAACCAGTAATGAATTACCCTGGTGCACCACCCAAAAAGGCAACACAGTGAACAGAGTCTGCGGTATAGAGCACTGCACATGGGGTGGCAATGCTCTAGGGAGCTTTAAGCCCTCGTGGGTGTTCTTTTGCTGCTGCTTGTGGTGTCTTCATTTCTGGCTCTATTTTTCTTGCTGTGTTATTTAGCTTCTGGTCAGGTGAAGAACTGGTATCACCTCATCAGTGCCAGGGCAACAGGTCAGGGCAGAGCATCTGAGCCCTTGCTTCCATAGAGTGGATTGGGTTGGAAGGGAGCTTAAAGCTCACCCAGTTCCAATCCCCTGCCACGGGCAGGGACACCTTCCACTAGAGCAGCTTGCTCCAAGCCCCTGTGTCCAACCTGGCCTTGAACACTGCCAGGGATGGGGCAGCCACAGCTTCTCTGGGCACCCTGTGCCACCCTGGTCTTGTTACAGGTTGATTTAATGCAGCGAGTCTGGAGCAGCTCCAAGCTTCCATTAAGCGAAAGGGAAAAGCTGTGTGGTTAAAGCAAATGTTTTTAATGCTCACAAGGTCTGGGCTCTGTTCCCAGCTCCAATGCAGATGTCTCATGATCTCAGACAAATCACATCACCCTCTACACATGGGGGGGGGGGGGGGCTCAGCAGCAGCACAGTTGATGCTTCTTTAATACCGGCACTTTGCAGCACTCTGAGATTTGCCAGCAGAAGCCACATGAGCAAAGCCTCATAAACCCTGCCTGCATTTGCTGCCCATTTCTGCTTCAGCTCTGATCACCTCAAAGACATGCTGCTGTCCTATTCACTCGCAAAGCCCTGTGCAGATCCTGGTGGCACTTTCGAGTCAGTCCTTGGTTTAGCACCCTGCAAACCACATCCTCTTTTTTGGCTCAGCATGGCAAGAAAAGAACTTCTGTTTAGGAAGCAGCCTGCCTAAAGTGTGCTTCTTACAGTGTCCTGTTAAAGACAGAGGAGACCAAGAGTGTTTCCGTTTTCATCATGCACAAGTGTGCTGGTCCAAGTGAGAGAGAACATTTCCTAGCACAGAAGCTCTTAGTAAGCACAGGCTGTGCTTTTAGCATAAGGGTTCCCAGTCTTTCCTATCCCAGGAAACCATCAAAAGCCATCTGGACCCCAGGAGGATGGATCCAAGGTAAGACGCAGAGCTTGGGCTCCTTCTGCCTCTTTACTGCTTGTATTTGCCATTCAGTTTTGGGCCAGCTTGGAATGCCTCTGGGATGCATGATGCTATTTCTGCTAACCATTGCACACTGCAGTCATCTGCTCTGCTCTGATGAGAAAAGCAGCATGTTTGGGAAGCAAGCAGTGCATCCAGAGGCCGTTTCCATCTGCCAGATAATCCCCTTCCAGGACAGAGAGGTTCAGTGATGCACTGAAGGGCTTTAACTCAATTCCCAGGCATCAATTACACTTGGTCTCATCAGTATCTTACAGGCAATTACTCCTCACACTGAACTTTTCAAAAGGCAAATACACAGGAAGCAACAAACCCCATGAGGGAGAGGACTAGGGGAATAGTCTGAAGCTTCATCAGGCACTAGCTTAGATTAGAGACCCACCAGAGCTACATCCATCACTGCACCACTGAAAGCTCGGCTTAGCATCACCCTGCTACAATGCTGCCTTAGATGACTTCTCTATATCCTTCCCAGCTTTAGCTGATGCCTCCTGTATGGTGTGGAAAACCCTACAGCAGAAAGCACCTACCTCCAGCAACCAAACCCCATGGCAGGGACACTTACTTTGGGGTCGTTCATAGGAGCTTACTTTGGGGTTGTTCATAGGAACTTACTTTGGGGTTGTTCATAGGAGCTTACTTTGGGGTTGTTCATAGGAGCTTACTTTGGGGTTGTTCATAGGAGCTTACTTTGGGGTTGTTCATAGGAACTTACTTTGGGGTTGTTCATAGGAACTTACTTCGGGGCTGTTCATAGGAGCTTACTTTGGGGTTGTTCATAGGAACTTACTTTGGGGTTGTTCATAGGAGCTTACTTTGGGGTTGTTCATAGGAGCTTACTTTGGGGTTGTTCATAGGAGCTTACTTTGGGGTTGTTCATAGGAACTTACTTTGGGGTTGTTCATAGGAACTTACTTCGGGGCTGTTCATAGGAGCTTACTTTGGGGTTGTTCATAGGAGCTTACTTTGGGGTTGTTCATAGGAACTTACTTTGGGGTTGTTCATAGGAACTTACTTCGGGGCTGTTCATAGGAGCTTACTTTGGGGTTGTTCATAGGAACTTACTTCGGGGTTGTTCGTAGGACTTGGGTGATGATTAGGACTTCTTTTCTCCCCTATGACTTCTGCAGAGGTTTTGTTCCTGCTCTCATGCCAGCTCAGAAGTCTCACTATTAGGACAAGCAGCACTGCCCAAGCCAAAGCATTTCCCTATGAGTAGGACCAACCTCCACCATGAGCCCAAACCATTTTGCACATGGTTTTGTAAGAAGGGTTCCAAGGCTTTTCAGCCAGACACACACTGGGCATGGTGGTGTGGGGTTTCCTCCCATAGGGGCATGCAAGTGTTGAGTCCCATTCGGAACGCAATAGGGATCAAAGCGTGTTTGCTGGCTGACTCTTCCATGTGCTGAACCCTCCCCATTCACCTTGTTTCCTCCAGGCGGTGATTTGCGGAGGTGGTGGCATGTGCTGAGAGGTTCCTTCAGCGCTGATGTGGACAAGCCATGGAGGTGAATGGTTTCCCTCAGTACCCTCTGAGGAGCAGCCTGGGTGCTGGTTTTGGATGTGCTGTGGTAGGGTCACTCTGAAGAGCTCGTGTGTGGCACAGCACAGGTCCCCAAGGCTCTGCTAAGCCATGGCCAGGTCCCATGCCCTGCAAGGCTATACGCTTGGTGCACACTGACTGCTCTTTGTTCAGAGGTGTGGAAGGAGGTGTGGGCAGCCCCAGGAGCACTTTGCATCCTCCATCTGATGGGCTTGGGGATGGTTGTATGCTGCAGACGTTAAGGCTGATGAATGGAGGGCATCTGGAAACAAGATTTAGGGAGTTTTCTATTGGGAATATGTTATGCTTAAACGCGAACCAGGGAGTGTTCCCAGCATCATTTTGATTATCCCAGGTTGTTTCCTTCACCGAGGGGATCCATGCAGCTGAGGCAGCCCCATGAGATCACAGCCAGCTCAGTGTCCAGGTCAAGAAGGGCCCATGTAGGGTCTCTGGCTCTCCAGCTGCAACAGCTTCCCCCTTTAGAAAGCCTCAGTGGTGATAACTGTCATGGGTTCTCATCATGTGGGGATGGGTGGATTCTGTTAGAGGTTTAATTCCTTGAAAACAGCTTTCATTTTGAAAGAGGAAGTTTCTCCTTGGATGAGGATGTTGGGCGCCAAAAAGAACTGTCGTGGTTTAAACCCAGTCAGGCAGCTCGTTCACTCACTCCCCCCCTTCTTGCCCTCCCCCTGCTCCCGGAGGGACAGAGAGGAGAATCGAAAAGGATGCAACTCCCCTGGGTTGAGATAAGAACAGTTTAGTAACTAAGGTATAACACAGATCACTACTGCTACCACCAATGATAATAATGATAAAGGAAATAACAAGGGAAGAGAATACAACACCTCACCACCAGCCAACCGGTAACTCGCCCCCCCGCAGCCCGACCAAGCACTGACCCATACCTCCTCCAACCCCGCAGTCCACCAGCCCTTCCGGCTAACTCCCAGTTACATCCTGGGCATGCCGTGCTGTGGTACGGAATACCTCTTTGGTCAGTTTGGGTCAGGTGTCCTGTCTCTGCTTCCTCCCGGCTTCCCCTCCTCCCTGGCAGAGCATGAGGCTCACAAAGTCCTTGGTCAGGGTAAACCTGACTTAACAACAACTAAAACCATCGGTGTTATCAGCTCTATTCCCAGGCTGAAAGTCAAAACACAGTGCTGCACCAGCTACCAAGAAGGAGAAAAACTGACTGCGACTGCTGAACCCAGGACAGTTACTATTAAGGACTCAATTTCTTGCACACAGAATCATAGGATCAACATGTGAGCTCGGATCATTAAAGGTAGAAACTCTAAATGTGTTTAACCTTTAGGAAATCTTATGGTAGGAGGTAGCCTCAGATTATGAATATCAGGGATCATCAATACTAAAAATAAGGAAACATCTCATTTAACTAGTGGTAAAGAGCTTGAAAGATGGAAAAAGACACAGGTGAATGAATAGAAGGAAAGAATTTTGGAACTAGATGATCTTTAAGGTCCCTTCCAACCCAAACATTCTATGAATTAATGAGCTGGGTTTCTGATAAGCAAATCAGTGTATTTCCTTTCAATGGAAAGATGGAAATCAATTCCTGAGATACCACAAACCTCCAAAAAGACCCAATCAATCCATCCAGCTGGGTTGTAGCTGTGGGTGCATCAGGGTTAGACCATGTCCTGGGCCACTTTTGTCACCACCAACCTCCTGCTGACAGCTTAGACCACGAGGCTCTGCTACCCACTGCCTTCCCAAGCCAACCTCTTCCACCACCCTTCTGGCTTCTGGCTTGGTGGGAGCTGCCAGGAAGGTGCCTTTCCCAGATACGGCCCTTTATTCCTGCTTGCATAATGTGCTGGTGTGGATTTGAATGGCAAATGCTGGTGTGGCCCTGAGGCTCGAGCTCTGGTCTTGAGCATCAGCGGAGGAGAAAGTCAATGTCCACCCTCTCCACCCTGCACTGCTGGGTGGGCACCAGGTCTACCCAGGTCTCAGAGCTGGCCAAGCCTTTGGATCCCAGTGTGAGCTGAGAGAGGTAATAATCAAATGCTGGAACAAATGCCAGACCCTGATTTACTTTGTAAATACCATGTGGGGATGATGGTCAACACAGCTCTGTCCTTGTTCTGCATAGCACAGCCCAGAGAGGGGACAGCAAGGGCTGGAGGACCCTGACTGAGATGTCCCGCATTCCCAGTGTCCCTCTGCCCTAGCATTCAGACATTTCCTTAGGCATTTCTGGCTGCATCCCCATCTTTCCCACCACCTCTCAGCATGCTACCCATGACCCAGGCATCACTGCTGATGGTGTCTGCCTCCTCTCCCTGTGCTGCCAGTCAACATGTGCTGAGGAACCTGCAGACATGCAGCTGATTCACCCGCTGCCGATTTGGCTTTAGGGGGGCTGAAACTGGATGATTTTTAAGGTCCCTTCCAACCCAAACCATTCTAGGATTCTATAATTCCATGCTATATAAGGACAGCACTTTATGCTGCACCACTTTAACATTTCATGATAGAATGAAATGCTAATAATATGCCTGATGAGCAAATCAGGATTTTGTTGGACCCATCGATCCAGCTTTAAACAAACCTACAGCATGCATCCCATTATGCATATAAATACAAACACATAGAAACGAGTGCACCCAGTAATGAAGAGTTAATTGCAGAGCAAGACTAACTGTTCATGCAAATATCTCCTTGACATTTCCTTGAATACCTGCAAGTGCAACTGCTCTGCCACTGTGTGCAGGGTTGACAGCTACGCTGGTGGTGACTTTGCAAGGTGGTGAATGAGCAGCGGTGAAGCTCCTGAGACTGATGTCCCCACAGCACTGCACTGATTGCCTTTCCATCCAGCTGGGTAGACAGGTGGAGCAGGGATTTCTTTGGAGAAACGAATGCTGTGGCTTTTCTGGCTCTGCTAAGGATTGAAAACCAAAGCCTTGAGTTGGAAAAGCCACATTGTGGTGATGGAAAGCTGTGGGAAACGTGATTTATGAAGAGATGTAAATGTTGCAGCTGGGGAGTTTGGCTGTGAGTGGAGGAAAAGCCGATCCAACCACTGCATGAGGAGAGACAAAAATCACACAGAAGTACTTTTCCCAAACACTTCTTTAGCTGGGAATTCAAACCCACCACAGTTCCGGGTTAAACAAATTAATTATTGACTACTCTGCTCTGTGGTTTTCCTTCCCAAATTGCTACAGCTCTGGGGGAAGGTGAGTTTTCAGAAAGGTGTCTCCATGCCTTGGTCTTCCCTTATGAATCTGGGGCATGCAACCATGTTACAGACCCCTGTAGCCATCAATGAAGTTTTCATGGTCTTCTGAACATGCAGTGAGTGGAGCTGGATGGACGAGTGCTCTCCAAAGCACTAAGACTTCATTAAGTAGGAGTACATTTTCTGAGGGATGGACCTGAGGTTTGGAAGACCAAGTTGAAGGGACGGAAAAGTCCTTGCTGTGTCACTCCATCCCTCTGAAAATGGCAACTCCATCACTCCTTTGCCTCCTGGTTGCTTTGATGGGCTGAATTCTCCTCCAGGTCCATAAAGGCACCACCTCCAGTTCCCCGCTGTCCTCCCACCAGCCAAGTATCATTTTTTCCTTCCAGAAAACAGGAAGAGAAACATAAATACAAGTGAGAAGTGGAAAAGCCCCCAAAGATTTGCTTGGAGGCTGAATATGTGGAGATAAAGCCCCAGGAGGAACAGAAGAAGGAAATGAGTGAGGAGCAGGCACTAGGACACTCAAAACAGACACCAAACAGTCATGTATCTGCTGCTAGTCTCGACAGGAAAGCACTTGGGCAGATAAAGGTGGCCAGCACAAGCCTGAGGATCATGCCCATGGGTAACGCATCAGTGGTATGTGAGGCAGAGCATGGCCAGCTGCAGAAGAACCTCATCCCATGAATGGGGTAGAAACCAGGTGGGAAGAGACAGTGTTATGGGAGGTTAAGAGTCAGCAGCACCTTTTACAGACCACAACACTTCTGTGCAGAGGAGGATGAGCACCAGTCTGCTCTGCTATCAGAAGCAGGGCCAGGTCACTACACATTGGTCCTGGTACAGATAAAACAGGTTCTGGTGGACCATTGTTCTTGTTCATGAAAATGATGAGGAGATGGTAGTGAGTCACTCTGCTGCTGCGACAGCCCCACAAACACAGGCTGGGTAAGCGGGACTTCAGCAGCAAAGCTGTCATTGTGAGGCTGGATGATCAATGCACCTGATCTACAGCCAAAGCATGGAAGGAGAAAGTAAACACTTTGTGCCTGACCTAGGTTCTGCTTCTGTTGTACTGCAGGGCAAATAAAGCAGGCTGAATGCCAACAGAAGGCACATCCAGAGAGCTACTGGAAGCAGGACCAGGCTTGCATTGTGATCTATGCAGAGCTGAGCTGGTCACACTGTGCAGGCTGGGGAACAGCCTGGTTAATGCAGGAGACACGAACGTGGCAGCAAAACCAGAGGGATGGTGCCAAGCTGTGATGAGGAAGTAAATAGTGCCAAAGAGGTGAATCTCCACAGGCATTCTTCTAGTGTTGGCAAAGTTAAGAAGCTGCTGTAGATAAGCGAAAGATTAAACATCAGAGGACTGTGTGTGCCTCACCTGGCAGGTCTGAACAAAGTGAACTCTTTCCTTAGTGGCAAACATAAGGCTGATTCTTGAATTAGTTTCGGTGTTAATTTCATAGAAACCACAGTAACTGCTGGGGGGCAAAAGGAGCCAAAGTATTTCAGATGTCCTAGGGATTCAAGGTCTCACATGCCTATTTGCTGTAGGAGGGCCAGAGAAATGTCACTTAAAAGGATACGTGCAAATACCACTTTTAGTGCATTAATGATGATAAAGGGGCTTAAAATGGGTAAGTCTTTTTTAGTTTGTTTGGTTCAGATGACCATTGTCTAATGAAAACCTCTGGCAAATTTACAGCAAAACAAACTGCAGTCATTTGGGGTAAAAAAAGACAATGAAGTCATTGCTCTCAGGTGCTAACACAAGGCATGTACCAACAACAGCCCTCTACCCAGCCTGTATCTGGGGACACAGGGGGTTTATGAAGCTGGTGCTGAGAAGCCCCCATGGGACTTCTAGGCAAAAATCTCTTCATCCCACCTTCATCTCTACACATGAGGATCATCAAACTGTCGTTTCCAAAGACACGGTTTGGAAGCACTAAGGGTGACAATGTTGGATGACATTATGTCTTCAGCAGACCTTTTACAAGATCTTATGCGCTGTTAAAAGGCCACTTTTTTTTGCTAGCAGTAAGTAAAGGTGGCTGGGGCAAGTAAAATGAGCTCTGTCTTCTTTCCACTACATAAATAGTAGCAATATTGATTTAAAAGAAAGCCAAAGACTTCATTGTCTGAGATCGTTCCCTTTAGTCTTAATATGTTTCACCAGAAGCAATAAAACATTCACCCTCCCCAGCACAGGGTGAATAATCAGAAGAATGTAGGTATGGTCTTGGGTGTTATGACTTAGCGTGAGGTGTCCCTGCCCATGGCAGGGGGGTTGGAACTAGATGATCTAAAGGTCCTTTCCAACCCTAACCGTTCTATGATTCTATGAATATAATTACTAGAGAATACAATCACGTTATCAGCAAAATTTACAGCTCTGATTTAAACAGCCTTATTCCATGGCTCTTCTGTGTGGTTTGCAAACAGGCTGCTCCTTAAGATTAACTTGTATACCTCTGCTTGCTGCCACTGCTGAAGAGAAGCTGCAGATAGGTGACTTATAGCCACACTCATGCACGAGCCATCTCAAACATCCCGTTCTTCAGTTCTGCAGATCCCAGTTCCTATCCATCAAAGGCTGCAATACCCAATTAAATGAGCTTTGTTCCTCTTTTCCACTCTAGTCTTTTAATATTATTCAGCCTTGCTCAAGGCAAGGTCTGTGTATCTGTTTTCCTGACATTTGATGCTGGCTTCCCCTGAGGTTCATCTGACCCAGCCTCCAGGCTTCCCACAGTGATGTGGATATTTGAGCCAGAGGCCCTGGGCTTCCTTCTGCGGCAGCCAAGAGAAACAGGCACAGTTCAGGTAGGATTCACTTTCCATTATGGAGATCTGCAGCATGGTGAGGAGTCCCCCACATTGCAAGCAGGAGCCCCACAATCATCTGTGACCCCATCAAACATCTCTTATTAAGGGGGATGGGATAATTTACAATGGATTTTAGGTCTTTTCATTACATGCTATGGTAGGAACATCTATCAGCATAACCACAGCAAGTGCAGTTAACATCTTTTCAGTACCCAAGCTTAAAGGCTGAGCCTGGCCCCTATGACCACAGCAGGGGTGAATGTCCTTAGTGCTCGTTGTTCATTATGGAGCAGAAAGAGAGGGCAATACACAAGTGCTGCATTTCCTCTGAAGCCACTTTGCCCTCACGCTTGTTAATGCATTTCTTTCTCCCTAATGCTTTTAAACTAGTAAACTTCAAAGCAGTGAGTATTTAATAGTGATATAAGTGCATTTCCATCTGGGGAGGGAAATACACTGTAATGATGTGGGCATGTTTATACTAAAATAGTTGTGGCTTTTTGTGGTAGGAGGCCTCTGTGAAAACAAACCCCAAGCAAACAGAAAAGTTCATACACTATTAAAGCAGTTGTAATCTTTATAAGGGATTACAACACCAAAGGGCAGACTGACATCCAGAGGTTGTACTCACAAAGCTTGCTGCCTGTTGCTTTGCTTTCAGCGGTGCCACAAAAACCTCTTGACAAGTGAATTGGAACCAGTTGCAGAGGAAGAACTGCAGTGTCATTCAGCTGCTCTGGTACCCCTGACACTGCAGTACCAGCACCACCACCACAGCGGTGCCATGCTTGAAGTGCTCTGCTTGAACTGCTGAACACTGCTTGAGACCTAAAACTTTACAGCTAAGAAAGGTCTCACTGGTCTCTAATCGGAGGGGAGAGAAAAGCCTGCAAAGGGGCAGAACAGCAACCAGTTTCTTGCACCCTTAGTACTTCCCATTGGTTTTGGAATGACCTCTCTTTGTGCTAACATTCTCAGGGCACAGATTCCTGCCCAGTTGAAGTCTCAGCTAACAATAAAAGAGGCTTTGGTTAACGTTGGGTTGCATCCCAGAGAAAGCAAAGTCTTGGCTTGGCTCAGATTGCCAGGGAAGGGAGTGCTGTGGGCACAGCCAGAGGGATGGGAATTGCTGTTTGGATAGAAATGGGCAAGGAAACAGCAGTGCTGGTGAAGGGGATGATGCTGCAGCACTGCTAGGGAGAAAGGGAAAGCCAGGAAAAGCCCTGGTCCTTCTCTCAGGCTCAGTGCTGCAATGCAGGGCAGGAAGGGGCAGCCTTCGTGGCACACTGCAAGAGACTCAGTGACACCCTCTTCTCACCACTAAGCAGAAAGTTCTCAGCAAAGCAAGGCAGTGTGAACTGCTGACATATTCACATGCTCCCAGGGTACATCCGTACATCCTGAGTATTCACTGTGTTCCTACAGAACTAGAGTCCTGTAGCTGTCAGCTCACAGAGATCACACATATTATTATACAAGGCTTAAAAATAATGTCCAAGTAAGGTGCGTGACGGTTATTTTAATAACAAACATTGCAAAAATAACAAAATATGTTCTTGACTGTGTTTTCAAACCCAGCATCCTTCCCACAAACTACTGTGGTGGTTTCTCATTCAACACTCCTCTTGAAAGGGAAAACTAGACGGCAGTATTTCCTCTTGGTCTGGCTACAGAGCTGCATTTATACTTCTGGTTCTCTAAGGAGCTACCAGGCTTTAGCCACTGTCTCTCAGGAGCAAATTCTTCAGCAGAAAGAGAATGTTCAGAAACCAACCTGCATTCCAAAGATGCTTTTTCTTTTTACATTGCAATGGAAATCAAACCAAAATGGGAACAAAAATAGAAAGAATAGACAACACAAATCTAAGTCGAAGTAAAGGCATATGACAAGACACAGCATTGGAGAAAGCCCAAAGATGCCTCCAAGCAATCTTGCAACTGGGTTTTCAGGTCACATGCTTTTGCAGGAAGAATCCTCTCTAAATCTATTACACTGTCAAACCCACACAATTTCTGCTTCTCGACCTGAAATACCACATCTTAAGCTAGTCATTTGGCAGCAGTGGGAAGGGTAGAGATGGCATGTGTTGGCTCGGGGCGCTTGGGTATGAACTGGCTCAGCAGCCTGGCTGGCAAGTAATGCTCTTCTCTGTTTCAGTGTTGATTTATCTTGGCCCAGGCGTCTCTTTTGTTCTCTGGCACAACTTCAGCAATATTAGTCTGTGGGTGTGATTTGACACTTGTACATTTCTAGGAAAAGCAGCATTGTTTCTGCTGTCAATCTAAAGCATCTTCTGCACACAGGAATCACTGGTGGTCTTACTGCAGTGGAGAGGCTGGCAGGTGAGTCCACCCTCTAAAGGGGGGTCCTAAAAGCACTGCTGAGCTCCCAGCTCTAAATGCCCTGGTTCTGTATAATTATGGCAAGATGTGACCACTGGCTCTTGTTGTAACGTCTACCCAGATCTACTGAGGAAAAAGTGGGAGGAAGCTCTTTTTCCCTGAGCTGTTGAACCAAATGACTCAGATTTAACAGTGACGTGGAGTGGTCTGCCTTTGATGAGTACTCCTTCAAAGAAAACCTCATCCTGAGAACAGGGAAAAGAAAGAAAGAAAGGAGATGGTTTGGACCTGCTCAGAAGATGCTCTGGTCATGTGTGGGCTACGCATCTGACCACATGTTGGCAGACAGAAGCACACAGACGTCATGCATGGTGGGTCCTAGACCATGCTGCTTTGCTGGGCTTGGCATGGCCGGAGGAATGAAGACATTTTCTGGGGTAAATTGTGGAGTAAATGGCTTTGTTTCTGGAGAGCAGGGATCACTTGTGGGATTTCTATGCTCTATATGTGAGATGTGCCATCACTGCCCAGTGCAGCATTGATAAACCGATGGTCTCCAAGCTTTGCATCCTTCCCCTTTGGGCTCCAGTCAGCAGCCTCACATCTCCCTGGTATTAAAACGGGACAGTTTTGATCTATCCTTCACACGGCCTCCATCTTGCCTGTTGCTTTTCAAGCTTTTAAATTGTTTTGTCCTCCTCTGATTCCTGTTATGGCACCATAAAACTGCGCTGCAGAGAACACACTTATGTTCAGTTATTATGCAGTTCAGAGAAGTAAAACAAACTCTTCAATGACAGATCCTCAGCATACCCCGAAAACCCTGCATAAACTCCTGACACAACCAGGCACTATTTATTCACAGCGTAACACAAAGCAGGACCCTGTCTGCCTGTGGCACATTGTCAAAATACGCTCTTCATGCTCTCTGCAGCTGAGAAAAGCTTTGATGGGTTCTGGTAATTGCTCTTGAGTCTGTCAGGCAATGCTAAATCACATCTTTCCTCCTCCTCATTACTTCTTTGAGCTCACAGGAAGCACAGAAAATACAACACATGGCAACAGAAACAGAAATGTTTGGGGGTGTTTGGTTGGTTGGAGGTCAATGGTCTGCCACCAGTGTCTCCCATAAGCAAAAATCCTCCTCCACCCCAAAGCAAAGCCATAGACTTCGATTCCAGGGCAGCTCCCTAGGACCTGCCCTGCAGATGTGGCTACAGCTCAGCAGTCATAGCACTGCTGCCCAGTTATGAGTCATGTTTGTTACACCCAGACAGTTAACTTAGGACTTTATATTAGGAAGAAACACTTTGGGGAAAGCATACACCAAAGCACATCTTTAGCTTGCACATCTGCTCAGTTTCCTGGATCTTATCACCACTTTCCCCTTCTACAACAGCTTTACGTCTTCTCTGACAGAGCTCGTGCCTGGCAGCTGTAGCCTTAGAGCAGTTCTCTGTTTTATCTGTTTACTCTCTGCAGCAGTTTAGCCTTACTCATAGCATGTTGCCATTCTGCTACTCACACTAAGTAAGTATTTTCTGCCCTGGTGCTCTGGCTCATCTTGAGCACAGCCCAGGTACCAGAGATGCTCTTGGGGGCTGCAGAGAGGAAGGGACAGCAGGTGTCTTTCAATCACAGCCTCACTAGCCTGTGAGAATGGAAACTTTTCCACCTGGAGAAGAGATTCCTAGGAGATCTGACTGCAGCCCTTCAGAGTCTGTGAGGAGGTCATGAAGAAGATGGAGCCAGGCTCCTCACTTGGGTCCATGGTGTGAGGAAGGGCACAACAGGCATCAGTTCAAACGCAAGAGGTTCTGATTAGACATAAAGACAAACTTTTTCACAGTGACAACACCCAAGCAGTGGAGCAGGTTGCCCAAGGAGGTTGTGCAAACTCCATCCTTGGAGATTTCCAAGCCCTGACTAGAAAACATCTTGAGCAACCCGGTCTGACCTCAGAGCTGACCCTGCTTTGAGGAGGAGATTGGAGACCTCGTGAGGCCCATTCTAACCTGAACTTCCTTATGATCCTAATGTATGTAATCTAAGTTTACCTCTAGAGTAGCTTATCTAAAACACTGCAGACAAGATGACTTGAAAGTTTGCTTTATTGATAGAGAATGGCACAGAAAGAGTGTGCTCTGTGGTGTGTACATATTTCCCATTAACTCCTTTTTTAGGTCCCTGCCAAAGGTTACAGTTCGTATGCTAAGTAAACAGATCGATCAAAACCAGAGTGTTAAAATTTAAACTAGCAGGACATAAGTGCTTATGCTTTACTCTGAAGAAATCTATTAGCCTCCTAAATAACTTAGGAAAAGATGGCAAATTGTATCCATCATTTTTGTTGGATTTCAAAGGTAACTGCTCCAGGAGCTGCACAGGAATTAGTAATGGTCTAGGATAAAAAAAGACAAATGAAAGCTTGCTGAACAAATCCAGACTTGCTCCATTTGCTTGGTGTTTAGATTGATTCAGTTTCCATCTTAACATGGGCATTGCCAGGAAGGGCTGGGGCAAAGGAAAAAGAAGGGGAAGAAAGAAGCCAGAAAAGTGTTCCTTCTGGCTCAGGCTGCTGTGATAATATCTAATATCCCTGGGAATGGCAGCGCACAGCCAGCCTTGTGGCTGAGCTATGCCTCCTGGCCAGCAGAGCTGTGAAGAAAGAGCTTGTGACACTCCCCAGGCTGTTTGTCACAGCGGGCTGGAGGCTCTTTGCCTTTCAGATGCTTGACTCCATGAGCTCTCATCTCTTAGGTTTCTTAGAAGAACTCTCAGACATCTTCAATCTCATAAAACAATTTAAGTTTATCCTTGCTCTCTATTACTAATGCTCTGTGGCATTAGGTAATTGCTTAATTGAGCATTTAGGAAAGCATTAATATGTTTTTCTCTGCAAATGCATTATTAATATATACATTACAATCTCTGCTGTTAAGACTTTGTACAATTATTAATAGATTTAAAATGATACGAACTGCATGAAAACATTTTCTTCCAGGAAAAAGAAACTCAGAAGGACACAACTTGTATCTGGTCCATCATCAGGATAGATTACATATTTGTATTGATACTTCTTTATTCCAATAGTCCTAAGCCTGTTTGCAACATTTAATGTGGGAGGTATATTTCTAACCTGTGTTCCCTTCATTCACCAAGCCAACTTAGATGTTTGAAGGATAACAAACTGCTTTGCATCCACTCATTTTGACACTGGCTTCTCCACAATAAAACATATTATTTTCCTGTAAAGCAGCCCACTACCTACAACATTACTTCTTCTATTTAAGTTGTATTTAGGATTGCACTGACAACCTGCTTTGCCCTGGAAGTGAGAAAGGCAGTACACCTACAAGATATAATTTGTTTTGAATGCTTCTGGGAAGAACACATTAAAAACTTTAAATGAGATATGGTTTTCAAAGTAGTGAGCAGTGCCAAAAATGCATATGGGCTTGAACATAATATTGAAGTACTTGGAATGGTGAAGGAATTAACTCAAACAGGAGGTGCAGAAACCCTATACAGTCACTTAATGATTGGAAATAGTTTGGGGAGACTGTAACAGTTGGATGAGCTGGGGTTGAAAGGTAACACTACCACTGCATTAAAATAATCAGAAGTACATAAAACCAGATACTGGGTTGGATGAAAACTCCATCTAGCTCAGCAGCTTCTGCCAGCGGTTGACAAGATGTGAGTAGGAAGAGAACAAGAACAGGGCAAACACGTTCTGTATTTCCCCAAAATACCTTTCCAGCTCCAGCAACTTACAAGTCAGGAACTTGCTGAGCCAGATCAAGAGTCTTTGATGATTTTTTAGGTGCTTTTTAAGCCCATGCAGTTTTGGTATCCACAATATCCTGAATCAAAGACTTCTCCTTAACTATAGACTGCAAGAAGCATTATCTCCTTTCATTTGTTGTGAGCCTTCCAAGCTCTATTTTCATTTGATGTACCTCAGTTTTCGTGTCTGATAAGTTAGTGAACAATCTTGATTCCTGTTCTTTATCTGGACCACTGAAGATTTTATATAGCCTGTGATACTATCTTCCCTCCACTGCAGAGACACAATTGAGTTAACCATGCTCCAGTTCCACCGTATTATTTCTGAGATGGGGGGGATACTAGAACTGCGTGGGAAATTCAAGATGTGGTTGCAACAGGGTATACAATGGCATGCTTATTCTTTTTCTTTTGGCCTCTATTTCTCTCCTAATAAGTTTTAATGATAATCCTAACAGTTCTCAATTTCCATTTGGTCACTGCTGAGCCCTGAGTTGATGACTTCCCAAGCCACCTTATAACATCAAGGCCTTTTCCCTCAGTATACATGTAAAGTTAGGATTTTTTTCCCTAGTTACCTGTCCTGGGTTCAGCAGTAGCAGTCATGTTTCTTCTTCTTGGTAGCTGGTGCAGTGCTGTGCCCACGGTGTCCCTCTGGGAGCAGGGGGAGGGCAAGAAAGGGGGGGAAGTGAGTGAACGAATTACCTGACTGGGTTTAAACCACGACATTACCCTTTCTCATTAAATCTCACCTGCCATTTTGTCCCTATATCTATCAGTAACATAAAATCATTCACAGTTTTTCTGCTAATCCTACCCAAAAAAGCTTAGTACCATCAACACATTTTATAAATCACTGTTCACCTCCATTTCCACCAGTTATTTGTCCATGTTTCATATCCATTAGCAACCTATTTTTTTACTTCCTTTTGGGAGGAGTCTTACTGAGTGCTTTTGGAAATCATCATAGGAGGTTAATTGAATCTTCTGTGGCCCATGAGCTTGTTGACTTCCTCATAGAAAACTGACAGATTTCTGAAATACTAATTTGCTTTAAAAAAGCCATTAATGACTTCCCTAATGTGTCATCTTTCCCAGTGCCCACTAAGTCTTTTCTGGTCTTTACCATAATTACACTACTTATTTTTCTAGTAAGAATATCAGGCTCCTGGGGCTACAGCTTCCAAAATCTTCCCTGAAATCCTTTCCAAAATCTGGTGCCACATGAGCACCAGAGCCCCCTGATGCCATGGGAGCTTTAAGTGAGAAGCTAGAGACAGAAGTTAGTACCTGAAGTACTTCATAGAATCATCATGGAATCATGGAATGATTTGGGATGGAAGCGACCTTAAAGCTCATCCAGTTCCAACCCCCTGCTATGAGCAGGGACACCTTCCACTAGACCAGGTTGCTCCAAGCCCTGTCCAACCTGACCTTGAACAATGCCAGGGATGGGGCATAAACTTGCAGGGATGGGGCACTTCATCTCTGAGCTGCTTGAAAACTCGCAGTTGAACACCATCTGGTCTCAGCAGTTGGCTACTGCTCATTTTGCTAACGTGTTGCTTCATCTTTTATACTTACACTTTAATCTGAGACATGTTTTATCAATTACTCCCCTTAAAGAAGCTTCCCAGTACTGGAGTTTACCCAAACTCATCCAGCCCACTCACAAATGCAAAAATTCATTTGGCTTTCATTTTGTGCCTGTCTCTTCTCCAGATGTTTCTGCTGCTTCTTAAACAATCTATTTGCCTTACAGAGCAGACAAACTGTGGCTGGCTCCCTGATCTTTCCAGGAAAGACTTGTTATTATTTTTGTATCTTTAGCAAGTTGACCCTAGAACCTCCTTCTGGCTGCTTATCATGACTTTGTATTTAGCCATCAGAGATTATAGTCCCTTCTTTTCCTAATTTGGATACAGCTTGTTGAAGGAACCCTTCTTCATCCAGTAATACCCTTACCATGCTTTTTACTCAGTCTTCCTTTCATACATTCTCTGGTGAATTGGTTCTGCCCCCAGAACAGCAGCTTTAAACACTGTCCATGCCACTTGCAAAGAATTTTCTCTTTTAGGTGTTCCTTTTAGGCCCCTTTTAATGTCTTGTTTTATATTGCTCCTCTTTTTTGATAGAAAGCAGAATACTGCTGATTTTCTTTTTCTTGGTACTACATGGGTGTGGAATCCTGGATTTCTACAGTGTAGCTCTTTACCAATAATATTACGACACTGTTTAGGACCAATACAGGAATTGCTTTTTCTCTTCTGGCTTCTCAACTAGCAGTCAAGAGCAGTTTCTAAACAGTTAGATAGAGCACTACCCCCTCCCACAGCACTTACCCAACCCAGGGTTGAGTTACTGAAGTCCTTATGATTGTGTTTCTGCCCTGCAGGCTCTCTAATCTCCCCACCTTTTAAGCCTGGTGATGCAGTCCTAGCACTGCATTTTCCCTATTTATTTCTGGGACTCCAAACCACTGAGACTCAATCTGATTTATTGACAGACTTAACTGGTAACTGGAAGATTCTCTAAGCTTTCTTTAAAATACAACATCCCCTGGCATGCCTTGTTCTGCCTTTTATTTTACATCTAGCAATATAATACTGGACAAATTTGATTGTTGACTTTTCTGATTAGCTTTCAAAACCTGAGGTTATCTTCTCACTGAGATTAATACTATTGTGGCCTCACTGTGAAAGAAGACAGGC
Organism: Pezoporus wallicus; assembly: GCF_028554395.1. Classification (NCBI taxonomy): domain Eukaryota; kingdom Metazoa; phylum Chordata; class Aves; order Psittaciformes; family Psittacidae; genus Pezoporus; species Pezoporus wallicus. The sequence goes on along the minus strand of NW_026635168.1, from coordinate 1,483,313 downwards.
AGGTCATGGTTTCATGTGTTGTTCATGGCAAGGGGGTATACGCATACATACCCCCTGCATAATGATTCCAGTAACTGGCTCTCTATTAGCTTAGCTGGGATGTGTGGAATTCCACAGTGGAGTCCTATCTTCATTACTTTGTCCTTATCTGTTTCTAGAATGTATTTTGATTTCTTAGTGCTGGCACAAAGATCCTTTCATATCCAGTAACAGAAGAAATAATCTTCCAGGTAGGAGAGTGGAATTGGATATGAAGAAGATAGATGAGTGAGTCCAGAGGAGGCCACAAAGATGCTCAGAGGGCTAGAGCATCTAACCTATGGAGCCAGGCTGAGAGAGCTGGGCTGGTTCAGCCTGGTGAAGAGAAGGCTTCAGAGAGACCCTAGAGCAGCTTCCAGTACCTAAAGGGGACAAAGTGAAAGCTGGAGATAGGCTTTTGACAAAGGCAGGTAGTGACAGGATAAGGGGGAATGGGTTTAAACTGGAAGATTAGATTTAGATGATTAGATATTAGGGAGAAGTTCTTCCCTGTGAGGGTGCTGAGGCGCTGGCACAGGGTGCCCAGAGAAGCTGTGGCTGCCCCATCCCTGGCAGTGTTCAAGGCCAGGTTGGATGGGGCTTGGAGCAACCTGGTCTAGTGGAAGGTGTCCCTGCCTGTGGCAGGGGGGTTGAACTGGGTGAGCTTTAGGGTCCCTTTCAACCCTTTTCATGCTGTGAGTCTATGATTCTACATTATCCATGTGGTTTTGCCTTTGTCCTCCATGCAAATTGGGCAAGTCCCACTTACACAGATGACTGATATAATCAAATATACTGTTCTAGGTATACAGTTGATGTCTAACCCCAGCAGGTACGTCACTTTTTAAAATTATTGTGGAGAATAGCATTTTTAGCAACAAACACCTAGTTACAAAAGCACTCTGTCGAGAAAACGCTTCTCCTTTGAAGGACACTGGGACTGTTTAAGCATTTCTACTCTAGTACAACAGCAGTGTCACTGTTCTGCAATTCATTCGTCAATCAGAATAAACATTAAAGCATAACACAGCTTAATAAAACCATTAGAGCTGTGCCACAGAAATAATTGCAAAGACTGGTAATAAGGGAGAGCCATTTACTTAAATGGAGCATTCTTTTAAAGTGATGATTTACCTCACCTCACCCATCAAACCAGGAACATGGGAAGCAGCAGTGTTTATGATTCAGGGTCCTTCCTAGAAGACAAAATTGATGACTGAACTGGAAAACATCTTTCTTACATGGCCCTAATTATGCTCAGAGCTGAAATCTCTGAGATCTCTGCTTCAGAAATGGCTTGATCCTATTCACTGGTAAAAAATGAAAGGCATCAGGGGCCCAGTTCTACAGAAGAGTAAGGTTTCTGTGGAAACAGCTAGACAAGAGCTCAGAATTAAAATAGCAATACAGGTAAGAAGGCAATTCTAAAAGAAAAAAAAACAACTGAGAAAATAACAGGTATGTACGAATCTAAAACCAGACCCAAATAAATGATTTTCTTTTAGCAGCTGGTGCTGATGCCAAGGGCATGGTGCTCTCAGGCTTGCTTAAATAAAGATACTGAGGATAAATGCTGTGGGGCTTCCAGAACTGTTCTGGTGCCTAACTCCCACTTCCAGAGAAGTGCCCAGATAACTTAAAACCCCCTTTCCATGTATATTTAAGCAACTAAATGTCTCAGAGAATCATTAAGTCCATAACTACATATCTCAGAGATCATGGGAGCTATTATTGGACAATGTTTGATGAGATGCTGCCTCTCTGCCCATCCACCTTTCCAGCATGGCCCAGCAGTGTGAGCGATGGGCACACCACTGTGTGTACCTCTTATACCCAAACCCCAAACCATCGCTGTTCCACTGCCTCCCTTCACAAAAGAGCAGTGTTTCAGAGCCCACATCATGCAGCAGCAGCAGGAGCCAGCAGCAGCACGGTCCACACCTCTGTCAGCTCCCACATCGAAATGTGTTTGTTGCCACGATGCATTACACTACCATTGTCAAAGCTGCCATAGTGACGTGCTTTCAGCAGCAAATATAGCAGTTGAAAACTGATTTTAATCTGTTTCTAGCACTCTTAAACTCTGGTGGAAGTGAACACGTTCTGAAATGCTTTCTGCTATTTATCTTTTTTATGTTTTCTTCCCCATGGATGCCATATTTTCTCTTACAGTGATGTTTTTTTCTGAGATCTATTAAGGTTTTGTTTCTGATCTGCTAACTCCCACATTTGTAAAAGAAGTTAATATAATGTCTCCTTGTTGCAGCCACTCTTCTTCAAGGCTGCTTGCAAAGCCCGGTTGTTTCCCCATGTGATGGGCCCTGTGACACCCTTGTGCATGCCTGGCTGCACAGCTGGGGTCTTTATTTACATCTGCTTAGAGCAGCTTCCAGTGTCTAAAGGATCGGACAAGAAATCTGTAGAGGGACTTTTTACAAGGGCCTGTAAGGACAGGTCAAGGGGGAATGGCTTTAACTGACAGCGGGGAGACTGAGATGAGCTCTTAGGCAGAAGTTCTTCCCTGTGAGGGTTCTGAGGCGCTGGCACAGGGTGCCCAGAGAAGCTGTGGCTGCCCCATCCCTGGCAGTGTTCAAGGCCAAGTTGGACACAGGGGCTTGGTACAAGCTGCTCTAGTGGAAGGTGTCTCTGCCCGTGGCAGGGGTTGGAACTGGATGAGCTTTAGAGTCCCTTTCAACCCAAACCATTCTATGATGTTTCTTTGATTCCATGAGAGAGCATGAGATAATTGTTGATGTCTGTTCCAACTGTAGGTGCCATGATTCTATGCTGTTCTTGTTTTGCAGCAACCATATAGGCTAGGGAATAATTTTTAGGTATCACAGCAATAACCTAGATATTAAAAAACAAAACAAAAATGCATTTTCCTAGCCAGCGCTGTAATGCAATGCCTTCATCTGCAATGACTTAATCCGTTGTCTTGCTTAACCATCTGTCTCCCGCAGCCGGTGTCTGGCTTCCTAGCTCTGCTCCAGTGTTTTTTCAGCTCTTATGTTTTCCTTTGCGGTCCAGCTGGTGACTTCTACATCCATGATCAGGTGTCTCTACAGTTGCTCCTCCTCTCCTGCAACCCAAGCAGCCGTTTTACACATCCCACCGCTAAATCAGATCTGTTTCCCTGCTTATTGTGGCAGCGTCGTGTCAGGAAAACAATTCCCTAAGGCGGCTGTGGAGAGGCCTGAAAACCCTCACGCACCCAAGCTCCCGGCAGTGAAAGGTACAACAAAAGCAACTAAAAACGCTGTCATTTGGGGTCTGCTCTCGTTTTACCACATAAAGCGCTGCGCAGAAGGCGAGATGAAGCAGTGGGGGGCTGCGGGGCTGAGGTGACGGAGGGCTCGGATCCCCCCCCGCTCGACCCCTTGGCGAAAAATAACCCCAAGGCTACGATTTCCTGAGGAAATAAAGACCTGGAAACGTTAATTCCTGGAAATGACTCCATTAAAGACCGTGGATCCCAACCGCTGCAGCACCACACGGACCGCAGCGCTCTCCCCCCCCCCGCCTCCCCCCCGCGCTCAGCCGCTCCGCCACGTGCCGCGGAGCCCCCGCCTTCCCCCCCCCCCCTCCGTCCGCCGGGTGCTGCGGAGCCGTTACCTGCGGCGGGGCTGCGCTGCCCGCCCCGATGCGCAGCCGAGGCGCCCGCACCCGGCCCGGCGCAGGTAGAGGCGGTGGGGCCGGCGGCGGGTGGCGGTTATTCGGTGTGGTGGTGAGCGGCGGCGGCGGCGAGGGGCCTGCGCTCGGAGGGTGGGGGGGACGTGGTAGCGCCGAGGGGGCTTCGCCTTCTGAGGCGCCTCAGGGGCCTCTGTCGCCGCCGAGAAGCGGCTGAGGTGCCGCTGAGGCGCGAAGGCGCCAGCGTTTGGGGGTGTTTTCCGGGCGTCCCAGTGGTATTTGTGCGTTCCCGGAGGTCTCGGGGGTCACCTGGGCCAGCCCCCCCCCATGCTGCTATGAGGGACTGAGGCGTTTAGGATGTCCCCCACGAGGTCTATCGTGGGGAGGGCAAAGGGACGCCAGGCCTGGGAGGTCTCTGGGTGGTGAGGTGCGGGCTGCGGGTTCTTGAGGAGATGGGGTTGAGTCTGGCTCGGGCCTCTCCGGGGAGGGAGAGGAATGTAGCTGGGGTTGTTCTTCTGTATATGTTCTTCTGTATAGGTTTACACTTGCCTGCAGGTTGCGGGAGCATTTTTGTCTTGGGAGCGTTGTGACTATGAAACAACTTCTGCCATTGCTGGCAAAACCTTCTTTTCTTCAGCAGGAGTCTTTTTTTTTTTTGTGCTGAGCTGTTTGGTTCTTTGTTTGTTTGTTTCAGTAGATAAGATCAAAATGCAAGGCTGATGAAGGAGAGATGTTTGTTTTGCAGCTCGCTTTAGTTATGGAAATGAATGGGAAATGTTCATAAAATTACCAGAGGTAAACAGCTTTCCTGTGGCAAATGGCTGGTTTTGTCTCATTGTGAGAAAAAGGGTAAATAAAGATGCATATGTCTTACTTCTCTAAAGAAGACTTATTGAGATAAATGGTCTTTATGCTTCTTAAGTGGATGCCTGTTAAATGCAGCTTATGGAGGGACTGTACAGGTGCAGTTTTGAAGTGCTGTGTGGTTTTCCTGCAGACTCTGTTTTGCTGCAGTGAGGTTCCTGTCTCCCTTATGGATCGCTCAGCAGGAAACCTTGAGCTGTCTCGCAAGCCCTTTGCTAGCCAGGCAAGGGGTAGCAAACACAGGGGATTTCATTTAAAGGTCAAAATGCAGCTGCAGAGTTAGTGCATCACTTCCTCGGGGGTGATGAGAAATGAGCTTGTTCTGGCCTCTGTTTTCCTGGAATTTCTTGGGATTTAGCATCCTCCCTTCCATAGAGTTTGTTTGAATTGGCCAAATGATTAACAGGCAGTTAGGGGCAGGATGTAGGAAGCCAAAGCGGGATAGCAGAAGCTTCCTTTTACTGAGCAAAAGGGGCTAAAAGCGTTGAATTCTGTTTCTTTTGGACGCATCAGTTAGGTGATGGACATGGAACATGCCAAGATGCTGTGGAGCTGGTGTATTTGGAGGGTGGGTTATTTAGATAAGAGAGCCCGGACAACTGAGGTGGGGTTTGAGTTTTGATGAAGACTGTATTACTGAGCAAGACCCAGCCAGTACTTCCAACTTGCCATGGAGTAGTTTTCATGTTATAAGTGAGTCTGAACGAAACTTGCTCAAACACAGCAAATTAAAGCATCTGCACTTCAGAACCGCACAGTAGTAATTTGGACTCAGGACTTCTAGATCATGGAGGGTCTCCCCTGTTGCAAGACAACTCTCTCTCTTAAGAGCATTTGTAAAATATTAAAGACTTCCTTAAAGCTTGTGTAAATTGCAATTTGCCATTACTCCTATGGGATGGCTATTTCTTTGCTGCTCAGGAGCTTTTTGCTCCATATAGTCCCTATTTATTTATGACCATGTTTTCCTCTGTGCTAGCATTGTCTGAATTGCTTGCTTTCAGCTTTGGTGTTACATGTTTCATGTATCTAAAGACAAATTTTCTGCCTGTTTTGTGAAGCTAAACGAGTCAAGTTCTCTGTTCTCCTTGTGAGCAGCACTTCACCTGTCCCACCAGGTCTGTCTGCAACCTGAAGTCTTGAATTCAGAAATTAAGCATTAAATTTGGTTCCAACAGTGTTCTGTCCTGTATTGTGATTTCCTTTTAAGCCTTCTCTTCATGGGAGGCTTTTGGCATCTCCTTTTTTGCTTCTGTAGGCTCAAGTGTGATTTCTAGTGTGATCTCTTTGAGTGTTAGGTGATAACCGTGGTAAAAATGCTGCTCTACTGTTAACATTGTTCCGTAATTACCAGTTGTTTGATGCTATTCTGCTGCATAATTCAGATGTAATATGAAACATCTTGGCTGTGTAAGTCTGCTGGCGTGTTTCCTTAGCCCAGTAAAGATTAATGTTATGCCTTTTCTTTTCCGACCATTTCTTTTAGGGAAGATTTATTCCTCCAACTTCCCATGTAAGGTGAAAGACCTCATTGTTTTGACTTCTTGGTGGGGTTCAAAAATATCTTCCACCCATGCTGGATAAACTTGCCTGGCTTGTGGTGGGTGATGTGCTGATACACATTTTCTCTCATCCTCCCCTACTGGCTGGCACGGCTCTTCCCCAAAGAACTGGAACAGATCCCTGCTTCTACAAATGCAGGCTCTGCAGGCTTGGGGAGGAGGATGTGCTGGGAAAGGAGCCTGTGAGGTGCATAGGAAGGGTTTGTGAGGAACAGCTGCCTGCTGGCGATTCATTCTTCCGGTGTGTTGCTGATTTCAGCAGATGCTGAGGAGAGTGGCTGCCTCAGGTTTTGAACAGCCCAAGCAGGCAGGCCACTGCTTTTTCACACAGGTAAATGAAAGGGGAAACTGGGATTTCCTCTAAAATACACCCTAAAACCAGAAGGCGGGAAGAGGGCACGAGGGGGGCTCAAAAGCTTCCTCTGCAAGAAATAAACATATCTTTTTAATACCACTGCTCTTAACAGCAGTGCTTTAACTTGCCTCTTTCTTCCTGCTTGGCTGACATGCTGACTTTCTGTGGCTCATTTGGGAGTCAGAAAAATTCCAAAATGAGATACTGTTCTCATCTGTCAGAAAGCATCTGCTGCCCTCTTAAGTGTTGAAGCGCAACGTGTTGATTCCTCTTGTGTTAATGTATTATGGATTTTTGCTGCTCTTCACTTTAGAGCTTCTGGAAGAGGTTTCACAGAACTGCTTAGAAAGCTTGACTAGAGAAGAGGGTGCCATAGGAGAAGTGAAATCAAGAGGGTGATCCCTGCTCTGAACATTGAGCTCACTAAGAGTTCCTGCCTATAATGTTATTGTAGCAGACACTATTAATAGCCAGAAAGCTTCCTGTGAATGCTGCTGAAAGGAAGTGGTGGTGTTACATGCTAAGCATATCTAAGCATAATCTGGACTGGATTTGAGCTGGAACCAATTATTTTGTCTTCAGCCTGGATGACTCGACCTTAAGAGCAAGTTATAGCCTACCTATGTGTAGCCTTCCTAAAGGAAGACTTAGCAAATACATACCATAGTGTAAGGTTATTAGTGATTTCATGAGTCAGTTGATGCTTGATGTTGCAAAGAGGTTGTAGGAATGAGCCATTAAATGATAAGAAGAAAACACCAGGAGAGCATCATAAGGCAAGGAGAGAAAAATGATGATGACTACCAATAGTAAGGTACCAATGAATACCTGGCTGGTATTCATGGCTCCAGGCAAAATAATTTTCACCTGTGTTGGTGCCTTTGAGAGTGTCTGTAAACTGCTCTGAAATGCCTATTTGTCTCTTATTTCACTTTTTGCCAATAGTGTCCACATGTGTGGTGATTCATTATTATGCCCTCATTTTTTGAGGGGACAGATCTTGACCAGGCGAATTGCAGATTGTACAGATGTTGTTGGTTTTTAGTTTTTATTACCTGATTACGAAGCCTTAATAGTCAAAGATTTGTCCTATCTCTGCAGTCCCTGATGAAGAGTCCCTCCCCAGCATCCTTATAGGCCCCCTTCAGTCCTTATGAGGTCTCCATTCAGGCTTCTCCAGGCAGAACAGCCCCAACTTTCTCAGCTTGTCCTCATACAGGAGGTGCTCCAGCCCCTGATCATCCTTGTGGCCTCCTCTGGACTTGTTCCATCAGCTCCGTGTCCTTCTTGTGTTGAGGACGCCAGAACTGCGCACAGTGCTGCAAGGGGGGGGTCTCAGGAGAGCACAGTAGAGTAGAGGGGCAAGAAGTCACAGGATGCAGCCCAGGATATGGTTGGCTTTCACTCATGGCAGGGAGTTGGATGATCTTGAGATCTTTTCCAATTCAAATCATTCTATGATTCTATGAAAGTTCATTTTGCAAGACACATTATGCACTAATGTAATCAATATCCTGTTGTAGGTACTTATGACCATATTATAGGCCAAACTTCTTTCTGCCATCAAGGATGTATTCTTTCTATTGACTTTATTAAATTAACCAAAACAATTGACTCTGCTGCTCATCACAACGGGCATATCTGTCAAATGCTTTTCTTCATTCAGTAGTAATAGGTGCTAAGCAAATAATATTCAAAGCAAGTTTTTATCCACTGTCTAAATATGTTAAAGTACCGACTTTACTGTGGGGTCTGTATGGTTGCAATCAAAAAAATAATTGACAGATGTCTCTTAATTTTTTGACTTCAGTTCCTGTTTTTCCTCTGGCAAGAAGCTGTTAGTAACGCATCTGCTCCCTGGCTGCTGTCTCTTTGTCTTGAGAACATTTTTGCTAGGGAGTGGTACAATGATGATCAGTGAGTTATTGGAAGATAAATATCCAATGGTTCATACATTGCTACAGATTAGAACACAAGAGTTCTCTTGTGCCTCAGCGTATCCCTGGTAAGTTTGCCTCAGATCTTCAATATCTGTGGAATTTTTCCTCTTTCTTGTGGTTCTAAGGGTTTTCTGTCATGTACCATTGAACAAGAGTCTTAAAGAAGGTACTTCAGTGTTCATTGTGTTAGAGAAAGAAATATCCCAAAGGAGCTGTTTCTGATTGGGAAAACTTGTCTGTTCCTTTACTCTCTTTCCCCTGAGTATTTTGTCACTATTGGCAAATGGGCCTGTTCAGATAAAAGACTTTTTACTTTGCTTGTGTAGGTTTTAAATCCAATTTCAACATCTGGGCAGCTTTCAGTTAGCATTGCTGGTCTGCTAAATCTGTGTTTAGGCTTTGGCTTAAAACTTTGGATTTCCTTCTGCTCCTTTGCTGTGTTGCAGTTTCTGGGGTGCCTCTTGCTAGAGGATGATTGTATGTTGTTCCAGGTTAATTGTTTTCTTGATAACATATTACTTAAATCATGAAAGAGTTTGTTTCCAAATGATTTTTGTGTTTAGGAAATACTCTGTGTTTTGGATGGGTAGAAAATCCTTTAATCCATTGCAGCTGTAACGGAGCAGTTTGACTGTACAACACTTGCAGCTGCACAGTCCTCCATGTATAATGGGTTGCACAGCTCACTGCCCTTAGCTTCAACTTCTTTATTCTTTGTATTACCATTTTTTCTCCCTGATTAGTATTGGGATGGGGCTTGATCCATTGTTGATTTATAAAGGTAAATGTGAAGGAGCTGGGACAGACTCTGTGGAACCTGTGGCAAAAATAAGGGAAATAAGGGAGACAAGAAGGGGAAGAGGAGAAGTGTTTGGTTTAAGTTTCGCCTGCAGAAAGGGAATGAAAGGCGTTTACTTGTGGCTTAAATTTCTTGTTTTCTCTTTCTCAATATTAGAATCGGGGATTAGAAGTTGTATTAATTGACAGCAAATTACATTACTTAAAAATGTCCTTGAATCAAGATTTTTGCCAGTTAAAGAGTTGAACATGTGGGAGGGAACAGGGAGTATTTTATAGTGAATTCTGAATTGGGAATTTTTAATAACTTTCTTAAAGAACAGAAGATAAAGCAGTTAAATTTTTCATATTCTTATATTTCTTTAACTGAGAGGCTCTGCTTAACAGATGGCTCTTAAATGCTTTAAATCTGTTTAAAAAACCCAAACCCACAAAAACTGCCACCTACTTAACCATTTTTTTCTTTGTGTTTTACGTCTCAGCCCTTGTGTTTCATCTCTCTGTGTTTTGGTACTGCAGAAGCAAACAGAATTAATCCTAACTATAGATTTTACTGAACTGTTATTCATGTTGTTAATGTAAATAAATAACATTCTATTCAGATATTGTCTCAGTCTTGAAAGCCTTCATGAAAATTAATATCTCACTATTTAATCGGTAATGAGGATAGGTTGAAATGTGTGATCTTTTCATGGGCACAACTCTCCAATGTAGTCAGAGGCATTAGTGTTGTAGTTGTCAGTATTTTACCATCTGTTTGCCCCAAATGTGTCTCAGGAAACAATTTGTAACCAGTTGAAGTATTCTTAAATGTTTTAACTTCCTGGATAAAGTTTTGTACTATGCCAGTGGGATGTCTGTGTTTGTTGTTGAAGAGGCTCGGAATGGGAAGTTCATGCAGAATTCCTTGCTGAAAATGTCCACAGCATCTCAATAAAGAGTATCTTGCTCAAGTTTATCCCATGTGAAAACGCATTCTCTGCCTTTTAACTTGGCCTTTCTTTTCTGAACATAAATGTTGCTCAAACTCAATTAGCTTTCATTTTATTGTTTGCTGGTTTTGGAGTATGCTGCTTAAGTAATTAACACAATGTGATTTAGAGGAGGGGGTATGAAACAAGCAGGTGGTTTGGGAAGTTTTTGTTGTTGTTTTACCTTCTGTTTCACTGCCTGCTCAAGCCCTGTTCTTTATTAGTAATTCCTTTATGTAGGTGTGACTTCACATTTCAGTTGCTGTGGGCTTTCTCCAACTACTTGATCTTGTTACATGAACATGAAAGGCTGCATTGTGCAGCAAGACCTTGGGATGGACTTGTAAAGTTGGCTGTTCCTACAACTACTGGTGGTATTTGTATTTTCAGCTCCTAGGAGCTTCAAGTATCATCTAAGATCATGTTGTGACAGATGTTACTCAGCTGTGGAACTGAAGGTATCTCTTCCTGCGGGGCTTTCAGCAGTGGCTTGCCTAGGGTAGCTTCTCTGCAGGCTCAGGCAGGACCAAGTGGTGAGTAGCAGCCCACATGCAGGTACTCAGTGTAGATCCAGGAAATAAGCTTCTGATTGACAGTAACTGTTCATTACGGTGCTTCCTCTATGGCTCTGGTCCCTGCCTGCACAGACAGTTAATTTGGAATAGTACTTGCACACATAAAATGCAGAGCTGATCCATGGAGGCTGCAAACTGGACACTCTGTTTGCAGAGGTGGGAATGTGCTTGAATTGGTTGGGCAAAGAAGGTAAGTGGAAACATCCCCTGTGCAGGGTTACAGTTCTGGGGGCTCAATGAGAGGCTAGCCAGACAGGGATGTAGGTATATCCTTCATTCTGCACTTGAATGCCGGCTGCTTTGGTCCTGTCTCCATGCTTGGTTACACTGTTAGCAGTCTAACAATAGGGGCAGAATCCTAGTCTTTTGGGTAAAAGATGAACTGTGTTTGGGAAGGGGAGCCTCAGTCTGTCCCAGTCCTACCAGTTTGGTGCCAGTGGGAGATGTCCAGAGCCTGGAGAAGGATCACGGGTCAGCAGGAGAGTGCCTGAAAAGCAGCACAAAGGAATTCCTGCCCCTCCAGCCAGTAAGTTGGCATGGGGGCAGAACTTAAGTCCCTTTATGCAAACACACATCACTTGGGGAGTAAACAAGAGGAGTTAGAGACATACACATGCTTGAAGGGCTATGATCTTATTTGCGTTATAGAGATGGGATGTCTCCTATGACTGGAGCACTGGAATGGAAAGATACAGGCTTTTCAGGAAGAACAGGGAGGGGAGACAAGGGTAACTTTAGCTGTCTTGATAGCCACAAAAGGTGTAGCTGCCCTATCCCTGGCAGTGTTCAAGGCCAGGTTGGACAGAGCAACCTGCTCTAGTGGAAGGTGTCCCTGCCCATGGCAGGGGGTCGGAACTGAATGAGCTTTAAGGTTCCTTGTAACCCAAACCATTCTGTGATTTTTATTTTTTTAAATCCAGGTGCTGTATGTAGCTGAATACAGTTTTTCAGTGTGTGGTGGTGGGTGTACAATTTGACACATGCTGCTTTATAGTTTTTAGCATTCACACATAAAAAGACATCCTGAAGACTTAAAGTAATTGCTTCTGAAGTACTCCAAGTGTGGAAATTTTGCCTAATTTCGAACAACAATGAGAGAAAAGTAAATTATGGTGAAAAGAATAATACCACAGGAAGCTTTGGAGTGTATTCCTGCTGATGGACGATTTGGCTTTCACAGCAGCTTTACACAGATCACTGAAGTTCAGTAAATGAAAAGGAAATCTAAGTCCCTTGGGTCTTCACTAATTACACCACAATGAGTAGCTACAATGTCAATGCAAAACCTGATTGTAACGCAGCCTTACTACTAAGACATCTTTTGTAGGCAAATTGAGGCATTGGCATTCATGGCTCCTCAACTATAGCACTGCCTCTTCCTGAAAGGCTGTAATGGTGTTTAACAGTGGCACGGCTTGTCTTTGGTGCTTGGTTTTTTGATGACCATGGTTCTCTCTGTGTGATAAACACATAAATGTATTGGTTTTCGCAAATCGTAGGTGTGGCTATGTGGATAGAAGTGTATGAGTTCACAATAATAGAAACAAAGCTTGCTAAGGACCCAAGATTAGACAACAAGTTGAAAATGGGCAGAACTCTTGGGCAAAATGGAGTCACATAGCAAAAGAAGTTGTAAAGGTAAAATAAAGAAGGGGTGTGTGTGTGTGTCTTGATATAAGAAAAGCTAGTGCCTGGAAAACATAAAGTACTTTTTACCTTAACTTAGGTTGTAGAAAGAGAACAAGGTTTGTGTTGTTAAGCCTGTGGAATTTAGTGGCCCCACTAAACATGACTTAATTGTTTCACACTAGTCTTCTAAAGTATCTTTAGCTTTAAAGAACAATGTTTGTGTTGTAAGTCTGTGATGAGATAACAGGATTTAGTGGCCCCACTAAACATGAATGAGTTATTTTCACACCATCCTTCTACTATCAGTTTAGAGACAGAGGGTCTCAAGCATCGCCTGCTTTGGATACTCCTTGTCTGCCCATCCTACAATAAATTTTGCAGGAAGGTCACACTGTTTTAAATCTTTGCTGGTTATCAGAACAATTACAGATATGGCTGGTTTCATCTAGTTGTGTGATTATTGGGGCATCCAACTGTGCCAAAGGTGAAAAGTGCACTGTGAGGAAGACTGCTTACTTCATCCTCAAGACCCCTGCCCACAAATCACCGGAGAGCAGTGTGCAGATGCCAAGAGGAGGAAACTTATTATCATAAGTTCCTGGAGCTAGTTATAATATTCCCCACCTATACACGGGAATTATCAATATATATATGTGACTAATGCAATAGTGAAAGTATATAAACCTGTAACAAATGCTAATCACTCGTGCCTCTGGCTGTGGTCACGTTCCCAGCGCTGTTACTTTTGCTTTATTGAGTTTGTCCCTCAGTAAAACCTTGTTATCTCATTTAGAGGAGTGAGTTTGTATTTCACAAATGGGGGCTCGTCCGGGATAAAGCCTGCTTTGCTTCTGTGAGCCTAGGGGAATCCGAGCGAAAGGTGTGCTCTGCCCCGATTTCGGCAGTTTGCTCGGTTTCTTCTGGTCTCATCGGCGCTTGCAGATTATATCCTGGGCAAAGAAGGGGACTCATAAAGCAAAAACGGGGAAGGCTCCGAGGGAAACTGTGAATTACAGGTGACTGTGTGCATGAAGACCCAGGCAAGAAAATGGACTGTAAGTACTGTTCCCTTAAGCGGGAATATGGGGGTGATCGGTGTGTGAATGAGACACGGACCGGGTAGCCGGGATCTGCGAAGACACGGACTGGATAGCTGGGATCTGTGAAGCAAGTTTGGAGTCTTTCTAACTGTGGTTCCAATCTCCTGTGAGGGAATTGGCCTGTGAAGAGATGAAGTGAACAAGTAACTGAAGAAAGACCAAAAGACCCCCCCCAGGGTAAAAGTTCAGGACAAGGGGCAGGTAAGTTGAGTCCTGGGAAAGAAAGGGAGCAAGGAAATGCCGGCTGAAATACCCCTGGACAGTCTTCTGGGGGTTATGTTAGCTGACAGGAGGATAAGATAAATTCAAGAGGAGGAGGGACAAGACTAGGGGTGTCAGGGGCTCTACCTCCTGGGGAATATCAGGTAAAGGGGATACCTATAAGTCGTAAAGAGACATCCTACGTGAGGTAAAGAGCGTGGGTGCTCGCCCCAAGGGTTGGTTTGGTACAAGGGTAACTGTGCTAACAGCTTTATGAACCTTTGGCAGGTAAACAATGGCTTGAGATTTACGTGTTACCAGTTATTGGCTTCGATGACATTCTGTGTGAAGTGGGTGACTGGGAGACGGGCCCTCGTGTGAATGAGTGTTTTGTGTGAGTGAGATGGGGCATAGCTACGGAGCGAGTATGGAGTCCTGATCCGTGGTTCCGTGTTCTCCACGAGGAGAGTGGCCGGAGACGGACAAAGCATATATGTCCTTTGAAATTGAACCTATTGTTGAGGTTTGGTGTCCTGTCCACCCTAGTGTTGTGTGAACCATTTTTCATCTTCAAGTGTTTTTCTGTAAGGATAAAGTGCTTGTGAAATCTGATCAGGATTTTGGTGTGTTAATTGCCTGGCAAATCGGTCCCATTGGGACCGGATTGAACGTTCAGGTGAATGAGTACAAGTAATTTGTGGGAATTTGGGAGAACTGAAGAACCAGTAGAGCAATGTAGGGGTTAACTGTCAAAGCAGTGTTCAAGCTCCCTGGCGCGGCTCAAACTAGCCGTTGCCCTATCTGTCATCACTGTAATTTGTATATCCAAGCTAAGTGTCCTGCTTGTTCAAAATACATTATCTCTTTTGGTGGGAGACAAGAGGTTTATTTACAGAACTGTTTGGAATTTAGGTGCACACGTTGTGGGTGCAGCACTCCATTATACCTTTTACTGTGGGAAAAATGTTAATGTTGTAGGGCTAGCCGTATCATATATCTTTAAAGGATTACAATGGGAGGACAGCAGAGTGGAGGAAGAGCCTGTTAGGTTGCATTTTAGCTCATTGGAAAGATAGAGGGGTGCCACCAGGAGGAAGTGTGAATAAGAAAACCCTGATCAAATGTTGTAATTGATGGTGGACTTTGGAAGATGGGGAAAAGTGGCCCTTCAATGGAACTTTTGAACTGTAATACATTGTTACAATTGATGTTGTTCTTAAAGTGACAAGGAAAATGGGATGAAGTGATGTATGCAGACATCTTTTTCACTTTAAGAAACCACCCGGCTTGACAGACTGCGCACGAAATTAATATAGCTCAGCCAGATCCCTTAATTTTGGCTTTGGAAAAGGACAGGGAAAACCAGAAAGCTGGAGAGATGTTGTTCAGCCTGTGATACTGGGGAAAGATGTTTAAAGTTAAAATCAAACAAACAAAACAAACCCAGAGTAATCACGAAGATAGGTTGAAAAATCAGGTATCAGAGCCTTATCAGAGGTGCACCCTCTGTATCTGTCCTATCTGATATTGATGAGGAGGAGATTGCTGTCACTGGCAACAAGCAGCAGAGTTAAGAAGGGGTTAAAACAGAAGTGCTGTTGCAGAGGCAGGCATCTGCAGCCGCTGCAGAGCAGTGTGAACAGCTGTGGAAAACCAAGGGGGAAAGGAGGGGACCTGGCGCAGCTCCTGTGTTTGAGCGTGGAATGAGTGTTGGGGCAGGCAGACAAGTGGGAACAGGCATGCTGACAAACGGGACTGAGGGCTTGCTGGACCCTCACTGAACAAACCCTTTTAGCTGTATGAAGTGATATTAATTAATAATGATGATTTAACATTAATGGTGGACAAAAGCCTAAACCCTGCTCATTCTTACCTGGGGAGCAAAAAGAAGGTTTAACCCATAACTGTTTAGAAGTTATACAATACCAGACCAAGATTTGGGAGGATTTGATGGAACAGGCTCTCCCGGAGGGTGAAAGAATATGGGTGGATGGATCGTCTAGATTTCTACAGGGAAAAAGGATGTCAGGGTATGCACTAGTTAACAGAGAAAAGATGCATATCATTGAAAACGGGAAATTACCCTCAGATTGGTCTGCTCAAGCGCGTGAGCTATATGCTCTGAAAAGAGCTTTAGAATACCTAGTGCCTAGGAAGGGAACTATTTATACTGACTCGAAATATGCATTTGGTGTAACAAATACTAATCACTTGCGCCTCTGGCTACGGTCATGCACCCAGCGCTGTTGCTTTTGCTTTATTGACTTTGTCCCTCAATAAAACCTTGTTATCTCATTTAGAGGAGTGACTTTGTATTTCACACTCTGTAAACTCATAGAGTTATGTTTGATGCTCAGGAAGACTGTGGAAAAGGTGTTCAAGTGCTGGGTGCTGCTGACCTTGCTCTTTTGAGCACTCTTTAACACCATTCCAGCCAGTGAAAGGTGCTTATTGATTTAGGAAAGAGTGTGGGATCAAATACTGAGTAACTTTAGTAAAATGCTGTGCTGGACAGGTGTATTTTGACTTGATCTATCTATTGACTTGATCAAGAAAGGAACCATCTGTAGTAAACAGAAGTAAACTGTTGCAAATGAAATGCAACCTGACCTTATTTCAATTATGTGAACAATTAAAACCACTGAGCACACCAAGTACCGAGGGTTAGACACAGGAAGGATGTGACAAGGTGATGAATCAAATTCTCTGCATTTGTTTTTTTCTGTTTGCATATCCAGGATGGGTGAATCAACCGTTTGGGGTGACTGGAATTTATTTTGTTCAGAGGCAGGGAAAGCTCTGTGATAGCACTTGTTTATTGCATCTCGCATTCCTTGGTAATCCCCTTCTGTCTTCACCACTCTCCACCTCTTCACTTCCTTCTCCATCTTTCAGACCTCTTGCAGCCTTCCCTTTGTTTCAAAAGCTTCGTGAGAAGTGCATCTCTTGTAGGTTCTCTGCGTATAATTCTGTAGTGGGACATTCTCACCCTGAGAAATGAATCGGGTGTGCTGTTTGCAGAGCACTCTTTGACAGTTTATATACCAGAGGAGTCTGGCTGTGTCATTTTGTGCTGCAGGATGATGCCAGGAGTAGGTGAGTGCAAAGGAAGAAAAACCTGCTTTGAACAAAGCAAAGGCAGTGATGCTTTAACCTTACCCCTGTAATTCAAACCGTAAAACTTTACGGATGTAAAACTTGTGGAAAATGTGTGCTTAAGCTGGTGTGTGTTCCCTCATAGATGTCACCAGTAGCATGGCCCTACCTAACCCTGTCCCTTTGTATGTTGCTGTAATGATTTCCTGGTAACAGGATCCTCTGGTACTGACGCTGACCCACTGTGTTGTGCTGGATCTGTTCTGATTTAGGTTCTTACAGACTCTGCTCAAGTTACCTCGTCGTTGTTCACCAGAGAGAGAATTATTGCCTGCAATTGTTCCCCAGTGCAAATGGTCAAAGCTTGTTTCCTGCTTTTTACTCAGTATTTTTTCTTAAAAAAGTTCCATTTTATACTTCTCCACAGCTGTGTATGTAGAGATCTGTGTAACTCTGCATAGAATCGTTTTGTTGTACGTTGTAGCTTAGGTATTTGGGGTGCTCAGCCGTGGATTACTAATCCATCACCTTCCCTTCTGCTGGACAGTGCCTAGTGCCCCTTGTTTGTGCTGGTCTGAGCCAGTGACTGGGCTGTGTGTACTCTGTGTAGTATGCGGAGCAGTCTTGGAGTAGCCCAGTAGTCTGCAGGCCATCTTCACGCTCTGCTCCACAGCTCTGCACCATCCTCTAATCACTGCTTTTGTGTGCCACGTATGGCTGTGCTGACAGGCTCCGTGAACCAGGGCTGCTCCCTTTGCCTGCTGCCAACATAATCTCTTTGGGTACCCATCCCCTTCAAGGTGCATTGGTATGAAGGTACTGGGTCCCAGGTAATGAGGGGTGCTTGGTTGTCTTGTCTGCTTAGTGTGTCAGGAAGGATGTGTATCCTATCTGGAATATAAGGTGATTGCGACCTGGACATCTCAAGGCAGAGCAGGTCAGCCTGTGACCCATAACTAGCATGAGGGTATGTTCCTTGCAACAAATATCGTTGATGAGCCCTAGGCCTTTACGCTGTGTGGACTTGCTTGGAGCAACCTGGTCTGGTGGAAGGTGCCCCTGCCCATAGCAGGGGGGCTGGACCTAGATGATCTTAAGATCCCTTCCATCCCAAACCATTCTATGATTTCTTATAGATCTTCACAGAGAGCAAAGCGAACTTGTAATGTGATGATCAGGGTTGTGACGTTGTCAACAACCCAGGTTTGCTCCTCAGTGCTGTTTTGGTGGTATAGATGCAGCCAGTAAATATGAGGCGTTGCTCTGAGGAAAATTATGAATTTGTAAAGCTTGATAGGTTCCCTGTGACCTGCTGCTTGGGTCCTGACAGGTTGTGGGGAAAACTGGGGCTGGATTTGCTCCAGTTAAGCTGGTATCCAGCTGCTATCCAGCTTAACTGCTAGCATTCTGAGGGATCTTGGGTTTCGGTATACCCTGTTCCAAGACCAGTGTAATGATACTGACCTTGGTTGTACAGTGCTTTCAGATCTGCTGGAAGATGTTTAAGGGCTTGCTGTTTTGTGACAAAGGCCTACAAATAGGTTGTGACAGCTCAGGGAGCCTGTGCAAGTAATAAATACAGCTAGGTGGGTAATTTGAAGTTCTTAGTACTATCATAATAACCAGGTAACCTGTGTTTGAGTTAAGTGGTAAAGTTTGCTGCTGGCAAAAACCATTAGGCTTTTATCTTTTCTTTTGCTCTGCTTTGTTTTGTGGGGTATGATCACTTGCAGGTGACTTTGCAAAGCATCCTGTACCTGTTTTCTGCTCTTCAAAGGATTTAAGATGGTGTTGATCTTTGTCTCTCCTTGTCCCACCCTGTCTCATAATGGTTTGTGGCTTTTCACCTTTTACTGTATTAAATTTGTTACTGAGAAATGATGTGTGACTGCAAGAAGAGACTGACTTTGAGGTGGTGTTTGAATTAGATACCCCTGGAATTTCAGTGGGCTGGATATGATTTGGAAGGGATACCTGTCTCATCATCTCCTTCATGCTGGTGTTTAATACAGGCTAGTTCAAATGGGTCATGTTGCCATATAAAATAAAAGGGAGTTGGAGCAGCAAAGAGAATGTAGAAGATCGTCGCTAGATAAAAGCCTCCCCTTAGCCCTACTTCTTTTAAGAGCTCTTGTGACAGAGCTCTTGGCGAGAGAACAGAAAAGTGTGAACATACTTGCAGTGGAAAGTGGAGAAGGTTAAGCCCTGAGATGAAAGGGAAGGAGTAGGGCTGAAATCCTCCACTGCAGAGGATCAGGCTTCACCCTTCCTGGCCTGCTGATCAAAGGGGGTGTTGCTTTAGGGGGTCGGTAAGGCAGGGAAAAACCCTTGCCTGGATCCCTTCTCCTCAGCAAAATCAGCAGCTCGTAGGTACCCTTTGCATGGTGTTTCCTTCTTTGCCCTCATCTTTAGTTAATGGCAGCAGCCTGTGAGAAGTTGATATGCCAGCCTGCGTTTTCCTTTCCAAAATCAGCACTGAAGCATGCTGATAAAAACTCATTGGAGCTCACAAACAGTTAAGCAGCCCATCTGGGAGGGAGTCCTGTGCACTCCCACATTCACAGTGTCTGTGGGAAGGGAGCTGCTGCCCTGCACAGGATCTGTCCTTCTGCTGGCAGCCTCTGCTGTGTGTCAGGCAGAACTTCCTGCACACCCTCTTTGATGCTTGCTGTTGAAGTTGCTGACCATGTTTTTGGGGGCTGCTAAAGGGGTCAGCAGTACATTCAGACCGATGATGAGATGGGTTTACTTAACCTTGGTGAAACCTTTAGACCTCATAGCAGCCCTCCAGTATCTGAAGGGGGTCTACAAGGATGCTTGAGAGGGACTCTTCATCAGGGACTGTAGCGACAGGACAAGGGGTGGTGGGTTTAAACTGAAACAAGGGAAGTTCAGGTTAGATATAAGGAAGAAGTTCTTTACCGTGAGGGTGGTGAGGCACTGGCACAAGTTGCCCGAAGAAGTGGTAAATGCTCCATCTTGGCCTGTGTTCAAGGCCAGGTTGGACAGAGCCTTGGGTGACATGGTCTAGTGTGAGGCGTCTCTGCCCATGGCAGGGGGTTGGAACTGGATGATCTTAAGGTCCTTTCCAACCCAAATCACTCTATGATTCGATGAAATTGGGGAGCTAATTTGAAATATGGGCTCTGCTTTTGAGGATGGGATGATTTGTGCAGGTTCTGCATGCTGGGAGCATGCTTGAGGCCTGCAGGGAACCATAGTACTTGGATGCTTTGACTCGGAGATCCTAAATACCCAGAGTATGCTGTATAGATCCCTTGTCTGGAGTCTAGTAAGTGCTCAAACTAAATGGTGCTTGACCAAGATCCAACAAGTGTTTGACAGTAACTGATGGAATTGCAACTATTAGACTTAAGGCTTATGAAGAATGCAAAGAACTATACCTGGCAGTATGTATTTATTTTTAGAGTCACATCCTGGTAGTACATCTGAAATGAGTATGTTCTTGATCACAAGGAGGTCAGGAGCAATGACACCATAACTAAGAATCTTCTGTGGGAAGCAGGAAGTTAACAGTCATTGGATATCCTATCAACTTGCTTTTCCAGTTCATCAAAAGTGATTTCTTTTCACAGCAATGCTGAGTGACAATAACTCTGTGAAGCTAAAAAGTGATTGCTCACCTCCTGTGCAATGGTGTAAGGTGGCTGCACATGAAGATGAGAAGACCAAGCTGGTTTTTAAAAGGTACTCGCAAGTAAGTGTCATTGTAGCAGCAACATGGAGGTCGGTTCCTCCCCTCTTTGTCTGGGCAGTTACAAAAAGGATGTAAAAATCAAGGGATGAGGTTGCCACATGAACTGAGTGGGGAGTTAGGTACACAGCCTTCCCTGGGGCCCTGTCCAGTCAGGCGTTGAACACTGCCAGGGATGGGGCAGCCACAGCTTCTCTGGGCACCCTGTGCCAGCGCCTCAGCACCCTCACAGGGAAGAGCTTCTGCCTGAGATCTTAGTCTCCCCTCTGGCAGTTTAAAGCCATTCCCCCTTGACCTATCAGTGCAATCTCACTCCATTGTTTATAGTTTGACATCAAATTAGAGTTGAGTGTGTGCTAATACACATCCAGAACCATGTTTTAAACCAGAGAAGTTCACTACCATGATGCCTCTATGCCATGTGAATTTTTAGGTCTTAGAGCTGCAAAACCTCTCAAAGCCGAACTGCTACATCCACTGGTGTTTTGAGCACCTGAGTGGTGCAGCCCCAGCTGAATTTAGAGATACTTGATGAACTTCTGTGGATGAAACCCAGCCTTATTCATCTGCTGTGAGCCCCTGTTTTCTGCCAGTCAGCTGATCTTTGCAGCCCGACCTGTAATGAAGGTTTAGCCCTCCTGTCAGTGCTAAATCTGACCTGGTTAAATCGGATGTGAGAACAGTGCTGCTTTGTTGGTCACCTTATTTGCATCACAGACAAACTGAGTCCCAGGTTTGCATCTATTAGTCCATGTGCTACAAGCTTTTATAAGCACAAATAATCTTGGAAGCCTGTATTCAAGAAGCACTGAGCACTCAGTAGGTTGTATGTGCAACAAACGTCCAGTCCTTAGGAAGCCATGGGAAAAGGAAATCAATTATAAAGCTCAAACTTCATATTAGCGTAACAACCACGACTCTAAGCGAATAATGATGCAATTCTTGCAGCTTGGTTTAGACATGAAATGAGCCAGGGGAATATTTGGAGATCAACAGTGAGATTCTTTAGGAATGAGTAGATCAAAAACGTGGTCTATATTACTCAATTTTCCAGTTGGTTGTGCTTGGTTTTTTTCTTCCTTCTGCATGTTTTTTTTGGGGTGTAAATAATAAAATTGGCCTTCTCAATTTAAACCCGAGTATGTAAATTCTGCGTTTTGGCCATTTTATTTGTGAGTGATGCCCATTTACCTGAATCTTGAAGAATTTGGAAGTCTCATCCTTTTTTTGACTTATATGAAAGTATGTATTTCAAAATAGAGTTGCCCTTTAAAGAAGGTACCCAGAAGGTCCTTTTGGTTGCTTTTTAGGAGCTGTTTGACCCATCAGAGATGCATTTAGAGTGTATGATGCAGGCATAGAACTGCATAATTCAGAGTGACAACATTGTAATGTTTTCCTTATCAAAGCATCTCTGTATCTTTGTACTTTCCTGCAGATGGCTCTGAAGAGTTGATAAAGACTTGCAGTGAATAGAGCAATAGTTTATCTTGGTTTGAATCAAAATGCATGTTCAACTGTCTTAAATTTGTGTAAAAAAAGATGATTTAACACTTGATGAGTTGCTGGAAAACAAGATTATATGTTTCTTTTCTCTCCTACCCCTGCCCCTTCCTGTTTGTTTTTAGACTTCTTGCACTGTTTGTGGTTGGAGGGTGTTTCCTTTATATCCTCAAGTTACATTTTGGCCCTGAAGAATGTGACAGAACAAAAATGCCATATGTGGACCTCGAGCGTGTAAGGGTTGGTATTTTTTTTGCTTTTATTTTTACTTAAAAATTGACAATAAAGGAGTTAACAGGCTCTATAAGAGAGAGTTAGAATGCTGAAGTCATCCTGTGAGGGGGAAACAGAATCGTAGAATGGTTTAGGTTGGAAAGGATGTCAAGATCATCCAGTTCCAACCCTGTGCCATGAACAGGGATGCCTCACAGTAGACCATGTCACCCAAGACTCTGTCCAACCTGGCCTTGAAAATTCATTTCGTGCCATAGAACTTCTGGGTTTTAGTCTTGTGGAGTGACAGCAGAAGTGCATTGAGAAACTGGATTTTTAGGGGTAAAAGGAAATAACTGTGACTGTTAAGAATTTGAAACGAAACATGTTACCATACTTTTGTGTCAGTATAGATTAGAAAATGGATGCAGATGAAAAGTTCAAGTCCCAAAGCCAACACATGAAACCAAAGGTATATTTTACTTCAGACAGTTCCCCAGCCTGCTTTGCCTTGTAGTTGCTAAGATGTCTTTGGAATGTGGGGCAAATGTGCTGGAGGGTTTGGCTCTAAGTTCATTGACTTATTTAAGGTAGCAGCTACTTCAGCTACAGTTTTGGGTATGGCTTTTAAGCTGGTGTAACAGACACCAATAAAACTTTCCCTTATTTGTTGATGACAGTTCCTTGCCTTTACTGCTTAGCCTGTTTGCTCTTTATGACAGCGCTTACCTTGGCTTAGAGTTGTTACAGTTTTGTCATCGAATGTCTCAATGCCAAGGCACAACTTGGAGCAAAAGCCCTGATTTAAGATGGTCTCATCACCTTCTTCAATGCATGTTTTTCTCCTTCTGAGCATCTTAGCCTCCCCTTCTCCCTTGACAGATTTCTTTTCACAGTAATATATTCTTGCTTCCAAACAACAAACACCTTAAGCCAAGCAAACCTAAAGACTGCATGGGCTGTCTTTATTGCTGTCTCATGATTCATTGTGTTTGTGTTGCGTGCAGGAGGAAATACCATTGCTCTTTATCTAGTTAGGTAGTAGCTGATTACAAAGCTGATTACAACTTGGCAGTTGTCAAGTGACTGGCATTACTTTTTGCTGATTGGAGGCACAACTGTTAGCCTTAAAAATGAGGCTCTTCCAAAGATGCACTGAGTGTTACTTGCGAAGTGTACAGCACAAAGTTTCTCAGTCATGCTTTGCCCAGGAAGAAGTGTGGTGTTCATGGCCAGACTTGCAGAGACCTTTATAAGGGTGACAGAGGCAGTTCTGTAGAAGAATCTTGGTTAAAAAAGAAGCACAGCTTCCCTTCTGGTACACCTATGTACACACTTCCCTTTCCTCAACAGCACAGATGGACAACTGAGTTAGTACTAGATTTGAATCTTGAGTTGGAGTCCTGTGTTTGCTCATGTTTTCTTTTAATTTTAGGGGAGAAAAGATCAGAGTTGATTGGGGGAAGAGAGCATACGAAAAGACTTTATTTTAACTGATAAAGATAATACCTTTGCTGTTTGCCTTCTTTCTTACAGCAGATACTGGCTTGCCACTACAGATTTCTAAAAACCATACATGAGTAGTTACGTTGGTATGGTAAAATGTGTAGTTTCATTTGACAGCTTAATCTTTTTATGCAGTGTGGAACTGTAGTCTTGTTTTGGTGGCTAGTCCTTGAAAGAATCATGGAATCACAGGATGGTTTGGGCAGGAAGGCAGCTTAAAGCTCATCCAGTTCCAACCCCCTGCTGCAGGCAGAGTCACCTTCCACTAGAGCAGGTTGCTCCAAGCCCTGTCCAACCTGGCCTTGAACACTGCCAGGGATGGGGCAGCCAGAGCTTCTCTGGGCACTTGCTGCAAGCGCCTTGCTATTGTCATAGTGAAGATGTGAAACACCCCCCGCCTCGCATTCCTTTCAAAGTTGGGTTTTAGTCATTACAGCAATACTACTCTAGCAGTATTTATGGAAGAAGTGTTTCTTCATTTTGGTTAGTAAGCAAGTCCAGCCTGGCACTGCAGAGCTTTTACCCAGTGGATGTGTCTCTGGTAAAATCCTTCCACAGGCAGAACTTGGGTCATGCAGTTGAGCAATGGAGTGGAATTCTGCTTGCTGCCTTGCTGAGTTAGATGGGTAGGGGTACATCTGATTTTGTGAGTAACAGTACAGATGTTCTCAAATGGCTTCTTTCTACCTATCACTCTTACTAACCTAATTTATTCTTTAGAAAACCTCCTTTCCAGATTTAAGTGATTGGATGGAGGGACTTCCCTTTGCAGGTTTTCACCCTGCACTGGTTAGCATCTACATTTGAGTGAGTGCTTTAAAATGTCTTATCTCCTCCTTTAAGCTTTCTTTAGAAACCCCGTCTGTTTGCTAAACTGTTGGTAGATTGCATTAAGAGGACTTTGTATGTTCCTGAAGCTGGCTTTCCTGCCTGAAACCATGTCTGTTTTGTTCTAGAGAGCACAGCAATATGCCAGAGCTGCGTTGCAGGAGGAATGTCGACCTTCGTATGTAAAGAAAGAAATGGGGAAGTTATTTGCAGAGAAATACAGCATGGATGTATCTCCTTTTGTAAAGAAAAATATAAATGAAGATGAAGCTTTATTTAAATATGAACCTCCTTTTGGATTCCACAAGTTCTTTGATAAGCTTAAAAATCTCCTTGAACTCTTACCTGAGCATGATTTACCAGAAGATTTGAAGTCAAAGCACTGTAAGCGTTGTGTGGTTGTTGGCAGTGGTGGAATTCTTCGTGGATCAGAGCTGGGTCACTTATTGAATCAGTTTGATATTGTTATAAGGTATGTATTTTCCATTTAAAATTCCAACTACTTCAACTTTATTTTATGAGCAGACTTTGGGTTTTAAGGGGGGAAGTATTTATCAACATTTATGCAGCTTATAAGACTTTCTGAAAGTGCTGTTGAGAAATTTACTTGTGATTTGATGGAAGTTGGAATTTTATTAGCAAAATAAATTGTCCTGGTCACAAGACAGGAATTCAGTGTGATTACAGAATCCTAGAACAGTTTGGGTTGGAAAAGACCTGAAGATCATCCAGTTCCAACCCCTTGCCATGGGCAGGGATGCCTCACACTGGACCATATCACCAAAGCCCTGTTCAAACTGGCCTCGAGCACTACCCAGGATGGAGCATTCACAACTTCTTTGGGCAACCTGTGCTAGTGTGTCACCACCCTCGCAGTAAAGAACTTCTTCCTTATATCTAACCTGAACTTCCTCTGTCTCAGTTTGAACCCATCACCCTTTGTCCTATCACTACAGTCCCTGATGAAGAGTCCCTCTCCAGCATCCTTGTAGCCTCCTTCAGATACTGGAAGCTGCTTTGAGGTCTCCATGCAGCCTTCTCTTCTCCAGGCTGAACAGCCCCAACTTTCTCAGCCTGTAGACTTCACATGCAAAACATCCATGGGCAGAAATGAGATAGAAACCAGTGAAATTATAGAAAGGTAGACAAACCTGGCATTATCCATCCATATGTTCAAGCTTTCAGAGGCAGGCTTTAGGACTCGCCTCTGTCTTTTCCTCTTGGTAAGTTGGAATGCCTATTTGAAGGGTTTTATAACAGCTTTTTCAAACACAGTAAAAAAATAATTGGTGCTTCAGCATCCAGTTTGCTTACACACTGTACAGCATGCTTATCTTTCCTTATGTTTACAACATCAGTGTGTGCTTTCTGTGATTACCCATATTCTCTAACATGTGAATGAAAGGAACACATGCTCTGTATTTGTGCCTTCTGAATGCTGCTGTTTGAACTTTCTCTCTATTTTGAATTGTGTGAAGTCACAGATAAACTTAACACCAGCATTTCCCCAGGTTGCTTTGTAAACTAAGGAGGCCATGAGCATGATCGGGGCTGGAGCACCTCTCATATGAAGACAGGCTGAGAAAGTTCAGCCTGGAGAAGAGAAGGCTGCGTGGAGACCTTGGAGCAGCTCCCAGTATCTGAAGGGGGCCTAAAAGGATGCTGCAGAGGGGCTCTTCATCAGGGACTGTAGCGATAGGACAGGGGGTGATGGGTTCAAACTTAAACAGCGGAAGTTTAGATTGGATATAAGGAGGAAGTTGTTTACTGTGAGAGTGGTGAGGCACTGGAATGGGTTGCTCAGGGAGGTTGTGAATGCTCCATCCCTGGCAGTGTTCAAGGCCAGGTTGGACAGAGCCTTGGGTGACATGGTTTAGTGTGAGGTGTCCCTGCCCATGGCAGGGAAGTTCAAACTAGGTAATCTTAAGGTCCTTTCCAACCCAACCTGTTCTGTGATTCTATTAATTGCTGTGTTTAGGGGAGTGCTCTATACAGTGAGTCAAAAGCACTGACACAAAGGCAGACAAACCTGTCAGCATATGGAGGGGCAGGGAACTTGCATTAGCTGCTCTCTGAAGTTAGAGCTGGCAGCATGAAGGCGACTTTTCTGCTGATACAGAAAAGTTTGTGGGACTTCTGCTGTTCTGTAGAACTGCACATGGAGCTGGATGATGCTGTTCTTGTCAGCAGTGTGCTGCATGTGACATTTTAGGTTAGCTGGAATGATGTAATCCACAGGATGCATTACACTGCATTGGTAATTTAAATGTCTTTATGTAATACTCATGTGTGCATATATGTAAAAAAATATAACACAGGCAGCTTCCTGTGTGTTTTCTTTCCCTTCTTCTTTTTAAGCCCCTCTGAGTTGGCACAAGGCAATGGATATTAAACTTTGCACTGCTTACTTTCCTATCCAAGCTTTTCTTCTTGAAGTTTTCCACTTGTGCCAGATGATCTATTCATAGGATTGGCATCCTCCCAAAGATCAGGGATGGATGAGCGAGATAAGGAACACTGAGATACTGAGGAAACACTCTACTCCACTCTTATGTGGGCCAGATAAAAGTTCTTTGCTTCAGTGTCTAATGTTCCCATGAGATTGTAACCTATGCTTATTAAATACAGTTTCTCTCTGTTCTGGTGGTTTTGTTGTTAGGTTAAATGACGCACCAGTTCAAGGATACACAGATCACGTTGGTAACAAAACTACTATCCGGATGACTTACCCAGAAGGAGCCCCTCTCTCTGAACACGAGTACCCTCCTGCTAGCTTGTTTGTGGCTGTTCTGTTTAAAAGTGTTGATTTCAACTGGCTTCAGGCAATGGTTAAAAACGAAACCTTGGTATGTAACCTGGCACTGTTATGTTTGTATGAATTTAGTTTATTTTCTAATGGTGAAGAAGCTGACTGATCTCTTACCTCCTGATTTAGTGTACTGAGGATCTTTTGTGTAACTGTGATGGTTTTAGCTCTGTCTCCTAGTTACTGGTAGTACCAGCATTCATGTTGAAGCCCCATGCTGACAGTAACACTTTTGTGCAGCTGTTGGTGGTTTGCACCAAGCTACAAGGCCTGTCTAGTGCTTACTAAAGTTGGTTTCATTTCACATCTGGTTTAAGTGACTTGAACAAGTCTTCAGAGCCTGAAATAGAAAGGAAATTTTTGGATTCCAGTCCATCTAAGTCTGCTGCTACAATAGGCATACATGCACACATACATTAATGTGTGATTGAAGCATCACAGTTCTTAGTTCACATTTCTCTGTGGTTCCAAAGTTAAGAGGTTGTTTATTTCTCACTGACTATTTAAAGAAGTGCAGAGATTCCAAAGGAACTGGTAGAGAAGTTCCATATTTTGAAACTATTTAAATGGGTGGTTTCCACCTCCTTCAGTCTGTGGGAAGATCATTTCTGCCAGGTGAAAACCAGTAGCTAGGTTTTTCTGGCTACAGATTGAAAAAGCGCTCTATGATTGAGAGAGAAGCCAGCTTGTGAAGTTTAACACCTATTAGTTGAGGTACACTGGTGTTTCTGAACCACCTCAGCTAGAAACTGAATCCCTGATGAATTCTAGCACTTGTGTGCTGTGTCTGCCAGACACTCTGCAGTCTCAGTTTCCCTTTGCTGAACTGTGTTTTCTTTCTCTCAGCCTCTGTGGGTGAGACTCTTCTTTTGGAAGGAGGTTGCTGAGAAAATTCCTTTTGCATCAAAGCAGTTTCGGATTCTGAATCCAGTCATCATCAAAGAGACAGCTTTAGACATTCTACAGTTCCCTGAACCTCGATCCAAATTCTGGGGTTGGGATAAGGTAAGAAGCTTCCTTTTAGGTGAGGGAAACATAGAAAGTAAAACGAGGAACTGATAGACATTTGGGGCTCTTCCTTCAGTATGTTTTTTCTGGGGAGTTTCAGAGCTGATTTCGAGTAATAGGAAATTAATGTGCTCTCAAAGGACTGTTGTGTTTTCTTGTGTGAAATTGAAGTAGGATTTCAGCTCACCTTTTTAGGTGAGGCATTATGCCTGTGCATGCTGACATCAAATGTCATGGTGCTCATGGGTCCCCACGTGGAATACTGTGTCCAGCTCTGGGGTCCCCAACACAAGAAGGATGTGGAGTTGTGGGAGTGAGCTCAGAGAAGGGCCGTGGAGATGTAAGGGCTGAAGCAGCTCTGCTCTGGAGCCAGGCTGAGAGACCTGGGCTGGTTCAGCCTGGAGAAGAGAAGGCTCCTGAAGGGGAGACCTTAGAGCAGCTCCAGTGCCTAAAGGGACTGAAGAGAAATCTGGAGAGGGGCTTTGGCCAAGGGCCTGTAGGGACAGGACAAGGGGAATGGCTTTAACCTGCCAGAGGGGAGACCGAGATGAGCTCTTAGGCAGAAGCTCTTCCCTGTGAGGGTGCTGAGGTGCTGGCACAGGGTGCCCAGAGAAGCTGTGGCTGCCCCATCCCTGGCAGTGTTCAAGGGCAGGTTGGACACAGGGGCTTGGAGCAAGCTGCTCTAGTGGAAGGTGTCCCTGCCCGTGGCAGGGGCTTGGAACTGGATGAGCTTTAGGGTCCTTTCCAACCCAAACCATTCTGTCAGTCTATGATAAATTCATTGCGGTACTGTTTGTTCACTCACCCATTATTGTGACTGGTGTTAAATATTCAAAACAAGCATTTGATGTACACTAAATGTGTTAAGAGCAGCCGTGCTAAATCAAGCCATTAATTAGCTATGGACAGGTGTGTCCCCAGCTGCAGAGAGTATGAAAACCAGGCCAGCGGAAAGCAGCCTTCCAACTGCTGGGCTGGCCACGTGGGTATATCCTCCCTGTCCTTTGCTCTAGCCATACTATGGAGTGATGAATCACCCAGTCTAATTACACACTGCATTTTTGTTATTTTCATTATTTGTTTGAGAAATTGGGTGTCACTAGTTCTCTTGAACTGTGAGAAAATAACCATCTTTGTACCTCTTATGGGAAAGCATTTAATGGTATTGCTAGCACACAAATGTGTAAAGCATCTTCTCACATTTAGTTATTAAAATGACCTAATGCATAAAGCTGTCTTTTAGTTGAATTGTAGTATACCTGCCTTCTTCACAGGCTGCTCAGTGGGATACTCTGAAGAATCCTGTTAGAGAGCTTGTTGCCCAAGACTGCAGTACATCAGGAAATGTCAAGTTTAGCTGCATGTTGGGAGCTGAGTGTTTGGAGCGAGGGTTCACTTGTGGTTTAACTACACAGTAATGGGGCACGTTGCCTGCATAATAATGTCAGTATTCATAGCCAAAAGTCTTGTTAAAGGCAAATACTCAAGTTGTGTTAGTATTTGACCTAGAAGTTTTTAGTTTTACTTGATTATTTGATTCTTTAGTTGTAAGTGATTTGAGTTTGGATTGTTCAACTGATCTCAGTTTTAAGTGAGTAGAGAGAATAGACAAAGCCGTTAGTGTTTCCAAAACCTAGCAAAGGTGAATGTTTCAATTCAGCAGGCTTCATTTATCTCCCCCCTTTTCAGAATGTACCTACAATTGGGGTCACAGCAGTTGTTCTGGCCACGCATTTATGTGACGAAGTGAGCTTAGCAGGATTTGGCTACGACCTGGATCAGCCCAGCACACCTTTACACTACTACAACAACCTCTGCATGGCTGCCATGAACGGACAAACTATGCACAATGTGACAAGTGAAACCAAATTCCTGCAGAAACTGATCAAAGAAAAGGTTGTCAAAGACCTCACTGGTGGCATACATTGTGAGTTCTGTGGCACAGACAGCTAGTGATTGAAGTGCAGCGTGGTTTGGATGTGTTAAACTTCCAGAGGTGGAGCTGGAGCAACCTTTTCACTGTCTTTAGGTATTTAAAGTGTGTATAAACTGGACGTGGAATCTCTGCTTTTTTTTTAATGTCATTTTGTTGGACTTTTAAATGTCTTTTGCTGCCAGATTTTACTTTGCACATTTTTTGTGAATAACCATGTAAATACGACTTGGATTTGAAAGAGATTCATTTAAAATATGTAATGTTTTAAGTTGTCTGAAGAAAAGCAGAGGTTTCTGTTTTCAGATGTATATAGTACGCACAATGCTAAACCTGAGTCGTCTAACAGCATACAAGAGGGTTTTCTCCACTGAACTACTGTCTCTGTTGATCCAGTTCTTGGTGTCTGACTCCTTTTCATGCATGCCATGAAAAGAAAGGTGAATGCTTCTCAAGTCTCTCAGTTCTTGCAGGTTGAGCATTGTGTTTCCTCCTTTAGTATTTATATTCATTTGGGTTTGTACTAATATTTTTTGGGGGGAGGGATGCGAAGGAGGAATGTGGGATTGAAGGTGAAGGAAAAGGAACTGTTATGGCAACAACTGAACAGTAAGTACTTTGGTGCTTTGGCATTCATGACTTATATTAAAATCATTGCATTAACGTTTTGGGTTAGAATCCTGCTTCATCATGAGGCATGTTTGGGCCCAGGGTGCACTATATGAGGATTTAGCCACTAGGAGGCTTTCACTTGAACCAGATCACTTGTCATTTCCATTTCTTAAGACCCAGATAATGCTTCTAACTACTTGATGTGCAGCAGAGTTCAGCTGGCCCAGTTAAAGTGGCATTAATACAAAATCTACCCTTTTTCTTTTCTTTAAGTAACATGAGAATTGCTGGTTCTATAGAACACTGGTTTCCATGAATCTTCCAGTTAGCAGCAGCAGGATCTATGACTAGGTTAAAATTTCCACTGGTTTACTGTATGATCCTTAAGTAATACATTACAGATACTGTAACCTTAATAGTTTACAATGGTGATAACCCTTAGGGGTTCTAGTGTTGACTGTTTAATTGAAGGGAGAAGTAGAGTTGTTTGCTTTCCTGTATCAGCTTTTAAGTCAATAATTGGGTGAGTGTAAGTTAAGAACAAAATCACATTGAGGAAGTAGTATGAGCTAGCAGCAAGCTAGATACCTGCTGGAAACGGCATCCTTAACCCCAAAGCTATAGATTCATGTTCTTGTGACTGGAGATCAGTGCATTGCAAAGAAACTGGACTCTGCAGATCTGTCAGCAAGGTTTTGATGTCCATTTTTGTTACTAGTAGAGTAGTAGGTATGACTGTGTTTGCACTGAGTAATGTTAATCTCTGTGTGAAAAGCTTTCTTTGGGAATGAAAGCTTGTTAGCAAATTGATCAAAGCTTGGCCTTGAAACCTTGTTCTTTGTCAGAGACTCTCCACATGGTGAACATTCGCACTTATGTTTTTGCTATGGGTGGAGATATGGATGTAATTGTAATTCTGAATGTGGGAGAGCAAGATGAGGGTGGTTGGATTTTTTTTTTTTCACTTTTGGGTTTTTCCTCTATGGAGAGAAGATCTAATGTATGATACTGTTAGACCACAGGAGCAGCAAACTGAGCCTCACTGTTATACTGAAAGGCAGTAAAATAACATCAGATCATAAAGCATAACCCTGAAGAGTTGTGGGACCTCATCTTTCCTAAGTCCTGAGTAACCGCATGTCCTTGAAAGCCACTTATGGATGGGGAACAAATGCTTGTCTCTGGCACTGTCTGTTTATAGCAATAATAGTAATCTAACTTCTCCATGAAAACCATGAGTTTTTATACTAGCAATAAATTTCAGCTCTTATTTTATTTCTTGTAAGTATATTAATTATATTGTTTAATTTAAAAATATTCCAAGTGGGAAGAGTTTTATACAGATAGTCTTTGAGTTAATATATTAAAATGTGCTTATTGTTTTCTCCTGGTATTTAAACTGGAAGCAAAGTACCTTAGTTTCATTTGGTGTTATGAAGTTTTGGAGGATTCCAGAACATGTGCATTGGGAGGGCATCCTGAATGCACCAAATTGTGTTCAAAGCACTTGGTCCCTCACCAGTTTGCTTTATCCAGTAACTTAAAAGTAATCAGTTGATCTATCAATGTAAATGTCAATAGCTTTTTGGAGATGCTCTATTTACTGTCAAACCCTCAAATGATGTGGAGGTAGGATTGGAATTGTTTTCCCACTAGTCTTACGGCTCGTGATAAAACACTGTTCTTCATGGTGGTGTGTGCTGCATTGAGTATGTCTGTGCAGGCTTGAGCATATGTGGAATAGCAGCAAAGTTCAGGTTGCAAAAAGCAATAAACTGATGAAACCACTTTCTACTTCTGTAGTTGTCTGTCTGCAATTTGTTCTGCCTCCTTTAAGGGTTTTACATGTCTTACTGGTCCAACTGAAAGGCTTTATGCAATCCCAGGCACTGGGGAAGAGGGGAGGTAGTGACTGATGGCAACTCCTTCTCCCTTATTGACACCTTTTAATACCTATCGGTGTAGTTACATCTCTTGATGCCTGGAAGAGAGAGTCCATGTCAACACTGACCGTGTCATAGGCTTCCAGGATTGTGACTTCAAGTAGATGAGACTGGGTTATAGCACTTAAATTTAAGGCTGTGTCTCCTCCAGTGATGGAAGCAGCATCTGGTCTGTGCTTCAGTCTTGCTGGAGGTGATCTATGAACAGAAGCTGTTTGTGTCTCTGTGTTGCTGTGCCCCAGATCTTATGCTTTGCAAAGAATCTGCATCCTCCCTTGTTGATAGGCTTTAATGGTGTTTGTTTAAAAAGCCAACGAAGAATCTGGAGCTGTGATAGTAGTGTTCCACATCAGGAATTCTCTTTGTAACTCTGTGTAGGAGCCATCATAGTTAAATATGTGTCTGACCTGTTCTGATACTGAAGCCTTGCCAGAGAACATAGCTTCAACTTTGTCCTCCCTTGGATTTAGAGTGGTGAAGTACTTGCATTATCCGTTATGCTTTCGTCTTTCAGGTGGGGTAAGTAGAAACTCTCTTAGGACTAAACAATTCTGAAACTGTTTTGAAGATTTAGATAACTTGTGTAGCTTTTTCTTTCAATGTATTCAGGTTTGTGTGACCCACATAGGGAACAGCAGAGGACATGAACAGGGTATTTGTTTTGGTCAAACAAACAGGAGCTTTGAGTTACCAAGTGGGACGTTTTGGTGCTGTTTCTGCAGTGTTTCTAGGAGACCTGCACCCAGCTGGTTTATCTTCGGCTGGAGACAAACTGATGCCTCCTTGGAAGAGTACCACAGGTAATGATTTGTTTGTTCTTGCATGAGAAGACACATAGAGCTGCTTGACAGAATAGGAGGGTGCTGAGGAGGGTGGTTGCAGTCTGTGAGCAGTTGACACTGGAGCTAGACATTGAGCTCATAGGGTTGTCTGCCGAGATGCTGACAAAAGCAGTTGAGACTCTTCAGCAGATGGATGTGTGCTGATAGCTTCAGCTCTCGTGCTGCAGTTGGATCTACAGCAGGAGATGGGAGGGGATCAGAGGAGGCAGCTGCACACTGGGAGTGGGATCTCTGTGCCTGCTGTAAGGGGCAGATGAAGGAAGAGCTCTTGCATCTCTCTTAAGACTAACACCAATGTGATGCTGTGACTTCCTGCCTCCAGCCTGCCAGCAGCAGGGTTTGATACTTGAAATATCAAATGGATTTTACTAACTCTGGGATCTTGCCCTCTGAAATTTCTGTTGTCTGGAAAGGCTCTTGCCTTTCCTAACTTCGTATGTGATGGTATTCCACATAGCTCTTTTATTATGACATAAATCCAGGGGGTTGGAACTGAATGAGCTTTAAGCTCCCTTCCTACACAAACCAGTCTGTGATATTTGAAAATGGTGCTGCTGAAAAGCCTAGGCACTGTTGAAGAAACCATTACCTGAAGTCACTTGTGACCAGATCCAAGCAGGATGAAATGGTTTGAAGAGGGACAGCCAAGCCCAGCTGTGAAATGCAACCCCATTGCTCAGCAGCTACTTCAATCCAAACATTTACCTTCTTGCAGTAGTGAAGGTCTTGACCTGGAAGTTCTCGAAGCTCAAGAAGTTTATGTCTATGAACAAACGCAGGTACATCCTGGTCGCAACAGGTTTGAGGGGTTCAGCATCAGCCTTGCCCATGTCTCATCAGGTGTCAGAAGGGAGGTGACCCGTTCATCAAGTCCCCAAGGGGCTTGCTCACACATTGTGTAATCACCTTTCAGAGGCACTTGCTAGAAGCAGAGTGCCCTGCATTCTCTGCCCCATCCTGGTTTATTTTCCCTAAAACAACGCTGTGAGCAGGGTCTGAAGCATGGCGAGGTCTTTTGGTGGGGACCTGGTATTTGTTCTTCATCAGCTGGTCCTGACATGATCAGGGGAAGCTCTGACAGTCCAGGTGGCATTAAGTCAACTGTGTTATGACAAGTTGTATGGGTTATGTTGAAAAGCAAACCAGGAATCCTCAGGACTGGATTTTCAGGGGGGGTGTGGAGAGGCAGGACCCATAGGCTTTGTTCACCTCCACCTACCTGCCCGTTCCGGTTGATTTACCCTTCTTGCCCAAGCACTTGTGCATCACCTCTTTTGGTGTAACAAAACCCCCCTGTGGCTGAATCTTGATTGAAGGATTCAATTCTCATACCTGCCAACACTTCCAATTTCCACCCTGTGAACTGGAATTAGAGCTGCTCAGGCTTGGAGGCTTCAGCAGGGCTGAATGTAGGTGGTTTACCTCCCTTTGGGGTCATCTCCCTGATCATTCATTTTCACAGCCTTGCCTCTCTTGTCCCTGAGCCAAAACCAACTTGTTTCCAAGCTCCTCCACATGCCTTTGAGGAGAATAAAGCTGTCTTTGTGTCATGAGGTGTCAGTACAAAGCCTCTCTTTTTAGGAGAACAAAGCTCAACGTGACCAAGCAATGTGCACTTGCAGCCGAGAAAGCCAGCCACATCCTGGGCTGCACCAAAAGGAACATGGCCAACAAGTCAAGGGAGGAGATCCTTCCCCGCTACTCCACTCCCACCTGCGGTGCTGCATCCAACTCTGGGGCAGCAGCACAAGAGGGACATGGAGTTGTTGGAGCGAGTCCTGATGAGGCCAAGGAGATACTGCAAGGGCTGGAGCAGCTCTGCTCTGGAGCCAGGCTGAGAGAGCTGGGCTGGGTCAACCTGGAGAAGAGAAGGCTCCTGAAGGGGAGACCTTAGAGCAGCTCCAGTGCCTAAAGGGGCTACAGGAAATCTGCAGAGGGGCTTTGGACAAGGGCCTGTAGGGCCAGGCCAAGGGGAATGGCTTTAACCTGCCAGAGGGGAGACTGAGATGAGCTCTTAGGCAGAAGCTCTTCCCTGTGAGGGTGCTGAGGCGCTGGCACAGGGTGCCCAGAGAAGCTGTGGCTGCCCCATCCCTGGCAGTGTTCAAGGGCAGGTTGGACACAGGGGCTTGGAGCAAGCTGCTCTAGTGGAAGGGGTCCCTGCCTGTGGCAGGGGTTGGAACTGGGTGAGCTTTAAGGTCCCTTCCAACCCAAACCAGTCTGGGATTCTTGTTCAGTGCAGCCAGTCCTGCTCCCTTCTAATGGGCACTGAGGAGCCCTGGCCTTGGAAGGATGTGCTTCCAGTTGCACAGTCTGGCTTTGGAAGCAGCTGGATGCTGTAGCTACTTGTTGGAAGGGGCTGCCAAGGGTCAACAATAATATGATGGGCAAGCCACAGGAAAACAAACCTCTTTTTTCCATCTTTCTGACAAAGGAGAGCTAGAAATACAGGCTTGGATGCTTGTATTTGCTGAGGCTGAGTGCTGAGCACTCCCTTCTCAGCAGGCTTTGCTTTGCTGCTGTTGCTAAAACAGTCATTCTGTAGCTCTAGGAATTGAAGCAAGCGGGGAGGAGGTTTGGGACAAGCAGACCTGGAGGGGAATGAAACCAGGAGCTTGGTGGTGGGCGGAAGAAGGCAGGATTGCACATACATCTCCTTTGAACAGCCAAGTGCAGCCTGAGGAATGCCTCTGCAGCAGCATGGCAGCTGCCTGGCTATCCCTCTATGGCACTGTGCACCTGGGACTTTCATACTGCTCATACAATGCTTCATACCATCTTATGTGTTCATAACATCAATGACCACAAAAAATACCTTGGCAAAAGCTTTTGGCCAACTTCTTTCTCCTGCAGACAGTGGGTATCCTGGTGAGGAGAGTGATTTTTGAGGGATCGCTGTACCTGCAGGAAAAGGTCAGGATGTGGGTCCGGAGCAGTGTTATGACCCCTCTGCCGCTCTGTCCAGGAAGGAAGTTTGCAGGTTACCAGTGGTTCACATCATGCCTTTTTTAATGAAGACCTTCAAAAAGAAAGAGCGTTGTCAGTTTTATGGCTGGTGGAGAGCTCTAGGGTTGTTTTTAAGTAGGTCCTTTCCTATTTATAGGGGCGGTTAACTGGGACAGATCATGCTTTAGCCCCAAACCTGAAGGGGTTTTCCTCTTCATGGTCATGAAAGTCTGAAGCCTGTCACTGCTGCTCCTGTCTGTTTTCATCAGGCCGAGAGCCTACGATTCCCCCCATAAGGGCAGTTCCTCGTGTCACCAACCAGCACTAGTGCTGAGTTGTCCTTGTGTCTGTCCACTGCTGGGTGAATCTGGAGTTTGTAGCTCTGCAGCCTGGGGAGATGCTTTGGGGTGTCTTGGGCTGGAACCTCCTGTTGCAAAGCCTCAGCCAATGCTCATGCTGCATTAGAAACGCCAGTGATTTTAAATACCTGGGTACCAAAAGAGACGTTCCCGTGTCCGATGGAGGCTCACAGCCGAGAGATGCTGAATTTCATGGTGTGCTATAAAAGGAACGGCCGTGAAGCGGTCCATGACAGCAGTGCCAAGGAGGGCTCCCGGTGGTCAGGAGATGCAGCTGAGCCTCAAGGCAGCATTCCACGTTTGCGGAAGGGCTGGAAGTGAGAGGCGGACGCGCAGCCCCATCTAGTGCCCTGGTGTGAATCGTGCTGCTGAGCCGGGATGCGCACAGGTGCAGCGGGGTTGTTCTGCAGCTGCAATGCACTGCTTTGGAGGAGCAAACCAGGAAGGATCCTTAACCGCTGATTAACCCAATGCTGCAGTCCTGCGTTCAGCTCCGGGGCAGCAGCGCAAGAGGGACGTGGAGCTGTTGGAGCGAATCCAGAGGAGGCCATGGGGATGCTGGGAGGGCTGGAGCAGCTCTGCTCTGGAGCCAGGCTGAGAGAGCTGGGCTGGGTCAGCCTGGAGAAGAGAAGGCTCCTGAAGGGGAGACCTCAGAGCAGCTCCAGTGCCTGAAGGGGCTGCAGGAAGCCTGGAGAGGGGCTTTGGCCAAGGGCCTGTAGGGACAGGACAAAGGGAATGGCTTTAACCTGCCAGAAGGGAGACTGAGATGAGCTCTTAGGCAGAAGCTCTTCCCTGTGAGGGTGCTGAGGCGCTGGCACAGGGTGCCCAGAGAAGCTGTGGCTGCCCCATCCCTGGCAGTGTCCAAGGGCAGGTTGGACACAGGGGCTTGGAGCAAGCTGCTCTAGTGGAAGGTGTCCCTGCCCGTGGCAGGGGTTGGGACCGGGTGAGCTTTAAGGTGCCTTCAACCCAAACCAGTCTGTGATGATCCACAGCTTCTCTGGGCACCCTGTGCCAGCGCCTCAGCACCCTCACAGGGAAGAGCTGTTTCCTAAGAG
Organism: Pezoporus wallicus; assembly: GCF_028554395.1. Taxonomy (NCBI): domain Eukaryota; kingdom Metazoa; phylum Chordata; class Aves; order Psittaciformes; family Psittacidae; genus Pezoporus; species Pezoporus wallicus. Next base: position 1,445,308 of record NW_026635168.1, on the reverse strand, counting down.
CTCATCTCAGTCTCCCCTCTGGCAGGTTAAAGCCATTCCCCCTTGCCCTGTCACTGTATGCCCTTGTGAAGAGCTGCTCTGCAGGGGCCATCTCTTTCAGCCTGAGCTCTTTGTGTTCATAAATATGGAGCTCAATTTTAAGGAAAACTCTGGGTTGGAGGAAAAGCCAGACCTGTGTAGCCTGAACAGCACATGCATGTGCTCTATAAACCTTGCATAGAGCTTTGTGGAAGGGAACAGTCTCCAGCTCTCGAGGGAGCTTTGCTATGAACTTTGTGGGTTGCTCCATTTCCCAAGGAGCTGGACTAATTCCTGGAGGTCTGTCCAGCCTGGCTCAGTCCTCTCTGCCCCCAAAGAGACTTGGAGGGTGACGAAAGACCTCCTAAAGCACATCTGGCCAGGATACCTGAGCAAACGGATACCAGCTAGTCCAGAGAAGATGATGCAAAGGGTCAATGACAGGGTGGTTCCTTTTTCTCTGCATCATCCCAGGGAAAGGACAAGATGTAAAGGACACAAATAGCATCCTGGGAGGTTTGGGTTCCGTAAGAAGGCTTTTCTAACATGAGACCAGAGCAGCATTGGCATGGATTGTTCTGGGAGGTCTTCTAGCACTGGAAAGTCTTAAGGCTGCATTGGATGAGCTCCAGGCAGGACTGTTTCAGCTGCAGCTGATCCCGCTGTGGGCAGGGGATGGATTTAGCTGCCCCCGCGGGAGGAAGGGAGTGTTCTTTCCAGCCCCTCTCTGCCCTTTCAGTCTGATGCATGATATTAGACAGTGATGCTGAGATTACGGTTACTCGCCCTTCCTCCTGAAGCACTTCCAGCTCTTCCTATAGGGCATGATGTGGAAAAGCAAAGCCCGGCCATAAAACTGGGGATGGATTCTCCCCTGTTAGCTAAAGGTGATGCTGAGGGTATCAAGCCCTTGATTTGGAATGAGCTACGTGTTGAACTCCACTGTGGCCAAAATTAAAGCATCTTGTGCACTGATTTATAGTTTTTAATCCTGGAAAAAGCAGTTTTCCAGCTTGCAGAGGTTGTTATTTAGTGGCAGAGGCATTTTCATTAATGTTTGAGCACTGGGGCTTGAATTAACCTTTCTTCATGGAATCATAGAACAGTTTGGGTTGGAAAGGACCTTAAGATCATCCAGTTCCAGCCCCCTGCCATGGACAAGGGCACCTCACACTAGACCACGTTGCCCAAGGCTCTGTCCAACCTGTGATGACTGGGAATGTCAGCTTAGGAGAGGAGATTTAGGGACAAAAGAGGTTCCGTATTAAGCAGAAGTAAAGGGGATGCTCAAAACCTGCAGGGAACCCGCTCCCTGCACTTCCCTTTGGTTTCTCTCTCCTCTTATGTAAATAACATATGAAACCTGGAGAAGGCAGCTGGAGCCAAGGGATGCAATGGACCCTGATGCTGTAAAACACTTCCCTGCTAAATCCTGCCTGCAGCCTGTCCAGGAGGATTTGTTCCATGGCTCATTGCACTCTCAGCTGGCATCTTGCTTCAGCTGCTGCTCACACCTGCGGTGATGGTGGCAACAGAAGGAGCTCCTACGTGAAACCTGCAGCACAGATGAGTGTGGGAGGTGTGCTTTGGGCTGCACACAGCACACATTGGCCATGAAAGCGAGGTGAGAGGTGGGTTCTTTGCAGCCACAAACTTGCATTGGCGGAGGCAGATTGATGCCCAACAGGGTGAGGGTCACCCATTGATATCAACTGCAGCCACTTCTGCCATGTCCCTGGAGAATCTCTCCCTTGTGCTTGAAAGCCATCTGCTTTTTCTCTGCTCCAAGGCTTCTGGTCTCTGTATCAGTGAAGAGAGAAAGAGGAAAAATACCATAACTGGTTAAATCCCTGGCAAGGAGAACTCAGTGATTTTTTTTTCCCCAAGCTCTGCTTATCTCTGACCCTCGGCTCAATCCTTGACTATAAAGGGATTGCACACATGCCACTGCTGCTCTTGCTTTGGGGTAGACTTGCAAGTGTGACCCTGTATTATTTGTTCTTCGCTTACATTCTTGCCCTTAGCTAGTATTAGAGGGATGTAGCCTGACCCTGATCTGCCACATGTGACAGCTCAGTCTCCTCCCTGTTCTGGTTTAGTTGCTGGTGATGGCTGCAGTGGGTTATGGCCATGCAATGACTTCTTTTAGGCCCTTGCTCTGGCTGACATTGCTTGGAGGGCTCATCCTTTTGAACCCTAAACTGACTGTTGAACATACGTAGGCCAGACAGAGAATACCATTGCTCTCCTTCCAAACAGCGCTGCCAGATCAGAGCTTTGCTGTCTTTCTCTCTGCAGGTCACGATAGACATAAAGTGATCACACCTGGTAGTGCAACAGCTTCCTGATGTACCTGTGAGGAGATCCTGATGTTTGACCTAGCAGCTGGCAATCATCAGCACACAGAGCTCCAAGCAAAACACATTCCTTTGACGGGGATGTTTCCCAGTGTAAAGCTGCTCGGGAATGTGTAAGCCAAACCCATACATTTCTTAACCAGTGTGCTAGGAATACTGATGTAAAATGCAGGAATGAAGCAAATACACCTGGAATGGTTTTATTCTGGCTCTGACTTCTTCCCATCTGGGCTAGCTGTTAGGTGAGAACTAAACAATCCTCAATTCATCATCCCATCAAAGGGCTGCATGAAAGAAAGGACCAGGAACATCACAGAGGTGTAACATGCCATCTATGTCAGACAGCAGCTGAAACCATGAGCCCTCAGTATCACCCAAAGCCTGAGGCCATCCCTTCTGTTCCCAGCTCCCTGGAAAGGGAGAGGTTGTGCAGGTGTTTTCTTACAGAGAAACAAGGAGGCAACTGGGTGCTGAGTCTCCTCATCCAGTGAACGCATGTAGATATCACTCCAGGAGGATGCAGGTCCAGCAGTGGATTCCCATAGGAGAACCATGGAATACCTCCAGCTGCATTTGGAGAGCAGTAAGAGGAGTTTTAGACTGATGGATCTTCAGCAGGTCAAATTCTGCTTTCACCATCTAGGTTGGGTCCCAATTTCAACGAGAGCGCTTCTTTGCTGATGTGCCTTCAAGCAGGCAGGGCAGGTAAGGAAGGATGTGGGTCCCACTCAGCGTGTTGCCTCTGCTGTAGCCTGCATCTGCCTTTCACTGTGCTCCTGAACAAGTCATTGATGCATTGAGTGACACATATTTCTTTCGTCTTTCGTCTGGTTTACTGAAGAAACAAGGATTAAACAACGTGACCTCTGCCTGTTGGTCCCCTGTGTAGCTCATGGCCACTTCTACGTAAACTTCACATATGGGGAGAGTTGTTAAAGCTATTACAACTTCATAAACAAGGTAAAAGTCCTTGCCTGGGTAGGGGAGGAAAAAGGTCATTTCTCACCCTGCTTCTGTCAGCCAGCTCTGGCTGTGATACTTGGTAGGAATCCAGGCTTGCTTAATCCTGCTGCTCACAGAGCTTCCCACTTGGACTCTTGCAGGTTCAGTTTGAGGAGTGAGTTTAGGGATGCGTAGGCACAATCTGTGGTGTTTTCCATTCTGCTTGGAAAGATGTCGCTTGAAATTACAACTGGGGGTCTTTGCAGGTAAGAGCTTCATCCTTCCGGAGCGAACCAACGGGTTTGATGGCTTCCTTGCTAGCAGTGAGCAGGGAATCGTGTCAGGATCAGGAAACACAAGCCAGCCTCATCACTAGGTTGGGCTGGAAGGGAACGGAAGGACCATGCTCACCTTCTCTTGTCTTGCACGTCGCTTTTGCTCCATAGCAGAAGTGATGGGATGCTCTCTTGTGCTCTTGCTGCTGTGATTATACAGCTTGTGTAACCCAAAGCCCTTCCAAAAGGCAGCCCTGCTGAAATTGTGCTCTCCTTGAAGCACTTCACTTGCTGTTGGCTCTGTTTTTCTTCCAGCAGATAAAGCTTGAGGGCTATAAATCAAAAGGGACAAGTGGAGTGTAAGAAACAGGCTACTTCAGTGCGTCTATTGGGGGAATCTCATCAAGCCTGTCACAGCAGCCAGGAGATTCCAGGTTTGGCTGCAAGGCTGGCTATAAAAGTTGCTGGGATAGCTCTTATGCTTTTCCCCCTTGAGAAAGAGAGAATACCCTTTTCTCTGTCTCACTTCTTGTTTCTGCTGATGCCAGATTTCCCTGTGTGAATGCACTTCTTTTCCTTCACACCCTCACATAGACTTTCCATTGCTCGCTGCCCAGCTCTGTGGCCTTTGGATGCTGGAGTTCAGCATTGAAATAGCTTCCTTCCAGCTGAAAACAAGGGATGAGGCGCTAAAAAGAGGTGGGTTTTGCTTCTCTATCAACGACACTGCTTCCAAGGCTATGTGGTTTGAGAAGTGCAGGTGATATCCAGGCTGAGGATATGGCCTCAGCATCAAGGGTTTCCTTTCTGAGATGAGTGAACTATTGCTGTGCTTTCCAAAAGAAGGATCTCCCACTGTTTTATGTGCTTGCACTCTGCTTTTTTATGTCACACACCTCATTCAAGGGGCATCGGAACATGGTTTTCTTATGGAAAGCTCAATCCTTCCCTGGAACGTGTTGCTGCGGAGTATTGCTGAGCTCTCAGCACTTAGCAAGATTCAAAAGAGGTTGGATTTCTGTATGGATTACAGCACTAGTCCAGACCCGTAAGGGATTGTGCTAACAAGTTTTGGAGCAGATCTGAACAGTGCTTTCAGGCCTTAGGTGTTCCCTAGCGCTTAGAGCTTAGAAGGAGCATCTCATGTTTGAGATGTTCCCAAATATCTTCCTTGAAGTCCTCTTGTGCCTTCCTATTGCTGTGTGCTGGAGAAAGCATGGCTCTGATCCATGTTTCCTTTGCTGTGGCTATCCCTTTGCAGTATATGCAGACTAGCTGAAGGATGGCAAGCAATATCATGCTTCTCTCAGCTCTGTGAGTGAAGAAGCCAGCGCAGGCTGAATGCTGGGGTTAGGTGAAATATTTCCTTGTGTCATTTGGGAGACAATTCTCATCCTCTTCTCCCTAACCTGTATTGCAGGGCTAAGAAGGGGTTGTGTGAGGGTCCAAACCCTTTGTGAGCAAGGAGCAGAATAAGGCACCTGTGCAGGTGCCAAGGCAGGTAAGTGACAACTACATGATGGCCACAGTGTCATTTTGTCCCTCTGTCACTGGCTGTGCTCCTCTGCACAAATAAAGCCACCAAATTGTCCTCACCAATGGATGAGAGCACAGTTCCCAGCTGCAGTTCCCTGCCTGGGACCTGGCTCTTTGCCCTGGGGATAGGGGAGGTGTTTGGTACCTAAAGAAGCAGGCATGGAGTGAAATGCTATAGAGCCTGTGGTCCTTCCCTAGCAGAGCCCTGTGTTTCATATGGATCACTCTGCTGTCCACGGCAGAATTGGAGGTGGCTGCAATGGGAGTATTTAGAAGACTGGCACATGAGGTCAGCTTTGAACTCTAGAACTGAACTTGTCAGATTTGCAACAGGCTTCTTGCTGATGGCCAGTTCTGCCACAGTGTTACCCAGCATCACTGCGTGTACAAGGCTCAGTCTCCAGATTCCTTAAGGTCCTTTCCAACCCTAACTATCCTATGACTCTATATTAGCTGTAAAAGCAAATAACCAATGAATGCTGTGCAGTGAGCACTGGTGGCTGCAGCCTTGGTGCCTCCAGGTGACCCAAGCTTGAGAGAGCAAGTCAGGACCAAACGGCTTCTTTTCTCTTCTTTTTCTGTCTGTTTTCCCTCATTTAATTCCTGATGTTTTTACACTACTGTCCAATCCCCAAAGGAGGAAGGCTGGTGGTGGTGTGTTCCACTGCTCCTGATACCCTTACTTTGTTTCCTTTGTCTTGCCAGCCATCCTCCTGCTGTACCGAGGGGATGCTCTGCCTTTCTGCATCCTCTTATGTTTATCTTGGCCTCACTCTGGTGCATTTTGTTGCTGGGCTGCCTCCTAAATGTGCCTACATCATCTGTGTTTGCCACCTTGGTGATCACAGCTCTGACATACAAATGCAACGTTGTGTCTGGCTGTGCCATCAGTGTTAGAAAGCGCCCGCATGCTCTTGCAGATAACACTATTTTAGCAAGCTTATACTGTGGTTCAGGGCAAGTTAATGTTAATTAAGTATAATTGGCCAGTGTGTTTATACTTTATGGATGCTGTAGGCATCTGCATGGGTTAGGTGGGCTCTCATGCGTTGGTGTATCTGCGTTGCTTACTGCTCCGGTTTGGGTTTCATCTTCTCTGCATGGTACGGGAGGGAGTTAAGATTTCGCAGCACGGTTTGTGTTGGAAGGGACCTTAAAGCCCGCCCAGTTCCAACCCCTGCCATGGGCAGGGACACCTTCCGCTAGAGCAGCTTGCTCCAAGCCGGCCTTGAATGGGTGCGGGTTTGCATCCTCAGCGTCGCTGCCTCGCCCCGCTCATGTCCCGGGTCCCGAGGCCGCCGCGCTGCCCGGCAGAGGGCACTGGCAGACAGATGCACGGCGCACCCCAAGCGCTGTTTTCCCTTCTCCAGAGCCCTTCAGCCAGCGATCCCGGGCCAGTTCAGCCGCATGCTGAAGGGCTTTGCTGGATGAGGCCAGGCTGCTTTGGATCAAGGCAGGATCAAGGCTCGGTCTCCCGTTTCCCCCGCTCATAAAACCTGAGCTTGCTGTGGGTCTTTGGGAGGATGGGGTGGGTTCAAGAGATCCCTGCACGGTGCTGATCCTTGAACAGCTCTTAAGGAGGAGTTCTCTTTGGCACAATTTGAGTGAGTTGGGGGGGGGGGGGGGGGAACATGACACGACACGACCCACAGATGAAATCCCATATTCTGACCATAGGTTTTTACCTGAACAAGCGCACTCAGAGCAGGTTGCAGACAGAGGCCTTGGGAGGTGATGCCAGCAGAAAACTACCACCCTAAAATGTGCTTGGAGGTAACAATATCTCATTTCTTTGACTAGCCACCTCCTCCCCTTCCCTTTTGTTTCCCTGCTGGTCATGGACCCCCTGTCCCAAAGCACCACACTCAGACATCAATGCTCACACATGTTTGATGCACTGACCCACTGACAGATGAAACGCAAAGCAGGAGAGCTCAAACAGAACATTCAATGCTAGCCCACTAAAGATCCAGGAGGGTCTTTCTATAAATTGACTGGTTTTCCCCCAGTAGAGCAGTGTTCTCCTTATACTGTGCCTGTTCTTGTGAGGTCTCCAAAGCCGCACAGCAACAGGCCTGGTTAGCATTTAGATGGGAGACCTCCAAGAGCTTTGGGTTGTTGAGAAACAAGTACTGGAGGTTCAGTAAGTGGCATTTTCCTCTCCTGACTCAGTGTTGAACAAACGCCCGTTCCAGCAGCAGCAGCAGATCTCATTCTTCAGCGCTGTCATTCTGGCACCCAAGAGCTCTCCAATGCTAAAGCCCATTTTGTCAGCGTCAGATGCACTGAGTTACTCTGGGCTCTTGCTAAAGAGTAGAGACACATGCACAGGACATGGTCCTGCCAGCCATCACAGTGTCCAGTGGTGGGTGAGACCTTAGCATTCAAGTCTTGAGCAAAAATGATTGTGTTTTACACACAGCAAGGGTCAGGTTAGGTGATGCTGCAAGGAGGTTTTGAAGGAGGGATTCAGGTCTCTCTGTGCTTCTCTCTTTTACTTCATAGTATCAAGCTGACAGTAGCTGGTCCTGATCCTTTCCTCTAAGGGCTGCTAGATAGCAGTCTCACTCCTCTCAGAGAGCCTGTTGCTGTTGGGTATTGCATTACTTGCTCTCTTCTGAAGGCAGCGCATCTGTCCAGTCTATCCTTCAGACTCCTCCTTGTGGGCAGCATTACTGCTGGTTTACAAGTGATGATTCAGAGCAGAAGATGAAGAAGATGAGGATGCTCTCCTCAATCAGGAGCAGAAGAAACTGCACCTGGAGAAGTGTTTTGCTTGAGTAAGCTGAATGGTCAGGATGGGGACAAGCTCCACCAGCAAAGGGATTCATTTTGGGGTTTTATTTGCCAGAGGTTTATTCTCCTGGATGCTTCCAGTGATATCCTGAAAGTCACCATAAGCTGCAGGCAAATACAAAACTGCACAATAGAATATGGAGCAGGGGAAGGGTTTTCTGTTGGAGCAAGGCAGCTGTATAATGTGGATCTTTCCTTCCTGTGGTCCTGTGCCATTATAGGGCTCTACAGCTGCAAGAGGTCTATGTGGTGGCTCTAACAGGGTGACATACAGGCAGAAAACACCCTGCACAAGGCAGGGATGGCACAGGGTAACTCTCTCAGCAATAAATAAAGCAGAGGAGAAGGTGGTTGTTGGACTTTGTGGCCTGATCCTAACTGCTCCATGCCTCCAAGTACTCCATGGGCTTACATGGTGGGGGACAGAAATGACACCCACCAGCCTGTTTTACTGCAGAGGATTCCCACTGCTCAGGACTTAACCCTTGACTACTGATAGCTGTGTGCATTTCCCAGGGCTATTTCAGTGCTCTTCCACTTTAGGGAGGAATAAGAAGCTCAATAATAGATTTTCCCTGATTTCACCCTCAGACTGACAGAGCTGCAGAGGCTGTAGTGATTCCTAAGGACACAGCATAGGCTTTGTGGGGTTCCTAGGCATTCAGCGTGGGAGCCATGAGCTGGGGCTGTTTCCTTTTAAAGCAAACGTGAGCTGTTGGACCTGGAGCCGTCGGGATGCTGACACCACCTGGCAGAAGGGTTGTGCTCGGATCGGGATGACTGTATGTGTTTAATTCCGAGCTGGAGGAGGATTGCCATGGTGAGTGCTGGGTCAGTGACAGCGAAGTCTGGACTCCAGATGTGCGAAGCCTGGCAGCGCGAGACGGGAAGGCTGTTTAGAGAAGAACGGTTTGGAAGTCTGGGGGAGTGCACAGTGGGATGCTAGAGCTCGAATTAAACCTTCAGCCAAAAAGGGAGGAATCTAGCAGCAGTTTTATCAGGCTGGGCTACTGCAGGAATTGCTTCAGCTGCAGGCCAGGAGCTGTTGCTGAGGAATTGGCTCCTGCAGCAGCCTTATCTGATGGGTCAAGGGAATGGCTTCCAGATTTCACAGTGGTTCAGCTCAATGTGGGGCGATGGGGCAGTGGGGTGGCTTGGCTGGGTGAACTGGTGAAGGTGCCTGGTGCTGAGGGGTGCTTTCGACTGCAGGTTGTGCATGTTTGGAAGCAGTGCCGCGGAGACAGCAGGGACGCATCACTGCCAAAAAGCCACAGGGCTTCTGTTGGCTTTGAAAGCTTAGCTATCCTGATTGACTTACCCCCATAGATAGGGACTGGGAAGGAAGTTCTGCAGTGAATGGTGCTCCTTAGGTGCAAGCATCTCATGCTTAGGTGTCACTCACATTGTCAGCTCCTCAGCTATGAGCGTGATACGGCTGTGGGTTGGGATCTGAAATGTTTTGGAAAGCCCCTAATCCATTGGCTTTTACCTATTTCTCTTCTGCTTGTTGCCTCATTAATACTACCCAACCCTGCAGACCTCGTGGTGGCCCAGAATCCCATGCCACAAGGTGTTACCCCAGCACAGCCTTTGTCATGCTTTTCCCGAGTGATGTTTGCAGCTCCTCTGTGAACCTTGTAGAAGTTTGGGTTTCTGTTATAAATGATGTCAGTGATGATAAAACCTGAGGGAAGCTGCAACTCCAGGATCTCTGATGTAGACCTGAACTGGGGATCCTGTGTTGGACCCAGCTCTCATAGAATCAACTAGGGTGGAAAAGACCTTCAAGCTCATCCAGTCCAACCATTCCTCAGCACTGCCAAGGTCACCACTAACCCATGGCACTGAGGGCCTCGTCTCCACGGTGTGTGAACACTCACAGGGACGGTGACTCCAGCCCTGCCCTGGGCAGCCTGTTCCAACGCCTGAGCACCCTCTGGGGAAGGAATTGTTCCTCAGCTCCATCTAAACCGGCCCTGGTGCAGCTTGAGGCTGTTTCCTCTTGTCCCATCCCTTGTTACTTGGGAGCAAAGACTGACCCCATCTCATTACAACCTCCTGTCAGGCAGTTGTAGAGAGAACAAGGTCCATGTACCCCTCCTTCCTCCCATGCCCTAGCTGACTGCAGAGGATCTAGTAGGCAGGAGTGGATTTTAAACCGGTTTCCTAGTAAGAAAGAAGCACGTTGCTACATGACCAGAGCACCATGACTCTGCACCGTGATGAACCATCTCAACTCTGCCCTGGGAGCACCTCCTTTGATTTGAAGCCATTGTAGCCTGCCAGGGAGCTCCCAGGAGAGCTTTAGCAGCAAGTTTTCAATAGTGGGTGTTGAAGGGACCTTTCCATCAGCAGGTGTGGGGCAAACAGCCAGATGACAACTCAGAGCATAGCAGGGAATGGGGCAAGCCCTTACAAGGGAATGTACAGTATGCGGGGCACACGCAGGCAGTGTCCATCAGCCAGTACAGTAGCAGCCTGGAATAGTTTGGCCGGGTAGCCCTGCATGAGGGAACCATCCTGAAATAGGGTGATAGCCTTGATGTTATTTCTGTTGTGCTGGAAACCACAGCCCTGGCATCCTCAGTGGCTGCTGGCTCCCAGGTGGCTGGGCTGGGGCGAGTGTCCCTCTGCATCCCAACATGGGAAACCACCATAGAGCAGGCAGAGGAGGAGGGTTGAGAGGGAAATGGTGAAAGGTTTGTGAAGATGGTGCTTTGGAGTGGAGCAATGTGAGCACGGCATGGGCAGCCAGTCTGTGAGTGAGAATCGAAAGGAGCGTGACCAGCAGTCGAAGGAGGTGATCCTGCCCCTCTACTCTGCTCTCCTGAGCCCCCGCTTGGAGCATTGTGTGCAGTTCTGGTGTCCTCAACGTAAAAAGGACATGGAACTGTTGGAACAAGTCCAGAGGAGGCCACGAGGGCGATCAGGGGCTTCCTTATGAAGACAGCCTGAGGAAGTTGGGGTTGTTCAGTCTGGGGAAGAGAAGACTGCGTGGAGACCTCACAGCAGCCTTCCAGTATCTGAAGGGGGCCTATAGGGATGCTGGGGAGGGACTCTTGAGGGACTGTAGCGGTAGGACAAGGGGTGATGGGTTCAAACTGAAACAGGGAAGTTCAGGTTAGATATAAGGAAGAAGTTCTTTACTGTGAGGGTGGTGAGGCACTGGAATGGGTTGCCCAGGGAAGTTGTGAATGCTCCATCCCTGGCAGTGTTCAAGGCCATGTTGTACAGAGCCTTGGGTGTCATGGTCTAGCGTGAGGCATCCCTGCCCGTAGCAGGGGGGTTGGAACTGGATGATCTTGAGGTCCTTTCTGACCCAAACTATTCTGTGATTCTATGACCAGAGCCCAAGGAGCGTGGCTAGTGGAAGGACCCCTCCTCCCTTCTTCCACTGCTTCGTCATGTGGATGGCAGGCAGTGCTCTGTTGCTGCAACACTCTTTGTCTTAACAGCCCACGCAACACAACAGATGCTTCTGTCACAGCCACCACCTTGAAATGAATCTCAAATTGTGAATTATCTCTCCAAGTGACTGTCTCCACTGGGAGCAAAACGGTGGTCAACCAAGTTCCTGGTGCAGTTCAAGGCTGGCCCAAAAGGAATCCTAAGGGTGTAGCCTTAAATCACTTCAGTTTATTGAGCCTGTGAGGTCTATAGAAACTTTCTGACCTCAGTGATTCATTTTTAACCAAAATCTGTGCTTTTCATACCTCAGTATGAGGCAAGAAAATAGTTGAACACTCAAAAGTAAATTTTGCAGGGAAAAAAAGAAGTGTTAAGCCTAAGGTTTCATATAGGAAAGTTGGGATGAAAGCTGTGCCAAGCTTTATGTATGAAGCAACTCTGACCTCAGACTAAGTGGCCACTTTTATAAGGCGATGATGACTTCCAGACTGTGTGTTCCTGCTTGCTTTGAGTGGGGATGAAACGGCATAATTTGCTCTCATTTGGTTTCAAGGTGCATCACTTTTTCTCACTGCATCTAAAAGATAAACAAAGCAAGGAAATTGAGGGAATTTGGGTCTTCACATAGGTCCCAAGAGTTATGCTTGAAGACACAGCAGATGTATCTACTGAGGTCCCTTCACAGTGATAGCAAAGTGACACATAAAGAGGAGAAATGTCTGCAGAAATAGAAGTAAATTTAGCTGCAGCCTGCACCCCTCCTATGCCCTTATAGGTTACAATGAGCAGGAAGGGATCACCCCCTTTCCCCCTCCTTGAGGCTGTTACTTGGGCTGAGCTGGGGCTTGTTGCTCCCTATGGAAGTGTATGGAGGGAGGGGAGGCTTTTTTGGTACATAGGAGATGTTCCCATGCAAGAATACATGGCAGTGTTCAAGGCCAGGTTGGACAGAGCCTTGGGTGACGTGGTTTAGTGTGAGACGTCCCTACCCATGGCAAGGGGTTGGAACTGGATGATCTTAAGGTCCTTTCCAACCCAAACCATTCTGTGATACCAAGGATATTTAAGCACCTCATGTTCTTGTGGCTCCCCGGTGAGTAAGGGAAGGCTGTTCCTGTGTTATAACAGGGAACTGAAAAACGTGTGTTTCAGATGAATTTGGAGACAGGAGGGGGCTGCAGGGAGTTCATAGGTTTCGTGAGTTCCCATCTGTGAATTTCCCATCTGCCACAGCTGGAATGAAATGTCATGGCTCATTTATTCTTGTTGCTATTGTGAGCGCTTTCCAGTTAAGTTTTACCGTGTTAAAACACCATCAATACAGGCACAAGAAGAAGACATTCATGGGTTTGTCCTGGTCCTTGAGGGATTGAGTTTCCACCATTGCAACCAGCATCCAGATCCCTCTTGGAACTTCCCATCCTTCTTAGGAAGGACAAATCCCTCCTATGGCCCTTTCAGTGAACTTTCCGCCTGGAAGCTGTGACTTCATTTAGGGCCTGAAGGGGCCAGCTCTGGATCGTGTCAGCCAGGATGTCCTGGGACTTGAGGGCTTGAGGAGAAGTGATGGATAGAAAACAAGGAAAAGAGAAGAGAAATAAAACGCCATTTTTGTTTCATTTCCCAAAGGCCTCTTTAACACTGTTTCATTCCGAAACTGAAACGTGCAAGAGCTGCGTGCTGGAATGGGAAGACGGTCTCAATTCACAAGTGTGGGGTTAGCTCCTGGGCTCCTTCAAGGCACATGGTGAGGGGGACAATGTCTTTGGGCAATGCAGAGAGGACTTCCCAGTGTCCCTGCCTTCATCTTCCTCAGGAGGAGTGGGAGCATGCTCTTGAGGTCTGCAAACCTAGCGCATGTGAGGTGGAAATGATTTTGGAGTCAATATTAAGCTTCCAGTACATGGGCTTGTAATACAACCATGGTTCATTATTGCTCAGCTACAATAATGCATTTCTCTCTGCTGTTAAAGTGGATTAAATTGGGTTGTTTTCCTCCAGATACACTTTTAGGTGTGGAGGAGCCTTTCATGGCTCTCTGGGAATGAGGAGAGTTATGTGAAGCAGCTTCTCTCCTGATGGTTCCCCCACCCAGCATCTCTTCAAGCTGCTATAATTGCTCACATTTTCAGAGTCTCTGATGGCCAGAAAGATCCTAAATAGACTTGAAGACTGTGAGCCAGAAGAAGAGCTTGTGGGGTTTTATGTAGGATGATTCTGTGCCTGTGAGAACAGCCCCTTATTTTTATTGGAATAATATATATAATGAGTGCTATGCTTGGTAACAGCATTCCCAAGATTGAACCTAAATGTATGGAGGAACTGAGAGTTATATATGAATTATAAGTTCAGTAAGTAGACCTTTTGCTTACCCATCTGCCCTGATTGGATTTCTACATGTACTTTAAAAAACCAAATCTTATTAAAACACCCCTAGTGAGCTTTGTCTGTTAAGTATATAGGGAACATATGATATGGGGTGTGGTAGGAAGGGTTTATTGGCTCTCATTTGGGATGACTGGGATAATGCAGCTTGAGTAAAATAGATGTGAAAGGGAATGCGGAGAAGAAGCGTTTACAGAATGAATCCGAGTTACAGCACCTGGGTACAGTTTAGATACCTTGGGCATGTCAGGGTACCCATAGATCATGCATGTTTATGCATTGTACATATTGAAGCACAAATCTACTGCTGCTGTCTTTTCAGAAGTGAGACCTTATAATAGCGGCTGGCTTTTGGCACATCTCCAGCTGCTAAACCAGAGCTTTCTCATGGCATAAAGAGGGGAAAAACATTGGATAATGAATATGTGTTGTGGAGTACCTACAATTTCCCTCTGGTAGATGTTATTACTTAGTCTTGTGCTAGTACTGAGGGCTGGTGGGAAGTGTTCAGAGCCCTTTGGGAAACCTTTCAGCTGCCATAAGTCCCAGTTTGGATACATGGATAAGGCAGTGATCTGCAGCTATTTCTGCTTGCCCACCCTTGTTTTTGCAGCATGTGTGGTGAAAACGCTCCTTGGGGAGCACTGCAGCAGGAGTGGCACCAAGGGAGACTCTGGCTATGCAGGATGGACCTCATAAACCTGATTAAAGCCCTGAGGATGCCAGTGTGCTCTTCCTGTTGAAGGGAAGTATCAGACCCTGGGTGCAGTAGCAATGTTTCAGGGGCTTGAACCCTTTTGGCTAGCAATATGTATGCTGAGGGTGAGATGGGGCAAGGCTGAAAGGGATGCCAGCACCATGGCATGCCTGGTGCTGCTCTGTGCCAGGGCTGCGCTGTGGCTTTCCTTCCACTCTCAATACAAAGGGAAGGAGCTCCCTATTCCACATTAAGGTTTTGTTTCACTTCCATCTTTGGCTGAGGAGAGCTGGGGCTGTGATATAGTGGTGGCAGCCATGCCTGGCAGGATGTGTTATATCTCAGTGGATGCAGGTAAGTCTCCATCTGGTCTTCTGGAGGGTCAGGCCGTTTCCATGACTCTTTCTACAGGATGAGCAGTCTTGTTCTACCCCTTCCTTGTGAATCCCAATTTTACTTGCACTTTGAAGAAGGCCTGTGCTAAGTCTGGGGAGCGGGGACCATGGTTTGCAGTAGAGTCCTGGTGGGTGCCAGCACAAAATAGGTAAGGAAATAGGTAACAAAAATGGTCAAACGAAGGAAAAAGTTATAGTGGGCTGTTTTTCTCCTCGCTACATTTCCAGACATAGACACTTTGATGGGACATGGGGGCATCTTAGGTCAAATCTAGCATTTATAGCTGTACCTCTGTATTTGCCTGTGTATCTAGCATAGCGGTACTCATTCATAAGAATGTAGGATGTGGGACTAGGAAGGATGTCTCGGATGCACGCTGTGACCCTTTGTGTTTCAGGCAGCAGTGACACACAGCCACCCCACATCTTCATTGATTTAGCCAGATCCATCTGACTGAAAAGCGCTCTGTGCCTTGTAGTCCTTATTGGAAAGCTGTTCCAGGCAAGAGCTTCTCAGAGGGTTGTCTTCTCTCTCTAATTTCTTGTTTAATTTATTCCTGGCCTCTTCATCCCCGTTTGTTCCTGTGCCAACATTGTCTTTTAGCTTCAATAGCTCAACTGCCTCCCTGGTGCTTGCCCCAGTGTATTTATAGACAGCAACCGTTTCTCCTCTCAGCTTTCACTCTGTGGCCTAAATGAGCTTTTTTAGCAGATGACTACCTAGGGAGCGGAGATGCGTAGACAAATCTCAGCTGGTCTAACAGTGGCTGGCGCCTGTGGCAGCCCCATGAAGATCCTCAGGGCAACCTGGACAATGTCCCTGCCAGTGTGTCATAAATGGCAGCTCATGAGCATGATGGTGCCCAAGAGATCAAGTCCACGTGATGTTGTACGGTAGAATCAAGCTGCGCTACATCCAAAAGGATGCTGAGAAATTGCTAACAACTAAGGAAGGAGCCGTGCGGAGGCTTCAGAACCACGCACAATCCATTGGTGAGAGAACCCAAAGGCAATTGTTTATTTTTTACCCAAGAAGTTTAAGATGTGGTGCAAGAATGAGACCAAACCATGCCATTTCCATTCAGAGATGCATCTTCCTGCTGTAAGTCACTCAGGTGGAGAGGTGGTGCAATCTTTACTTCTATCTGGATGGCTTTAAAAAATACACATACTGAAGTCTGTTGTACTCTTTCCAGCTCTCATGGAGTAGGTAGGTGGAAAAGGAGGCACCAACTATGGAAGCAAGAGGTTGCAGCCCATCTTTGACTTATTCTGGTATCTCCAGACAAGGTGTGAAGGGATGGAGAGCATGGCTTTGCCATGGATGCAGCATGCCCTATGGCAGCTATTCCACCTCTCTTTGTTTTCTCTTCATCTCTTTGGCCTTTATCTCCTCTGGGGTCTACATGAACTCAGCACACTGCCCACAGCACTGCAAGGAATCCTGCTCTTCGGGGTTCCCAGGAGCTTCTCTAGCAATGCTGGCAAATGCTTCCTGTGTTGTTTAGTGTTCCCCTCCATCTCTGACCCAGCTGCCCACATTGCAGAATAGACAAGGGTTGGTGGTATTCCATGGGAAGAAATCAGCTGAGCTGTATTTATGTGGTTCTACTCCACCTATGCTGAGAGCTGCTGCGAGATCTATCATCACTCAGCGGAAAGGAGGAAGGAAACAATGAGCCCTTGACTGAGAGTGGTTTTTCTTTTGCAGAAACCTTTGATGAAAACAAAATGTTTTCAGTGTCAAACTGGATCTGAAAATATTGCAGCTGGAAGTGGCAGCGTTTGTTTTTCCCAGCTTGGTTTGGTTTTGCCACTTGGTTGCCCATCCTGATGCCTCCTTTTTGGTAGCAAGCGGTTCCTACAGTGCAGTCTGGCTGCACCTCCCAGCCCTGCAGAAAGTGGAACCCCTGGGAGAAAACCACAGCTCCCATAAAGATCTGTGATGAACGTTTTAGGTCTGATGGTTTTTATGTGGTCAGAAGATTTCCATGGTAAAAATTGCATTTTCTGGGAGAAGGTTAGAGCAGTATCGATGGACATGGCTTGGACCCAAACACAGAGGCAATAACTGTACCTGCTTTATTTCGGGAGATATTGGAGGGTTAAGGTGAGGTGCTCACACACTACTCTAAGAAATGTCACAGCTATAGAAAGAGCTTGCATCCAGTGCAGGGTTTTTACTAAGTAAAAGCACTTGGAGAAGATGATTTTCCCTTTTCATCTTCCTCTCTTGTCTCTTTCTTTGACAACCAGTCCCTATATTGCTGTCCGATTCTCAATCAAATATGAAGTCTTCACTTCTGCCTTTCATGCCCTGATCAGGTTAGCAAATTTCTTTCTTTCTTTTCTGACAAATTCTGCAAGATTCCCATTTTCCTCCCCTTTGGGAGCAGGATAAACTTCAGAAACATTCAACACGTGGAGGCAGGGCAGGGATTGATGGAGACCAGCACATCAGAGCAAAACCCCAGTGTCATGGACACCCATGTCGGGCAGTAGGGATGAGCTCTCTTTCTCCAGCATGGTGTCATTCATCAATGTGGGGACAAGCTGCAGCACTTTAACCCGTTAGCACCACTGGGAGCCAGTTGGGGCATCCTGGCAGAAATAAACCAACCCCCTTTTCCAGATGGGGCTCGGCAGGGTCAGATGCTTGTCACAGGGATGGCGGTCAAGATGGTTTGGTTTTTGAGGTGACATGCATGAGTGTGCACAACCTTGTGGATGTGAGCTGCAAACAGCCACTCATGGGGTCTGTTGTGACATGCCCGTTGTGGTGCTATGACCCACGGGTTCATGTGGAGTCACTGCTGGAGCAAAAACACATGGCATTGGCTGGACAAAGGCTGAGCATCAGGTTCCATTGGAGCCACACAAGTGTTTCAAAGCAGAAAGGAGTTTGTCTGATTGTTGTGCTTACTTTATCCTGACCTTTGTGATCAAGAGCAAATTGCCCAGGCCCAAAGAAAAGGGAAATAAAAGGAGTGGGAACTGAGCTTATAACCCCCTTGTTTGCAAGAGGGGCTGTAAAACTGAATTAGAGGGAAGCGCTTGGCCCTTCCCAGCGCGGGGCTGCCTGTGCTCACTCAGGTTTTCAGCATCTGCAAGTATGTGCTGGAGGGAGTTGACCATCACATTTTTGTCAGCTCCCTCCTCAAAGGCAGATCTTGATGTCCTGCTTCTCTTTTTCTCTTGTTTGTGTCTCCCCCCCACACCCCCGCCACCCCTGTCCACATGACAGTCGTAAAAATATAATGGAAACAATATGGGAATAGTCTTAGTTAAAGCAGCTTCCTTCTGGATGAGAGCCGCATGCAGAAGCTGGGGAGGCTTTGGATCCCTTTGGAAAGCCGCTAAGGGTGGGTCACAGCATCCATGCTTCCAAAACCAGTGTTGCACTAAGACTGTACTGGTGGAGTTGAGTACCAGGCCCTGGGCATCATGCTGCTGAGATAGAAAACACCAAGATGGGGTTATTGCAGTGGATTGAATTTGTACTGAAAGGCTCTTTGGGGCAAGGCTGTGCAACCATCAGAGGGTGCTAAAAGCATCCTGAACCCTTTCCTCCTTCCATCCTGCCCACGGGGCTTGCTTGGGCTTGCTTGGGTCCCTGCCGGGCAGGAGCTGCTGTGGATGTGCCTGTTGACTGTAGCCTACTGGCAGCCAGGAAGGACAATATGCTGATTGCAGAATCCGGTTTAATTACTCGCAGCACATGCCATTAAAAGAAATTGGCTTTCTCAGGAGCAACACGTCTGAACTGACTCACCTTCATAAAACTTGGCTCACGTGCTAATTAGATGGCTTGGCTTGAAAAGATTGAGCTCCCTCTTCTACCAACAGGACCCGGAGTTATTTAAAGATCCCAGGTTTCTTTATATAAGAGTTCAATTGTTTTTTCAACAGAGAGAAAAAAAGACCCCAGAAAGAAAAGAAGAAAAAACCCACCCCACCCTTTAAACAGAATATAAATTTATACATCATTGAGCTCTTAATTTTCGTGGAATTTCTCTCCCCCTCACAGACAGAAGTTGTATATACAGGATTTTAGTATTTCCTCTCCGGCTCCAGCCCCAATTTGAAGGACTGTAAAAGCTTGAACCGATTCCAATAGCGCGCGGTTTGCATGGTCTCTGCTACGCTGCAGAGTCAAAACAGCCCACACAGTAACAGACATGCAGTAAATCTTGGGAGAAGTGTTTCCTTTCTTCACACACACACACAGAGGATTGAAATTCAATTAGAGCTTTAAAATAATACTGAGATTTGAAGATAAAGAAGCAAGCAGTGCTCCTCGCAGCGTGTTTTGAAGCGCTCTCGGGTTTCGGCGAGCTCGGAGCTGTTGATAACGTGTTTAACATATTCTGTGGTCGGGTTAGTTTGCAAACACAATTGTTATTAGTTGAATAATCATAACAGTTAATTGTCTTTGGAGAGAGATTGAGAGTTCCCCCTGCACCGTGGTTTTTTGCCCAGCCCATGGCCTTCTTCACAACTCTTGGGAAGAACAGAATGTAACGTTGCAGATGATCAAATTAGCCTGTAATAGTGCTGCAAGTCCTGTGTGCACTGCAACTGCATAAAACCCCTCATTCTCCTCTGCTTTTTCTCCCTTCTCCATATTATAAACAAAGGAAGAGAGCAGCTGGCTGTGTGCCAGATCTATCCCCACGTTTTCTTTTCATATTTCCTTCCATTGCTTTTGCCTAATTGTATCGTGGAATTGTATCACAGAAGATGGGCTGTATTATCAGATATTGGTAAAACACTCGGTGATCATCACACCCAAATCAGAACCCCGGGCCTTGCTGGCTGAGCTCTGCTTCATAACAGAGCAGTGCTGGGGCAGGGTTTTCCCAGTGATGCTCATATCAACCCCAAGGTGTGCACACCATGAGCCATGATGGATCCATCTTCCTCTGTGAAGGAAGCTGACTTGTGATTTTGGAGAGGAAGGCAGTCCATTTTGCAGGAACGCTGTTTGCTGTGCAAGGATGAACCCAGAGACTGGGTACAAAGCTTTTTGCTTTCCTCCTAGGCAAAGAAAGACTGTGTAAAGGACCCAGCTAAGAGAGAAACATGAGAGCTGGGGAAGAGAGCTTGGACCGGGGAAGGGGAGAAGGAGAAGTAGCAAAAACAAGGAGGGTGGCAAGAAGGTAAGGCCAAAGAAAGTCAAAACCAGCCCAGGAGCATGAGAGACCTAAGTGGCTGAAACATTTCCCACTCTGAGCTTTGCTGGTTCAATTGTGCTTTGGAATTGGTCTGGATCAGGTGGAAAATCCATGGGGATTACTCCACCCTGGGCATCAGCATTTCAAGGGGCAGTTCACATCCTGCTTTCCCCATTGAATGGTTTCTTGCTTATAAGCGTTCGACTGCTTGGCAAACACCAAAAAGCCAGGAAGCCAGGCTGTGAAGGTCGGACATTCATCCTCTGCCACGGGGGTTTAAAAAGTTCCTTTGGATGATGCATTTCTGGAGCATCCATAGAATTAGCCAGGGAAGGGAGTGGATGGAGTCTTGGGTGACATGGTTTAGTGTGAGGCGTCCCTGCCCATGGCAGCGGGTTGGAACTGAATGATCTTAAGGTCCTTTCCAACCCTAACTATTCTATAATTCTATGGGGCATAGAAAGCAGCATCTCCACTGGCCATGGGAGGTTTTCATTTCTTCTTGAAGTTGCCTAAGTGAAGCCTATGCTACCCACAGTTTCAAAGCCTGGTCCTGATTTCCAGTGCCTTCACTAAGTTTGGGTTTGGGCTTGTAGCTGAGCACAGTTCAGCCTTTGTCCTTATAAATTCAGGTGACAGAGCAGCCTAGAGGGTTAGTGCAAGTCAGTGGAATACTGGTGAAATATTCCTCAGCAGCCAAACAGCCATTACCTGCACCTGAATCCCTCGATCAACCTGACTTGACTAAGGCAAGGTGGTCTCATCGATCATTTGGGTTTTCATGGATCTGTGCAGATGGATGGGAAGGACAGGAAGGACCTGGGTTATACCCCCAGGATAAGTCCACAGCCCCTTCATTGGTGGGCAGTGTGCGAGGCACCACTGGCCACGTCTTTCCTGACCTGGATGTATTGTAGGGAAAAAGTCTTCAGAGAAACAGGCTTCATTAGGTTCAAAATTCATTGTTTCAGTGCATTTTACAATGTGTCTGTTTGGGGGTGTTGTTTTGCCTTTTTATGTTCTCTTTTGAGATGCTTTCCTCAAATTGCTGATGTATAATCCTAGATGTGGCTTCCCTCTAAGACCTAATTACCCTATATTAGGGTTACCTAATATACTGCTGCAGTTGGATATACTGACACATGACAGTACAAAGCAGTCTATTTAATAACTCCTGTTTCGGGTGTTTGGAGCAACATCTTTAAATCCACTGGAGCTGAAACACAGGAGGGATGAGCCAGCACCAGCATGCCTGAGCTTTTACTGTTAATCCAACTTGCTGTCAGAACTTACCCAAAAATTCAGATTGCAAATGCCATAATCATTGGAAAAAACACTGACCTGATTTTTTTGCCCCGTTCATTCACATATTTAGGAGTGAAAATGCTTTCACAGCTGATGGCTCAATATAGACTGGTTTCCATGCACCTCACAGCTCTGAGAATCCCAATGGATGTGTAGCTGTCTGAGCCATTTTGGGTCACCAAACAGGCAGGTTATTTCAGTCACTGCACATTAAACTTGAGGGAGCCTTGAAATGCTCTAAACTGAGCATTTTCTGCCACATAAAACTGGTGTGGGATGGACTTGGGAGCCAGGATTTGGTTGTACTTCATCAGAGCACTTGCAAATAAAGGTACCAGGGCTGGTAGGGGTTTTGAGACAGCTGGGAACTGGAGTGGAGGGGAAAACATCCCTTTGCTAATGAAACTGCTTTATTGTCGTTTCCTATTTAGGGATGCAGAAGATAACATTCCTATTCAGAATGACACCCAAGACATTGCCTGGGCCCAGAAGCTCTCATCTACTGTGTGCACCGTACAAGTGAGGAAGGCTCTGCTATTATGGTCCATTTAAAAGTCCTTTGATGCTCACAGGGAAGGATACATTAGCTCAATCTTGCCAGCTCTAAGTGGTTTGGGGTTATTTTTTTGTCCCAGGAGGCTTCAGTGCTCACCCAAAGGTGTGAGCAAGGCATCCAGGTGAGTTATTTGGGCAAGCTGCTTGCTTCTCAGAGGGAACATATGGGTGGCAGCAAGGGACTTACCTTCTAGGGAGTCTTTTACCTATTAGACCTCTCCAAGTGACCTTCTGTAGCTGAAGTGCATCATCACAGCCTCCCGTTTTGCTCCTGTTGAGTTAAAGAAAGTGAGATAGGAACTGGCTGCTGGTGTAATGAGTTTCACCACTACAAACCCTGCCATAAACTGCCACCTGAAGGTGCAAAAGAGCTGTTTGTGCCAGGCTGCTTATCACTGGGGTGGGAATTTCTTCTGGTTGCCTTAAAGCAGAGGTCTCCATCTTCTGAATAAAGAAACCACCAAAGGTTGTATCCCATACCCATTGCAAAGAAGAAAGACCTTCAATTGGGATGAGAAGCTGAGCTGTGAGAAACTGATTTTTGTTCGTGTGGTTTGGTTACAGAAGCAAACATTTGTGGAAAATTCAGGTTTTGCTCCAATTTTCAGCTTTCTTTCAATAACCCAAGAAATTCAGAAACATTCTTGCATTGAGCAAAATGTTCTTTTGATTTTAAGCAAAGCATTTTCTTTTCAGGCCATTGTACAAAGCGCAAAGAACCAAATAGCTGTGCAGAAGCGGTAGCTGCCTTATATGCAAAGGCCAAATGCTTTGGGCATTTACCCCCAGGGAAGGAAATGTAGATGCAATTTCCAGCCCCACTGGTGGAGGGTCTGGCTTCAACACTCAGCCTCTAAGGCAACCAGTCCCACCACAAAGCTATCTGACATTCAGCTGAGGATGCTCTTCACATCTATGTATTTAGCTTTGTCTGATGAAACCCTGTAAATCCTTTCTGCTACAGAAGGAGAGACCATGGCTTTCTCTCCTTAGCCTGTAGATTAGGTTTCCCAATATTCATTTTTAAGTATGAAAAGGGTAATAGTGTCAATAAGAGAAAATGAAAAATCCCACCGTAACATGCGTTCTGTAACATATAAAAAATCCTACCATAACATAGGTCTATAACAGGGTTCCTCATATGGCACGTTACAGCCCGTACCTAGACTAGCAGTATATCTCGCCTATATACTGGAAGGAAACCATGATGCTTCCCACATTTCTGCTGGTGTTTTTCTGTCTCCTACAGGTCACCTTCTCCATAGGGTCAGTTGAAGCTGGATGTTGCAATCCCCAGCAAAAGGAGGTGTTGCGTGGTCCCTGGCTGCCCCATGGGATAACACATGGCTCCTGCAATAGGACAACCCACTGGGCTTTGGTAATGCTTAACTGTATAGCTGCGTGCTGTGGTTTGGGGCAGGGAGATGAGAGGTGTTCAGATCATCCCAGGAAGAGGAGGAAACTGAAGTGGGGTCCATCATAGTCTAAGTGAATGCGTAACCATGAAGCTATTAGGTAAAAGAAAGGGGTGTTGATGGGTGTAAGGGAGAAACAATCATAACTGTGTTTCAGGGTAGATTTACTCTCCACTCAAAATAAATAGTCTGGCCTTTTCTGCTAAGAAGTCACGGTCTCCCATTCAGGTCTTTGGGTTCTCTGTTCATAGGGTGACCTTTGTGTTAAAGACTCTGCAAATCTCTGTTTTGGGGAGAGCGATAGCTAGAATGGAATGGCTCCTTACGTAAAGCATGAGAGACATGAATAGTTCCAGGCAGCTGCAGGGATTAATGCTTTGCAGGGCGGCTCTTTGTCTTGGGCCATGGAAAGGACTGGTATTTGGCACTCTGTTTTGTTGCATATTTTATGGTCTGGAAGAGGTCTTAACATCTTTTATAATGCAGTCACTCCACAATGGCTCTCTTCAGCGGGGCTGGGAGCTTATTGGTATGAAAACATGTGCTGTTTTACTTTTTGTATGGATATGTGGGACAGGATGCTCTTCACCAAGGAATTCTTTCCAGGTAGAGGGAAAAGACTTGCTTCTAGGATGTGAGATTTCAAGGGTCATGAGATTTGGGGCGGAGCTGGGAGTTTTGGCAAGATGACACATGTTTTTGGTGTGGTTTCTGCTTTCAGAATGGGAACATGCTGAAGCAGTGAGCCATTGGCACAGGGCACGGGGGTCGGAGACCAATGCTTTGTGGGGATACAAAGACTGTTCTCAGTAGACATCAGCTCAAGCTATTCAGCACTAGGATCCCTTACTCGTGGTAAAGAATATCTTGAGTCTTGTAGGGTGGTTTGACCTCTATAGTACACTCTAAGTGTGCCAATTGCTACATCTTGAGCAAACAGGAGACATTTGGTCCTATGTCCTACCTGTGCAAACTTGCTTCTGTACCGGTTATTATTCCAAATTTCCTTCATGCTGCTTCTGTATTACGGTTTATTTCTTCTTTCTAGCACGTATTTGCTTTCTACTTGCTTATCATAGTGGTATTTCTGTCTTCTCTCTTAACCTTTGCCTCCTGAATGCTTATAGCAGGCATAGCCACTGCTGGTTTTGAGTTTGAGGGACAAATCAGATGCACCTTCCTTCTAGGCTGTAGGAAATCTGTAGGGATGTGGTCCCATTTTGAGGAGGGGAAATGCACGTTCTCTGAGATCATCCACTATTGGGAGGAACTAGAGATGCCATGAGCAGTGCTCAGCTCACCCAAACCCCATCTGACAGGAAAAGGAATTCCTGTGTAATAAAAGTTAAGATAATTGCCTATGAAGAAATGTTTCATTGTGGAAGGTATTTTCATACACATTAGTGTACAGGAGGTCACATTCAGAGAACATAAGTTCAAGCCTTGGGAGAGATGACTTTGTTTCACCTTAACTTACCATTTTGTTTTTTTTTCTCAGATTCTCTTGGGTTCTGGGGTAAATCCCCACTGATTTTTCTGGGGAAAGTTTAAATGTCCTAAAATCTGGGAGCTCTGAGCAAAGAGGACATCACTGTTCTCTCCACTTCTTCCATGTCTATTGAGGAAGCTATGCCACGTATATTAGAATAACAGAATCACAGAATGGTTTGGGTTGGAAAGGACCTTAAGATCATCCAGTTCTAACCCTCTGCCATGGGCAGGGACACCTCACCCTAGGCCATGCCACCCAAGGCACTGTCCAACCTGGCCTTGAACACTGCCAGGGATGGAGAATTTATCACTTCCTTGGACAACCCATTCCAGTGCCTCACAACCCTCACAGTAAAGAATTTCTTCCTTATATCCAATCTAAACTTCCCCTGTTTATGTTTGAACCCATCACCCCTTGTTCTATCGCTACAGTTCCTGATGAAGATATTGAGGAAGAAAACAGCTTTTTTTTCTTTCAGTATCTTAAAGTGCAAAGCTGAAGCTTTTCTCATCTGACCTCTTCAAGCAGGAGAGCAGCACATGGACAGGGCCAGACCTGCTCATCTCTGGGTTTGATGATACCAAGAAGATGGGGTTTAAAGGAGTCACAGCTGGCTGTCGAGAAGTATCTGGTCCTCCCCCTTTATCTGTTCTGATCCTGCTTGAACAAACTTCAGGTCAAGGGATGGTGAAAGTGAAGTGCGATTTTCTTGTTAAAGAAAGAGACAATCGAGAAAGGAACAGGCAGGAGGAATGAGAACTATTAAATGTGCAAGACTTTGGGGCTTTTGTAAGGTAAGAGCAGTTGGGTGGAGGATGAGAACAGAGCTGTGCAGAGGGCCCTGATTTGATTCCACTCACCTACAAATACATGTCAGCTCAGGACTACTGGTGTTAAATTCATAGTAAAGTTTGCTAGGAGAGGTGGTGGGCGATGGACTAAGGGAGAAATAAAGTATGAGAAGACACTTTCAGAATATTCAGAATGATGAGAGATGCTCTCGCTGGTTTTGGCCATAGACTCAGAAGATCTTTGTTCTGTCTTGGCGTAAACCATAAGGCACCATGCCAGGATTTCAGCTCACACATTTACTTTGCAGTTGTAACAGGCTAGGGGCATGTACACTCAGCTGTCACCTCAAACACTGAGCCAATCACTATGTTCATTTGTGAGTACCTGTATATCACCATAGACCCCGAGTGTGGTGCTGGCCACATCATTTCTTCACAGTAGTTTAGGGAAGCTAGAAAAGACAAGAGAACCCTCTAACTGAATCCCTTGAGCATTAGGCAGACTCCTCTATCAGTCTGAGGTATCACATAGAATAAGGTTGGAAAGGATATGAAATACATTTAGGTCTCCATCTGTTAAATAATCCCTGTCGTTATTACAGCACCAAAGGGATCTAAGGAGATAAGCAGGGAGCCTTTTGATGAAAACTCATTATCTTTTCATCTGTTTGGCTCTGCTAAAGGCCAGCGTGGGCATATTAACAGCCAAAGATTTACAGGCAACTGTTTGTCTCCAAGAGAAGGGCAGCGACGGTGCAGTCAAACAGCACCTCATGGTTGAGATCTGTGTAGAATTAGCAGACGCTCAGACCTGAGCTTCTGACTGGTGACGAATGGGATTCCCAAACACTTGCACTCAGTCAGATTTTTATCTCTGCTTGTTTTATGCAGCAGTCCAAGGGGCCAAGAGGCTCTCTCTCCTTCCAGAGAGACCCCATGTCAGTTTGGTATGAAGGGGCCTTGGACTGAAGTGCTGTCTGAGCAGCAGTGATTGAATATCTGCTCATCTCCTTCAGCTGCACTCTCCAGAGAAGGGTTTTTTCTCTTTGTCTCCTACTTATCTATGATCTTCTCCCGTTTGTCCTTGATTTTATCAGCTCAGAATATGCCTGTGTGTTGTCTACAATGGGTTTTTGAATGAGTGCCTTTTGGCCAGCTGGTGCTGCTGGCATTTTGGTGCAGACGGGTGAGAAGAAAAGAGACGGATTTGGATTCAGGACTCCCGAAAACGAAGCCACCTCATTTTTCATGCCCTTTGATTAACTCTCTGGTTTATTTGCCTGTAACAATGACAAACGACGCCACTGGCTGATGCTATCACATTTTGCAGAGCCAGATGAGTTTTGAACTCTGCAATTAAAACTGTACATGGGACAGATTTATGGCAATGCTTCACAAACTCTTGGGAGGAAAAATGTCTTTGACAGATACAGGCTAAGTAGGAATCTGAAGGTCCTTAACAGCAAGAACAAATAGTTCCTTTATGTTCTATTTATTTATTCTGAGCTACTAATATCCACTATTGCTACTCGCTATCATGATCATAGGATGTCTGGTTTATTCTCATTGTATTTTGTTGGTTTTACTGTCAGTCTAATCCTGCTCCTCTTTACATCAGTCTAAATTGGGAGCATTTCCATGGAAATTAATTTCATTGGCTTTAGAGCAGAAGAGGCTCCAGAGAGGCTTAAAATGCCTCATCCAAGCAGCTGAGGGCAGGTGGTTGCTTGCTGGAGAGCAAATCTCACCTTTCACTTAAAATCTGCTTCTCACCTTTGTGACTTTTAGGAGAGGCTCAAACGAAGAAAGCAAGTTAAAACTCCAAATGTGTTCTTCCCCCCTTATTATTACTTGGGTTGTGGCTGGGAAGGTGTCTCATGGTTGTTGAGTTTTCAGGTCAGATACTGCTGAATGTCAGGGCTTTGCAAGGAAGTGGTCCCACACCATGCTTGTTGCATTGATTAATGCCAACAACAGTTTGCACTCAGAGATGCTCTGCATGTGGGATAGACCCAAGCCTATTCCTTTCCTGAATCACATGTCTGATGTGTTTTACAGCCAGTGGAGAGGAACAGACATCTCCAACAGCCTTGAACTACTTAGAATGCTGCAATAGGTGTCACAAGTCCCACCTAGCATCCTAAAGACCAGTTTAATCCCCATCTATAGCAAGTGTGGTCCAACTTTGACCCTGAAAGCCCTGTACCTCAGGTCCCTGCAAACAACGACACATAACCCATGTCTGGGAAGATAGGAGAGGAGGAAATCTCCTGGAGAAGCTCCAGCTGTGGCTTACAGGAGGGTAGTGAGTTCCAATGGGGTGCTCAAGATGGGAGCAAGAAGGTCATTGGGACACTTTCTTTTCTCTATAGAAGAGTGGGAGTTTGTTGGATGTGCTGGGAAACAGCTCTAATAAAGGGATGTGATCACCAGTGCTTGCTGGTGTGTGCTATGCTGCACACACAGGAGGATGACTCAGTAACGACATACCTGGTCCTCCAGAGAAGACACAGGTGGATATAAAGGGTCCCGTCTTTGCCATAAAGTCTAAACTCAGGGATTACAGGCAAAGACAGCAAAGTGAGTGGCCATGTTGTAAATCCAACCTGTTCAATGCAATGCACTCATCCACTCCTCATTGTCTCCTCCCGCTGCCCATGGCTTTGTTTAAATGTTAACACCATGTGTGCTACCCTTCATTTGGAAATGAAGATGCATTGCTATGTCAGGCTGGATTGAAATTCATCTTCCTGTTATATATCTGTATATGTAGTGAACTCTCTGGGCCTCTGTGGTTAATTAGCTGCTACAGATAGCATGCAGTCAGTCAAACTGTTCTCACTGCATTCAATTATTAAACATTGGAAATAATTGAGATATTAGCAATGCTTGGTCGCAGGCAGGTCACACACTTCGTTACTCATCTAGGGCAAGTGCTCTGTGGCAGGCAATTTAAGTGCAAATGGATTTGCAGGTTGAAGAGCTCTCTGAGAAGGCATTTGCTAATGGTTGGCAGATTTGCACAGACACTGAGAATGTACTTAGAGGCTGAGGCTGGGATCTTCATGTAAGGAATGGGCTCCTCATGCAGCAGAGCAAGTAAGATCCGTCTCTGCTTACAGGCTCCACCAAGCAAACAGTGTTTGTGAGGGACCCATAGCAAAGGTCCTGTCTGGCTGTTTGAAGGAAGGAAAAGGTTTGCTCCAATTAAATTCAGGTGGGAGTGAAGAGATACCTTTGGATGGTGATATGAAACTGGAATTGGGTTGGGAATTACTACTTATAAATGGAAACAGATGTCTTTGTGCTGCTACTCTGAAAAATGTTGGCATTTGTCCTTGTTATTCTTTTCCAAGGATCTTGTCTCTCACACCATCCTTCATGCCAGCGGATCCTGTGTCCAGTTCTGGCCATTGCCGTGTGCTGAATGCACAACTCATGCTGAGCTCCTCACAGCCAGATCTACACCATGCTGTGATGTGCTGGGACACCAACATACCAGAAACAACCAGGAGAAGACTCTACCTACACAGGCGGTGTGGTTTCATCCCAGTCAGCAACTACAGTACAGCTGCTCAGCTCGACCTCTCCAGTGGGATGGGGGAGAGAATTGGAAGGGTAAAAGTGAGAAGACAACATGTGGGTTGAGATAAAAGCAGTTTACCTGGCAAAGCAAAACTGGGCATACAAGCACAGCAAACCATGGGATTCATTCATCACTTCCCCTGGGCAGGCAGGAGTTCAGCCATCCCCAGGAAAGCAGGGCTCCATCACATATAACAGTTACTTGGGAAGACAAACACCATCACTCTGAACTTTCCCCCTTTCCTTCTTCTCCCTCCAGCTTTATATGCTGAACATCACAGGGCGCAGAATATCCCTTGGGTCAGTTGGGGTCAGCTGTCCTGACTGTGTCCCCTCCTATCTCCTTGCGCAGCCCCAGCCTGCTCACTGGTGGGGTGAGGAGCAGAAAAGGTCTTGACTCTGTATAAGCACTGCTCAGCAGTAACTAAAACATCCCTGTGTTATCAGCACTGTTTTCATCACATCTCCAAAACACAGCCCCTGCTAGCTAGTATGAAGAAAATTAACTCTGTCCTAGCCAAACCCAACACAACTGGTCAGCTGGACCTGGAGACTGGAGATGACCCTGCACTGGTAGTGGTATATTCCCCATCTGCAACTTCTCCTCATTATTTTATCCTGCATTTGTCCTGCTGCATCACTAAATACATTGCTGATCCATGGAAAGGAGTGGCGTGCACTCTTCCAAATAGCTCCAGTTCCTCTCCCACACAGCCCAGTTTGTCTCTCCTGTGTTTGGCTCACTGCTCCCTCCTGCGCATCAGCCATCCCTGCTGGAAGGCAGCTCATTGTTAGGAGGGAAGAACAGCTTTGGAGATGATAACGGCCGTTGCCCATGCAATCAAAAGCCAGGGAAGACACCTCTTAAAGGTGCATCAGGTGGCACAGACAGGCAGGAGAAAGCTCCTGAGCTGTGGGCCGGCTTCTGCCCGGTTTGTTTGAATGCATCAATGATGTGGCAAAGACAACCAGTGAGGTAGCTGACATGGGTGACATTGCTTTAGAGATGGGGAAACTGAGGCAGGAGATTACTTAAGGTCACAGACACCAGAAGTCTTTGCTGGAAACAAACTTAAAGCTCTTCCATCACTCAAAGTTCACTCTGGTGCCTTATTGGGGATACTACAGACAGCCCTCGTTCCCTCTCTGCAGGGCTGATGCTGCCACATGGGGTCCATAATTCAAACCAATGCAAGACATTCTCTCTCCTTAGCATCTCTCACCTCCCACCTCCATGTCCCTGGGTGAGGGAGGCAGCAGTGAATACCCAGTTTTCCAAGAAATCTCTTTTCTGATTCTTATTCCAGGTGCTCCCCAGAAATCGATATTGCTATCGCTCCTCCGCAGGAGCAGCAGAGTGCTTGTCTTCATTGATCTTCCTCTTGGAGAAATAGAGAGGAGAGGAGATTATTGTTTCTGTCTCCGTTGGACATGTGCTATCTCCCAGACCCACAGCCTGCAGCTGGTTTTCTTTGTCAAGCGATTTTGGCTTAGCTGCTGTGATAATTACACAGCTGGGCAGTGGGAAATCCCGCCCAGTAGCTGACGCCTGCCTAATCGCCGCTGGTTGTGTTCCGAGACTCGAGGACCTGCTGTAATAACACCGCCACTTAATTAGTCTTTTCCTGAGGAACGGCTTTGGAAAAGCAAAGGGATCGCAGGCTTCCTAGATGCTCTTAACTATGTGAGTACGCGACGGGTGCAAACAGCCCCGATAAAGGACCACGAAGGGAGCTTACGCAGCTGGGTGTCAAACCCTTGGCCCTGTCTCGGTTTCCCCTTCTTGGGTTTCTCACTCTCTGGTGTCGAGACAATCCAAATAACACCCGCTCCTGCGGCACGGTTTGTTATAAGGACGTTACACTGCAAATGTCAGAATAAATCAATATAAATATTTCCTTCTCTCCCAGGGCTGTCTGGCATTTCACCCACCTCTCCATTTGTGAGGCTTTCATCACAAGCAGCCCCAGCTTGCCTCCCAAGCTAACTGCTTCACTTAAGGGCCTCTAAAACTGGCCTGTGCTGGTATTTTAGCTTGTTGCTAGGTTTGTTCTAATGACAGTGTCCCTTCTGTACTTGGAGGATTCAGATGCACGACTTAACAGTGAGCTGAATCACAGTGATCTACAGGGCCTGTGCTTTCACCCTCTTGCAACTGGGAAACCTTTTGCAGTGATTTAAACTCATTTATTCTCCTTGCCTTTCTTGCCTTGGGCATAGGGGACAACACTGTTAACGATGCGCCGGCTGATGGGTGGTGGTGTACCATGTCAAGGCTTAAATAAACTTTGCTGAAAATCAGATTGAAAACAGTGTGAGGATCCTTATTACCCAAATAAAAGAGAAGCAAAAGCTCATCTGCTCCTCTTCCTCAATAACCACCCTTCATTACCCTCTTCTATTCACCTGCCCTGTGAGAACATACCAGCCCCTTGAGCCCTCCTTATCCCTGATCTGTCCCCAGCTCCTGATTGATACCTTCATCCTCATAACCAGCTCCTGACCTGCCTCCTCTTCACCTTGCTCCTTATTCCTTCTCTTCTCCAACCTACCCTGATTCCATCTCTTCCTGTCATCAGTTTTTCTCTTGGCTGATCCCTCCAAAAATCCTTCACAAAGTCCTCCAAGTTGGCATTTTTGCTGTGTGCCAATCCTATTTTTGCCTAAATTTGAGACTCCACCTCCTTTGTCTCTCCTGGCATACTTTCCTACTTGCTACCAACATGCATTGTTGACCCTCCGTGTTGGCCTTCCTTCTCCTGGCCTTCCTCACAGAAGTCCTAGCTTTGCCAAGGTCATCAAAGACGCAGTTCCGTGCTCAAAGCAGAGAAAGCATCCAAACAGACCTTGAAAGCAAGAAAAGGATATTTCCAGGAAAAATGTAGCCATTAGATGGCTCTACTTTGTTATAGTGATTCCAAGATCTCTTAGTTCCAACTAAGCAACGAATGGCTTTTTCAATGGCCATTTAATGGGCGATTGGTTGGAAGAGTGAAATTCAAATCCCAGTCCAAATTCACATTCACAGAACTTCAGGAAGTGGAGAGTTGTGATTGTAGTTTGGATCCGCCTCATAGAACCTCATTCCTAAACTCTGGCAATCAGACTGCAGTCCAAATTTCCTTCATTTCTCTGCAGCTTCTGGATTCAGTGTTGAGTCAGGTCATCGTTATCCCTGGAGACAGGGTGCAACGAGTCGGGTTTGCTCTTCAGCTCTGTCTCTGAGTTCAGTGCTTGGGGGAGAGACGTATTAAAGCTTTTAATTTTCTTCTTTGTTACCAGCACTGTCTTTGTGTCAGAAGTCCTTAATATCTAATTTTCCCTGTCCATTTTTCATGTCCCCTTTTCCTGTGCCAGACCTTGAGTATTACTTCATCCATGTATCATGCAGACTGTATCATCCATGTACTTTGTGGAGTTTATAGTGGACCGAGGGTCAGCATGTCTATTGAGCCAGTGGGTAAATGACACTTGGGAGCTTTGGAAGACATGTACTATCACTTTCATCTCCCAGAACCATGGGCCCAAATGTGGTCCAAGAACTGCTGAATCTGGACTCCAGATACTTGTTTTCTTTGCTGTACGTCTTAATTTCCACAGAGATAGTTGGTATTCCATGGAATAAGCTCAAGTCATTTTAACCACAGTGTTGTCTCTCCCTGGGAGGGTCAGTGTGGCTGCTCCAGTGATGTAAAGCTTGACCATGTGGTGGTCAAAATCATGGTCACAGCCCTGAGTCCCCATGAGCTGGGGAGAGGAGGTAAAAGTGAGGGAGTGATGGTCACTCCAAGGTATCTGCTTACAGAAGTGGATGGAATTGTTCTTTCAAAACATTCTTTTTGCCGAAAATGCCTTAAAAAACCCCAAAAAACAAAAAACCCAGTAGGAAGCGTCCAATTTCAACAACAATTTTAAGGTTTTCATTGAGAAAGAAAAAGCTTGAAAAACGTGCAGTTTTTTTGGCAAAAGGAGTTTGGCAAAACCCCAAGAGAAAACCAAAACGCAGAAGCCCCAAATTGTTTTGGTTTGTGGCCAAAAAGTTTCCAGTTTTTGGTTGCCAGAAACCAAACATGTTACAGTTTTTGCTTTTTGAATGAAAACCCCTCAACTTGTGCAGACAAAGGTTAAGATAAGCTTTTGTTTTCACTGATTGCCTTCCATTGGAACAGGAACTATTTCTGCCTTCACCGTTTCTTTCCATGGATGGATGAATGTGTGACCATGGGACTGTGATGGCCCATTTGCGATCTCTTTTTGCATGTCAACCTGAGCTGCAGCACTTTCTCTTCCTGGCTTAGCTCCTCCAGCCCTGGCTGCCTGCCTGTTGCTGGCTGTCCATGGGCAGGTTTGAGCATCCTCTGCAAAATACTTTGGACCTCCAGCTTCCAGAGGTGTCAGCAGGGCCTAAGGATGGCAAACACATTAAGGGAGTAGCTGGGCATCACACATGATTTGGCCATCATTAAAACAGCCTTCATCTTAGAGGAAAATCTGGATTATGCAGCACATCTTGGCTTCTTAATTATGATTTTCCAGCCTTGCTTCCCACCCACCGTGCCTGGGATTACACCTGTCTCAATTTGTATGTTCTGCATTGCTGTGTTCCAGCTTGGATACACTCCCTTAAAAACAATTACTTCATGTGGCGGCTCTAGTTAACACCCCTCAGCAGCTCCGGAGCTGCCTCTGACCCTGCAGATGCTAAGTGTTAGCAGTTGTGCTCTAGTTGCTGTAATTCTCATTACCCCAGTGTAGACAAGACCTGTTTGCACCTTGAAAGCTTTAAAATCTTGCTGGGGGATCAGCCATGAAGGGGGTGATGATGGTGGTGGTGGTAGGGTTTTTCCTGACCAACGATGCTGAGTGCCAGCATCTGCCAATTACTTCACTGTGAGATGGGTACCCATGGAAGCTCAGCCAACTTTTTGCCCTTTACTACCCCACTGAAGTCATCGCCAAATATAAAGCCAGGCCCTTGGGGATTTTCTTCTCGGTTTCAGATGTGAAGGTGACCAGCTGATGATTGAGTGTTGCAGAGATCTTTGGAGAACTGTGTGCATTCGGCTTGGAGATGAAGGGCTAAATTCAGACCATTTGTGTTCTTGGCATGATGCTCGTTCTCGTTGGCTCTGTGTTTGCTTTAGAAGTCTGACTGGCTGACATGCCCTGGCCGCTGGCTAATGCGGATTAATTCTGACTCTCTTCTGGCTTCAAGGATGCAGATCGTGGAGGGGTTTTCATCACAAGAGGTATTAAAGAAGCTAGCAAAGTATCTTAACCCATAGCACGTCTCCCATTGCTTTCAATCAGGAAGGAGGACAGATGAGATTAACCTCAAAAACCCTTCGGCTTCCTTGTGGAGACTGTAAACCACAGTGCCAAGTGAGAGAGGAATGCAGGAAGAGGATCATTTTTATGTGGACATGTAAGGAACTGGACTTAGACCACCAAGCCCATTTCCACATTGGCCACCAAACAGTCATCAGAGGGTGCTGACTTTTGACCACTACTGTTTTTGTTAACAGGGAAAATAAAACCATATGTTGCCTAAGTAGATGCACAAAACTTTTCTCCAAATCCCTACAGACAAACTGTCAGCAGCAAAAGTATTTACTTTGGTAATGCAGCTGGGCTTAATCCCAGCCCCATTGTGTTTGTGCATGCCTTTTCACCACTGAGCTCAATAACACGCTGTTTGTGAAGAGGGTGAATGAATGCATGCAGTATGATTTCGGTTATTAGGCCTATCGGTTACAGCCTGAGACAAAAGGCTGGAGTCAACAATGGTAGCACTACACAGGCTCTGCTCATGCTTCCAGTTAGGCTAAATGGGAATCTTAGTCATCAGTCACGTCAACTAGCCATCAGCTTGAGGTAGGCCAGTGGGACTTGGCCCGGTGACGCGGATCCTCAGCTGGCTTAAATCAGTGTAAATACAGTGTAGTCCAAGGAGCCACAGCTGAGGATTTTGGCGCCTACTGTCTATTTTTGAGTTTAGTGGCTGCTGAATGCTTAATTCTCTGGGCTGCAGGCTCCTGCAGCTGCGATGGATGTGCTCGCAGGCGGCTGCTTCCTGGCTGGGGAGCAGCAAACACCGGTGGGGTCCTTGGTTGGGACCTCTGCAGGTACCAGCCTTTATCTTCATGAGGGTTAGGGTGAGTGCTCCTCCTCTCCCTCCTGCTGTACCAGGGGAAGTGGTGTCTCTGCATTGAACAAGCTGGTTGAGACACTGGGAGGACTGAGAGCAAGAGCAGTAGCTGGGTGGAAAGGCTGGCATATAGGGGCTGGGTGCTCATATGAAGTAGATTTACAACTTGGGGTGTTTCAGGCAGTGAACTGTTAGTGGTGATGATAACGTGGAATCAGTTCTGATCTCAGACAAAGCACTCTATCATGTGTTCTCCATGGAGGAGATGTCCAGAAATGAGCTGCTTTCTTGTGTGATAAACTGACATGCAAGAAATACGCTGCATATGTTTCTGCAGGGGTTTGGTTTGTTCATGCATTTAAAATGGTGACACCAGTGAGTTTTTGAAGCTCCCTGTGGCTTGGGTGCAGTTGATAAGGGTCTGAATGCAGTACCATAAGAATACCCTTTTCTTGGCTCCTTTTCTTGGAGACATCAGTTCTGACATTCCCCTCCTCGGGCAAGAGGCAGAAGAAGAGGGGCTGAACTCCCCCATGGGTGATGGTGGGAAAGGGGGAGAAAAGAAGTTATTTGGAAGGTGAGGAAAGAACTGAAAGATTTGTGTTGAATGGAGGTTTTCCATGCAGGGCATTGAGCTAAGCAGGTATTAAGGTGTTGGGAGCGATGTGTAACTTGAGGGAATGGGGCACAGAACAGGTGACCCTCTATGGTCAGCATTTGTATGAGACACCTGAGGTGGGAAAGCTCATGAAAGAACAGATTTAGTGCCTGGTTTGCATCTCCCCAAGTGTCTGCTTCACACCCTCAGCGTTCATATTCCCTAAACATGGAGTTACTCTATATCTGAATACAGGCTCAGCCCTGTCCAGAGCAGAAGGGCAAAGGCAAGCATCCCACTTGGTGTCACTGAATATCTGCAGCAGCAGGTCCCTGCCTGGTGCTGGCACCGCTTTGGTAGCAGGGTGTGCAGGGTACAGGTCCTGTCCCAGAGGCAGCGTGCTGCCAGCATGCTCTGGTCCCCACTGTGTGAGGCTGGTGACAGGGCACGATGCATACCCTCATTGCAAACACAACAAAGGGTTGCTTCACAAAGTGGAGAGCTGCAACTGCTGCAATTGCGGTTTGGGAAGCAGGGAAAGGCCACTTGAGCTCACCGTTGCCAGGAGAGCCGGGGTATTCCAGTGTGGCTAAAATGGACTGCCCTTTCCCACACAGCTGCAGCTGGAGGTGTGAAAGCAGTTCGTTCCCATGAAAAGCTGTTTTGATGCCCCCTCCTTGTGCTGGAAATACTGCATGGAGATGAATCTGTAGCAAATAGAGTTGTTCTTTGGCTTTGAGGAACGCTTACCATGGTTTGGCTCAGTGCAAATTAACCCATTCCTGAACACTGGAAGGAAGAGAGGAAAGATAATTTCAGCCCCCAAGAGGCCAAATTTCTCATTGTAAAGCATAGAATCATATAGAATACTTAGGGTTGGAAAGGACCTTAAGATTACCCAGTTCCACCCCCTGCCATGGGCAGGGACACCTCACACTAGACCAGGCTGCCCAAAGCTCTATCCAACCTGGCCTTGAGCAGTGCCAGCGATGGAGCATTTAACACTTCCCTGGGCAGCCTGTGCCAGTGCCTCACTACCCTCACAGTAAAAAGCTTCTTTATATCCAGCTTGAACTTCCCAAAAGCAATTAGCAGAGGATGGTTTCGATCCATCGACCTCTGGGTTATGGGCCCAGCACGCTTCCGCTGCGCCACTCTGCTCTGCACAGCAAATATAAAGGGCTTCTTTTCTCACAGTAAAGGCTCGTAAGAGGAGGTCTGGTTCTGCTGACACTTCCATGAGGGTGCAACTTGGTTTTCTTATATTCTATGATAAACTTAAATGGATTGCTGGTAGCCATATGCAACACAAATGGTTTAGCCCAGCAAAAAACCCATGACAAATAGGTGTTTTAAAATAGGCTTTGTAGAGCAGCATAAAAAAGGAAAACACCTGGTAAAATTTAGGGATAGTCCCTAAAATGTCCCTGAAAAACATGGGGCACTTGTCTTTCTTCGGGCTGTTTGACATCATTTGCCTCACAATGTCAAGAAGTATTACTGTGCCATCAATTACTTCTATAGCATCAAAGCCTTTGGGATAAGAAGCAATTGTATATTCATAGACTCATGGAATGGTTTGGGTTGGAAGGGGGCTTAAAGCTCATTCAGTTCCAACCCCTGCCCCAGGCAGGGACACCTTCCACTAGAGCAGCTTGCTCCAAGCCCCTGTGTCCAACCTGGCCTTGAACACTGCCAGGGATGGGGCAGCCACAGCTTCTCTGGGCACCCTGTGCCAGCGCCTCAGCACCCTCACAGGGAAGAACTTCTGCCTAAGAGCTCATCTCAGTCTCCCCTCTGGCAGGTTAAAGCCATTGCCCTTGGCCTGTCCCCACAGGCCCTTGTCCAAAGCCCCTCTCCAGGTTTCCTGCAGCCCCTTTAGGCACTGGAGCTCTCTAAGGTCTCCCCTTCAGGAGCCTTCTCTTCTCGAGGCTGACTCAGCCCAGCTTTCTCATCCTGGCTCCATAGGAGAGGCACTAAGGCATTTTGAGGCAATGGCAGAGCAAGACAAAAAGCAGAAGGTGATGCAGAGAAATTAAACCAGAGAGAAAGCCCAGCACCTTTGACGTGCTCTGGCAGCACACATCTTCATCATCATAAAGCTATGACTCTATCAGAGTATTGCCATCAGTAATGCAATCTGATTAAAACACTGGGTGTGCTGGGGGTTGCTTGAGAGAGAAACCTGTCCTGTCCTGAAGAGGCTGTACATGTACATAGGCACAGTGAAGCAAGGGCAGGGCTGGGAGGCTGCAGAAAGTGCATTGAAGTCAATGACAATGAGGCAACCATTAAAAATCACCCATGGAAAAATGCTAATATTTTCTCTGGTTTTCTGGGGAGTGGCAAAATGACCTTTTTTTTTGTGGCAGAATTTCAGCTTTCAGCAGAGAAAATGATACTTTTGGTACTTTTTCCCATAACAATTTTTTCCTCATGTAATTTTTTATTTAGGCTGGAAACTGCTCTTTGCCACTGAACCTTAAGGATTTTGTTTGAAATTTCCTATGGAGAAGGAGACTGGGAATTACCTAAATAATTCTTTCTGTATAGAAATTCCAAACCTCTCAACACTGACCTCATACTGCTCCTTCTAGTCATCTAGAAGACAGTCCTCTTCAAATACCTCCTTAAGCAAAGCTGCTTTAAGGGAGCCCAATGCTCCTTAGCCCCGTTTTCCTTTTGTTGCTTGGCAGTTTGCTGTCCCACTGCTGTGCCAAAACAATTGCTTGTGGGTCGTGCTGCAAATGGGGTCCGTGCACTTTATAAAGTCTCAATGAATTTATTTCCCCCCTTGGCCCCATGCGTTTTCTCTCACTGATGTGATTTACAGATGGTTGCATGGGGCAGAAGGAGGAAGACATGCAGGGACCTCTTTAGTTGGCTTTGCTTGTGGAAAATGTCACGTGGAAGATGTTAAGGGAGCATTTTATGGCCAGCATCACATACTATTGAAGTCATCACCTCTTTGAGATCAGTCCTTGGTGCAACAAGGTCTTCTCTGCTGACCTCAATGCTGCATCTTCCTATGCCAATTACCTCTGGGTAATCAAGGTCTGAGAACCCACTACAGGGTAGGTGTTGTGCAGTGAGCAGTATTGCTTGGGAAAGGACATGACCACAAGTGCTCTCTGAATGGTCATGGGTTAGCTAATGCCATTCTAAATGCTTCCCATGCCTTTGCCTGGCCCTGGTGCCCAGTGCAGACTGCAGGAGAGAGGGTTGAACCACAGGATAATTATAAGTGAGTTAAAATGTTCATGGCCTCTTCAAGCAGGCGAGGATGCTATTTAAAGGAATGTATTATTCCCTGCTGTATCTTCTGGCCTGCACAGGGAGCTTTCATTAGAGCAGCTGGCTAAGACAGAGCGTGAGCGATAGTGCCTTGGAGAGCTCATGTGGCTTTTCCACAGCATCTCGGCTCGAAAGAGCCTTTGACTGTGCATCTTGCAAAATGTTTTCTCTGAGCTGTCAAAATATGCATCACTCAAACCAAAGGAGCCTGGAATGTGCTGGGTTGGTGCACCGTTACCAATGGAGCTGCAGCTGTGCAGGAAGGGGTCCCAGAAAGTGCTCCCCAAAGCTATGTGAAGACACTGGTCCTCTAGAGATTCTGAGGTCCTGGGAGAGTACCTTCACCTCTGTCATGATGGGAACAATCCTCAGACCCTGATGGGGCTCTCCCAAGGGGGGACCAAGCCTTTCAATCTTGTTGAGTTTGAAAGCAAGCAAGGAACTATTTGATACCCATCTCTTAAGGAAAAGCAGGTCCCTTGGCTTCCTTCTCTTCCTCACATACATTGAGCGGGATGGAAGGGTGCATGGCACGGACAGAAGCACATGTGTCACTGCACATGGTTGCAACCTCCATGGGGACCATCTGAGCTTGGAACCTTGGGAGATGACAGAGCTTCTGGCCTTGCCCCAGAAAGCATGGTTTGTGTATTGGAGGCCAGCTCGCCCTGCTCTATCTAACCAGTGAGGATGAGGAGCAGGAGACAGACCATTACACAGCCTTGCAAACGTGAGGCACCATCATGATTTAGGAGGGAACTGGCAGGAGCCCATCTTGTGTGTCTCCTGCCCAGCCCTGAGGACCTGAAGGCTTCTGAAGTGAGCTGGGAAACAACAGCACCCACATTTTCCTAAGGAAAACATGCCACAAAGCAAACTCTAGGCAGGCTGCTATTTGTAAGACTCATGGGAATGTCTCTGGAGTCTGTTGAGAACTGCTTGAAGGCGTTTTGTTGCAGAAGAGATTTTTGAGCCCGTGTTATCAGAAAACATCCAAGTGTGGCCTTGAGCATAGAACCATATCATAGAATCCCAGACTGGTTTGTGTTGGAAAGGACCTTAAAGCTCATCCAGTTCCAACCCCTGCCATGGGCAGGGACACCTTCTACTAGAGCAGCTTGCTCCAAGCCCCTGTGTCCAACCTGGCCTTGAACACTGCCAGGGATGGGGCAGCCACAGCTTCTCTGGGCACCCTGTGCCAGCGCCTCAGCACCCTCACAGGGAAGAGCTTCTGCCTAAGAGCTCATCTCAGTCTCCCTTCTGGCAGGTTAAAGCCATTCCCCTTGTCCTGTCCCTACAGGCCCTTGTCCCAAGCCCCTCTCCAGGTTTCCTGCAGCCCCTTTAGGCACTGGAGCATCTCTAAGGTCTCCCCTTCAGGAGCCTTCCCTTCTCCAGGCTGACCCAGCCCAGTTCTCTCAGCCTGGCTCCAGAGCAGAGCTGCTCCAGCCCTTGGAGCATCTTCCTGGCCCTTCTCTGAACTCACTCCCACAGGTACACATCCCTCTTGTGTTGTTGCCCCAGAGCTGGGTTCAGCACTTCAGGGGAGGTCTCCCCAGAGCACAGCAGAACAGAATCCCCTCCCTCAACCTGCTGCTCATGCTCCTTTTTGATGCAGCCTAGCACACAGTGAACCTGGGTCATGTCGAGCATGGCCAGAGGGTGTCCTTCAGTGTATGTGGTATCTCCTGCTCCTGGCCAGGCTTGGTGCCTTGCTGTGCTGCTGGAGCCCTCCCGAGGGTGCCAGCCCTGTCCCCTGGGCAGCCCGCGGAGCAGGTTCCTCCCTAAGGGGAATGCAGGCATAGTGTTTCCATGAGTAAGCCTCTCTTGCAGGGGTGCATGTTTGCAGGATGAGGCCATGGAGCGAATTAGTGAGCTCCCAGTCCGCTGCTCCCAGCCCGAGGTACACGTGGTGTGGAGCTGGGTGAAGGCATGCTTGAGAGCTTTTAATTTCATGCTTCCTGAGCAAGGACAATTTCCTCCCTAGAAGCTGAAAGACTCTTGGTTTTATTTCTATATTATTTCTGTATTAAATTTAGCATTTCTTTTAAAGCAGAAAAGGCTAAAAATGGGGGTGATAAAGAGCTGGGGCAGATTTGTGTGTGCGTGGGCTCAGGCGAGTGGCATCTTTCTGGTGTGCGCTATGATGAGCACTACATGGCGTGGTCCTGCCCTGTGCATTTGGACAGGGGAGATCACTAACCGTTCAAAAACATGTATTGAAACCTCTTGCTCAGGCTGAGCCGCGGTTCTTCCCTTCTGAGCAAGGTGGATAAGAGATGGGGTGTGAGGCAGGGGTGTATTAGGGGTCTCCAGGCAAGGTCAGTGAGGGTTAGTACACCCAAACAGTAGGCCCCCATTCAGGTCCTTATGGAAGTCTCATGTCATATTAGCACCCCAGCACTGGAGCTGATAGGCTCCCGCAAGGACTAATTAGTCTTCATCTTGGATGATGCTCCTGTGGCCAGAGCTTTACCAGGTCTGAGGCCACCTCTGGGATCTGTGCATCATGCTTTGTGTTGTTGTGATCCCAGATGTGCACAGAAAGGCACTTAGTGAAGTGCAAAGAGAGACAACAAAGGTAATAGTGAATGTAGCAAAACTGCTGGGTCTGGGTTTGCTTCACATGAATGTATTTTTCTTCTTCATTTTCCTCTCCTCTAACTCATTCCCTGCTCTATAGCCCTAAATACCAGGCTACATCTGCAAATCCTTACCAGGTTTCCAGTCCTTAGCTGGTTCCTAATCCTTTAAACCCATTTTTCCTCATCTAGTAGATAGCACATGGAAAACCTTGGGTTCACGGTCACGCTCCCTGCGCGGATGTGAGTGCAGTCCAAGCAAATAAATCCTGAGTGCAAGCATTCATACATGAAGAACTTCACACTCGGAAACATGACCACACTAAATTGCTGCCAGAGTTTTAAAGGCAGCTTTTGAAAATATTGGCCCTTCATCTTGTATTTCTGGAGCAAACGGTTTGATTCATTAGGGAACCGCCAGCTAACTGCACATAGGATTGCATCCTAGGGATGCAGCGAAGGAGAGAGCCTGGGATGAAGACGGCTCTCTGCTTGAACAGCAATAGACCTGGGGCTGATTAACTACCAAAGGAAAAGGGAATCTTTATGATTTCTGCCTTTATTATTCAACTGCAAAGACTTGCTATAGAAGAGCATCTTTCAAGTGTATAAAGCATATGCTCCACAGAAACATTCAGCAGCAATGTTTTTGGCTCCTGTGACTAATACTAGCAGAAGGTTCAATTTCCTGACCGTCAGCACCAGTTACTAAGAATGAACATTTTCCCTTTGTATTTCCCCCAATTCCCAAAGTATTATTGACAGCTGATTATTACTATTTTATGTGAGGTCATCACAATCAAGTTTGAATTGTAGACATGCAAACGTGCAGTCTGTAAATCTCAGCGTATAGGTAGTATATGCCTCTAAACTGCGCTGATTCATAACTCCATCATGGGGAAGTTAAGAGTTTCCAGAATGAAGGCTGTGTCTCCCATCTTCATTTAGCTTTCACAAGTCTACATCTCATGAAGGTCTCATGACCATTACACAGTATTGTTGTGCAGGATGCTCTCCATTCACTCTCACCAGAAGCACTCACTCAGTATTTTGTGTCAGCCCCATGGCTACACCAATATGTATGCTACTGATGAGGTGGGGATCTCAGTCCATCACAGCTTTCCCCTCATCAGCCTTGGCTGCTCAGGGCCCTGCTCTCCTCTGCTGGCTCCTCAATCAGGGGCTCAGGCCTGTCTTCGAGTCTTGCCAACTTCTCACTTTCAGCCCTCTCAGGCTTCCTCGCAAACAACTCCCTTGCTTTCCTCTGCACAGCAACTCCAGGAGTGATTTATGGTCTGATTCATGACCTATATACTATTATAATGCATGCCATGGAACGGGATAGAGCAAAGAGATCTTCTGCTTCATTGCAAAGAGCCCTATACTTAAGCCCATGTTTTATACTCTCTTACGCAAGTGGGATGGGGGACAGCCCTAATCACCTCTTTCAGTGCACTGTGCCAAATGAGAAGCAACATGCTCATGGGGACAGGGACTTAGTATCTACCAATATCTGAAGCTACGGGATCTTTCACTGCACAAAACCCATCCCTGGCGCTGGGGCACCAAACTGGCTGCTTGTGCTTAACACTACGAGATACCCCATGGACTTCAGGAAGATCAAGTGCATATGTGGTTGGCCACAAATCAGACTTGTTTCAATGCTGACATGATAGGACACAGATCTGATAACTGATCGGTATATTTTGGGTTAAAACTTTCAATACAGTGGGCAAGCTTATTCTACGTGTAATTTAAGATTAGATTTTATACTCTCTTCCCTTTTATAACATGTTCTGTTTCAATGAGGATTTGCATGAATTCACCTGGTTGTATCTGAGGGCAGGGTTTGTTCTTCTTTCTCTTGCTAAGTGCAGTTATACTTAAAGTGAAAAGCTGTTAGGATCCTTGAAGGAAAAGGTAAAACTAAGAACAGTAAAATTCAATTACAGAACATTTCTCAATGACAAAGTGTTGTGGAAAATGTTTTGGTCTCAACAAAACACTTAGCTCCACACGAAATGAAATACTGTCTGATATCTAGGGCTTTTCATAAGCAAGAGGAAGCAAATGTAATTATGATAGGCAGGGAGGAAAAATCATTGTTTTGCTTTGAAAATCAGCCTTTCTGGATTGTTTTTTCTGGCTGAGACAGTCAGACAACATTTTATGGAATATTTTGATCTACTTGAAATTGTCTCCCTTTCTTTCCTTTTTTTTTTTTTTTTTTAAGCCAAAAAGATGTATTTTTGGCTGAAGTTTTTTTACTGTATCCAGAAAGGGAAATTGTTCTGTCAAGGGTATTGTAAAAAGCCCCGTGTTTCATTGCCTTTTAATGGAACCTTAATAGAAGCTGGCAGCGTAGATGACGAAGCTGGAAGGCTGCAGTGAAATTAAAACAATCAGAAGTTGTTCTGAGGTTCACGACCATAAGAAAGCCCTCAAAGCCCATAAGTGTTCACTCAGCCATAGAAATGGCTGATCTCATTTCTTCCTATCACATCCCATCCTTGGGAGAAACACTCACAACGGCAAGAAGCCCACGGGGCAACACGCTGCACTGCTATTGATTTTAGATAGAATATGTGCCGATACTGCAGTGAGGAGGGGAAGCAGCAGCTTCACCCAAAGAAAAGTGCTTTGAAACCTGGAAAAGCTCTTGGATCTGGGAGGAGGGGATAAATCTTAATCAATGTCAGTGTTCCCAGCCGACTTAGAAAAGCCTGCCTATGCATTAAGCTGCAATGACCTCTGGCAGACTTTTAATTTAGATGCAAACATTATAACTTTCTCTTTTAATGACGACCGTGGCTTCTAAATGCTTTGAAACAGTTGCATCTGAACGGGTTTGTGCTACTTGGAGTTTACATTGCACTCACTCGAGGTTCCTCGGATTTATTCCAGAGTATTGCCGCAATCAGAGTTAGAAGAAATATCCCTCATGGATAACACTACCTGGACTTGTACTACTCTTGCTCCCCTGCTTATTTCTCCCCCTAATACACTCACATGCTTTCTTTGTCTCCATCATTACAGCTGTATGTTGAGATGGCTTTTGGCTCCAATCTATTGGTTTGTCTATTGCAGAGCCTTTAATAATGGTTATTTCCTGGTAGTGAATGCTCAACTTAGTCTAGGGGGACCTGTTTGTAGCATAGTTTTCTGCAATTACCCAAAATTTACACAGCAATTCCAGGCCTATTATATGGGACATAGCGTGTAATTACAGGCATAAAGTATTAGGTCCT
Organism: Pezoporus wallicus; assembly: GCF_028554395.1. NCBI lineage: Eukaryota > Metazoa > Chordata > Aves > Psittaciformes > Psittacidae > Pezoporus > Pezoporus wallicus. Next base: position 1,400,315 of record NW_026635168.1, on the reverse strand, counting down.
AATAGCAGCAAATATATCATTACACAAATCATTCATGTTACTGTGCTGATATTTTTATATGGAGCAAGTGAATACAATTACTAATAATTACAGTACACATCTTACAGCTGCAGTGTGACTGGTGCCACTGTGACATGGAGCAGGCAGGGGCAGGAAACTCCCACTGAAATCTGGTTGAGTTGGTGAAATATCACATCCAAAAACCAAAATGGAAGCCCTCTCCGTGTAGTTTTGTGTGTACGATGTACATGTGTATGACAATTGTATTCATCGATGCAGCCGTCTAGGAAGAGGGATCCACTTTGTCTTGCTTAGATGATGGGTATCCTAGTTAGTTATAGGGGGCAGATGGCTCTCCAGGCCCCAGGGCTGGAGGCGGAAGGAGTAAATCCTATAATGGAAGCAGCAAGCGGAGCTGGGCCAGCAGGTCACCAGCAGTGCAAATGATGAGTCTCACCTTCCAGTTTGGAAGAGCTTGGGCTCAGCCCAAGATTTGCAATATGAGTGCTTTGAGGTACTTTAAACCTTCCCTGGAAGGTGACTGCTGATCCCCACCAAATGTAGGTAGATTGTAGGGAAAAGGGTTTAGGGCTGGTATCAGTCAGGCAGCACCGGGTGTGCGTTAAGGACACAGAAAGGGTGCAAGGCCATTCCTGACCTTTGCGTGCAGCTTTATGAGTGATTCAGTTTGATGCATATGGGTTTATGAGTAATCTGGGTTGATGCGTGTTGGTTAATGGGTTGATTTAGGCACTGCATCCTGGCACTCGAGGATGCATTATCTCAGACTTTGGTATGAAAGGCAGGTAGGTGGAGGGTAGATGCAACGGGACTTCTTTTTCCTATAGTACTGTATCAGAAAGTTCAGTGGTGATTTCTCTTTCAACATCTACTTGTTTATATCTGCTGCATGATTCAGGCTCAAAGCTGTTTCCTGACAGGTTAACCTGCTTTCTGGGCTCTGGCTCAGCAGCCCACCAGCACCAACCTGGATTTGCAACAGCAGCAGGATGCGGATAAGACATCCTCACCCAGGTTAATGGGAATTTTGTTTACCTCAAAGTGACTGTATGAGGAGAAAACCACATATGCTGGGGCAGATCCTCAGAGGCACATTGCTGGGAGTTATCAACAGGACATAGTTTTTCACTTGGCCAACTTGGTTTGGGCAGAAGCCTCTGTTTTGCCTATGACATCCTATTTCATTATGGAGAAATCCCAGTTAGAGCAGGAATGATTAACAGGAACAATGGGGACCAACACCAGCCTGCCCAAGTGATTTTATCTGGCATGGAAATACTGATGGGTCAGCCTGAGAGGAAATACTTGCTCCGTCCCCGGCAGTGTTGAAGGCTAGGTTGGACACAGGGGCTTGGAGCAAGCTGCTCTAGTGGGAGGTGTCCCTGCCCATGGCAGGGGGTTGGAACTGGATGAGCTTTAAGACCCTTTCCAACCCAAACCATTCTGTGATTCTGTTTATGGGGGGCAGAGAGAGATGGAGGCATGGCAGGAGTTGTGTAAATGTGGTTGTGTTGGTCTACAGAGGGCTACTTCCAATACAGAAAGCTACTTGGAGCTCAGAGTTCAAGTGTAGAAATGGTAGGAAAGCTCCTACTTCTTTCCTGCTGCTCTGCTGAGCAACAGAAAACCCTTGAAAGAAAGAAGAAGCTGGCTTTAAGGGGCAGATTACTGCACATGGTATTTTTGAGACTCCATGGACATCCTTTCAACTCCTGGCAACTTAAGCTGATGTAAAACCTGTCTTGAAGATGTTTGGATTTAGAGGTGTCTGTGCAGGGCAGGACTCATGCATGAAGGACTTGGCAGCTGTGAGGACATTTATTTAACAAGCAGGTAGATGGTGACTTCTCCAATACTTGGAACAAGTCTGTGGTGTCATGTTCACAAGATGATCTTCACCTTGGTCCTCACCTTTAGCACCTCCCTGGCTACTAAATGCCTTCATCAATTGTTAGAAATAAGGGGAAATGCTAATGCCCTTCACCCCACACAGCTGTGAGCTGAGCAGTGGATGTGGTATGAGCAATGGGGTGCAGTGCTTTACATAGAATCATAGAATAGTTAGGGTTGGAAAGAACCTTAAGATCATCCGGTTCCAACCCCTTGCCATGGGCAGGGACACCTCACGCTAAACCATGTCACCCAAGGCTTCGTCCAACCTGGCCTTGAACAGCACCAGGGATGGAGCATTCACAACTTCCATGGGCAACCCATTCCAGTGCCTCACCACCCTCACAGTAAAGAACTTCTTCCTTATATCCAATCTAAACTTCCCCTGTTTAAGTTTGAACTCATCACCCCTTGTCCCATCACTACAGTCCCTAATGAAGAGTCCCTCCTCAGCATCCCTATAGCTCCCCTTCAGATACTGGAAGGCTGCTGTGAGGTCTCCACGCAGCCTTCTCTTCTCCAGGCTGAACAGCCCCAACTTCCTCAGCCTGTCTTCATACAGGAGGTGCTCCAGTCCCCTGATCATCCTCGTGGCCTCCTCTGGACTTGTTCCAACAGTTCCATGTCCTTTTTATGTTGAGGACACCAGAACTGCACACAATGCTCCAGGTGAGGTCTCACAAGAGCAGAGCAGAGGGGCAGGATCACCTCCTTCGACCTGCTGGTCACGCTCCTTTTGATGCAGCCCAGGATACGATTGGCTTTCTGGGCTGCATGTGCACACTGAAGCCGGCTCATGTTCATTTTCTCATCGACCAACACCCCCAAGTCCATCTCCAGGCGGTGTTACTGGTTTGGTGTGTGATTTGTGGTTATACATGCCATTCTAGTTTAATATGGCATTCAGCATCTGGGAAAAACACAAATCCCACCGCCCTCTCCGCATCCCCTTTGCATAATGAACATCTCCCTTCTGTCCCACAGTGGGTCCTGCACATGGTCCTATGTGGGGGCTACGTTACAAGGGTTCCTGTGCCCTCCCACCCAAGGCGTGGAGCTGGGGGCTGGCACCAACTGGGAGCAAAGGCTTTGTGTCTGCTGACCCCAGGGAGGTGACAGCACGAGGGCTGTTTTGCTTTTCCAGCAGGATAACAAACATCATTTCCCTGTTATCTGCAGGGGAGAGCGATCGCTCGGCGTGTTTGCTGGGGAGGAGTGAGGCAAGGTCAGCTCTGTGCCTCGGCTGGCGCTGGGTGCACACGAGGCCAGGAAAGCAGTGTCAGCTCCATGGTGGTGTTCAAACTCATGTGTTCAGTAGAGATTTATCCTCGTTGTCAGAGTTGGTTGGCTGAACTAGGCTGGGGAGCAGAGTGATGTTATGGATGGCCATTGCTGCTCCTCTTGCCTCACTGGGGATGAAAAAGCATCCGCGCAGCCTCTTGCAGAGCCTTGTTCTCTTAAACCAAGCAAACCAATTTATTTCCTTTAACTTTTAGGGACTTTCTGCCTGCATTTACTAGAGGGCAGCGGTAGGGTGGGAATAGCAGGGAATGTTTAAGCAAAGTGAATTTGGGGAATTTGTAATTAAGCAACTTGATCCCAAGGGTTAATGTTTCCCTAACCAGGGGGACAAAGAATATCGCATGACCTAAAGCCCCAGTCGCAACCCAGTGATGCCGCCCAGCTTGGGACTTACGTATTTACAGCAAATGCCTTATCTATAACTGGCATTGGAAGGGAAAAAGAGTAAATAAAGAATATCAGCAGTATTGTATCGCTGACTCTGTGACTCCCTGCAGACCTTGCCTGCCTGCTAATTATTAACTCCCACAAACAGAGCCACTGCAGGACTAAAATACGGTGGTATTTCTCACATTAAAAATGCCCAGTGAATGTCTGACTCTGTTTAAAGAAAGAAATGCCCACAGGTCTTCCTTAGCAACAACCCCGAGCTGCCTCCATTGCTCTTGCTCAAAACCCAGATGGGAAAGTTGCAGCAGAGCCCCATACAAAACCTGCAGTTCCCCCTTCAGGTCATCTTGTGATGCTGTTTTTGTGTCCTGCTGCCTTCCAGCTGCCTTTCTCTCACTGCGTTCTGTGGCTGGGCTGCATTCACAAGGTCCAACTGCTTGTTGGTTCTTGAAAGCAAATGGACTTTAAACCCAACCCCTTGCCATGGGTACAAACAGTTCTGGAGTGTTTCCTGCAGTCTGCGAGCTCAGTCCCTCTACCTGTTAGAAGCTAAAAGGTTGGCTTTAATGTATGTAATGAAAGACAAGCTTCAAAACTGTGCTTTAATAAAGAAATACAAATTACAATCTAAAAACGCACTTTATTGGGCTGCTAATAATGACCGGCGGTGAGGGTGGAGGGGTGAGCAGTATAAGGAGCTCCTGGGAGGGGGCTTGGACACAGCCATCCTCTGTGCGTCCCAGAAATCACATAGAAGACATCTGGAGCATCCTCACTGGGAGCTCGCCCGTCCTCGCTGGGACCAGAGGACTTGGCAGTGAGCAGACCATCACCATTCAGCCTGGCACCCCAGCCCCTGCTCTGGTGAGCTCATGTTTTGTGTGTGTGTGTCTGGGAAATAAACGGGCAGGCACTGAGGGGTTAAAGTTTTGTATTCATGTCAGCAGAACAGAGACTCTTCCCTTCCCCTTCCTCTGCCCTCCCCAGCACCTGGCGATGCCCGGCCAGATCCACACTGGAGTAAGTCAGACACCCAGGAACCTGATTGACGCTGATGTCGCCAGGATGGGAACCTGGCCTCACAAATAACCTTTCCCCTTGAGTGGGAAACAAAACACACCCCCTTGGTTTGGTAACCTGTATGTATGTGCACACGGAGCTCTGTCCCCCCATCATTAGCAGATGTCTTGCATACGAACTGCATTACCTATAAAGTCTGCTTACTCCAAGCAAATGTTTCTCAATCTTTTCTTTTTACTTCAATTTGAAGTGAAAGGTACAGTATAGGATTCAAATGCTTTTGCATTACATGGGTTTCTGGCCACTTGAAAAACCCCACAGAAGAACAACTTCACAAACCTGAAACGCCCGCTGAATTGTTTTGCTGCATTCCATCCTGCCTGATGAACTTCCTTTTGATTTCCTTTCTTTTTGCTTGACATGGCACTTAACTGCTGCTTATTTATTGTTATTTATTTATTAAAAAAGAGTGAAATTCGCATCTCCTGTTTCAGCTCTCACTTCGTGTCAGTTATTTCTACCCTGTGGATGTGTTGCACAGGCAGGAACATCAGGACATTGCCCAACAGGCAGAACTAGCCCAAAGAAAGAAGCGAACCTGAAACGCCGAAGCATGACTTGGTGTTGTCCCAGCTCTTGCCTGCACCAAATTCTGGCTCCAGGGCTGCGGGCAGGAGACATCAGAGGTGACTGACAGAAGGATTCCTAAACCCAGATGTGTCACCGGCCTGCTCGCTGCCACCTCAATGGCACCTCTGACTTTTCTTTGGCTCAAAGATTTAACGTTAAGGCAAAAATAAGACACAGTGTAGAAGCTCCATCAAATCTTTGGCACAACAGCAACAACAACAACAACAAATTACTGTACACATGAGCTGAGAGGGTAACATTTCCCAGTTAAGCAAAGGGAAAAGTGCTAAATAAATTGCACGTACTAAAAGGTGGCTGGCTTAACAACAATAAGAAGCATCCCTGTCCTTGTTTGGTTTTTGTTTCCTTCTTTTCCTTTTTTCCTTTCTGTTCCAGAGATTAAGAAAGTTCCTTGGCCAACTGTCAGCTCGAAAAGGGGTTTCAGCAAAAATGCTGCTTGCAGTCTTCATCTGGATCGTGCAACCTTTGCCAAGAACAGATGTAACTCTGGCTGGGAAGCTCTTCTGGATCCTCCCCTCCTTGTTATTACTCCTGGAAAGAGAAAGATGCACCATCAGAACAGTGAACACATGGTGTCCTGGTGGCTCCTTGCACCAACGATCACCATTGGGGTGTCCTTGGGGACCATTGGCCATGGGTATGAAGACCTTTAAGAGTTGGGCTTGCAGAGTAACCCCCTGTAGGTGCCGCAACAGTGGCCAGAGCCCACAGAGAGCAGAAGGACTAGCAAAGAGAAGGGTGAGGAAGGCTTAGGGTGGAAATACAAGGTGTGGGCTGCAGCTCCTGCCACAATTAGAAATGATGGCAAATACCTGCTTTTGACAAGACCTGCAGATTTTTGGGGTCTATTTTCAGCTTCAGAAGCCGATTTTAGAAAGCAAAGGGGATTTGTGCAGGAGATGGGGTTTATGTCTGTATTTTAGTTATCCCATTCACTATCCCGCATGTATGGCTTCTCAGCCTAAAGGACTGCAACCTGCTCCTTGTGTCTGTGATCCCACTGCAAGTCATGGCTGTGGCAGATGTACTGGGATAACAGGATTTGGCTAGAGAGTATTATGGCCACATCCATTGGAAAACACACAACTCCAAAGCACAGAAGCTCCAGGCAGGGAAAAACCTCATCTAAGTCCCTTTTAACATTAAAATAAGCTCTGTGAATATCCCACAAACAGTCGTTAGTGTAGTTCCTCAGGGCCTGCTCTTTCATGAGATCACATCTCTGTTGTCCAAACTGCCTTCATCACGTGGGCTCCTAAATCCTTCTTTAAGTAAGTTAGAATTAGAAACTTGGAAACGAGATCCCATTTGTGGAGTCCAACCACTGTTTCTCGCTTTTTGCCAGTGGATTTAAGAGCCCTTCAGGGTGCACTACAACCTCTGAAGGTCCTTTGGACACAGTCATCAATTCCCTGGATAGACCAGCCATCCTTCTGACAACCTCAGAAAGGTCAAACTCCTTAAAGCTTGGCCTGAAAAACACGTTTTCCTGAATCTGTTTTGTTTCTGTACTGCCTCTTCTTTTCTATTATTAGATACAGTAACATTAAGGTATAAAATATTACTGACTGATGCCTATTTTATGGTTTTATTTATTTGATTACTATCATTAGGGAGATCAACCACCACAGCTGATCATCCGTGCCAAGCTAAGGGGCAGAGAGGCCCAAAATCCACCTTGCCATCCCTTCCTGCACAGTACAGACCTGGGAAGCACAGGATTTCCCCAGGACCATCAGGATTTCACTCAATAAGAGCTCCAAAAGGGCCTAGGTCAACCTCCATGCAAGAAATGCAGGTCTCTGCTGGACCCTGGATCCTGGAGTTGGGGTCAACACATCTGGATACATGGAGGAGGTTTTGGCCATTCAAGTCTGCTGAAGGACAGGATGGAGCCATGGGCTGGCTGCATCCCAGCACATCCCAGCAATAACAAAGTCCCAGTGCAAATTGGTTCCTCTCCTGCGTAAGCAATAATGAACTCTTCACATCTGGCACACACCAAACCTGAAAACAGAGCTCATTATTGCAATTATTATCAATAAGGAGGCACCTCTGCTGACTGTAAGACACTACTTAGTGCTGTGTGAAGCAGGAGAACATATGAACTATTGCCCTAATTCACAGCTTTAATTGGGATTTGGGATTTTGAATAAATGAGGTTTAGATAGGAGAACAACAAACAGCCTTGTGTATCGCAAATGTTTCTGTTTCTGTTTGGAGACCCCTGAAATCATTTTCCAACAATAAATAATATATATTAATAAGCTGTAATAGAAAAAGTCAGTGCTTTAATTTATCCCACATGGAAAGAAATGTAAAAGAAGAAAAAGGAGGGAAGAAATGACCACTCTCATTAATATTAAAAGACAGTAGAGAGACAAATCCTCCCTGTTCCCATCTGGAACAGCAGTCCTAGCAAGAAAAACCTTTTCCACGGCAGGAATGAACTACCCAGCAATAGCAGCCTTATGCCCTAAGCCAAAGCCATCGGAATCACAAGGCGCCTGGTCCCCTCTCTTGTGCCTCTGGTGCTCTTTAAAGTGCTGAACAAATAGGACCTGAACTGCAGTTAACACCTCCTGCATTCATTCAGTGAGACCCTACCCTTTAGCTCAAGGTGCTCAATGCTGATAAAAAGCATTTTGGGAAGCAGGATGCATTTAGGAAGAGGAGCCTCAGTGGCAGGTCTCTGCTCTGAAGTCTTTGCAATTGGGGAAGATCATCCATGGAGGCGCAAGAGCGAATCTGTACAAACCAGCCAAGGGCGGGTAAGGGCAACCTTCCAGGCAGATGAAATGGAAAGGGAATGGAGAAATCCCTCTGCAACACGAGATGGAGCTCAGCAGACCTTGCTGCCATGTTCAATGGGTCCCAGGGCTCTGCCCAGTGCCGGCCATGGGTTATGTTAGGTGGAAACAGGCTCCTTTCTTTCCCCCTCCACCCTTTTCCACTCCAGCCAGGAGTGTTGAAGACAGATTTATTAACCAGGGTCTGCTTTAAACTAATAATATCAGAAGTCCCATGGCTCTTGAATTTGACAACTGGCCCAATGACCTTGGTGAGTTTGCAGCATCCCGGAGCATTTCAACCTCTATAAATCAAAGCACTTCTGGAATTGAGTCAGCCTTTGTTCCAGGGCTTCTCCTGTCTCTTCTACTCACATTTTCCTTTTGCTGTAGTTACCTGATATCTGTGGGGTGGATCTTACCCTATTCTTGGTAATACCCTCGCTACAAAGGGAGCGGAGCCTACGATGGGACCCTGTTCCATGCCCCAGCCTTTGCATGCTGCAATGTGGCTGCTCCAACACCCCTTTTAAATCAAAGAGGGTTTTGGGGTGCTGTCACGCAACAGTGGGGTCCCACATCACACCCCTTTTGCAAGGAAAAGCTTTCAGCCCTTCTCTTTGGGGTACCGATGCTCAATCCCCAAATGGGCCAACACAGGGTGTGCAGTGCCCTCAGGGAAGCATGTAGCTGATGCTGCCTCCCTGCCCAGCATTGGATGAACACAGAATCACAGAACAGTTAGGGTTGGAAAGGGCTCTATCATGAGCCCTTAGCCTCACACTCATGTCCCATTTGCAATTGTTGTTTCAGATTGCAGGGACATATAAAACACAAAGAATAAGCACAGGAATCCGCTACAGCTCTTACACAACCTCACTATTGCCCCACCATCTTATTTTTAAGCAGGTCTGTTCCCCGGGCGTGGAATCCTTCAGGCAGCACAGGGCAGGGATAACCCATGGCCAGGCGGATCAGGCCCCCCCAGTAGGGATGCTGCCATCCCACTGTCCTGCAGGCAGATGGACGGCTCCAAAGCGGGACGCTGCTCTCCTGTGGTCCAGCTCCTCCCCGGGGCCCATGGAGCTGGCGGCCGTGGGGAAGCAGACTGGCTGGCTGCCCGCTCGCGCCTGCAAGTCCTAGCAGGGAAATGAAGCTATTTTTAAAGAGGAACCTCTGCTAAGTCGAACTGCAGGGAAAGGGAGCTCGAACCTCATTACCAGACCCCCCTCTCCCCACACAGGACGGGAAAGAAACGCCGTGCAGATCATCAAGACTTTTTACTGTGCTGGCTCCAAATATGTTCTAATAATCAATATCAGATGATCAATAAGAGCAAGCCCCGGCAGCCAGGATCATCTGCTCAAGCCAGGGGGTGGGAGCTGTGGCTTTATCTCTGGGCTCTGTCTAAATAAATCACGAGCCATGATACCCTGTTAGTGAAAAAATATGCTCCAGGCGAACGGTTTCAGTGCCATACAAATCAAGCCTGCCACTTCCATTTCTCATCTATAACATAAAACCTGGTCACTCCTGCAAGTAAATATGCCTCCAGAAAGCCCTCCTTTGAATTTTCCAACGGGAATAAGTGTTACCTACAGCGGGAGCTCTGCTTTTAGCAAAGTGGCAACGAGTCAGCATCAAGGCATGGCAGAACACCACAATAACTGTTTTATATAATGCAATAATTACATACATAGCGCGAGCCCTTTTAGCGCAACCAACAGAATGGCTTTTCATTCCATATACGCTCCTCTATCATTTAATTATCAGGGAATACATATGTATATATAAAGAGCATTTTTAATGTTTAATTCCTTGCGTCTGTGCGCATCCACACACACAGGCACCAACCCAAGAAACTAAATTCCAGCCGAAGACTTTTATTGAGCTCCAACTGCTCGCCTGTTATTCATAACCCAGTTTCCTCTCTCACAAAGAGACCTTTAGCATGGTTTGGGGTTTTTTTTTTCTTTGCAGTGTGTGTGTGTGTTATTTTTTTTCCCTTCTGCCTCGCTAACAGCTGCTCGCAGTGTTGTATCCTGAGTGATGATGAGGTTCTGAAAGTGTTTTTTTGGAACAGATGGCCAGGAGAGAGCTGGGGAATGTGCCAGCAGCGAGCTGGGGAATGCGCCAAGTCCTGCAGTGACTGAGTACTCCGGGTTCCAGCTCGCGTGCCTTTCCCCTGCCCTCTGCCCCAAGTGGCGCCAGCAGGACTTCCCAGCTCGCGCTCCGAACATCTGGAGTCTGCGACTGCCAGAAGAGCCTGGACGGGGGGAGGATGAGGAGGAAAAAATCCCTCACCCGTCGCTCCCTGCTCCGGCTTAGCTCCCATGGCCACGGCGATGTTGCTGCCTAGCACGGGGGCTAAGCAAAGGCAAACAGGGGAGAGGGGAAGGCAAATAAACTGAACCTTGCCATGGGAGACTGGGGTGGGCTTTTTAGCACCTGGGGGGGGGGGTCTGTTCAGTGCTGGGGGTGTTTTATAAGGGTATTAGCAGTCGGATCCCGCTCTGTGAAGGGCTGTGGTTGTGCTGCCTGGATCCCGTGGGATGTGGGGGGCTGCGGCACACAGCTGTGCACCCACAAAAATACTGGTGTCTAGGGAGAGCACCCGGCCACGCACCCTGATCCTACCCCAAGCCATCGCGCTGCCTTCCTGCAGGGCACCAGAGTCTGGGTCTGCTGGGAATAGGCTATAAAAGAGTGTGCAAAGAGCAGGCTGGACCCAAACCCCCACAAAATCTGTGCGAGGCTTTCAGGCAACCTCCTGCCACTCAGGATCATGTCCCATGCAGAAACGGGGTACACCAGGGATGAAGAAACTTGAATGCCCCTTTCTGAGCCACATCCTTCCCCTTGTGCGTCCTCTGTGCTGCTGGAGGATACTCCTGCCTAGAGCCAAAGGCAGGTCCCCCCCTCTTCCCAGGACATCAGTGTGGCCCCAGCAGGGTTCAGGGCTCTGCTGAGGGTGCCACAACCCACATCTCCAATGTGGCACGACTCCTGCAAGCATGGTGAAGGGCAAAGTGTAGTTCAGATCACTTGTATAATCAAGCCAAAGGAATCCTTAAAAAATGAAGACTATCATCAGAATTCACCACCCCCCATGCAGCTTTTGGTTTTGAAAGGAAAAGGCATTTGAAGCCCTTCAATTACCCCCTTTGCTGCTTATAAATGAGATCTCCCATCACCAAACACCCTCGGTCAAGTCTCAGTTGCAACAACTAAAATCACCGTATAACTATAGTTAGGGCTGGAAGGGAGGGCTTATTCTCCCCCTGGTCAAGTTTGAAAGGCTAAAGCCAACTTTTCTATTTAATAAAATGGAGTGGAAAGAGGGGGAAAAACCACCCCTTTATGCTTCATATTGCAACAGCAAAGTCTGAACAACAACCTAACGTTAAGGACAACAGATAATCCGCCCTCAAAAACAAAGCAAAAGGAGACGCACGATCCAGCAAAGGCAACATCTGGAGCCCCTGCCTGCCAAAACAAACTCCAACCAGCTACTTTTTAGTGTGAAAAGCTCACAGTGCCACAGCACATTGCAATCAGGGAGCTGAGAGAGTGAGTGATAAAGGCAGAGACACAATAAAATGGAGATGACAGGAGATAAGGGTGCTGTGGACCCAGCGGTAGAGCTCAAGGAGCAGAGGTTTATGCTCGGGCTTGCTGTGATACTTTTTAAGAGAGATTAAAAAAGGAAACCCCTGAAACAACACCACCACAAACACAACAACCACCCCAAGGTCGGTAACTCGGAGAAACTGCTCAGTGAGCAGTGGTTTGGGAGAACTGATTAAAAACACACACTGCTTAGTAAAAACGTGACTATTTCCAAATGAATGAGGGCACGGTGATTTGGGGCCAAGGCATTGCATCCTCATTCAGCTGCCCGTGTGAGACCCCCCAAGAGAGACATCCCTTCATCACCTGACATCCAGAGCCTGGATCTTCCCTGCACAGCCATCGTGGATCTGTGACTTCCCTCCCTTGTGCTCATGATGCCATTGAGTTGCTTGGCTCAAGGAGAAAGGGAGATACCAAGATGAGTTCTCCCAGCACAGGCTTTGCATCCCCACTCCCGCCTACTGGGAATTACTACTGGGTTTGGTACGTACCGTGTTTGGGTTCCTCACCAGCTGAGTGTGCTCTTGCAATCACCTGAGCAAATACAGCTGGAGATAAAATCACACCTATCAGCCAGGGGAATCCACAGAATGCCCTAAACTTGGATTTTCCCAAGCAGCAGAAGTACATTTGCAAGACACATTCCAGAAAGAAAAACAAGGCAGAGCAGGGACTGAGACCCTGCCTCAGGTACAAAGCCCAGCTTTCATTTTCGGATAGGGCCTCTGGGGAAGGGTTAAGGTGGGTGTCCTTCAAGAACATGGAGATAAGGCAGATTTTGTCCTAGTGATGCTGTATCTGTGTGCCAGTGGTGGCCCATTGGGAGGCAGGATGTGCCTATTAGAGTTTCATTGCTCGAATGGGTTTGGGGCTTTTGTCCATGCATATGCTCCAGAGCAAACTTTAGAGAACAAATGCCATAAATGGAAGGCTTTTAATTCTTAATTTAATTTTTTTTTCATTAAGGATTGATCCAGCCCTAACCCTCAGATGTGAACTCTCCGAGATTTGGAGCCGTTTGAAATCTGGCTCTGCGTTTTGTCTTCAAGCTTTCTTTGGTTTACATAAGCCAGGATAATGAGTCTCAGCCCACTGGGCACTCAAAGCCTGAAGACCCACTCAGAAATCTACTGAAGCCCCCAAAGGAATGCTCACCCTCTTCTTCTCTTCTGTCTTGACTTGGGGAGATGACTCAAGACTCTACTAGCAATCTGCTGAAGCCCCAGGAAGGATGCTTGTCCTCTTCTATCTTGGCCTGGGGGGGACCCAAGACCCAACTCTCACCTTGCCCTAGGGTTAGTGGCATCACATCAGCGTCCCTAGGACACCACTGCTTGTGGCACTATGAACCCCACAATGAACCCCAAATTCTGGGCCATGCCCAGGAGCTCCACATGCACTTCCCAGTTTCACCTAGTGATGTTGTCTGTGGTCAAGCAGTGTTGCATCTCTGCCTGGCACTGCTGCCCCAGGGTCATAAATACAGGCCATGACAGTGAGAGGAAGCGCCAGAGAGTGTGCTATTGTGCTTATTTATAAACTAAATTGTTGTAGGATGATTTGTTGGGCTAAAGAGGACAAAAAGTGAGGAAACCTGCCCGAATTGGAGGCAGATCTTAATGACACTGGGGAAGGAGCCTGCTCCCCGGCTCAGCTGCCCATTCATCCATTAAAATCCTGCTGATTTATTATCCCGCCTGACAAGCAAGCCCAGAATGCAGGGGGAAGTTCAATTCAAGTTTACAAAACTCTTTTTGTCATAAAAGCCTGAACAAAGACATCAATCACTCCTTTAATTCACCCATGTCACTCTCCGAGAGGAAAACTGGCAGAGCGCTCCGCTTCCTCCTCCTGCCGCTTGACGATGATTTCACCTAATTGGTTCAGTGTTAAGTAACCTAAAGGAATGTGGGGCATAATTAGATTTAACGTTGTTTCCTCAAGATACCCACATGTCCTTCAGGTCATACATCTTACTAATGTGTTTATACATACAACGTCTCCATTAGCTACTTTTTTGTTGTCGTCGGGGCGATTTTTCTCGGAGATAAGTGTTAGATTAAACAAAACAGAAAACACAGGAGGCGACCGTGTTTTTATGGGCTCCAAAAGGCAGCTCAAGGTTGGTTTGGTTTAACAAGTAACAGCCCCAAGATGACTCTAATAGGATCACGCTCATGTTTAAACACACGATGGGCCACTAACGAGAGGAAGAGCCCGGCGCAGAGGACAGGGAGGAGAGAAAAGCTTTTGATTAGAGAGGAATGCAGTTATTACAAGATCAGACAGATGGAGGAGAAAAAGCAAGAGGGAAAGGCAAGGGATGAAAAAACCCAGGAAATATCCAAGAGATTGGGAAAGGAAGGAACCCCCTTTGGATTCCTCCTTTTTTTTCCCCGCTTTTGTAACTTTTCCTGTTATTTGGGGGGCGTTGGGGGAGGCTGTAACATACCTTCCTTTTTTTAGATCTTCCTTCTGCTTGTAAGGTCCTAGTGCACTGCTCCACGCATTCAGAGAAGCTCATGTTACTGTGGTCAGCACTGTAATCCAGGTCTGCTAGTCTGGCCAGGGAAAGGATATAGTTACAGGCTATTCTCAAGATGGCCAGTTTGGACAACTTTTGACCATAAGAATAGCAGGGAACCTAGAAAGGGTAACAGGGAAAAAAAGAAGAATAAATTAAAAATTAGGACAGATAAACAAAATATCTTGCTTGAAGCATGGCAAAACAACTGTAGGTTATTTTCTTAGCAGTTTTTAACATAAATAGGAACTCCAGCGATAAAAGGCCATATGGTCCCAACAGGTTTTTAAGAAGAACTCCCCCACTGCTCTCCATGGGGATGAAAGCAGCACGAAGCCTCTTGATTTCAGCAGGGCAGTTCTGCTTAAAATGTGATGGCAGGATACGGCCTGGGATGTCTGCCTGCTGCTCAGGCTGCTTCTCAGAGGCCCTGTTTGTCTCAGGAATCTGCAATCCCCATGCCATCCAGTTATTCATCTTGAGTAACTTACTCCCTGCAAGTAGCTCCAATGCCATTGCAGGTCTTGCAGAATAAGGCACTAAGGGGGGGTATGAGCAAATATATCACAACCTGGTGTTTTTGTGCTCAAACAGCAGCAATCATGACTTCCAGCCCATGCAAAACCACAATGCTGTTGTAGGAGCAGGATCTGGTGGCTGTAATTCCTACCTGCCGAAACACCCCATCATGGTACTTCACCTCCCCGATCAGAGTCTGGTTCAGGGCTCTGGCCATATCTGATGCAATTTATTTCTTTACCCTTGAAGGTTCCTAGTGTAATGTGAAGCATTCAGACAATTCCAACTAAACAGTGTGTGCCTAAATAACTGAGCAGCATACATTTCCTGCTGTACAGGGTTTGACTGCTTTCCCATCGTGACGCACCAAAGCCCTACGTATAGGCTCAATTTTGCACACACAACTTCAACGTGTCCAGCTTAAAGAGGGATCTTCCTCTGAGTTCAATAGGCCCGGGGCCCTGCTTGCTAGTTTGCAAAATTGCTAAAGGTCATTCAGCCTTTAACGCACAGGGGCCTATCGCCTACGGGAAACTGGAGCCGGGCATTTATCTGAAATCCATCCTAGCCACTCGTGTTGTCTGACCGCCCGTCAATCCTAAGTTTTCATACTGCATCAATCACCGGAATACCGCAGTGTCCCTCTACCATCTGCCTCCGTACCAGTCTCCATCCTCCTCATCCCTCGAGGGTGTCAATAGGGTTGGAGAGTTTTTAATGCTTCTTGCCATGCCCATGCCTCAGCTTCTCTTTTCTCCAATACGCTCCTCAGGTATTCCGCCTGGCTTCAGCTAACCTCAGCTAGATGTGCCTTCCCCGTATCCCACAACCCATGATAGATGCTTTTTGCCCATGAATTTAGTCTGATAAGCTGAACCCCTGCCAATTTTGAGCACCCACAACATTCTTTTGCAAAGTTTGCTCATGTTGAACTTGGTTCCTACAGTCTTCACCTGAAGCCCCCCAGATCCTGCACCTGAATAGAGGACAATAGACTCATTCACCTCTATTGTAACACACATTTTTTGTCCTCCACCATCCCTTCAGCGTCTTTTCCAGGAGAAAAAGATCAAACCACCGTAGCAGATGGGTGTGTGGAAGACATCCCATATCTCTGATGGCCTTTGCTGCTCTTCCCTGAACTTTTGCTAGTCCTTTTGGAGCTGAGAGGATCAGAACAATGCATGGTATTCATGTCGTGGGTGCTCTGTGGATGCATCTATCTAATAGATGCTATGTTCTCTTTTTTGTTTAATAGTCCTTTATTCATAACTCCTGACCTGATTTGTGACCACCGCCAGGCATTGACATGAGACTTCTGTTGAACCATCTATAGAAACCCTGATGTCTCTCTTCTCTGAGATACTGGTCAGCTCGGGGTCTGTCACTGCATATGTGGAATCTGTTTTTTTCCCCATATGCATCACTTTATCTACATTGTATTTATTTAATCTGCCATATTATTATTACCTAGTCACTCACAGCCATAAAGTCCCTCTACAATTCTTATCTCTGCTACCTTTAGCAAATAGCAGCACCTTTTGGTGGAGTATTGCCAGCAAACTTCCCATTGCACTGCTCACCCACCTTTCCAGGTCATTTGCAAACACACTCAGCAGCACAGCTCACACCGTTTCAGGCAGTGGGACTTCAGAGATCTCCAACCCAACTCCCTGCTTGAAGCAGCACTAAGATCAGAGTAAGACCTCAGTTTGTCTACTCATGAGTTCTCTCCCTGTGGGAACAAGCCCTTTTCCCCTTCCCCTCCATCCCTTGCCTGTCCACCAATCACTAACCCACACTCCTGTCCAAGATGCTCAGTTTCTTCAAGCACTCCTAGGGAGGAGCTCTGCCATAATACTTATGGAAATCCAAACCAACTACAATTGGTTGGATCATCCTTATTCACAGGGATTTTAACACGACACTATGGGCCAATTGGCTTGTATGCTACAGCCGAGGTGCCCACCAGTATCCAACCTTTCCAGAAGCAAGCCAAAAAGCCTCAAAGGGTCTTTTGTTTTATACATACAATGTGCTACTGATACCCCTGATGAGGCAATGAATCATAGAATAGTTTGGAAGGGACCTTTGGAGGTCACCTAGTCCAACCCCTCCCTGCAGTGAGCAGGGAATCTATTTATTCCCTGGGAATACCCAGTGTCACTGCTGCATTTTCCTCAGGTGGCAGCTGCACAAAGCAAAAACTCTGCTGGTAACACCAACCCAAAAGGAACAGAGCCACTTCCATGTCCCTCCTGCTGGAAACATCACTATGTGTCCCATGGGATTCAAGATACACCCTGTAAGACCCTCTTTCCAAAGCTGGCAGTCAAGGAAAAGGCAAAGCTGAGTGCTGTCCCCATCTCTCTATAGTGAATCAGTGGGGTGGCTGGAAATGGCTGGAGTCCATTTCCATGGACATGCTGGAAAAGGGCACAAAGGGCCCCTTTTTGACAGACAAAATCTCTCTCTAAATCCTCATCTTCACTTCTTCCGCAGCACGATGCACGCACCAACTGTGCTTGCCCTCAGACCGTAATACCTGGCCCCCAGATGCAACAAACTCAGAGTTATTTTGAAAGCAAGAGCTCCAGGCCGCAGAAACTCCCAGTGTAACAGTGGAGATCCCAGATCAAACAGCAGCGTGAAAAGAACAAAGCAAGATGGAAACTGAAATGGAAGAATTCAGTGAAATGTGGGAATAATTTCAGAATTAGAGCAAGAAGGAAGTTAAATCGAGTGGAAGGAAAATAGACCACGAAATCCTTGATGCTGATGCACAGACGCTGTCCAGTTACAACACAAGAAGGCAAAAGTCTTTTTTTCCTCATCTGTTTTGCTCTTTTTTTGTGTGTGTTTTAAAAAAAAAACCACCCCAAAACAACCCAAAACCAAGAAGAAGGAACAAAATAAAACACAAACTGTTCTGTGGGACGCTCGCTACTAATTGTGAGAAAGATCTCAGTGCTAACACAGCTGACAAAGCCCTTGCCTGGGAATACACAACACTCTTCCAACATGCTCCAGCAAAGTCCAAACTGGAGCTGCCCCATGCATCCATGGGAAGAGGTTCACCTTGAGCAGCTCAGATAGCATCGTGATGGGTGCGGGGCACCGACATCAGGAGATAAGAGTTTTGCCATGGTTACAGTGTTAGAATAACTATTTCATCTGAACCCTCCCTGTCTTGGCTCAGCTCCTGCCATTTTAATGTTTCCTTTTGAATTAAACATGGGAAATTGAGAGAGGAATGAGCCACTTAGTTCAGATCCAGATCCAAAGCTTCCCCAAGCAGGGGGTGGTGTAAGAAAGTGAACTTTGATTTTATCCCTTCTTTACTATAAAGCCAATAGGGAAGAGGATATAGATTTGCACAAGCTGGAGTGAAGGGTATCGATGACACACCTGGATGCCAAGAGTCTTCAACATCCAACCCAAACCAAAGCAAGCATCTCAGAAATAGGAAAAATGCCTGATGCTGGTGTGGCCACGCAGGTGTAACCCTCCCAGCTTCCATGGTACACAGATTTTCATCACGAGGTAATGTGAGCAGGCATCCATCGCACTCCTGGTGAGTACCAAGCCCTTTCCTTCCACCACCTTCTTGCTCATCACACCTGAAATGAACAGACACCAGTGCTTTGGTGGGAGAGCTGTGAAGACAGGAGCTGAGCAGATCCATTCAGAGCCCAAGGGAAGCAGGGGAGAGCTCAAGTTCCCATGCAGTTAATGACAATCCCTTATCTGACCCCACTGTTTTCTGCCGAGCGGCAGCGCAGCTCACCATCTATCCTGCAATATTTGCAGTGATTAAAAGGAATTAGGAAGGAACTGCAACTGAAATTTCACACTGATCCGAAGGAATGCAGCTGTCTGCTAGAAAGCAAAGCATACGGGCACCATCCTCAGCGTTGGGAGATCAGTATAATAGTGGGCTGGGAGCAGCAGCAGCTAGGGCTTCAGCCAAAGGATGTCTGTTGGTTGTGTCTGAGAAGGGCTCTGCAGAGTCTCACCCGTCTTATCAGTGATCCCCAGGCTGGCAGGGGCTGGAGATGAATGCTCTTGAGACATATTCCTGTGCAGAAGAGTCCTTCTTTGGTAGGAAGGCAGAACGGGATGTGACCTAGCAGGTCTTTTCTATCCTTGCCATTTGTGATTTAGAGGCAGCACGCTTGGAAGACTGAAGATGATCCCTTGAAGTTCATGGGAAGACTGCTGCACATTTGACTGGAGCAGCGCTCAGCCCACAGCCAGCCCTCTCGAGGGTCACTGTTATCCACTAGTGACATGGTCTTGGGGTTTATTCACACCAGGACACAGGAAAGAAGACAGTGGGATAAGGCTGGGGAACAACTAGAGAAAAAGATGGCTGAGAGGGTAAAATAACCACCCTGGCCATGCAAGGATGCAGGGTATGTTCACCATGACAGGTCCATGGGGAACAACCAGGGGCATACCACGGACTTTAGAAGCATTAAGCCAATTCGCACCACTGAGCTGTTGGCTGGGTAGCTCTGTCTTTATCAGTAAGACACAATTTCTACGTCCACTCTGCATGAGTATGTTGGAACAAAGAAGAGTGTTGGGTGCTGGGGGTCCAGACCTCTCTGTTGCTGGAAACAGGACTTTGCAGCACAGACTTGCACAGATCCCTTCCACATGAAGGTCACATAGGGCAGAATAGGCCCTCCTGGGTAAAGCAGGGAAGACGGGGTGGCTCCAAGACAGAGAAACGCCTGTGTTTGCGACACAGCATAAGCTAAGCCCTCCTGAGAGTTAGCTCCTTCCCAACATGCCGTATTTAAGCTGCTGAATTTACCTGTCTGCTAATCCATCTGGTTTATTTTTATGCTGGGAGTTAAAACACATCAGCCTCCCCTCTCAGGAGAGCATCTGGCTGCCTCTTCCCTGCATCTGAACACCATAGAACTGCACTGTCTCATTGTCTGTGCTGTGCCTCCTGCCAAAAATGTTTCCAGAAGGTTCATACAAATGTCCAGTGCTTAATAGTTCTGGCTCTCATACATCTCTCCTTCCACTCCAGAGTGAGTCAGATGTTTCCTGGGGTTAAGGCACCGCAGGGGAAAGGCAACAGGGCTGCTGGTGTTTCCTGTGCACAGGGGAAACCTTCCTCTCACCACCTAAGGTATCTCCATGGCTGGTGTATGAACTACTGTGTGGAGAAGGGGAAGTTGTGGATGCCCCATCACTGGACGTGATAAGGGCTAGATGGGGCTTAGAGCAACCTAGTCTAGTGAAAGATGTCCCTGCCCATAGTGTGGGGTTGGAACTGGATGAGCTTTAAGGGTCCCTTCCAACTCAAACCAGTCTGTGATTCTATCAGCCTGAAGGCCTTGTCCAGAAGATCATTGTCTGTGTTAACATTGTGGAGCGTGTTTGGAAAGGGTTTGGATCCAGCCGTTTTCTTTCCACCCAGTTCTGGATGGAGAAGTTCCTACCTCTTGGGGGACCCACTGGTTGATGGGCTAGTTGGTGTGTTCAGATTCACCAGCAAGGGACTTGGCTTCCCTACCTTGCTCCTTACAGCTACACACCCCGAGTCTTCCTAACATCAAGGATGGGATATGATGATTTACACACTTTTGTTTGATGGGAAAGCCTGCAAGCGTTACTGGGATGTCCTTTCCCAGTCCTGCCAGACCCCTTCAGTACAGTTGGTTACCAGTGAGTGGATATGGTGATTGCAGTAATGGCATCATGGCATCCATGGCGTGACTGAACTTAGGACCCAGAAGAACCACAATGAGCCACCAAGCAACTTGCAGCTTAGCTGCCTGCAATACTACTCCCAGAAGCTGCTGAATGGCCCTGGTCCCTAAACACCCTTCCTCCTGCCCATGGCACAGCAGCAGTCAGCTTCCACCGATGGCTCCTCCATGCCACTGGTGCTCACTACACCAAACTGGACCTCTGGGGCAGCACAACACGGGTTTGAGCCCAGCAAGGCCAGATCCTGCTTTGTGGATGGTCTTCATCTTCAGCTAGATGCTCAGAGCCCTGTTCAACCTGGCCTTGAACACTGCTAGGGATGAGGCATCTACCACCTCTCTGGGCAACTTGTGCCAGTGCCTCACCACCCTCATAGTAAAGAATTTCTTCCTTATATCTAGTCTAAATCTACCTTCTTTTAGTTTAAACCATTACTCCTTGTCCTATCACAACAAGCCCTACTAAAAAGTCCCTCCCCATCTTTCTTATAAGCCCCTATAAGTACTGAAAGTCTGCAATGAGGTCTCCCTGAAGCCTTCTCTTCTCCAGGCTGAACAAGCCCAGCTCTCTCAGCCTTTCCTCATAGAGGTGCTCCATCCCTCTGATCACTTGTGTGGCCCTCACTCCTCTGGACCCTCTCCAACAGCTCCATGTCTTTCCCATGCTGACGTCTCCAGAGCTGGATGCAGTACTCCAGGTGGGGTCTCACCAGAACAGAGTTGAGGGGCACAATCACCTCCCTCAACCATCACTGTGTCAATTGCTCCTCTATTCCTGCCAGCGATAGCAGCTATTTCATACCAGGGGCATGTGGGGCTTTTGTTTCTCTGCCACCAGGCTGCAGCGGTGGGAAGGGGCAGCCTTGCTCTAGCCAAGCAATCACAGCAGCTTCAAAGCAAGCCTCATCCCTGCCCCGCCACAGGCAGCAGAGCATCCAGCCAGGGACCAAACCTAGCTTCCAAATGCCAACAGGAACAAAAGCAGCATCGCTCAGGCAGGAGAACTAGTCCCGACCCAGGCGCCTTTGCCTCTTGGGTGGGTCCAGGCTGTCAAATAACCTAGCTCCCGGTTCCCTCCCTGCTCCTGGCTCCCCCATCGCTCACATTGCAAAAACATGAGTTCACTCCTTGGAGCGAATGAATTGGCTTCCTCCAAACAAAACCTAGGTGTGGTGCTGGGTGAGTTCACCCCAGGGATCTCTTCCAAATGGCAGTCTGGTTAATGCTGCCCCAGCACTGGCTCTGCTCCATTTTGGACAGTCCTCCTGCACTATCCCCGGACGTTTTGCACCGTCAAAGCCTCCTGCAGATCCTCGGGGCATGCAACACACACTCTCAGTATCATGCATGAAAAATACCACGTTGCTGGGCTGCAGCAAAGCTCTTATTGCAGGCTCTTTGAACCACCTCCCAGAATAAATCACTACACAAAGGGCTACTGCAGTATCACAGGAGAAACCCCAGGGCATCTCCTCTAGAAGGGGCTACCCTCAAGCACTATAGTGGGGAAACACTTTGAGTGACACTTTAGTAGTGGTCACCATATCTGAGGTCCGATGGGTCCAATTCACCTGGGGAATAGGACAACAAGCTCCACTGTAGCTAGTGGCATTACACCAGTTTTGTCTTGGTGTTCTTTAGTCACCAGCCACTGCTGGACACCACAGGGGTTTCCGCTCCCTTTCTATCACTGCTTAGACTCAGGAGCTGCCCCAAGCCCAGCTCAAGGAACTCAACTCTCCTGCAGCACAGACATGGCTCTGCTTGCATCCCCGCATCCCTGCTTGGCACAAGGGACAGTGCAAACTGGGACCGGGGTGGGATATATCACTTTGTGAAGACACATGGCATGGACCCAAGGAGGTGCAGGAAGGGAAACAAAGAGCCTGAGGGAATCTGCTGCGAGCTACCATAAAGTGTCCCACCTCCCCACCACAGCCCGGAGAGGAATTTGAGAGCGGATTAAGGCAGGGAGCGGAGGCTTGATTCAAAGCCCGACGGAGAAAAGCAGGCTCTTTCCTCTGATTTCAGCAGGAGCCGTAAGAAAACACAGAGGTTAACTCGGGGTGGCTGCAGCAGGCACAGCAAATACCTCCTGACAGGAGCGGGATTTGTAGCAGAGGATAAAATCAGTTAGGCAGTGGCCAGGGGAGCAAACAAACCCCATTCTTGATGACACACAGGCATTGTTTTCAGGATTTTTGTCCTTTTGTCTGGTTTCTCCCTTATTTTCTCTCCCCTCGTGTTGCCTCGGGCCAGTATTTTGTCATCTTCTTTAGCTGTTAAACCACAGTGCCACTCAGTTCTTCCCCAACCAGGCTCTAAATAATCCTAAGCATCACTCTGGGCTAGCTGAAACCACCGAGATGCTCCAGTTAACACTGTGCTGTTTGATGACGACGTACAGCGGTGGCACCACGCATTGTAAGCAACACGTGGAGGATGCTCCAACTCTCCTGAAGCCCAGCAGCATCTCCCCAACTGCCACCGTGGAGCAGAGTCAAACCTTCCTGCTGTCACCCCCAAGGAGCTCACTGGGAGGTTGGTCTGAAGGAGCTGTGTTTGAAGGCATCATAGGGCTTCCTGCTGGTGGGATCATTGGGGGATGAATCACTGGGAAGAGGGCTGGGAGATGTCAGCAGGTGATGGAGAAAAGCTCTCAGTCTTCCCACCACGCAGTAAGGACACTGGTCACATACAGTGTCCCGTCTGCAGAGGTGACAAACCACAGCCACCTTTGGGATGACACGCAAAGAGGACAAGCACGTAATGTGGCATTCCCAGAATAGTCACAGCCTCCACTGGCTTGTGGCTAAGGGACTGCTCAAGCCACAGGCCCTGACAGGCTTGTCCCTTCGAACCCCTGCAGACAGCTTGCCCTAATGCCACCCCACAGCAATACAACCTTCTCCCATGGCCTTGAGGCTGCTGCTCTTGATGTCCCACCATGCTCCTAATGGGAGTGAGCTGGGTCTTCTTTGCACTGATTTAACACCAAGCCACAGCAGCCACGTGCATGCCAGCAGCAAAGAGTGAAAAGATGCTGGTGTGGGGGAAAAAACCTCTACTCCAGCAGCTAAAAAGCCCTATAAAACCCTAAAATATCCCCTGAACCCACATGAGTGCAGAGAGCGAGGCTGTCAGCTGCTAAGGCTGAGAGAGCCCTGGTAATGCAGTGGTGAAAAGATTTAGAGGAAAGTCAATATACTTCAAGGGAAAATAAATGTCTGTGGACACATTTGCTCCCGGCGCAGACTCGAGCTCGCTGTGGCTTCATGCTTTGCTGTCTTGAGGAGGAGCTGGACAGCAGTGCTCCATAGAGAAACCAGATGTGCAAGAGTAGGCAGGCTCCAGATGAGGAAGGCTGCTGTGGTTGTCTCTGTCCACCGAGGGAGCGTTTGCTGCCACCTTAGGGTCTGTCAGCACAGCTGAGGAGCTCAATCACAACCCCTGTGAGTGCTATGGGTTGGTGGGAGCTGGCTTGCTTGGGTGCCCACTGCAGCCTAACGGAGAAGAGCACTATCTCCTCCTGGCCAAGGCCTCCAGGAGCAAACTGGTGGCTAAGTCAATGCTGTAATAACTGTGCAGATGGCTCTGTTTCACACTTGGGATGTATTGGAGTAAGCAACCCTTGTTGCCAAAAGGAATTTGCAAACAAAGAACGGAGCCAGTGTTGCTGGCAACCATGACCCAGTCTGGGTAGCAGTTGCTTTGCAGATGTGCAGTGGTGGCATCGCATCTTGTTTCCTCTGAACAGTTGCACCACTTCATGAACTGGAACATCCACAAAGGCACTTCAGATGGAGGAGGAGATGACCCTTGGGCTCTTGTGAACTCATTGCTGCATCTCCTCATCAGAGATGTTTGGGTTCATTGACCACCCACAATGGCAGAGAGAGGAAGAGAAAAATGACAACGCACCATGTCACTTATGGGAGGTCCAGGCGCAGCTGGGACAGTTCAGCTGGACAGCAAGAACTCACTGACCAGCACTTACCAGAGCATCCGAGGGCAGACCAGTGCTCCAGGTAGGAGCTGCCCAGTTATGGGGACCAGAGCAGCACCCAGGAGGGACACCTAGAAAGGCAGCAGCAGAGGGACAGCAGAGTATAGCAGAAGTATCTCCACCATGTCAAAAAGCCGGTGAGTGTTTCCCATGGGGAACGACTCTATTAGCCCCAGTGGAAGGATCACAGGGACAAATGATGCTCTGGATTGAGCAGGGGAAACCTCTTGCAGACGGCACTTACAAGTGCCAAGATTAAGAGGAAGGAGCTGTATCTCAGGAGCATCTACCCTTGAGTCCCACTTCAGTGTTACAGACCTATGGTGAAGGCAGCAGCTCAATACAGAGAGAAACCCTCATTCCAAGTGGCCATAACACCAAAGGGCAAGCACTACAGCAATGACACATCTCTCCCAACAGCAGCCAGCTTCCCGTCTATCTCCCACCTCTGAGGTGGCCCTGGCCTTGGAGGCGAGCCGGGGACAGCTTAGCGCTCAGGGACACGGCTGGATTAGTCTCTCTGGTATGAAACAACTGTGGTTGGCTCTTCCTCCATCAAGAACTGGGGAAGAAAAAGGAAAACAACACCCCTTCCTGCCATCTGGATTGCTAGACGACACAAGCCGAAACATGTGTGCCATATGTACACAGCTGTGCAGCGCAGGGATGCCGCTGTCAGCCCATCTGCCCCACACGCTGCGTGCCAGTCACTCACCCTGGGGTGGGCTGCCAAGATGGGGAGGGTGCCCTGCATGGCTTCCCCTTCTCCTCCTCCTCACCAGGCATGGATGGGCTCCCTTCCTACAAGCACTAGGGTTTTATCCCATGCATACCAGCAAGGATGGGCATCTCCAGTCCCACGCATCCAAACAGGGTGGGGAAGGGGATGATACTGCATGGGTGCTGGGTACCGGTGGTTGAGTGGGGCTCCACATCCAGCACCCAACCCCTTCCCAAAGGGGCTGGAGCCGGCTGTGTGCAAGCACTGCGCTCTCCCGTGCTCCTCTCCCCCCTGTCTGCAGGGAGGTATCAGTTTCAGTGCCTCAGGAAAAACCTCCCAGCTGCTTAAGGGCCTGATACATGATGACAAGGAGGGGACGGAGGACTAACTGAGGAACAAGTAAACCGAGGTCTGTGGCTGTTGCCACACGGGGGTTGCCTCCCGCATGGGGAGGCATGCCCCCTGCTCAGGGATGTGGAAAGCTAATGCTTACCCAAAGCAAAAGAAAGCCTCCCTATTGCATTTCCTTCCTCAAACACACCTCTCCACGCCCCTGCTTCTCGCTGGACATGACCGAATGCAACGTCCTCTCATCTGATCCGATCCAAACCGCTCCTCACAGACCCTTTCCGCCAGCACCGGTGTGAATGATTTGAGTGACAAGCCAGCGCCGTGCGTATGTTCCATGAAGCTGACTGTCACCTGATGTCACGTACAGCACCAAGCACGCCGCTGGCAGCCCAACAAGAAATGAATGCAAATGTCATCCAATGATGGTGGGGACAGCCAGCCCACCCCTCAGCAAATTGCTAGGAAGACCTCGCAGCAAGCGTTTCCCAGAGAATGATTCCTTTCTCTCTGCAGCGTGAATACAGCTCTGCCTGTATGCTCCTGTGCTGACCCTGGAGAACGGCTTTCATGGGAAGAGAGGACAGCAACTTGTTCTCCAGGCTCTTTGTGCTCCCAGCTGAGTCCAAGGCTGAAATGATTTATGAAGGCAGGGCCAAGGCCAGGAATCTGAGGCTTTTCAAGAGTTGCCCATTTCCCAAAAGAGTGCTGCTTTAATTTGTTGCTTGCCTGACTTCTGCTTGAGGCTCAGCCTGGAACAGGATTGCCAGTGATTTGGGAAATCAGTGCTACTTCCCCTTGCGGTTTTGGTGGTGTAGATGTCTGTCCATGGAGAATTAGGCTGACACTTCCAAGCGTGTTACACAGTCGCCAAACAACCAAGATATGGAAGCAGCTTAAAGAAACAAGATATATCAAGTCTGGAGTTTGCATCTACAAGGGACAGCCTCTCAGCACTGGAGGGACAGCATCCAGCATGGGCTGGATTACCGTGATTATAACAGAAGCTGTCAGATCCCACCACCGTGCGGTGATTTAAAATGCTCTGATTTAGATGCTCGTTGGCAATTCCCTTCTGACATACAGTCCTAGTCTTAGCTGAGGTTGGGGATGGAAGTCTGTTTGCAGCAGATGACAGGGAAGGATTAACTCTTGGGGTGCAGCTACCCAACACACAGCAGTCACTGAGAGGGGCATCATGCAGGAGATGGGAACAAGCAGAGCTCCTCTAAGCAGGAATCAGGATTGAGTCTTAAAGTCCCCTAGGGAATGGGTTGGATAAGTAATGTCTGAAAGATGGTAGCCAAAAGTCTGAGTGTGTGAGCCCCGTGCTGCTCCCACTGGGCTGGAGGGACCATCCTGGGAGAGGTGATGCCCAGCATCACTCACCATTAGATCCATTTGCAGCTCACAGCCTCCAAGCCCTGTGCACCTCCTCCTGTCTACACACCTGGGATAGTCCCAGCAGCATCCTGGAAAGGCAGAAAAGCTGGGACAGCTGGGCTTGCATAGTGTGACAGCACATCTTTGTCAGTGAGCTGTTACAGGATGCCTACACACAGAAGAAAGCACAGGGCTGATGACAGTGGCCAGGGCACTGATTTATTCTTCTGGAAAAGATACAAGAACCTTGTGGCTTCTCCAGATCAAACCTCACCTTCCATAAAGGTAGGAAGGTGAGGGAGGGATTTTGTCCAGAACCTTCATTTACCTTTCAGGAGGTTCACCCTGCCAGTGAGAACACATCTATTACCCTTCACAGGAGACCACAAGCATTTTCAAGACCTCTCAACAAGGAAGCCCAGCACCACACATACTTCAAGCACACACTACTATAAAAACCTTGGGAAACTAACTGGGACCACAACTGAACTCTGCTATCCCGGGCAGACAGAGGACACACAGAAAGTTTCAGAGGTGGCCGCAGGAACCTCAAAGACCCTGACACAGAAGTCAACAGAAGTTTGCTACTGCCCAAATTCCAGGTGATCCCTTTGAGCGAGCCCACCCCAGCAGCAGAGCTGCAAGTACACGTGCTCTTGGTACCAGAGCATCACCCAGCTCGCAGCGTGGCCAAGTGCCTCTCTGCACCCGCTGTTTTCACTCGGAGGGCTTTCTCTGTTCTGTTTTCATTTCCCACCCCTCCATGCAGCTCTCTCTCCGGGATGATGGGGGGAAGTCCGAAAGTTCCTAACTGCAAGCAAATTAAAAGCCCTTATTTATTTATCTTGAGTGTTAGCATACTTGCAGGGCTGGTACTTCCAGGCATTTTGAACCGACTTCCCCTTCTGTCAGGCGTCCACTCCGGACTCCTGCCTTTAACCCACCCTGACCTCAGCGCAGAGCAGCCGCCGACAGGGAACGCGGGGCGGAAGGCGATGGGGGGGGGGGTTGCTATTTGCCCAGCGATGCCCATCGCCATCCGCGCACCCTTTACGCGCCCGTCCCGCGGGGGTGCGGGCGGCAGGTACCTGCTTGCGCAGCGCCTCGAAGGCGGCGCTGATGGTGTGGACGCGGGTCCTCTCCCGGGCGTTGGCCAACAACCGCCGCGTCTGCTGCAGGGCTTTGATCTCCGGAGAGACTCCGGACGCCTCGCCCGGCCGCGGGCGCGGGGAGGCGGCGGGCGGCGGCGGCGGCGGCTGCTGCGGCGGCGGCGGCGGCGGGGCGGCGGGGAAGGCGCTGGCGGCGATCGCGGCGCTGCGCGGCTGCCAGGCGGGCGGCGGTGCGGCGGGGGGCGGCGCGGGGTGGCTGTGGTTGTGGTGCGGGGCGCGGAGCCCCGTCCTCCTCCCGCTGAGCACTTTGAGCTCCACGCGGAAACTTTTGCAGCCGTGCTTGCGCCGCAGCCGCCGCAGCCCCCCCAGCTCGGCGGGGCACAGGCGCGGCCAGGGCTCGCCTTCGGTCAGCGGCGTGCTCCGCATGGCGCGGAGCGCTCAGCGCCGCCCGCTCGGCCGCTCCGCTGCTGCTGTTGCTGCCGCCTCGCCGCTGCCCATCTGCGCCGCAGCGGGCTCCGTCCGTGTGTCCGTGCGTCCGCGGCTCCCCGCAGCCTGCCTCCCAGCGCCGGCAGCCGGCCCGCCGCGCCGATGAGCGGCTTTAAAGAAACAGGAAGGCTGGGCTTCTTTTTTTTTTTTTTTTTTTTTTTCTCTCTTCCCAAAACAGCTGTGCTGCCAATCTCCTTTGTTCATCCCCCCCGCACCCCCCCTTCCCTTCCCTCCCCTCCCACCCCACTCCCACTTTCTTCTTTAATCTCGCTTTTCCATGCGATGGAAGAGAAATCCTGCCCCCCGGAGACTCGCCGCGACCCACCGTGTGCGCTTCCCTCCCACCTCCCCCCCCCTTCGCTTTGCCTCCCCAGGGAAATCCGTGATTTGCTTTGGTTTCCAACCCGTCTTCATCCCGTTTCTCCCCTCCTATCGCTTGTTCCCCCCCCCCCCCCAGTCAAGATCCTCATCTGCGAGGCGGGGGGTGCCTGACTTCACGTTGCCTTCCTAAATGTCCCTGGGAGCAGCGAGGGCAGCCGGCGGGATAGGTAGGGAGCCGGGGCAGCTCCAACATCTCCCAGATATCCCTCCCGCTGCTGCTTCGCCTTCGGCTGCTGCTCTGCCAGCGACTTTGGATCTGCTTGGAAGAAGTGTTCTGCAGCAAAAGGGCTGCCCTGTTTTCCAAAGGGATAACAAGGGAGCCCGGATGTGTGGGTAGTTCCTACCAGCCCTGGGCTGCTTTTTGCCTGCATCCCAAAACCCCCTTAACTCCTCTTGCTCCAACATGCTGTCCCAGTGTGGCAGGGCCAGGGGTCTCAGCAGAGCAGGAGGGAGGGAGGGATGGAGAGATGCAGGGACTTGCCTCTGGTCACAGTCAGAGCTGTGGCACGTCTAGGGATAAACTGCATTTCACAGGGTTGTAGGAAAACTCAGGACAGAAGGGACCTCAGGAGATCTGTCAGTTTTAACAGTATCTCTGTTATTGAGGCTTCTGTTCTTAAGTCACCTAAACCCCTTAGACACGAAGTCATACTGAAAATCAATGGGGTGTAAGCCCTGAGATGCTTGAGTTCACTGAAGAGAAAGGGATGTTGGTTCCTAACCTGCTTCTCCCATGGCATGTCACCCTGGCAGCCACCAGCGCTACATGGGGTGGGCAGAGGGAGCTTCTAGTGACCAAGGTGAGGTCCATGAAGCAAGACAAGCTCTGCCTGATGGCTGATGTCCTCTGCTTTGTGCTACTGTGGCCAGGCTGCCCCAAAGCAGACACAACAAGGTGGAGAAACTAGAGGTACCGGAGATAGTACTAGAGAAGATGATGGGTCCCAGGTCAGCATCACCCCCTGCCTGTGGTGGTGCTGACAAACTGCTCTGATATCCTCAGCTAGAGCCTCTGAATTATTGCTACTAGTGACAGAGCATGCCCTAATGGCCCTTTTCTCCATCTTTTGTCTCCAAGTTCCTCTAACTCGCAAGGGTGAGAGCCAACAAAGGGGTTTTTGGTTATCCTGGTTTCTCCCAAGTGTCCCAATGAGCGGCAGTGGCACTAGGCCCTCCAGCAGCATCTGTCTTTCAGTGGAAGCCTACGTTAAACACTTAGTGCCTCTTCTCACAAGAGAAGGAGGATTAAGCCCAAGATCTTGGCCAAACTTCAGTCTTATCCATTAAATGCTGCCTACTTAAAATCCTCCTGCTGTTCCAGATTGACTCCATGGACCAAATCCATTTACCAGGGGGTAAATAGATGAAGCTCTTTGAAAACAAAATCATTTTCAGCCACTTACACCATTTGTTTTTCACATCTTGCCCTTAAGGCGCATGTATTTTCTGGGTGCTGGTTATGTAGCTGCTCCCTTGGCGGTGGTTGTATTACGGAGTGCTTCCAAGAAGAAACCTAAACCTGAGTGTCCCCAGTCACATAACTGCCTGTCAGACCTTCCTCTTCTCTGCTTTTAGTATCCTCGTGGTTATGGGCATCACGGGAGAGCTGGGGAGGCCCGAATCAGGCTGAGTCACCATGGTCCTTGTCCCTCAGGGTGACGCACTGTGTGGTGCACACAGTCCGTCCCCCTCTGTGTCCTGTTTGCAGACAATACAGCAACGACAGACGCTGAGTAGATGCAAACCTGCACCGAGTGCATGAACCTGCTTTCATTTCATTAGTAGAAGTAGTGCAAGCTGCCTGAGGACTCTCTTGTATCATAGAATCACAGAATCACAGACTGGTTTGGGTCGGAAAGGACCTTAAGATCATCCAGTTCCAACCCGCTACCGTGGTCGGGGATGCCTCACATTAGACCATGTCGCCCAATGCTCTGTCCAAGCTGGCCTTGAACACTACAGGGATGGAGCATTCACCACTTCTTTGGGCAGCCTGTTCCGGTGCCTCAGCACTCTCACAGTAAAGAACTTCTTCCTTATACCTAACCTGAACTTCTCTTGTTGAAGTTTAAACCCATCACCCCTTGTCCTATTGCTACAGTCCCTGATGAAGAGTCTCTCTCTGGCAACCAATCATCTGATTGAGTTGCTCCTTTTCACCTTAGAAGTGGTTGAACATAAAACTTACTTGAGACTAAACTGAAGGGAGAGGTTTAAACTCCAATGAAAAGGCCCAATACAACCTCTTCTACCAGCTGAAAGTTACTCTTTCAGTTAAGCAAGGATGAGTTTCCTGCAGAGTAAATCCTGTCCTTCACAGCACAAGCCACAGTAGCCCCAGAGTCACTGGCACGCTTTCCGCATGCAATGGAGGTGGGCAGTGATGCCTAAGGTCACAGACATCACCTTAACTCTGCAAATTAAAGCAAGTGGGGCCATGCTGGCATCAGTATTCAGGTTAGGAGCAGCATGGCCTTGTGCCAATGCACTGGAGCAGCACACCTTTCGGGACTGAATGCAACAGCATCTCCAGGCAGTGCTGGCTGCTCTGGGCCATATGGATGCAGGAGCTCATTCTATGCACCAAAATGATGGCATGAGGTAGAAAACGGAGGGAATCGCCTGCAGAGTAAAGGAGCATGGTTGTGAGTTGTAGTGAAGCTTCTGACCTTTCCTTCCTGCAGACCACTTCATGTCAGCCCTGTCTGCACTCAGAGTTACATCATTTTAGCAGTGCTGCAGTGTCCTGCAGCATAGATGCAGGTAAGGGAGGTGCTTGCCCTAAGCTGGTCTCTGGGTGAAACACCTCAGTGGGTGTTAGTCTGCTCTGCTAAAAGTTAATGTGGTTGAAAGAAATGTATGTTCAGACAATATGTTTTTTAAAAGGATAAATAAGTAGAAAGGAAAAGGAAATGGTAGCAATATATTGTCAAGATTTAATGGGAGGTGCAGTCTAGGGTGTTTGAAAGGGGCAAAGATGTGCTGCAGGTGGGTGCCAGGGAGGTGTCTCCAAAGCAGAGCCCAAAGGACAGGACTTCTTCCCTAGGAAAGCATCCTGAGCATCTCTGAAAGGTGCTTCAGCTGGTGACAGCTTTGTACACTCTGCAAAACATAGCACACTTCCAACCCCTGTGATAAAACAGAGCTCTGCGCTTGTACGAAGGAACATCTACTCTCTTGTGTGCTTTCCAACATCCTCAGGCAAGAGGAATTACTTTAAAACACTGTTGAAGAGCAAAAACCTAAAGTCTGATTGCAAGTGACAGGCCGAGTATATCAATGTGAAGTTGAGTCATCAAAGTGAGATTGAGTCACAGCCTTGAGCCTTCTTCTTTCAACGTTTCAATGTGTGTCGTGTACTCTGACATTATCATTAGGAGCTTGACAGCATTGGAGTCTTTCTTGGGAGCTAAAAAAACACAGTGTGTGTTTTGAAGCGTGGAAGATAGAAGAAAGGAGAAGAGGAGAACTTTTCTCTTTCTCTGCCATAAAAATTCCATCAGGAGCACATTCTTGTATTGTGAAGTATTTAAACAACAACAACAACAAAAAGGAATCAAGAAAAAGCTTGGCAGGATTAAAGTTTGTCCAGTCCCAAATCCGGGGAAAAAAAGAAAGAGAAAAAGAAGAATTAAAAAAATGCAGTGTTTTTATAGTTCTATGAAAAATGCTTCTTAAAAAGCAGCAATTGGAGAATATAGGCAGAAAAGGAGAGAAAAACTGAGAAAAAGCTGCTGAACACATGTCTATTATTAGTGAAGAGAAGAAAAATTTCTCCAGCATTAGGAAAACCCTGTAGCATTGCTAAGTACCCATAAAATGTACAGTGGGAGTTGCAAGAACCAGTAAAGTTGGTGGTCTCTCATCAGTGGGGGTTTTTAAAGCTATTTGGAGACTTGGCGAATGTGCATGGGCAGGATTATAGGATAGTGCTCTTGGATCATATGAAACTGAGGAAGGATAGTGAAATGAGGTAAGAAATGAGAATTATTCACACCCAGTGTACATTGGAGACGTATCTGTCATTGACTTCAAACTGAATTTCTTTTTAAATGCTTGGGTTTTTTACTTGACACAGTCCATATGCACTCAGAGGGAAAAGTGCTAATGACAGTCTGCAGCTTAAGGTTATTCTCTAAATGATTACATTTAATCCTCCTCTCCTCTCCTCTCCTCTCCTCTCCTCTCCTCTCCTCTCCTCTCCTCTCCTCTCCTCTCCTCTCCTCTCCTCTCCTCTCCTCTCCTCTCTCTCCTCTCTCCTCTCCTCTCCTCTCCTCTCCTCTCCTCTCCTCTCCTCTTTCTCTCCTCAGCTTAAAGAGGGGCTGTAAGAGTGATCCAAGGTCTGAACAATATGTGTTGGCAGTGTATCTCAGCAAAGAACAAAGCGTGAGGTGCTCATGGCCCATTCACATCGCTGCTGCTCAGTCGCTTTCTAGCCCATCAGAAAGAAGTGCAACGATTTCCAGAGGCAGAGCAAATGAGGCTTGTGATAAGAGCTATGTAGTTATGCTGAACATAACAATCTTTGCAATATATTACCTAAAGGAGCCTGTGCTGCTTGAATTCTGTAAGCAAAAGCTGGGCATCTTTTAAAAGTATGTTATGGTTTAAGCTGTGGACTTGCTGCAGGAGTTGTGGTATGAATTTATGTGGAAAGCTGGGCTAAATGCTGATGCGGGATCCCCCTGGCTGCAATAGCCTTGAATCCCAATCAGGTGTCTGACTGTCTGAAACATCAGTGCACGTGTTGTTGGAAGGCATTGGGTGCTCGGTAGCCTTGCAGGTTGGTTTGGATGAGCTCTGCTGCACATCAAGAGGCTCAATTTTATAAGAGCCATTTTATTTAGAATCTTTAAGAGCCTGAAGTTCTCAGCCTAGCCCCAGTGGAAGTACTGTGTTACCCAGACCAACACTGCAATGCCTCCCTCCTGCTGTAGCAAGGTGAAAGACGCATCTCCTCTAACCTGCCAGAAGGCTGAGCCACGTGTTATACAGTGACCCTGGAGCCACCAAGTCCAAGGACAACTCTTCCATTGACTTCAGCAAGAGCAGATAAGGTCTCCTGCATTGCAGGGATGTGAGATGGGATGTTGGATAGCTGGGGAAGGACCTGCAAAACCCTCAACTCTTTCTCCATCCATGAGCTAATCCACGGGTTTATGCAGTTGTACTGCCAGCTGGACTGGCTTCAGCCCGATCTGACCTCATCCATCACTGACACCAGTAAAAGTCCTCCCATTTGTTTGTTTAGG
This sequence comes from Pezoporus wallicus, assembly GCF_028554395.1. Classification (NCBI taxonomy): domain Eukaryota; kingdom Metazoa; phylum Chordata; class Aves; order Psittaciformes; family Psittacidae; genus Pezoporus; species Pezoporus wallicus. The sequence goes on along the minus strand of NW_026635168.1, from coordinate 1,366,158 downwards.
TTGTTCGTGTGGTCAGGAGAGGGGTTGTGTGTAGAGGTGGACACGAGGTAGTCCCAGCTCTGCCAAAACTTCTCTTGTGGGTTGCTCCCTCTGGTGCTTCTGGTCTCTTGTGGACTCTGGCACGGAGCAGTACCCTGTCCTTCCTCACCCTGACCCAACTCCTCACTGTGGTCCCTGTGCCCTACAGCACCAACAAGATACCCAGTGTCAGCATTAGCTCAAACTCCTCCTCCTTTAACCAGTCAAGGCAGTGAGAGCTGAAGTAGATAGTATTTTCTAGGCTTGTCAAACAGTTACTCTTTACATCTAGACAAAAGATACACAGGATCATGCAAACAGCCTCGGGCTTCCATCTGCTTAGTTTCCCCGCTGAGCATCCTTTGAGCTTTGCCGATCTTCTCTTTGGAGTGTCAGGTCCCCTTTCTCAGCCTATCTCCCTCCAGCGTTGCTTTTCCCTAGTCAGTGAAAGCAAGCTTGTTCCTCTTGTCTCCCCATCACTTGATATTCCTGGTCAGCCACAAATCCTGCCCTGTTCCTGCACCACTTGGTTTACTCAAGTTCTTGGCCAGCTCTGAAATGCCGATAGGCAAGAGGATAACATGACCTTGAATAAAGGTGTCTTCAGTGACAGTGTATGCATAGTGACAAATGGCATGGCAAAACCAGTACTAAAAATCTCTATGGAGAAATTGTGGCAGAAAAGAGAACAAAAAAGGATGAGGTGGCAAAGTCTTTCACTTAATATTCTTTTGGGCTAGAAAAAGGACAGTGGACCTTAAACAGAACACAGGTACAGTCTCTTTTTGAGTTCAAACCTATGTATTTTGGATGGAAGTTTACTTCTGTGGGTGAGGGCAAAGCACTTGTTTGCCAGATTTTTTTAGTGGTGGCTGTTGAATGTAGTTTGCAAAGGCCCAAAAATTCCAAAGTGGTTACAATTCTCTTAGTGGTTACAATAAAGAGAGCAAAATTAGAGACACTTTTATTATAAACTCTCTAGTCAAATGCTTCAGGTGTAAAAGAGCTTTTAATGGTGAGGAGGGAAGAGTACTACTATGGGAGCTTCATTAATGTAAGCCATGTGCCTACATCTCCTGTGGGCAATCACAATGATGGTGCAGAAAAGGAGGTTTGAGAAGGTAGGGGGTTCCCAGAGAGGTTTATCTTCATGAAGGAGGTCTTATCACCTGCTAAAGTTTATTATTTTCTACTATTAACCATTCATCAGAAGGGCTGAATTTGGTATTTTCACGCAAAACTTCATGTAGCAGCCTGTTTCTGGTTAGGTTTGAACTTCACGCTGGGATCCGTTACTTTAGAGGCATATTAGTGAACAGAGACATGGGAGTCCAAATTCATACTGTTTTGTAGTAGAAAGATTGTAAGAAACTGTGCAGAGCGGTCCTACCCATGGGATATCATCCCAGCTTAGCCAACAGCTAAGGGAACTCGAACTAAAGGTTGAGTTTGGACTGTGGTGTTTAGTATCATAGAATCATAGAATAGTTAGGGTTGGAAAGGACCTTAAGATCATCCAGTTCCAACCCCCTGCCATGGGCAGGGACACCTCACACTAAACCATGTCACCCAAGGCTCTGTCCAACCTGGCCTTGAACACCGCCAAGGATGGAGCATTCACAACCTCCCTGGGCAACCCATTCCAGTGCCTCACCACCCTCACAGTAAAGAACTTCCTCCTTGTATCCAATCTAAACTTCCCCTGTTTAAGTTTTAACCTGTTACCCCTTGTCCTATCACTACAGTCCCTAATGAAGAGTCCCTCTCCAGTATCCCTATAGGCCCCCTTCAGATACTGGAAGGCTGCTGTGAGGTCTCCACGCAGCCTTCTCTTCTCCAGGCTGAACAGCCCCAACATTCTCAATTTAGTAGTTATGCTGGAGCTCACCACCATTACTATTTTAAGCCCATTTGGACTCATTTGTAATATTTTGAGTCCCGTATCTCATTTGTGAGAGAAATGTCTTTCTTCCTGTTCTAAACCCACTGATAGTTTCTCTGTCCCCTGATGTTCTCAGAAATGGTGCACAATTATTTCCTATTCACCTTCTCTATGCAACTCGTGACTTCAGAGACCTCTCTCAGATCCCCTCTACCTTCTTTTCTCCCCCGTTAAAGGTTTTTAGCCCATTGTGGTTCATCTTGTCTGGAAACTGTTCCCCATCTCTGGTGTCTTGTTGCCCTTTATTGCCTACTGTAGTTCTGCTCTATCCTGTATGAGATTGGTGCACTGGAGCTATGTGCAAAAACTCTTTATATTGCTCTGAATTGTTTTCCTACTAGTTTTTAATTTTCTCTTTGCTTTTTTAATCCCCACAGAGCACTAAGTTCTCATTTTTAGAAAACCATTCAGAGTAGCTCCAGGATTTATTCCTAACAGTGGAAGCTCACTCAGTGCTCATTCTTGTGGATGTGCCCTTAGGGTTGGAACTTGATGATCTTAAGGTCCTTTCTAACCCTATGATTCTATGATTGCTTTTTTCTCGTTACTTATATTATTCTGAATGCAGTTTTCCATTTTATTGCACAGTCGTTTAGCACTGTAAGTCCTTCTGAATTTCTTTGCTCATGACTTAATTTGGACTATTTTAGATGGTTTAGTATCATCAGAAAAAGTTATCCCCCTGCTCTTCTGGAATAAATATATGTCGAGCACCAGAGGTCCTAGCAGCATAGAACCTCCTCCAATTATTTCTTGTTTGATCTCCTAGCTTTAACCAGTTATTGAGCCACATTAGAACTGTTCAAGAGCAGCCTGACAGTGTTCAAGGACAGAGTCTTGGGCGACATGGTCTAGTGTGAGGTGTCCCTGCCCATGGCAGGGGGTTGGAACTGGATGATCTTTAGGTTCTTTCCAACCCAAGCCATTCTATGATTCTATAGGTTCCCACATTGAGAATCCAAGAGAACTGTGTTATTCAGAACACCATCCCCCAAAACTCAGTAACACCCTCAAAGATCTTGATTTGTGAGGCATGACTTCCACCTGTACTGGACTCTTCCCCATGATGTCTTGCTCCCTGATGTGTCTAATACTCTTTTTGTTTGCTGAGTATTTATCAGCTTGCCCTATACAGAATCACACTTGCCTGTATTTATTTCTTCAATGAGCCATCTCTGGAAACTGCTATTTCATTTTGCACCACGTTTACGGCTTCTATTCTTTTGCTGTAGGCTGATTTAAACAGCAGGTTGGCTCTGCATCACAGAACTGTTCAGCAGCTTCCTCTTTGGATTTCCATTGAGCTTTTGGGTGAATACCATCTGCTCTTGCAGATTTGTCTTATTCACTTTATCAGCTTGTTTGAAAATCTTTTCTACTGACACTTCAATTTGAGATATCTCTTCAGATGTGCTCCCTGTAAGGGAAGGCTGTAGTGTGGGATGCATCTACAGTATTTATTTGACTTTGCTATCATGAGATAATGTGTCTTGAGTGCTCATCTATCATGTATTGATCATCTAGTAGTCTGAACAGCTGGCTGGCAAACTACTTGCTTTGAGGGTTTTGGAGCAGTTTTTATTATTAAGTTTCAGAGCTTTAGGAAATTGCTCTTCTGAATGCTTTTTAATAGATTGATATTATTTTATAACACTGGCTTACCTATGTGCATGGTTTCCCTATATTCCCCTTTTGAACTTTATTCCCACATTTCACTTTTGAATAGACTTTATTCTGTTGTTCATTTTATTAATATTTAAGATTGAAAATGTAATTTAGGATTGAAATGAACACTGTGAGTCCTGAAATCCTTCAACTCCTAACTTCCCCTTTCAACTTCCTTTCAGTACAATTCTCCAGTTTTGGGTTATTGCCTGTCAGCATCCTACACATACAGAAAAAGCTCTGTTATTTAATATATGAAAGATGTGATTGGTAACCTATACATCAGTTTACTGCACGACTTGGTTTAGTACTAGTCAGTAAATGTCTTCCTAGGTTTAGTATGATATAAAATATGACCCCTTCCAATATTCAAGCCAGTTCTGAAATGCAATTACTCCACTTTGGCCTCCTAACATGATTCACAGCACACAAATGAATGCTTTGTGGATATTATCAACTTTCTGACAGTTTGGACTGTGAGCTTCTACATTGATCAGGATCATGGTGGGTAGGGTAGCAAAAGAGATGGGGAAAGAGAAATCAGTGGTGGGCTGAAGTACAGTCGTCAACATGTTCCAAGTCTCTCTCTAAAGACCAGAATGCTGGAGCTGCTGGAGGACTGAGATTTGGCCAAGATTTGATGACCTGTTGACAAATACAAAGCTGCCTTAGCAGCTTTTCTGCCTTCAGGGTTAGGTTTGGGTATCCTGCTTTCTTGCATGTGAGCTGTTCAGTTCTGAGAATTGGACATCCATCCATCTGGGTGACATAGAGACAGCGTGAAGAGGTTGATTCTCTAGTGCCATGTCTGTGGTTTGACACTTTCTTCCTTGGCTAGCGATAGGAGTGGTGGTCTCTCAGCTGTATGAAGATGGATTGGTTTGTTATTGCTGTTGAATTCATTCCTGTCCCATCAGCCTGGTGAGGACACTCATAGTAGGACTATGTCAACACACCAGCCAAGCCTTTCTTTCCTACCATTGAAACTTTCCCAGGAGGGCAGGTAGATGCCAAACCAGGACCATCCTCCAGTCTGCACACAGAAGTGCACACCATGTCAGAGGACAAGCTGTTGCCCATACTGTTAAATCACAAGTATGCTCTGTTGGGTGGGTTTGGTCTGGGCCAAGTGAATTTTCTCAGGCAATGCCTGAGCACACTTTGGGGATAGCCTGAAACAGGGTTGATTCCCAATGGACAATTTTTATGTGGCCAACATTGGGGTTTTCCATTCTTTTTTCTGTTCTTTTTCCCCTTGTGTCTGGGTGAGGAGCATTTAGCCATCTGGACCCACAATATGCCAAGACAATTGACATCGTAGCTGTAAAATGGCCTTTAGCTGTTTCATTTATCATTCTGCATGCAACTGCAGTCTTCACTGTTGTTCTTGAATGGTCTTGGGTGTAAGTTTGAGCAAGTCTCCTTTTTTCCTCCAGCCTGCTGTACAGTCAGCCTCATAGATTCTTGGCTTGGTTTGTGTTTGGGAGAAAAGATAACTAAGCATGCTGATTATTGAACAAGCAATGGCATTGCTGATCAGCCATGTCCCTTAACCAGGTCTCTGGTTGTTAAGAGGTCTCAGCAAGGTGGTCAGGGTCAGGCAAGGCTCAAAAGAAGTCAGTGAGGGCAAGTGTGGTCAATGGATGTGAAGCCAAAGAATACAGTGGTCCAGATAAGCGAGATGAAAGGCCAAGGTATGTCTAGGAGCTCTTTTAAGATGAAAACGAAAGTTTAACCTGGTATTAAGTTGCAGATGAGGAAGAGCAGTGACATAGGAGAGGATCCAGTACAAGGACTAGACAGAATGGGAGTGAGGTCAGGCGGATGTGGACCAGGGTTCAAGCATAGCAGAAATCATGCTCAGGAGGAGCAACCATAACCCAGAAGGATGGCGAGGAGCAGAGAACAGTGAGAAGGACTCCTTGAATAGTGACTGCTTGAGGCAAACCTCCAATGGAACCTACATGAAAACTCTCAGGTGCTTGGGCACATTTGTTTTTTTCTTCCTGGCTGCAGAACACAAAATTCAGGCAGAAGTCAGCACTAGTATGGGAAACATTTTGGGACATAGCCAGAGAACACAGGAGAGGCAGTGACGCAGAGACTGCAGGTCCTATGAATAACTCTGAAAATTAGCTGTGAATAGTCCCCAGCAGTACTTGGCTGTGTTTGTGAAAGACATCGATACTCATGGTATCAGTGGTGTTGCCCAATGCAAAATTAGCAATGGAGGTAACACGTAAGAGTTTGGGTAATAGCTTATTAGTGGTATTTCTTACCTTCTCTAAATGCAATTTTGAACAACCTTTTCCTGGGTATCCAGATGTTTACTTGGACTCTGTTCACTGCGGGTTGGGTGGTTGTTCAAAGGAGGAGCATCTTCCAGCAAAGCTGTCGAAAGCGTGTTTCTAAATAAAGTCTCACACTTTCAGGCATGATCCAAAACCATCTTTCCATTGGTTTCCAGAGGCTTTTGGATTAAGCTTCATATGCAGATTTGCCAGTGCTCTCAGATGAAAAACAGTGAAGGATATGAAGTGCCAGATGGTGTTAAGTGAAATTTATTGGGTTTGGAGGTAAGACAGAAACCCTCAGCTGAATAGACCCAAAAATTCTGGCTGCTGGAGTGTGGTTCCCCATCTGTACTGAACATCAAGGTGGCTCAATTAAAGGTCAGGGACCCATATTACCATTCTCTGTTCCACTGGTGGCTTATAAAATATTTTAGGATGCATTGAGTGGGCTGTATAGGAACAGCCTGACTACTTTAGCAGATGTCACCCCTAGAAGAATGTCTGCCGTGATGCGGTGTCTTGTCCTTTGATAGCTGTTCAAAGAGCAGGCAGGAAATTGCACTGCTGAAAAATAAACGGGATATTAACACAGCAGAAAGAGCTGATAGTGTTTCTCTTTGTGATACCAGGCTGGGTTGGAAAGCTAACCTTAGCCACCCTGAAACGGGAGCTTGCCTACTGAAATATGTGGTGTGAACTTGAGTCCAGTTTTCATGGGGACATTTTTATTCTTGTGCTTTCCACCCACCTTTTAGCAGAGCCAACAAACAAGGCATTGAGGCCCTTTAATTGTAGCATTCACCCTAACTTCCAACCATTTTCCTGCTACTGATTGCTCCTAATGACATTCAGATTCCCCGAAACTCATTCACTTTCAAATCTAGAGGTACATATCTTGGTAACTGTTAAACACAATCACAATCAAGGTGGAAATGGGGTGGGAGGAAAGCCATGGAGCTACTATGAGGCTCTGTTGCTGAAGTTCCAGATGACTGTTTCAGCTGATATTTAAAGTGGTTAATGTGCACTGAACTGAGCAAGGCAAAAGAGCTGTTGCAAAATGTTTACCTCTCAAATGTTTTCTGACAGAAAATGTCATTATGGATTAAGCAACTTTTTTTTGACAAGTGTCTGTTTTCAGCATGAAATTTCAGATGTTTACTGAAGATTTTCAGCTAAAAGCAGAAAGTTTATTTTCAGCTGTTTCTATTTTCTTTTTTTTTTTAAAGTAAAAGTTAGAATTTTTGAGAGAGAAGAAGAAAACTTCATTTTGAGACCAGCTGTGGTCTATCCACTCTTTCAGGTGGAGAAAAGCCTGAATAATGGCATTCTGAAGTGTCAAGCTCTGTGTGAACACTGAAAACCCTTAGTAGGGTCCTGGCTAGATAGGTCTGGCTCATGCCTGTCACTTGGCTTCACTTCCTGCCATGGGAGAGACCAACGGAAAACAGGGCATGTATGAAACCTCACATGTTAAATGTTTGACTGTCTTTAGAGCAAAACATTTGCATCATGAAGGGTCTTTGTTCCTCTTTCTTAAACAGTGGATGCCAAGCTGCTTTTGGCGCTGACAAGATAGCTCGTTCCTACCCAAGTGCAGCACTTTGGTGTCCTACCCATCTCTGACCATGTGTACCATGTTGAGATCAGTGGACCACACACACGATGCCTTGAGCAGGCCAGGCCCTGGGTTTGTTTGTGCTGTGTGACAAATGGTTGAGATACAGCCTGAGCAGGAAACAAGGCCAGTTGAGTGACTCCCATGCTTGATGATGGAGTCTTGATGGGTCTCCACAGCATACCTTGCTCTTCTGTCACAAACTCTAGGTGCCTGCTGATGCTGATCTAAGCCAATTCACCCTCTTCAGTTCCAAACCCTATGAGAGCTGGATGAACCAGAAAATTAGTTTGGCAAGGCTGGTATTGAAGGAACTTGAGAGTATCTTTCTCCCTGGAGCGAAGGGTTTGAGCAAGGAACAAAGCCATGCAGTGTGTGTGGGGAAGGGGACACCCCATTCTGCAAAGAAAAGTGTTTTACATGGTGGATATGGGTACTTGTTATTTGTGACTGCTTAGCAGAAGCAGTGCTGGAACATTTCAGGACTTCCCACAGAGCTGCATTCAAGTGTAGGGCACAGGATCCCAACCACGGGACGACATGGTGAGCCTGCATCATCACATTTGGGTACGTGTCTCCATGCATGGCCTACTTGCAGCACTCCGAGTCATTGTTTGATCCTTTGGTTCCACAAACAATCTTGCTCCCTCCACAGGAGGAATTATCCTTGTTTCCATCAGTTGATTTTGGATCTTCGCACTGTGAAGCGATCCAAGCAGTAAAGAGCTTGTTAATCCGTTAGTGCAGAGCCTGAATAAACTGACTCACAAGGTAGTGGCTGTCACTGCTGAAAGCCTCTGCATAAGAAGATGTTTAATTTGTCCTCCTGGGGCTGATGCACAGCCTCTGTTTTGCTGCTTAATTCCCATGTGTCACAGAGGGACCCTCCTTCATGCTGCTGAGAAGGCAGCACCACTTGGCTCTGCGGCATGCAGGCATCTTGGCCACCGACGTGTCGGCTCTCTGGGGGCAGCTGGTAGAAGTGATGTGGGAAGCTCAAACCTGAAGTCATCTTTCCCTGCTTGCCAGTATGAATCATTAAATCATCTGCTTTTACAGGCTGTGGCCAGCTATAAGCACCCGTGGAAAGGGAGATTTCACTCTCCTTCTGCCTCCACACAGCCACACATGGTCAGATCCTAGCCTGGTTCCACTCCAGTGGCTTTACATCAAGAATATTTGCTCTTTTCTAAATTAAGCTAAAAGTGTTGCTTGTTTTATTCCCCCACACTCTCTCAAAGATTGTTTCAACCAAAGCTTCTTGAAGATATTTTATAAAGTACTTTTTGGGAGGGCCAAGAACACCTCTTAGTGTATCTGAGCATCTATCTAGACATTACTCCCACTAGCCCATCCTAGCCACATAGGGTGGGAAGGGCAGAAAGAACAAGAGGGAGGTATCTGCATGCAACAGGAACTCCCCCTTTAATATAGGGGATATTTTCTCTCTCCCACTTGATGGTCTGCTAGGTAATAACTTCTGCCCATTGAATATGAAGCTGGTCTGCCACAGCTGGCTACAGGTGAGCTAAAACTGTCAGACCTGGATTTGGTTACTGTTGGGTGATCTTTCTGGCAGTGGGAAGAAGATGATTGTTGAGAAGATGATTTTGTTTAGACTGAACAACTTCCCTGAGCGCAAGTCCCTTTAGCAAAGCTAGAGTTGATGGCAAAGTGGTATCTGGCAAGCAGAGCCTTTGGTTGACTCTCACATCTCATTTGCTTTGTTGGGTGGAAACAAAGTGATGTTTCTTCTTTCTTTTTTCTCAGATACTGAGACTCGAGGCAGCCTTCTTTAATGCCAGGCTGCAAAGGTGGAAAGGTGCAACAGCAGCACCACATAAATGTACCCCAGCAGGCTATGGACAGCAAAACACATAAAAATGGCTTGAGATGTAGAATAACCACAATTGGCACATGACTTATTGATTACACCCGTCATATGATCAGCCCTCAGCTAGTTATAAATATTATATTAGAAGTGTTAGTGAAACCAGATGGGTTGCAACCAGTCCAGAATGTGGTGAGCCTGCGGCCTGAAATAAAGAGGGAGGAAGCACAATGCTTTGGCATTAAAAATCATCTTTGTGCTAGAACCGAACACTGATGAGGAAAAAGAGGAAAAGACACAGAGCCGGCTGTGCTGTGCGCATGATGCCTGGGAAATCATCTTTCTGTGTCCCGAGGCATCGAAATCTATTGCTCAAGAGTCTGCAGTGTATGTTGGATGTTTCATCCTGGTGCTAACTAGCACTTTTAATTAGTCTGATTGTGCTTATTTTGAGTCAGCAGTGAAAGAAGAGGGAGAACATGAAGGCTATTGCCCATTGGATGTTTCTTGCATTCTTGGATGTGGCAGGACTTTTCTTCTGAGCATACAGGACTAGTGCTTAGGTTGGTGCAGGAGTAAGGAAAGAGGTGAATGCAGCTTTCTCCATCAGTGCCTCCTTCCCTGACCCCTTCAGATGCTATCCCCTATGTCTGAGAAGGTTTTAGTCCCCTGATACTCAGTGCCTGCTCCAGCTCTTGCCTCTGGGTGCTTTATATGTCCTCAAACACATCCCAGTGACTTCCCAGCTTGTGTTAATACTCCCCATGTTAGCTCCTCCCCCAGAAATCTGTTCTGGTCTCATCTCTACTTGGAGGACCCCAAACATCCATTAACTGAATCAAGAGACCCTTAGAACCCCATTGACTCAAGGGGCTGATCCAGGAGCATACGCATCCCACGAGCAGCAACCCCGAGCTGTGGGACATGATGGAGCAGGGCTGGCTACACGCTGCCGAATCCCACATGGATCAAAAGACTTGTATAGCATGAGGTGTGTTAGCATTTGCATCAACCCCTGCTTCAGAAAAGCCCCAGGGTTGTCCATGGAGCAACTGATTCATCCCCCGGCTCGGGAATGGAGCGGTCAGCAATACAGCATCAGAGTGCAGTGTCCGGCTGTTGACAGTGGGGCTCAGGGTCACGCAGGTGCACGCCGAGCCCTGTGTGACAACCCGCAGCCTGTGCAGCTGACAAAACATGCCCGGCATCTGGCGCTGTCCTCGTGTCTGGGTCTCTGTGCTGGCACGCCAGCCCCGCGCAGCCGGTGCCTCCCAGCGTGGACAGAGCTGGATCCTTACACAAACACATGGAGGCGGCCGCAGCGGAGCTGTGCCAGGGTTGGATTTGGCCCTGTCGTGCAAAGCAGCTCAGAGTCGTGCCTCCAGCCTTGTCTGCGAGGTCCTCACCAACCTCGCCTGTGCCTGCATCTCGCCTCCTTCCAGCTTTCTTCCCCAGCCAAACTGTGCGTCACCATCCTGTCTCGCCTGGTCCTCTGGAGATGCCGTACTCTCCTGCTGCGGTCCCTAGGCAAGTCTCTCTGCTTGCTCTTATCACCCTCCAGTCTAACAATAAGGCTTATTGAGATGCTGGGGCTCGCAGGCTTGTTGAGGGCTGGTTGCATCCATCCTACTTGAGCTGTCATGGGGAAATTACCTGGCAGCTTTTAATGAGCCCAAAGTGTGTGGTTGAACTCCTGTGTCAGATGGCTTTAGGCTACACACTTGCTTCGGTTGGGTTTTTGAGGGCTGCGTGCATTTGCGGCAATACATGGATACAAATGACTAAGAATAGGAAAGCATGTGCTGGGTCTGCGTCCCTCCTTTCTGTCCTGAAAAGGAACGGGCTCTCTCTAAGAGCCCTAACCTTGTCTTGAAGGCCAGGACAACATGCTTTGCTGATGAGGTGGCCTGAATTTCATCACCCTCATATCACTTTTGGTTCTTGGCAGACGTGAGAATCTGTTGCTTATAATACTACTTACCTCTTTAAAAGGGCTGTTCATCTCAAAGGGCTTTAAAAAGAAGCCAAGATCATTATTTCCATGTTCCAGATGGGGAAACTGAGGTATGGGAAGCAAAACTGATTTCCATGAGTTACACAGCAGCGCTGAGGCAGAGCAGGGAAGGGCTTCATCCTGCCCATGTCCCTTGGCTACCCTGCTTTGGGCTGCAGTGCTGGAGCACAGGGTTAGGTGGGAGAGCTGACTGTGACATTTATCCTTCAGGGTGATCGCTGTCCATCAGTGCTCCCCTTGAACCACGTTGAAGGTGCTCCAGTGAAGAAAGAGGCACTTGAGGGCAGGCCATTAGGTGTTATGGTTCAGTAGACAACTACAGCCTCTAGTACGGTTGTATGGGCTGGTCATTTGGATGTGATCCTTTATAGAAGGATTAAACATCTAGAAAAGAAGTTGGGGAAATGTTTTTTTTCCCTAAGACGTTCTCAGGAATGTGGGTATTTTATTAAATAATGGTTAGAGATACTTTACAATAAACCCAAATAATTCTCACTGTTTTTCTGTCCATGCACTTTGTGAAACAGAGTCTCTTTCTGCCCTTAAGGCTACAAAAAAGCACAGGAAGGAAAAGTTAGTAATATCTATCTTACACTAGAAGGATCTGGGACAAGGGATTCTTCTCACAATCACACAAGAAACTGGTGACTGAGCTGGGAATGCAATCCATTTTAACTAAAGCCCTTGTCCAGTGATTTAATGCCAAGCTCTTGTTCCAAGTGTGAATCTCTTAAGGTGAAAAAGGACGCAGAAAAGGAGAGCGATGGAGAGCTGGGATACTGGATGCACTTTGCTTTGTTGTCGCCTGTACAACAGGTCCAAAGCCAGGGGGAAAGTATAAAAAGAAAGGAGTTGATGGAGAGACAAGAGTGGTTGAGCTGAAATCATCTTTAAATCATCACCCAACCTAGGAGACCCCCTCAGGGATCCCCACCTGCAGATCATAGCTGGGATCTGTCCCTGAGGATCTATAGTTTCTATCCAGTTTCTTTATGGATTGATCAGATTTGCCTGTGCCTCTTCTCCATCTGCAATGGCAGTCTCCTTGGGTGTCTTTGCCCTGTGGAGTGGTGACACTGCAGTGGAAGATGGGTGGGTGCTGGTGATGGACATCGTGATGCTATGTTTAACTGCGAAAATGCTTCTGAAGAGTATTGAGCCCTGTGGTTTGGAGTCACAGGTACAGCTTGGTCCCTGGGTGTGATTTCACCAGAGCTCCCCTCCCTCTCACACATTGGGTTTTACCTATATAGATGGAGAAGGCAACAATAAGGGCAATTTTATTGCTCCTTTTTATCTCTGGAGAAGTGACATCAGCCCATCATGTTCTGGTGATTGGGCTGCATTCAGCTGCTGGCTGAACACTGATTTCCCTCCTTACCAAAAGGGGTTATCCCTATCAATAGTGGTCACTGTGAGTCGGGTCACCAGCTTGCTCAGAGCATCTCCAGCTGGGATGCCCTCCCTCCCCGGGTTATTTAGGCTCTGTATGCAGCCTGACACCCAGCAGGAACAATACAGCAATGAAAAACTACAGATGTGCAGACAAGAATGCCTCCTCCTGTGCTGTGGGGAGTTAATGGACATTTTTCATGTGGAGAAATACTTCTTTTTTCTTTTACCTACTTTCTCCACTCCTGTAGGCAAGTTAACCTTGACAGAAAACCCTATTGCCTCCCCAGAATATAAACAGAAGTCTCTTTTCTAGTTTTTGGTACTTATTACTGGAGGAAAAGCTATGCTTGTTTGCTGGAGGGTATCTTTGGAGGCATTGGTACTGCCCCATCCCTTCCCTGGGGCTGCCCACTGCCCCAGCACTGCAACTTCTGCCTTATGCATGGAGGCGGGATCCAACCTCACCCATCGAAATACAGCTTCCTCTGCCAGATGTTACCACTGCGCAGAGCATGGGGGTATTCCTGCATGAAATCCCATTCTCCAGCTCCCTGGCCCCAGAACTGCTGGGGCTCTGTTTGCCTGGGAAAGGGGGAAAAAAAAAGGGAAAAAAAAAAAAAAAAAGGCAACATATACACACAAGAAGAAAAAAAATCTGAAGGCATCCAGTTGCTCCTGGGCAAATTGCCAGTGATTGAGTGACCTGCTGCTTCCCCAATATTGCATTCCACTGGCATGTCTTTAGCCCTGGCTGACGCCAGCCATCTAACTCACCCCCAAAGCAAACATTTCCAGTTGGCACCGCTGCCTTGTTTTTCTGAAGAACCGATTCATGCCTCCCTTAAACAGTTTTACTATATCCATTTTTTTTTCCTCCCTTTTTCTTCCTCCCCCCCCCTCAGTGCACGGAGCCACCAAGGACCGGCTGCTGCTTTAGGGATTTCTCCTTCAAAGAAGAAGGAAAAGAAGAGAAGAGGGATTTTGCTTTCCGCCTCCCTTTTTAGCGAGCATGATAAATCCATTCAGAGCGCTCCTTGTGCGCCAGTGTGGAAACCTTCTGCTAAAAGAGTTATTCTGTTCTCATTCACAGATAATTGCTCCCCGAGGGGCCTGGGAGGGAGTGAGGAGGAGAGACTGATAATCCGGGAGGACATGGATACAAATATCAGGCTGTGGCGCTGAGTGCCTGCTTAATTTATTGGGAACGAGCTGTTACTCAGCACTTTGCAGGATTAGACCCGCTGTTAATTCTGTTATTTAAGGAGAGACGGACGACAACAACAACAACAACCCACCCGGGGCCGTTGCGGAGACGGGAGGCGTTGGAGAGGGAGCACATGCTGGTTTATTTTTTACGCTATGGAAAGAATGAGCTTTTAGGACACAAAGTCCTCACTGCCAGCAGCAGGGGAGCGAGGGGACAGCCTGGCTCCGTGCTGGCCGCCCTGACGTACGGACCCAGGTTAGGGTTGCTGCTCGGGCAGCTGGGATGATGTATGGCAGCAGGGGGGCTCCACTGCAAAGGGCACTGATTTACTGCCATGCGGCACCATCAGCATCCTCACTGCTTGGCAGGTAGATGAGTGACAGCACCCAGCATCACGTAAGTGGGTCATGGTCCAGACCACCAGTGCTCACTGGGTCTTGCTTGGCTCTCAGGGTGCTGCTTTATCATCGGTTGTATCTAATCACGTAGTGCACCAGCCTCACATCTGATGGGCTGTTCTTACCCAGGACTTCACACAAAAGTGAGAATTCAGCTTCCTTCCCTTTTAAAATCTTCTTAGGGTTCATCCTGCATCCCCAAAATAGGGGTAAATTACTCACCAGGATGCCAAGGATCTTGAACAGGGTAAAGGAAGGCGCCTTCTTTTCCTTGTCTTGACGGATGGCTTCTTTCATTCTGGAGTCCTGGTGATATTTGACACATTTGCCTGTTTTTTCATTGACCATTAGGAAAAACACCCTCTGGGAAGCCAAGGATGTGGAAAGAAATGTTTAGACTTTTCTGGCCCAAGTGCAAGTTGCAGTGACATGAAGATATAGCAGACTTTTCTGCACAAGGTTTCTTTCTTCAGGGACAATAAATGCATTAATCTGATCGTCTAATAAAGCATCTATCACACCAACAGAAAGAGCCTGAACATGGCATTCTATTTTCTCATGGGGTGGTCCAACAAGGGTGCTCTCTGTAGTGTTATGAGCTATTTATTTCTCCCAGATCCTTGGGTGTATTTCTCACCTGGCTTTCTATGTTTGAAGACCCATTCAGCTGGGGAAACAAAAACAACCAGCTCATAGAAAACATGGTTCCTCCTTGGGCAACATCTCCCACTGTCAAACCAGCAGCTATGACTATGTCCATTTGACATAGGGGGAAACTGAGGCAGCATGGATGAAATAACTTCCCTAAGGACAATTTTGTTGGATAAGGGTAAGTGCTTTCAAGCTTTGTTTCATGTGACTATTGAAATAAGAGAACTGAGAGCCACTTTAGGGCTTCTCCATGTATCGAATTGTTTCAGGAGAGGTTTCTTTTTGACAGAAGTAATTGGGAATTTTGGTGATGCGGGAATAAATTATCGCTTATAATTCTCTGGAATTTCTTGTTGAGTGGGATTAATGATGATTTCAAATCAGGGGGTTGCACTATGGTATCAAGGATATCATCCCAGGGACGTTTTCCCTTCGAACAGCAGTAATTGCTCCCCTCCTCCTCTCCTTGTGGATTATTGAGTGATTTTTGGCCAAAACAACCCTGTGCTCATTTCATAGTAGCAGCAAGAAGAAAAACTGACAGCTATGAGGTAGTAAAGACAAATAGTGGAAGGCAGAGACTTAGGAAAGCGGGTCTCAGGCTGTGCTTATGAGGAGTGATGACAGCAAACCCGTTTCTCCAGCAGAATGAAACCTGAAGGGGAATACTTTGCTCTTTCAGGCTGCTAATGTAAATAAAAGGCACGCAGAGGAACACTGGTAGGTTAACAATCAATTAAAAGCAAATTTCCCACCCTGTGTGGTGTTAGAAGGCTGTGGGTGATATAAATGAGACAGAGATGAGGCACCGTGGCGAGATTCTCGGGTAGTGCAAAGACTGGGACAACCAGCACAGCAGTGGGGTTTCCCCTTTGGTTTGCAGTCTCACCCTCTCTGAATGCTTCAGGGATACATTTAAACTCACACAATTGATCTGATTTCAGCTAAAAGAAGAATGATGAGAATATTGCTACTGGTCTTTCAAGAACTCTTAAGGTATGGTCTTAATGTGATCTGACTTAATGTGTCCCTTCAATGTCTCAATGGTGCTAAAAACACAAAAGCATATTTAGTTCCCTAGACATGTAATTCTTTAGCTGTTACCTGATTGGTTATTTTAGTGATGATGCTGTCATTCCATGATGCCATATCTGAGCTCTTCAAACCATTTTCACCTGGTTTAAATGCCAGCACCAAGCTGGAGCAGAATGGGATGGTGCATCACCAACAAAACCAAGGTTAAACAAGCCATGAAAATTGATTGCTTTCAGTCTATGATATCAAAGGCACATAAATGCAGGGCCCATAACATCTGCTTGGATTTCCATATTGTCCAAACCATGTCTTTTATTCTGCACTGCTCTTCATTGCTCCTCCTGGTGGAATGAATCGTGGCACAGTCAATGGTTGCACCCGGTGTTTCCACATGTGCTGGTGGCTGTTGCATAGCATCACAGCATGATTTGTGTTGGAAGCGACCTTAAAGCTCATCCAGTTCCAACTCCCTGCCACGGGCAGGGACACCTTCCACTAGAGCAGCTTGCTCCAAGCCCCTGTGTCCAACCTGGCCTTGAACACTGCCAGGGATGGGGCAGTCACAGCTTCTCTGGGCACCCTCAGCACCTCAGCACCCTCACAGGAAGAGCTTCTGCCTAAGATCTACTCTAAATCTACCTTGTTTCATTTTAAAACATGAATGCGTGGTACCTTCACCATGTCTAGAAGAAGCAGCCACAGAACATATGCCCATCATGTGCTTAGCCCCATCATGCCTGATCTGACCTACCCAGGTATATGGTTTGGATGGGGCCATGGGCTGAGCCTGCAGCCTGTTGGGATGGGGATGCTGCAGCTGGAGGATGCTCCAGTCCATGCTGCACAGGGCAGGATGAGGCCAAGCCCTTGCGGTAAAGCTGCTCTCCTGCTGATTGCAGCTGCCCTGCAGGCAGGAGGAGGAGGAGCTGCTGGCTGCCAACTGTGCCCTGGGGGATAACCCCAAAGCAGCTCTATAACCCTCTGGCCACGGCTGCTCCAGCTGTCAGGCAGCAGTTGCTGTCTGCGAGTCGGCGGCTGCCTGTGTGTTATCCCACAAGCACAGCTGGGGAGCATCTCTCACGGCGCCAATGCCTTCAAAATGGTGTTGATTTGGCACCTGTCTGCAAGATATATATGGCCTCCCTGTAAGTACCTAAGTCTGGTACAGCCTGCAGTGTGCAGCCTTGCAACTGAGCTGTCCAGGAGGGAAAATGTCCCTTGTCATCCTCATTAGGTTGTCAGTACCTGTGTGCCTTGGTTCCCTGAGACACCCCATACGTTTGGGGCACCTGGACAGAAGGATGACACATGGGTTTCTCTGCAAGAGCCTGTGTAGTGTGGCTGCCGGTGGCAAAATGGTCCATTGATGTTGATGCCAGAGCCATCTCTAAGATGGAGAAGTGAAGCCCACCACTGTCTTGGTAAAGACACTGCAACCTTCTTTTACCTTTCTGGACCCACTTGGACACAAACCCAGCCTTACCTTACCGGGACCAGCTAAAGATGTATCTGGGTGACACGAGAATGCTTTTTGCTGGGTGCAGGCTGCTCTGGTCTCCCCCAAACCTTCCTCTCCCAGCATGCTCCAGCCAAACAATTGCTATAGTTGTTAGCAGCCTCAGAACTGTCCAACTCCCTACTCCATTTCCTAATTTTCTTTTTCATATGGTGGTTTCCAGAGGTGGTTTCTTTACTTTGGATGGGTCAAATCCATATTTACAGACACCTCCAGGCCAGGTCTGAACTGTGGTTTGGACCTTGTTGATCAGACTCATGCCTGGTCCTGATGCTTTAGTGGCCAGCACTTCCACACTTTCCTAGTGAGCACTAAATAACCTCATAACAGTCCTAAGGCTTAGGAACCAGAGCACAAATAAAAAGTGCACTTTAAAAAGTATATATATCCCCTGTTCTTGAAGGCAGTCTCATTACATGGGGAGCCTGACAGCATGCTTCTGGCAATAACAAGCAACTTCTCATCACTCGACAAGGAAGAGTGATGGGCAGTATCAGCAACCCATCTGAAACACTGCTGAGAATATAGATGCTTGATGCAGATGATGCTGATAAATCTGACAAAAGTAATTGGTACATCGAGAGAATTTACAGGGATAGGGCCCTGGTGCTGGCTAAGAACATTCTCTAGCACCATCTAGTGCTCCGAAAGTCCAGTTCCTTAACGCTGGGGTTTAATCATTGAATAGGTCAATACCATAGGCAGCTTTGAGCACTATGGTGCAGGACTGTGAAGTGATGCATATCTTGGAATAGATTACATGAAAGAGTGAGCATTAAACTGAGTTAAGTGTTGGCTGGGAACCTAGGTAATAAAATGTGGCATATATACTGCAGGCAATGCAGATCTGTGATTTATGCTCGCTGGGCTTTGAAAGCAGGAATCCATATTATTAAAGTATGTGTTCATCATTTCATAAAATAGGAATGGATTCATAAATTCAGACTTCAGGGGCTGAGCCTGAATACCCCTGAAGCATTTCAAATGTGTCCTCCTTTTCCCCAGCACGTTGCCACTTCTAAATATCTCTGTCCCTCTCCAAACATGCCTTATCTTATCTGATATCATTCCTATTTTTGCAAGGCTCCCTTCAAGGCTGATGAGATTCATCCCCAGAGGAGAATACCCCATTTAAAAGGAACAGAAGAGGGGATAATAATGAGCAACTCTCAACATCTGCAGCAGCTGAAGGTGCTATTCAAGCTGCATTGAATCTGGCTGTTAAGTTGGGGGGAGAGAGACAAGAAACTATAGGGAGGACACCGGCTGTTTAGTTAAGAGCCTGAAATTCAAGCCGGGTTTGTCAGGTGAAACCCACAGCAAATCTGGGGCCAAATTCCGAGTGTCAGAAAGGGGAACCCATGGCACTATGCTGTTGTTTAAATATTGTATTTTCCTTATTTGTTACATGCGACTGTATAGACATAGTGTTGAGCTGTGAACCAAGCTTGTAATGTTTTCTATTCGGTTTTATGCCAACTGCATTATGGATCTTACTTGCTGTTTCCAGGACTTGTTAAACTCTGATGGAGGAGATATTTTTTACCATCCTGTGTAATTTCTCTGGTACAGTATTTTCCCAGTACCTTCTTTCTGGAATGTGATAAAACTGTTATTAATGAGATGGTGCTAACAGTTCTCATAACAAATCTCGTCAATTGTCAGGTTTTCTTCCCTGAAATTCCTTATGGTAACACAAGTTGCCAGTAGCCAATGCCAAGTTGATCTTGTCTGCTGATTTTCTGTGTTGAGCTTTATTTCTTCCCTGTCACCACAAGTAAGCCAAAGCAAGAAACTCAGAAGGTACATGCTTTATCCATTAAGCCATTATAATCAGCAAGTTCGTTCAGCTCAGCTGCATTCACTGCTCAGACATTTGTTTCTAGCTTCATTTTTTCAGGGTCAACGGCAGTGAAGTTTTGGCTGGGAAGTTGTGAGTGAAAGTTATGAAGGCTTCATGAGATTTCAACACAAAACAAAATCAACCTCCAAGACAGACACAGCAGCCTGCTGCACTATTTGTGCCAGCTCCAGGGGTTGCAGCAGGACAAGGAGCCCATACTCGAGAGGTAGCCCATGTTTTTTGGCATGCAAGTGAGGATGGGACATTGCACCTCCATATGGCCTCTTCATCACCAGCACTGATGAAAGTCTCTCTTGAAGTAAAACCCTCCTGAACCAAACTGACGCAAGGGAAAAGAGGTGAAGAAGACATCAAGAGGTGCATGGCCATGCAGGTTACTCTCTAATCTAACAGGAGTGTAGGCAATTGCCATTTGGGGGGCTGGAACTAGATGATCTTAAGGTCCTTTCCAATCTTAACTATTCTATGATTCTGTGATTTTATGATTCTCAGCTTGTGAAGTTAGACCCTCCTGGGGTAATGCAATAGTTCTCATTGAAGGTCTAGGACTCTGGATCTCTCTTCTGGTGCCCGGTTCTTTAGGTAGAGAAGGACCATTGCTTTGAGCCAGCACTCCCCTGCACACTGGGATTGCTTATTTCAGTTAAAGAACAACACCCAAAGTACTTTAGAATGTTAATAAAAAAAAAAAAAAAGAAAATATCCTTGGAATCAAGTGGGTTCTCACTTACTGGAAAAATGATTTGTTGTAAACAGTTTATTTCTGGCTGCATCTGAGCAATATGTGTCACCAAAAGGTATTTGAAAAACTTGCCAAAAAATGGAAACCAAATCTGTTTCAAAACCTTTTTAATCTTCTCTTGTTCAGCTCTCATTCAATATCCCCTTTGCTTTCAAAACACTTCAAAACCTACATTATTTCTCACATTCAGAGATGCAAGATAGAGAGGAGCAGGTAGACAATTTTATAGGTACATCTTGACCTTGGCTAAAACCCCTTGGGTCTGGATCTAAACAAGAATGTCTCCAAAGCTGTGGGGTTTGGGTTTTCTTGAAATAGCAGGTGGCTGTTCAGATAAGAAATGCTGGTTCTGCTCATTATACAGACAGGAACCAGGTGCAAGGTGCAGATCTGCACTGGAACTTCCTGTAAATTTGGGAGTCTGCAGCCAAAATGCTTCTTGGATCTGATCACTGCTGTGCTTCCAGTTATAATTATTACATTAGAGTGTGTCAGATTGCCTGCAGCTGAAAACACAGTCTAAAAATATACATACTTCAGTATGTCAATGGGAACTGTGCTAATGAACGGCTAATAGGCTAATGAGCAATGTCATGTTTGGGATATTCTCTGCCATCGAAGAAGATCAGTGCTGGAACTAATGCAACGATAACTTTTTGCTTAAGAACAGACTCACGGAGTAGGAAAGTGAGAGTAATTTATGGCAAAAAACGTTGTTTAGCTAGTTAGTGGCTGCCAAATAAGTGAAGTTGGGCTATGGACACATGTGGATGTATTTATCCTAATGCATTCCTTGCCACGGCAAGGGTTTCAGATCCTGGTGGGCTGCTGGATTCCTCTGCTCATCCAGACCCCGCCACTACACTGGCAGCTCAGTCTTATACTGACCTGGAATTATTTCATTGCTGTGTTTGCTTCAATCCCATGACCCCCAACTTAATGTCAGTTTACATGCAGAGAACATCTTAGTTATCATCCGTTCAGGACTCATTCAACATATTTAATTAAGACAAACACTTAGAGGTATAAACTTTCTGGTACCCAGTGCCCCTTCTGTATATGGGAAAACCAACTCCATTACCTGTGAGTAAGAAGGAAGACATAAGGTCATGAAAAATGTACAGGGGGAATTGTCAGTGGTGTAAGTTTGACTTTCTCCTGTATTATTACAACTTATCTTTTACTAAGTAATAAGGCCTCATCTATAGTCCAAGATAAACATGATAAACATGTTTATCATAATGATAAATCATCTCTTTTCGACTTTGAATACACACTAGAGAAATCAGACGGTGTCTGATTAAGATGGAGCATTTATTATTTCTTAGAGCAGACAAGACAGTAACAGTCTTAGTGACTGCAGATATTTGTGTTGTTGAAGACGGAGTTACCACCAGAGGTTATGCAAATGCCTCATCTGTGCTACAAATTAGACGGTGGTGTAACCCAGATGGCTAATCATAGCCTAATGGGAGTTTCCAAGCAACCTGTATTCATAAAATATATCACATAAAATCACTGAAGATAAAAAGTTAAGAGAGAGTGGATTAATTCTGACAAAAATCTTGCTCTAACACTGGATAGTCCATGTATCACCCCATCTTCAGAGCTCTGCATCAGTGAACGAACAGTCGTAACCTATCCTTCAACCTCTGCCTCCAGATGGCTTTCCATTGCCTCAAGTGTATTTAAAGAGTTCTTCTGAGAAAATGGAAAAGTAGAACATGCCTGACTCATAGAGAGAGCTTTCCAGAAATGGGCAACTCCTCTGTTATGGAAAAATGCACATCCCTGGAGGAGAACATATAAAAACCTTTGACTGACTTTATCCAGCTGAGATAAGCTAACTTGTGCAATTTGGTGGATCTACTACAGAGTTGCACCACTTGTTTAAAATAACCTTTTCTTTAGGTTGTTATATAGTATTTTACATTGCATCTCACTTCTGTACATCCTGCCTTTAGAAAATGTCTCATATTTGTGGGCCTGATTTCGCACTTGCCAAAAATCAGATGTTTGAATTTGCACCTAGACCACTGGAATAGTGTTTCTTTGGGTTTCTGAGCTACCTAATTTCAGGCATATATCTATATACCTGAATATATATATGTGGAGATATATATATATATATATATATATATATATATACCTAATTGCAGGCAGCACTTTGCACAAAGACCTGACTCATGAGGAGATTCAGGTGAATGAAGGAGTCTTTCTGGTTCTGACACCTTTAAGAGCTGGTTAACATGCAAGTGCGGAAGAAACCTGCAAGTTATCCCAGAATTCCCTAAAATGACTGAAACGTGCTCCTGGTGCATACTGCTTTCTTAAAAATATGGTTATTCAGCATCAAGATGGAGGTCAAGTTTGAAGCTCCACGCTATAAGGCACATCTGCTGTAGCACATGAAGAGGGGAGGGATTCTGCGGTGGGTAGTGGGCAGTTATTTTATGAACACCTATGAAAAGCAACCAAGTTAGTGACTCCTGAGTTTCCTTTCCTGCTCCATTCTGTTGATGGCCACATCACCTTTATAGGGTTGTGTTGGACACCTTGACTTCAAAAGCAGGGCCCAACTCTGCCCGGATCAGGAGTGGAAGGTGGAGAACTTCCAAAGGTTTGCAAAACCTGGAAATAATCCCCCTCAGCAGGGAAGGCTTAGGTTGGGTATTAGGAAGAATTTCCTCATGGACAGGGTGCTCAGGCATTGGAACAGGCTGCCCAGGGCAGTGCTGGAGTCACCGTTCCTGGAAGTGTTCACAAACCATGCAGAAGAGGCCCTCGGTGACATGGTTTAGTGGTGGCCTTGGCAGTGCTGGGGTAATGGTTGGACTTGATGATCTTAAAGGTCTTTACAACCTAGTTGATTCCATGATAAACGGAGCATGCAGTGCAGGAAAACAACTTGTTTTCTCAAGTATTTTTCCATTGTGAGCTGCATGGTTATTCGTCTTTTAACTGCCTGCTCTCCTGCCTGCTCTGCGGGTCAGGTCGCTGTAGCTCATATTGGTTCCCATGAACCTAATGAAATCACGGCGTAATATTTTCCATGCCTCATATTGTGTCCTTGCTACAGTGAGTTACATGTTGCTTGTAAATTATTTGCTTTGTCTGCTTAAAGGGGAGGAATGGGGGCGGAGAGAGGGTCCTTTCACTGCCTGATTTATATGTCAAATATAAAACTAAAATGAAACATGTGGCTGATTGCCTACAAAGTTTTATGTCAGGTGTAGAAGTCAGTGGCCCCGCTCGTAAATCACGCTGCTCATTTGTAGCCGTTGCAACAGATTTATGCGATTTATAACTGGGTTATTGAGCTATGTCATCAGCGTAAGCATTTTCTTGTTAATAAAAGTACTGGCACATTGAGAGATGGTTTGTAAAGCAATTGCCTAGAAGTTTTTCATGATGGGAGGAGGGAGACACTATATTGTTTGTGATCTATTAAAACAAAATGCTTGTGAAAGGCCTGGGCCCCTCCCTGTGCTCCCACTGCTTTATTTCTTCTCTAGGGACTTGCAAAACAAGCTCCTTATTCATAAATATGAGATGATGCTGTAAGGATGATGTTTCCGGTGGTGATTCATGTGATTTACTCAGTGTGTTTGATTCATCCATGAAGAAAAACAAGCTCTGGCTGAGGGACAGACACTTATGGGGATTTGACATTTGATTTTAGCTGGGTTATACAGGGTTATGGACAGGGATGTTTTTTTCTCTATATAACAGCTTTCCCCAGAGCAGGAAACCAAAGCAATGCCCTAAAATGTTGCCTCTGGTCTGTAATTGCAAAGGAAAGGAGGCATTTCTACATGGTTTAAGTTGCACTCTGAAATTCCCCTTCTAAAGCTTTGCATTATGTTGTAGGGGTGTTAAACCTTCCAAAAGGGAAAGGAGGGCGTTGCACTGGTGGGTGAAGAGCCTCGGGTGCTGTTGTTTCAGGATGCCTTAGGGTGGAAGATGCCATGTAAATGTGATGTTTGCTACAACGGGGGGATCATCTAACTAAAGAGGGGTCTTCCACAGATGTTAGGAAATAGAATCAATTGAGATTCCCAGGAATGGCTTCTCTGACCCCAAGCTCTGAAGCAGGTAATCCCGCTCATAAACTGGAACATCCAAGTTCATATTCATAACAGGTGACTTCAAAGTCCCAGCTTTGAGCACCCAGAGTTTTAACTGAGCTTGGTTTAAATTTATGCTAAAATGTCCCAATATATTTTTTCATTAGAATTTATAAATATGGTTAATATCAAGAAATTACTCAATCTTTTAATGCAAAAGTACCACTAATATGTTTTATTGTATTTTATTTTTATTATTTTATTTTATTATTTTATATTTTAATTTATTTTAATTTGTGTGTGAAGTCTCTTATCATTAAAAATGACTACAAAGACCTGACTCTACAGTGCCTTGTATCCAAATTTTATGGATGCTTCTAAGAAAATGTCCCACAAAGACTATATTTGAATCTTATTTAATTATTTTTCTTGTAAGAAATGCGAGAAGCCCTGCCCTACAGGACTCTGTCAGATCATTAAACCCAAAACTAGAGTCAGATTTCATTGTAGCAAAAGGGAAGAAAACAAAATGCCACTTTTCATGGGATGAGATTCTGTGTGACGATTGTGAAAAAAATCTCAGCATTTAATAAAACTGCTCAAAAGTGACCATATTTTTTCAATGGAATTTTTTAAATTGTTCTAATAATTTACATTTAATACTTTTTATTTGGAAGTGATTTCTTTGCCTCTTTATTGAACTGGGAATATACACAAGGCAGTGGTAGCTTCTTTAGCAATATCGGGGACAGTTCTGATCATTGAGGCTAACTGGTAGGTGATGGCCTTCAGCTACCCTACCCTAGCAAATGCTTTCACCACCCAGCCAGGTTGACTGCATCCCAAACACCAATTGGGAACAAATCCTGGACTCCTCCAACCCCGCACCAAGCCTGGGAATAGCTTGGAGATGTTTGTGACTGGGTTGGGACATCAGGAATAACCTAACAATTTCCTCACAGTGGCAAATGCCTCCCATGCATGGTAGCATTGCTGGTTGAGCCTGAGTTGACCAGAAGAGGCACAGCCTTCCTGTGTGGTACTCAAGGGGTGCCAGCAACCAGGAATAACCCTTCAGGGGTCTTCATTTGAATGTGCAGCTAAAACTCTTTATAGTATACATGCTATTCCTGTTCTAATGGTGTTCGAATACTTCTTGATCTTAAATGAATCTACCTTGACAGACGTCTGGGGAAGTGACGATGCACAGGTAACAGTGTTCCATAGGGGGAAAGACAAGGTTTAGAGACACAATGCTTTTTAAGGACAAAACACTTGTGTTTTTTCTTTAAATGACACACTTTTATGCTGGCTTTGCTGGTCCATTTACCTTGATGGAAGTGGAAGAGGAGTTCAAGCTAGAAAACGTCAAAGCTGAGTCTAGGTCTGGGTATTTGGTGCCCTGAAGGCTGAGACCACATAACATTGTCAGTGATGGTGTCAGATCCAGCCCAGCAGTGAGCATGTGCTTGAATTCATCTAAAACAATCAGGATTGGAACACAGGACTCTAAGTAGGTGCTTAGGTGTTTTGTTGCATTTGGGGTAGAGAGAAGAGAAGCAGGAACTGTTTGGGCAGATACTGAGAGAAACACAATCCTAAAGCTCCTGGAAGTTGCATTCATTTCAATGAGCGATTTGTCCAGGGAAAGGGAATGAGGACCCTGATATCTGTGCTATTCTGGACTTGGACTGGGCAAGGCACAACAGAACTAAGATGTGAAGCTGATGTCCATCGCTCACTAATTTAAACTCCACTTGAACTGCAGCTGCCTTTCCTAGCAATGCACTATTTTAAAAACCCATTATCTGTTTTCTTCTGTGCTTCACTGTCAGTAAAACATCAGAAACTTGATTAAAAAATCCACAACAAACCAACAAAAAAAAAGAAAACCCCCAAACAACAGAAAAAGCATCTCTACCAGATTTATCCTCATCCATTTGGCAAACTTTGCTTTTCCGCCCCGCTGTTTCCTATGAAGCCACAGCCAGCATGGCTTTCCAGCTTGTTGATTTCCTTGTGCCATCATTTTTAGTGCTGTCTGTAAATATCAGCTCTGCTCTGGGGATTTAGGGCAGTTCATCCTGTCCACTCTGCTGGCTGCCTGTCCTGCTGCAGGAGCAGAGTGAACTCATGGCCGGATGAGGATCCATGTGCTGCCTTCTCTTTGCTTATTGTAGATAATGGTGGTTTTAATAAAATGCTGGGCACTGTTCTCTTCCATTTTTGACATTTCTGAATGTCTATTGCTTGGTGGTCTTCTTGGAGGCTGGCAGAAATAACTTCTGCCCAGGACCAATACAAACTCATGAGAACTTGTGCTGATGAGAAGGTGTACAGGTACCTGCCAGGAAGGAAGTGGTCACAGAGGTCTGCAACACAATGGAAGTCCTCTCTCATCCTACCACAGACTATTAAGGGCTTTGGTATTATAGAATCATAGATTCATAGAACTATTTGGGACAGAAAAGACCTTAATATCATCTAGTTCCAACCATGGGCAGGGACGCCTCACACTAGGCCATGTTGCCCAAGGCTCTGTCCAACCTGGCCTTGAACACTGCCAGGGATGGAGCATTTACCAGGTCTTTGGGCAACCTGTGCTAGCGCCTCACCACCCTCACAGTAAAGAACTTCTTCCTTATATTAAGTATCCATTGCTCTTCTTGGTGTTAGCAGAGAGAGTCCTTGGGAGGAAGAGCTTGAGCTTTTCAGGAGAGGTGTATTTTCATTTTGCCTTCCGGACTGAATCCGTCAGCTGCTGATGTGATGTGTGAGTATCTCGTTACAAATGAGGAGTGCAAAACCTGTATGGTTTTAGTTTCTAACTGACTTTTTAGCTGACAAAGTTCATATTCTTGTAGCTATAAGAGAAAAGGGACTATGTTACATGTGAACGCAGACTGGGAAATAAAAATATCAGCCAAAAGAGAAGTTAAATGCTTGTGGCACCTTCAAGAGCATTGGTGTGTGGCCCTTCATTGCAGAATGTGTTACCTGAAATATGTGTACAGGCTGATAGGGCTGTAGTTACAGACTGTGATGTTACCCTCTCTCCAAACATAGGAGTCATAAATCCAGGGTCTCTTCTGTGCCCTTTACCTCCAGTCTCTGCCTCCTGTCACATAGCCATTTGTGATGACAAAGTAAGATGCAAGTACCCAAATACTTTCAAACAAACTTCCGATTTCCTCGTTTCTAAAAATGTTTATGGCAAAGAATTCTAGAGAATTGGGCACTGTGACAATCGTTTAAGAACCAGATTTGACTTTCTTGTTCGTTCTTCCTGAAGTAGAGGCAAAATGTAGATAAAGCAGTGTTGCTTTGAGTCTGATGATGGACCGTGTGTGCAGGGATCAAGCTCCTGTGTCCATAACATACTATGAAGTTATAACTTAATGATAGATACCCTGATGGATCATAACAACTCTTCACTCAGATTTTGAATGCCCAAGGACTAGCTTTTATTTATCATTTAATGTGGCCTCTCTGAACACAAATGCCATGGCAGCCTACTCCAAAATGCTCCCCCAGTGGCCTCTTTACTGCTCCTGAATGTATGTGCCCATGCACAGTGAAACTCCACACTAAAGACAAACCTAAGAGGCACAAAATCCTCACTTCATATTGTTGCCATCCACAGGAAGTGCCAGGAACAAGAAGTGGAGATCCCATGGAGAGGATTGTGATGTTCAGGTGCGGAGTATCTCTCCATCAGGCTGGCTGGGGAGGACCGGGGCAGGGGAGGGATGCTCTGGAGGTGGAAGATACAGAATGCATGGTGAAAGGGTGGCAGCTTCCACCCTTAAGGCTATTTAAATAGTAAGGTAATGAACTGCTAATTTATGGCCCAGTTCTCCTTTGTCTTGCACCTTGTGTGGTCCTCTGCTGCCAGACACTGGTTGAGCAGAATTCCCCACTCTCACTGTTAACAGCTTCCCAGTGTGTGAGAGCACAGATTTATTGGGGGAGAAACTGCCTTTTAACCCAGCAGCTGGCATCCGCTGTAGTTCCCTCTAAGGCTTTGGAGCTGTGCTGCTCCAGAGAAATGGGTTCAGTATCAATTTCAGTTTTATATATTTTATTAGAGCTGTTAAATAAACTAACCTAAACCCAGGAAAACATCACTGAAGTGAAGCTTTTTATTAATAAAATATTGAGCTAACCCAACAATAGAATACTTAAACTATCAAATGGACTAGCCAGGGCAAGACAGTTTCAGTGCTGGACTGAAGCTGAATTATCAATTGCACTAAAAGTGTAATGTCAGCTCTTTTGTAAATGTTAAAAGGGGGTCTAAGAAGGTGTAATTGTAAGTTGTTAGTCAGGAATTTTATCACTGTCATTCAAATGCATTTAAAAAAGTCCTGATTAAATAGGTTAAATGTCACTTGTCTGAACCACAACATAAGAACCATTTCCTTACATTTCAGTTCTCAACTTCCTCTGCTCTCTCTCCCAGAAAACATATCATAATTCAGACATTAATGGAACACTATATGGCAGGTGGTTCAGAAGCTTTGTTTATTGGGATTTCAGTAACAGCTCAGAATTTGGGGACTTCTAAGTACAGGGATTGTTTCACTGAGTTTGGGAAGGACTCCAAAGTTTGTTGACTTTGGAATCATTGGGCCTGGAGGACTTTTCTATCTGACCTTCTCCCGTGGCAGTTTTATGAGCATACCCATCCCCATAAGCACACAGTCACTTTCTGACATCCGAAAGCTAAATGGGATCAGAGGATAATTTGGACAGAAAACCTAGAAACATGGAAAGCAGGTTGCTGAAAATGCTGAAGCCTCAAAAACTTGTCCTTTATTACTGCCTTCTATGCTCCTCCTGCTCTCACAGTGGTGTGTCTGGAGCTGCTGGAGAAGGCCATTGATTGTGGTGATGGCAATTCTTTGCTGGACAAGTGCTCCTCACCATCAGGCCATCTTTGAGCATAGTCCAACACTACCAAGAGGTGTCTAAAACAGCAGACTTACAGAATCATGGAATCAGAATGGTTTGGGTTAGAAAGGACCTGAAGATTATCCAGTTCCAGCCCCACTGCCATGGGCAGGGACACCTCACCCATGGACCACGTCACCCAAGGCTCTGTCCAACCTGGCCTTGAACACTGCCAGGGATGGGCATTTACCACTTCTTTGGTCAACCTGCTCAAGTGCCTCATCACCCTCACAGTAAAGAACTTATATCTAATATATAGCCTTATATCTAACCTGAACTACCCCTGTTCCAGTTTAAATCCATCACCTCTTGTCCTATTGCTACAGCCCCTGATGAAGAGAAGAGACTTCCCTCAATCATCCTGGTTCAAAAGATGGGACTTCTTAGCCATCCATGGGCTTCTTAAAACTCATTTCTCTTTTCACTGCCATGCAGTGTGCATTGCTGAAGCTGAAGGATCTATCTGGTACACTGGAGCCCTGCAGCTTAGTCCGGTCAAATCTGAATTAGGTCACTGCTGATCATTGGTAAGTAGGAAAAGTCATGCACAGGCCAAGAATATTTAAAACGTTTAACATTTTGCATAGCAGAAATTACTGCTGGGTTTCCCTCCTGGTAAGTCAACAAATAAACAATGAAACAGAATATCCTGGGACATCAGGTCACTTCGGAGTAATTTTCCATGGCCTTATTTGTGTTACTAGTCCTAAGTTTTCTGAGAAGTAGTTATAACCTTCCCCAAGCAGGATGAATAGGAAAATCCCAGCCCAGGTGAATCAGCTGCCCAAACACCCATCCATCAGCAAAATCAAAGTACATTCACACTAGCAGGAAAGCTCAGCATCATCCTTCTGTCCTTTGCCCCTGAGAGCTTTGCCCATGGAGGCTGATTCTTCATGATGGCAGGGTGCTTATAATAACCTCCCTGTTACTGGGGAGACGGGTTGTTGTCAGTCATGTACATCTCAGTGGTGAAATGCTTCTAGAATGTTCAAGACTGGGCTTGAAATATAAACTTTAAAATTATAAAGTATAGGGAAAAATCTGTATCCAAAGAAAATCAAAGCTCTAAAAGCAAGCACTTGGATTAGGCACGTAACCAGGAGCTTAACTAGGAGCTGTAATTTATTAATGCTCTCTGTGCAGCTTGTATGCTTCTGTGCAAGGAGAGGCTTCCCAGGAGAGGGGAGAAGTTCAAAGGACTTAGTGCAGTGGAGCAGTGTGTACCGAGATCACACAATGGCATTGCTTCTTCTCTTCCCTTCCCTTCCCAGCTCTCCACCCTATTACTGGTTGTGTCCAGATGTGTCCGCCTTTCCTCATTACCCACAAACTATTTATTCTTTTATGAGCTGCCCTTTATTTAAGCAGCTCAGTGTGCTGCTGTTCTGTATTTTCCTTTTGCCATTGTACAAAATTTGTTTATAGGTTAGGCTCATGACAGTGACAAAACCCAGCACATGCATGAAGAAATCCTCCTGACTGCTGAAGAAATCACTGTGGTACAAAGTGCTCAGCTGGCATTAACCATGCATCATCCCTTGGGCTTATTGCTTCACTTATTGGCTCTAGACTGTGCTACCCACACAGCATGACAGGTCTGCCCCATCACAGGTGTTGCATGAGTTGTGTGTGGTGGTAACGCTTGGGAGCTACTAGCATGTGTATCTGGGTCAAAAGCTAACTCCTGCATTACTTCCCTCTGTTTTCCCTTCACTCAAGCACTACGCATTGAACCTCCAATGATCTGGACATC
Organism: Pezoporus wallicus; assembly: GCF_028554395.1. Taxonomy (NCBI): domain Eukaryota; kingdom Metazoa; phylum Chordata; class Aves; order Psittaciformes; family Psittacidae; genus Pezoporus; species Pezoporus wallicus. The sequence continues at coordinate 1,335,192 of NW_026635168.1, read as the reverse complement.
TAAGCAAGATATCTGGAGTAGGCCTTACCTCTTGGAACTGGGAAGGTGACCTGATGCTGAACCAAGCAGGGGTAGGATCAGGACTATGGAGAACCTGTCACATGAGTTGGGATTGCTGGATTTGGCTTGTTTAGTTTAGCAAAACAAAAGCTCAAGGGAGGATGTGACAGCTGTCTATAAATATACTAGAGAGAGAAGAGAGTTATTTCAGCCTAAAGACAATGTTGGCACAAGAACAAATGGGCATGAAGTGGCTATGAATATATCTAGGTTAGAAACTGGGGAAGGTTGTTAGCAAATGGGGTAATGAGCTCCCTCCTAAGCAGGTAGAAGATGGAGTGTGGTTGATTTATAGAAGGATAGAAGGATTTTTGTGATGATTTTGCTTAGGATTGCAAATGTCAGTGAGACAGAGGACCTCCCAGGCCTGTGTCTTGATGCTCACTGGTTGGGATGCTGCTAGAGGTGCAGTAGCTGGGCCGAAATGAAGTGCAGGTAATTCGTTTACAGATTTTCAAGGTCAAAACAGAATCTAACACCCAACCAATCCGACTTCTACCCAGCACAGCTGGTACCTGGATCAAGTTCAGTGTTTCTGTCATGAGATGTCCTTACTTCAGGCAAAGAATCAAAACAATGGGGAATTCGCCTGACTTTGGAAACCTGTTCCTCAGGGTGCACGCACAAACCAGGCTGTGAACTGAGGGACAGCCCTGAGCAAGCAGCACATGGCACTAAGTCCCATCCAGCACCTCTGTGATCCATGATGGTCTTTGTAACCAGCTGCTGTGATGTCTCCTGCAAAACATGAGGATTCTGGGACTAAAAGAGGATAAACAAGCACATGGTGGTATTTCCTTTGCTGCATTCATCAGTTTGGGTAGTGCCACCGGGAATCTTGCTGAGCAGTGGGTTCAGAGGGGTTAAGGTCTGATGTCTCCTACAGCTTGTTGTGTGGTGGCCCTGCACGGTGGCTAAAGGAGGCTCAGGCTGAAGTGAAATAAGTGAGGCAGTTGTTTTTCCAGATATCAGGCAGTGTTTTGCAGTAAAGGGTTGTTTCTGGCTGCTGTGACCGTGACTCATGGCGATGGGTTGTAATCAGCGCAGTGATGGGTTTGTCGCTGCAGATGGAGAGGTCAGGAAACCACTCTGAGTTTTTATTCTTCCAGAGACTGTGTTGCAGCATGGGAGATGTAGTACAGGTTTAGAAAACCATGGAGGTGTTTGCTATACTTGAGCTCCTTGCCTCTTCCAGGACAAGAGCATGCAAACCTGACTGGAATCTCTTTGGCGATGGCTACTGCTAGTCAGTCTCACCCCACAGCATGGCCACCATCAGTCTGAAATCCCAGTCCTTCCTGGGTTGCATGAGGAAGTCCATGGTGTGGACTGTGGCTGTGCCAAGACCTTAAAGTCCAATAGCACATGGGAGTTGTTGGCAATTTTCCCCCACTGGGATTTCTCAGAGAAGATAGAAGGAGCTCTTGCATGGGAACGTCCCCCGGCCTGGGCAATGGCCATTTCAGCATGAACAAGGTACATCTGTGATACAAATATGACTTCATACTGATAGGATAACAGTCTGGAAAGGGCCATGGCTGAAGATTACCCATCCTCTGGCCAAAACAAGCCAGGGGAAGGCTGATCTCAGATCACTTAAGGACATGGACAGAGATGAGATTTTTCTAGGTATTCTGGAGGAGGCTTAGGTTTTCATTGTTTTCTGTGTACCCTTACATGGGGAGTTTAGAGGAGGATACTGGTCTTATGTGTTTCTGGAAGGCAGAGAGATATAAAGCAGTGCTCTGTGCTAATCATGGCTGTTTCCCATCTGTTTCCTTTTGAGATAACAGCTTCATGGAGAAGGCTGTGTAATACCGAGGGAGATGCTAGAGTACGGGTTGGAGAAGACATATTGTAGACAGGTGAAAAAAATGCCCCACTTGAAGACAGGAAGGTCAGGAGTGCATTGTGCTTCTGCTTTGAAATGTGCTGAAATAAAGAAGACAGGTTTCTGATTTACTAAAAGTGATAATCTGGGAGGATGTAAAACTTTAGAAGTGTTGGGCAGCACTTTAATTATATTTTTTCCATGAGTTGCACAAAATGAATGTATTTGAGTTGATAAAAAAAGGGAGAAAATGCACTGAATCTTAAAAAAAATTGAAAGCATATAAATAAGATTATTGTGGATCTGACTATGGAACACAGCCGTTGTAGCCATGTGATAGAATCACGTTGAAGGCGTGGGCAGAATTGTTCTCCTTTTCTGCTTCTACTGGAGGTGAATGTTTGGAAGATGCTCAAACTATTTTGATCAAAATGTGCTCCAAGCCATACTCCAGCATCTCCCTTGGTACTACATAACCTTTTTGGTACACAACTACTTCTTTTCCCAACTACAAGCTTAAGATGGAAAGATTGGATTTCTTCAGCTTGCGAATGCTGTCCCCATCTTTTCCTTGTACTCTGAAGTTTCTTTTTAGATGTTAAGAAGTTTTCCAAATCTCTTTCTACAAATACTCATCTCTGTAGTGAAGAAGCAGGGCAAGCAAAGACAGCATAAACGAAGAGGGCAACTGCAAAGCTTACACAGCCTCATTGAACTCTGCATGGTGAAGTTCTCCTTGCCCACAAGAATTTAAATAGGGAAGAGATATCCTGCCAGAATAACCTGGGGCAAAGACGAACACCCAAGTGTGAAAGCCAGTGCCAAGACAAGCAGTGCGGGGTAGCAGTTAACACTTGCCAGCGGTGAGAGCAGTGGGAGTCCATCCACAGCTGCCCAATAAGAACAAGCTCTCTGCAAATAAAAGAATGGGTGATCCAAGGAGCCCTAACTATAGCCAATTGACCTGGGTGAAAAGCAAGTTGTGTGCGTAAGGCATCTTAGAATAAACCAGCCTTGGCTGTTGATGTGACTTCCCAAGATCCTTCACAGCAAGGTGGTAGTTGAATAATTGAGCAAAAGCCCCAGTGCTTCTCACAAACCAGAGGTCAGCCGTCAATGGGTATTAATGGACTGAGAAAAGTAATTAGGTCTAATTTCAGATGTCTCAGCCAATTAAATATCAGTGAGAAAAGCTGCGTTAAATATCAGTGAGAAAACCAAAGCTGTTGAGTTGCCTACATTTACAGATCTCATGCTGACCTCTTGGAAGGCTTAGGCAGGGCTGGTTTGGGAAAACATGCAATTTGTGCACAAGGTGTCAAGACCAAGTGCACCTTATGTCTTTCTGGTTCATAAAATTTGCGTCTTTCAGGTTGAAATGCTTCAAAGCTCAGCTTCAAACCTCAGGCATTCCCATAAAATCAAGTTGAGCCTAGCCAAACCAAGAGCTGTGGCTGGGTCTGAAAAGAAGCCTTCAATTCATAAATGGGAAATACTCTCCCCAAAAAGCAGCTGTGTGCACTCGACCTGACAGATACCAGAGCCCACATAACCACTTGCAATTGAGCCGTATCTTACAATAGCAGTGTCTGCAACTGTGGCCCCAGATCTTGGACTTGGTTGTTCATGACCTCCATACGCAATGTGAATGCGATAGAAGTCAAGCTCTTGTAACTAAGGCTGGAAACTGGCTCCTAGACTCCAGTTCTCCCTGATGTACATGCTGGAGCTGGGCCAGCCCTGCTGCAGTCTCAGGTATCATGCTGTTTGGCCAGGCACTACTGCTTTCTCATGCTGTGTCTGCTCAAAAACATCTTTGACAACTCAGAAGTAACTATTGTAAGAGATGAGGTCTAAGGTGCAAAGCTGCAATGGAAGGTGCTGAAAGCCTGGGAGTACAGGAGCTGAATGTCAGAAAGATGTATGGTGTCTGTAGCCTTCAAAGACATAAAGACTCTATAGCTAGCAGCTCGTGGAGACTGTCAAATGAATGACTGACAAGCTGTTTGGCTAATGGGGGATCTCAATATAAGCCTGGACCAGTCTCAGATCCCACACTTCTTTACACAAGACCTATGCTTGGGGCAGATCCACCTGCAATTGGAGAAGCCAGTGAAAATCTTATACTCTGTAATAGCATTTTTCCTCTGGCTACAAGAAGGGATTCACAGCTGATCAAGCCAAAATTTGCATGGTAACATCAGAACACTCTTCATTCTGTTGGAAGTCAGGGGAGGAAAATAGAAGGAATGATGTATGAAGAAGAGAGACGGGACGTAGATATGTCGCTTCTCTGGTTGATCAGTCTTGGCTTTAAGCTCCCTCTTCCAGAAGTGCAAATGTACAGATAGTCTTATGAATATGAATACTTTGCACAACACCTTTCCTTGTGGAAAAGGTCACCCATCTAGTGATCTGGTGAGACTGCTTGTGGAGTCACCAAGGCAGGGAATTTGGGAGCCTGGCATTTGCTAAAAGCAATACATGAAGGCCACCAAAGTAATGCCACATTCACCCCTGAGGACTCAGTGGATGAAGATAACTTACGGCCACTGTTGACCTGTGCTGGATTTGAATCAGTGACCCAGAGATGAAAGGCTTTCTGTCCTACTGCCAGTCCTTTGACTCGCTCTGCTGTAACAATAAATATCCCCCAAATCTCTTGGAACTCCCAGCAATTATAGCCTTAAAATAAACTTATAGCACAGGCTGGTGATTACTGAATGTTTCTTATTGTTTCCCCTCTGGGAGACATGTATCCCTCAGGAAATGAGTTTCTAATTAGATCGCAGAAGCAGGTCAGTAACAGTAGTGTGGGAAAGTTAAATTAATAAAAGCTTCTGGGTACGCACTGATCACCCTGTTCAGAGAGCTGAAAAATGGTGAAAGGTGACCAGAAGAAGAGTTTTTAACTGTGTCTCTTCTTGGGAGTTGCCCTATACCAGCGGTGGCAGAAGAGATGTGAATGGAGGGAGAGAAGATAGAAATAAAGATGCTATTAGAGACCCCTGCAAAAAGCTGCATGGAGTGGCACACAGGAATGCTACAGCCTGCAAATCCTAGCCTGTGTGAGGTTACTGGCAAGATCCTGTACAGTACCTGAGCTACTAATTCTTTGGCAGGTTAACAAAATTGGTGCGCATGCTCTATCCTCCTGAGGTGTTAACACAGTTCAGAATCCAGTATTCCTTTTAAATACACAATTTTAAGGACTCTGGAACCAGTTCAAGTCAGTACCCTACATGTTTACAGAAGGCTGGGGCTTAAACACTCTCGGGGCACTGTATAGATACCAGGACCAGTGAGGGTGGAAAGAGCCTTTTGGGCATAAATGTTTGTGATAGTTCATCATGCCAACTGGAATCCCTGTGTCTGGTTTTGTTTCTGTGAGTGCAAGACAAAGGCCTCTCCATCCCTTGGTTGTATTTCATAGAAAAACAGAATGGTTTATGTTGGAAGGGACCTTAAAGCTCATCCAGTTCCAACCCCCTGCCACGGGCAGGGACACCTTCAAGCAGACCAGGTTGCTCCAAGCCCCTGTGTCGAACCTGGCCTTGAACACTGCCAGTGATGGGGCAGTCACAGTCACCAATGACCTCCTTATTTCCCATGTGCCTGAGCATAGTTTCCAGGAGGATCTGCTCCATGATCTTGCCAGGCACAGAGACTGACTGGCCTTTAGCTCCCTGGGTCTTCTTTTTTTCTCTTTTTAGATATGTGGGTTACTTTCCTCTTTTCCATATTTGTTGTTTTCCATGTTGTTTTATTCCCCTCAGTACATACCATTTATAAACCTTGGCAATGCAAGTAATCCCTTGGAAAATATCTCAGATTTCATTGTGCAATGGGTTCAAACACATTGAGTCCTTCTGGAAGTGAATATCAAGTCTGCGCCCACACTCAGGAGCTGTCCTGATGTTGGTTAGTACTGAAGACCAAAATCTTCAAGCTCATCTTTCATGCTGAGGGTCATTCTTGTTCAGAAATGGTCTCTTGCTTTGCTGTGATGGACGATACATTGGAATACAAAGAGAATGGTGGGAGCATAAATATGGGTGTCATGTATCAAAACATGCATACTGCAGCCCATTTTTGCAGTGGATGTCAACTTTGAGGTTGTTTATGGGGAAACCCTGTGAAGTCTTTTGTGATTTACTTAATACTAAAGAAGGCAGAAATACCATTTATATACATATGTAGCCCAGAAGCATCGGGGAAGGTAGGATAAACAGCAACAAGTCAAAATAAAACTTTGAGGAGAGAATAGGATTTAATTGTAGGTGAGAATGTTGCCGTTCTCTGGGCAGCTCAGAGCTTTATTTTACTAGTCCCTATGTGGCTGAGGATATTTTTAGTCTGAAGCCAGGGAACCTATTTTTGCTGAATTTCAGCTTGCAAACGGAAGCAAATTGCAGGGATCCCAAAACTGCTCATACCAAAATCAAGAAAGACAAAATTAGCTTCGTCGTCTTGGAACCGAAGCCGCAGGATCTCAGCCTGTTGGAGCTGCACTTAAAATAACTAAGTACTCTGTCCTTAGGATTATGCTCAACATTTTCCTCAAATCCACAGTTAAAACCTGAGCTTCTTACATGTTTAGTGAATCAGCACTCCTCTTAAGCCCCCAGTCTATACATTTATGTTATCCTTTTACTGTGCAGTTTGCCAGATGGGTCTTTATCCTTGAGAAACATAGTAAGGAGCACCCTCACCTCTTCTGTGGTTCCAAACCGCACCACTTAGGGATTCCACCTGTGGGTATTAATTGAATCTGAAATGATGGTACCAACAAAACATCATAATTTCAGCAACGTATGTTGAAATGGCAGCAGCATAGGCTGTGTATGTACAGGTAATACGCTCAAACTGCTCCTTAGGGAACTAGAAAGAACTTAAGCATCCGCTGATGCATCCTATCCCCAGGGTTAAGACAGAATCATCAGGTTGGCATACAGCAAGAATTTACCCTCCTGCAGCTGTAATTGTGTTTTGTCTGGCTGGTGAGAGCATAAAATAAGACAGGACACATTCATAATAGCTTAAGGTAGCCCATTTTACTTTGCTGTTGCTGCACATGAGGAGTTTTTATGTCTGAGCTTCTGAAAGAGAGGAGGTTACCTTTTCAGGTCATTCAAACTCAACTGATTATGATCTTTTGTAGCTACTCCTAGATCATCCTGCCCCAGGGTAAGACTCTTTTCCAGCAGATAAGCATAACTGTTGGTTTTGTCTACTCTAACTGTAAATAGCTACCAGAAATAAACATCTTCAATGTCCCTCAAGAACCTGTTTCACAGCCAGTGAGATGTTGGTATATTCTAGCCAGGTTTTTAGTATGAGTACAAAGTCTAGGTAGGGTTGGTCTTCAGAAAAGAGAGATTATTTGGAACAAAACAAGACATTAACTCCAGGAAAGCACAAATGGGAAAAGCACTGAAAAGAAGCACTGAAAATTGCCTGCTACATTGATTTATCTAGTGTCCTCCTGACTTGTACCAACATCTTCTGTTCAATGTGTACTGGTAGTAACTCAAATTTAGTTGCAGTTGGGTTTTCACCCTCCATATTTTCTTTTCATTGATTATTAACATGATGAACAGAGAACAGAAAAGGACAAGATGCAACTGTGGAGAACAGACCTCTCCATCTGTCCTATCATGGATTGTTATTCATATAGATAAGAACGCCTTAAACGGTAACACATTCATGGGGATGCTTTTTGGCGTGTCTCTTTTTATTTCCAGCTTGCAGTGTGAACCATCTGCCATTGCTGGTTTCACTGGTGCTGGAACTAAAGCTGCTTCAGGACTGCACCTGACAGAGCTCGGCTTGGAGTATCCATCTTTAATGTCTTGACTCTATCCCACTGGTATTTTAACCTTGTGACTGCTGTCTATGCAGTGCCCTCTCTGATAAAGGGCACATATCAAGGTTCTGTTTATTAAGAAGAGACAGTGGCAATCTGTCAAGAGATATTGCTGAGACCACCATTTACTTTGCTGGTCCCTATTACATGTTATGTATCCACCTGCCATTTCTTCCATACTTAGATTGTCAGCTCCTTGGGCAAGGACTGCATGCATGTTCTGCATTTGTAAAGCACAATAAAAACACAGCAAATATCAAGATATCTGACCAGCATGATCAAAAACACAAACGTGTTGCGTTTTCCTTTTGTCAAGTTCAGTCTGGTCCAAGTGTCACATAATCCCAGGCTGTAGAAGGTAACTGTTCTTAGAAGGACCAATCTCCTTGAACTGTTTTCCCCTCTCGTTAGCAATTTCCATCTCATTTCCTATTTCCGGCTCTAACTCCTGCCGATAATGGTCCTCAGCTAATATTGAAACCAAGAGGGGAAAATATATGAATAGTAGACATCCGATCCAAGCTTTGTGTGGAGAATTCAGGGATGTAATGTTCTTGAGAACAAGAGGGGTTTTTAAATAGCAAAAGATTGCTTGTTTAGGAAGAAAATCTGCACCGACACCTGTATTCAGCGCTGCTGACGTTTGTTCCCACACTGCTCTTAGGTACAGTGTAACCATCTTCTTGAGAATGCTTTTTTCCTTCCTTTTTTCATCAAGATGTTCTCCATGCAGAGGTGCCTGCGTGGCACTTCGCTGCATGGCTGCAGCTTGCAAAGGCATTGTCTCTCTGGCTTAAAAGAGTGAGCTTGCAAATCCCACAGCAGTCACTGGGTTTGTGGGAGCATGCAACGCTGTCTGTTGGTTGGCAATATTGGCTTGCTGTGCCCTCGCCTCCAGCACTGGTTTCTCAATCTCCTGCTGTGCAGCAGTTGTGCCAGCAGTGTTTTCTGCATCTCTCCAAGCCACATCCAGTCCCTTCACTTCCAGAAAAGGCAGGTTTTCTGCACCCGACACACTTCTTGGTGTGCAGATGGTTGTGCAGATGTTCAGCTACTGGTGGAAATGAGTAGCTAGGGCACATATAAGTGTAAATCAATATAAGAGCATGGGGCAGACCCACCTTATCCTGGTGCTGCAGCTAGAAGTATTCCAAAACCAATTTAGGTGAGTTTCCACAAACTCTTTTGCAGAAGAGATAAAAGCTAATACTTTATTTATGTAATGATGAGTACTCATGCAAGAGGTGGATATGGGAAGTCCTCCCTGTGCAGTGACCATGCGAGGGTCTGTTGTAGCAGTTTTACAACCTAACCTACACTGGAAATGCCTCAAAGAGGCATTGGCTATGAAAAGCAGGAAGGGAGTGGTCTGAGGAATTGCAGCTACACCAGTGAGTTGAGCAGAGCCAAGGAATGTCCTCAGGCACCGCAGCTCAATTGTGCTGTTAGATTGTCAGTCCCTGGCCAGCAAATGCAGATGGCCTGGGAGTTGGCAGGGGCTTGGGACACATCCCCATGGCAGCTTGGAAGTGGCCACCCTGCTTTGGAGGACAGCAGTAGGAATGTGGGCAGTTGCACGCCCGTGGGCTTCAATGCCAGGGAGCCATTCCAGGCATGAGCGTTGGGATAGACAATTGCTGATAGGAAGTTAAAATGGCATTTGATGGATTCATTCCTTTCATATTAATATACCCAGATTTCTTTGTTGGAAGGAAGCGGATGTATGTGTTTCAGAGTCTCATATGCAGCTCCAGAAGTGGAATTTGGACTTTTCAGAGCTGCCTAATCTCAAGTTACTGGAAGATCTGTCTCTCCTTTGTTGTAAACCATCGCATGCTTGGGGCTTAGAGTTGCTTCTGATGGATATTCAGCTAATGGAGGACTGGGATGCACAGGGGGAAGGGCAGTCCCAGTTGTCCTGGTGTGTAATGTTCTGGCCCAGTCTGCCTCTACTCCTGCTGTTGGCCCTGGTTGGTGAAGACAGGTCTCCAAGACATGCTATAGCTCAAAGTCAGGTGTGCATCTTCCTCCTTAGGGGTCCTGGCTCCCCAGTCTCTGCTACTGGCTTCAGGATCTCTGCTTTGATTGTTTTTATCATGTGAATTTCAATCTCTTTTGTGCATTTATCTCCCTGAATACCTCTGCATATGACACATCTCACAGCACCAAGGGACCAACAGTTAGCCTAAGACTTAGGTGATGATATTTGAATTAACTTTTTTCTTTAACAAATAACCCTCAAAGGGAATGATTTTTTTGGCTCTATACTGAACACTTTGTTGGCTTCAAGCCACAAGGGATCCCATCAAATCCCAGTCTATTTGTACTCTTTTCTTTTTCACAAAGCCATCTGGGATGGTGTCTTGAGGGCAGAGTGGAGCAGCAGAGTTACGAGCACATCAATGCTAGCAGTGTAACTTCTATGACCATCACAGCCCAAGGCATCATTATCCCTCCATCTATCACTCCCAAGGCAGCCAGTGTGTGTAGATTCCTGATACCCCACTCTTTCATTTACCACTCCTCTTCATCCCTCCCTCATGCCCTGCTCTGGCTGGTCCCCACCACTGCCACTCTGCAATAACCTCTCTCAGGGTCTGAGAGCCTTCAGTAGTTAATTTGTGCCAATAACAGGTTTTCTGCTACCAACAAAATAATTCCCTTTCCCTCCAAATGATAACAATATAACAGTGAGTCAGGAAGGCACAGGTGTGTGTATTGTCCATAGAAATGGTCTACAAAGCTTCTCCATGAGGCCAGCAATTCTCCTACTGACCCTCAGCCACAAGTTGTCCTTTAATCACAAATGGTTCATGTATTTTATCAAAGATGTTTCCAGCTTCAGTCCTCATGATCTTTGGTACGTATGGATGAAAGAGGGTCTTTGAGAGCAACCATGACCTGAAAAGAGATGCTTCCATTGTCATCACTGCTTTATTCCTATTCTCACATTTTCATTGAGGACACTGAGGTGAAGCAGAGAGGTAGCATTTGCTAGGACCGTGGTTTCTGAAAGCAAGCCTTAATTTGGGTGTTTCTGTTGGATGATCCTCGCAGACAGATACAACCCTGTTAAGAAGGTTTGGTTCAGCTTCACCTGGACCAGGTGTGACTTATTTGCCCCCATGAAAGGAGGTGGGCCCAGGGCTTATAGTGCTCAAACCCAGGTTATTTAGAGCTAAAGGAGGTTGAGGATGGTCTGTTGGTTTGCAGGTTGAAAGCCTATGGGAATAATGCGAGTGGGATTGTGGGGAGCAAGGAAGATGACACAAAACTTCAGTGCTGAGCTAAAGCATTGCCTTATGGTGAGCCAGAGAAGAACTTTTAGGGTTGTCTTAAGCTGTGTGTGACTGCTGGGTCAGGGCCTTAAAGAAAGCGAAGATGCTGCTTTGCTTCCTGGAGTAAAAATGGTGCCTGTTGCTGGAAAAACTGGTAAGTCCTTTTGATTTTTGGCAGTCCAAACCCTGGTGAGTCCCATCCTGAAGCTTGGCAGTGGAGGTCAAAATCCTTTTTGTGTGTAAGGGCTTCTCTCCTGTTCTTCTCTCAGCTGCATAAACACATAGGGGATTCATAGAGGAAGTCTCCAAATCACTTCCCTTAACCAGCTTTTTATTGCTTTGACCTGAGTGCTGTAATGTGTCCTGAGCTCTGCCAGCACTGGATAGGGCTGAGTTGTCACCAGAACTCAGTATTGGAGTATTGAGTATTCTGTGGTTGGGCTCTGGTAGCTGGGGAGGGCTCCTCCAATGAGGAACCAGACAGGTTCAGTTACAGGATGCTGAAGGCAGGGAAAGGCTGGGGACATGAGCTAGAAATGTGAGTGTTGGGAGCAGGTTGTGTTATATCCACGTGGGGTTTGGCACTGGCACAGACCTGTGGGTCCTCGCTCCCTAACCGTGCAAGTGTCTCCTGGACTTCTGAGCCTCTGATGGAAGAGTGAGGATGCAATGGGTGGCAAGGCATTTCCTGGAGCAAAGGAAAAGCAGTCTGGAGAGTGAGGGATGGGGTTGGAAAGGCAGTGGAAGAAGGAGCTTCAGATGTGCCTGAGAGAAAGAAACTGTAGCTCCCCTGCTGCCCTGAGAAGGGCAGGGGATGCTCCATCTGGAGAGTGATTGTTCTCTTGACAATCTCACCCAGAAGACAAGCGCTTGGGGATGCCCATGAACTTCTATCTTGAGTTGTGGGGCAGGAGCCGTGCTGCTTGCTGCTGGGGCTGGGGGAGCTTGGGGGGCTTGTGGATGCGCCTGCACTTTCTCAAAGGCTTTTGGAAGCCCACAGAGCTGGGTGGGGGAAGCATCAGGGAAGAGCTGCCAGCTGGAATGGCTCCTCTGCTCCCTGCCTTGGCTCCTTGCTGGCAGTTTCCATCCCTCCATGGAGGTTGTCCTTTAGGAGAAGGCATCACCAAGACACTTTACGCCACTAGTGACAGTGCTGGCAGGGCCTAATGCAGAATGCTTTCCAGTTCTTGCATGGTGAAGTGGCCAGCTTCTTGCTTTTCAAATGTCCCTTCAGATGCTTCAGGCTGTGAATGTTCCCATGAAGCAAGAGTGAGGATGGGAAACAGACTTATTTTCCTGGGGCATGAATAGCAAAAAGGACATGGAGAAAAAAGAATGACAGGAGCTGGATCTCCAAGCCTTGCATCTGCCTAAATCCAGGGAAGTAGCAGACTGAGGATGCCTGGCATAGAACAACCCCAGTACAGCAGATGGTGGTGTGGGGCCACAAGATTTGCTGCTGATCCAGCTGATGGGAAGCTGAAGAGCAGCCAAGATGGGTGAGAAAGGGGGAGCCTCAGACTAGGCTCTGAAGTGTAATTCTGGACACCTGAGAAAGAGAGTGGCTTCTCAAAACCACCCTCACTCAACTGGGTGCTGTCAGCGCTTGCTATGGAACTGCTCCCAGTCCCAGCACTTTGTTTTTTTCCCCCCATCAGAAAATGCCAATTCATTACAATGGAAACACTCTGCAGGGCTGATGCTCTGCCTCTGTGATGCTGTGAGAGAAGCCAGGCTCTTTTCTTACCCAACTCCTTGGCTCCTCGCAGCCCCCCCTGGCAGGATGCTGCAGAGCCATCATCCTCCGGTTTAACCCTTTGTCCCATCCCGATACCTTGCATCCCTCCTTGCTTGATGGCCAAGCTCCTGCTGACCTGTGAAGGTGAAGCAGCGGTGCAGTTTCTTGCTCCCTGGTCTGATAATTTTTTGGCTCAGGCATCACAGTGGCTTTTCTGACTAATTGTGCAACTTTCGGGAAGTCAACCAGGGACTAATTTCATTCCCGGGCTGTTTGGGGAGATGCTGGATCAGGACTGCTTACTTTCCTACTGGAAGCTGGTCTGTTTCCAGGCAAATGGTATGTAAATGGTGTCTGGAGGGATGTTATTGAAGCAACTTAATCTAAGGAAACATCCGGATGAAATTGCCCTTTTGAGGGGGAGTGCTAAGATTGGAATTGCAGCTTTCACAAAACACATAGCTCTGTGCAGAAGTTGCCCGTCTTAGACCAGTGGTGTTGGGAAACCAGAGCATTTTCACTTCAAGATATCACAGCAACAGCTTGAGGAGCTGTTCTGCTGCTTCCTTCCTCGTTTTCCCCTCTAGGAGACAGGATCCCAACACCAAAGACTCGGAGGTAAAAACCTGACTTGCCCTTTGCAGGTGATTCATGCCCAAAACTTACCTCTCCACAGCATTCCCAGATGGAAGCAGTTTACTGCTTAGAATGCCCCAGCCTTGGTTTTCCTGCAGACCTAAACAGCCTGAGCAATTGAAAACTTATTTTGGCTGAAATTCAGAGCAATCCTGTTCACAATCCCTTCTCTTAATAAATAAACACCATTAACATCCAGTGAGAAATCCCTGGGCTGGGCATGATGTAGCTGCAGCACCATGCTTGAGCTGAGCACAGCTTGATCCAAAGACGGAGCTGAGCCAAGAGCAAAGAGAGGAGAAAAATAACACATGGAAAAATTAATTACATGCTAAACCACCCCAACACTGCAGCTTCCATCCTCTCAGGAGCTCACAAATGGCAGGGAGCCTCTAATAAACTAATTATTGGCTATGGCAAATTGTGGAGGAGTTTGCAAGTTGTTCTAGTTGAGTAGAAGTCAACAGTGTCTGGTTTACAGTAGCCAAGACTCTTGCTCATAACTTTGCATTGCACAATGTTATAAATAGTGGAAGGTATTTGCCCTGCCTCTGTTAAGATACTGGTGGATTGGAATGAGACTTTCCTTCAGAGCTCTAATTTTGATCAAATTTTGTTTCACATAGAAAAATAAAATATATGTGTAGAACATGTATATAAAATATACATAAGAGATAATTACTCAGGGCCTTAAATGAGCTATGACAGTGCAAACACCTCCATGATTTACGGCTTTAATCTGCTGCTTCTCAGAGTGGTGCAGCAGGAGGTCAGGATCCGCAGGCTGCGTGGCACAGCAATGCTCATGGGTGCAAATAACCTTTGAGTCTCCTGAAGCAACGTTTCACTCTGAATAATCCCTGTGATTTAGCTCCCACTAGAACATCAGTTTGAGTTCCACTTTGCTTTATTGCTGCCATGGTTAATTGATTCAACACCAGGATGGAGCTGCATAATGAGGCTGCTTAATTGTAATGAAAGCATCACATTGTCAAAATTGAGTGTTTTGTCTGATTCTGGAAAGATCACTCATTAAACACTTCAAAACTGCTAGATAAACTGCTAGAGAGAGGTGCAGATTTAGGAATGCATGAAGCTGCAGACCTGGAGGACTAAATATTTCATTTCTCATCCAGGGCTTCTCCAAATATGTCAATAGAAATTTCAGGGAAATCAATCCTTTTTTAAACACCCAGCTATGAAATACCTTTAACTGGAGATGATTGTCACTGGGAGGCACTTGTTTGTTCCGTGTAGGTTGATGTTAGCTACATGGCTGCCTCCTAAGAAGTCTTGGAAGGCTGCTTATTTTGGGAGCACAGCTTGGGAGGTGGATGCTGTATGCGCCGTGCCAACAGCCTCTTTGCTGGCCTCATGGCTGTGTTTGTAGTGGGAGACCTGAACTAAACAGCTCAGTCTCAGTGTGGTTTTCATCCTCGCTGAGCGCCTACTGAAAAGGGGTGGAAAATTCAGTTTCTATGGAAAAATAAGGCTGAATAGCCCTGTTACATCTTCTTTCGTTGGGATTATTTCCCGCATCCCTCTGCAGCCCCATCTGAAGCAGCCAGAGAGAATCTGGCTTTCTCCACCAGGTGGTACTGTTAAGCTGTGGTTGGGGGAAGATTTGCTTGCTCCTTCCCAAACCCACCCAGTTATCCCCTTTGGATTGGCATTTCGAAAGCTTTCCGCTCTTGGTGTGTTAAAGTGAAGCTGGAGCCCCTGTTAATCGTGAAAGCATCAGCTGAATGAGTGCATTCATGCTGTGTTTCCCTTCCCATTTAAATCATCTATGGTTATTCCCCCCACCAATGAAAGGAGTGAGCTGGGATCTTCCAGGGAGACAGTGCTCACAGCATGTATTTGGGATCACTGCTTTTATGAAGATATTATCTATAGGAGCACTGTAACTCCTTGATAGCTGTAGAAAATGCATTGGCTTTAATGTGCCCAAGGACACAGCAGGGCCTTGCTGCGAGTTTGTGTTCCTAATCTGATGTGCAGCTTTGCATGTGTGATGCAGATAACACATTTGGACTCTCTACAGTGGCACAGGGGACACTGTGGTACCATGAGGGCTCCTGGGGCTCTCCCATGCAGGGCTGATACCTGTCTATATACTCTTAGACAGCTCTTCTGATGACCTGGAAATGTTGTTCAGGAAGACTCTTGAAGGTGTTTTCTGTGATTTTATTCCCTCTGATATCTGTAATGGAAGTCATTACCCAGCCCTACAGTTATGTATCTATATACCATAGTTCCTGTGCCTGCACTGCCATCTGTCCTGAGCTCCCAAGTGCAGCCATAGGACATGTCCCAGAACTGCATATATGTGCAAAAAGCTGGAGGCGTTTAAGAAGCATCTCTCATGCACAGTAATTCTGTCAGGTTGCAGAGATGTCAGATGTAGTGTTGGTATTGCTCATCTGGGAGAGAAGAGGGCACAGGTATGATGATGACTGCTGTGCTGCTATTGAGCTATTAAAATGCCATAGGAGCCACACAGTCACTGACATCCCTGGAGACACTAACAACCCCTTAAAATCTGATGACATTAACGTTAGTAGGTAGTTCAACTCTTGCTTCCATGAGGACACTGCCAGTGTACTCCATCCATTGGGATTACCTGCCCATGTAAGCATGATTAATACTTTTTTTGTGCTTAGTTAACCATGAATTTCTGTACGTCTGAGCAAACACAGCCCTTATCTACTGCTGACTTTCTACACATCCTTTGAGTACTTCCCTAGTCCATGGCCTTGCTTAAGCAAAGCTGTTTGCATGTGCTGTGCTGGCGTGCCTGGCAGGGCTTTTGCTTCAAGGCTGGTGCTGTTTATAGAGGGCCTATATAGAGGGCCTACATATATAGAGGGCTCTATATATAAGGCCACAGAGATGATGACAAGAGATGTACAATGGAAGATTAGGTGTTTTCCAAAGCAAACCAGTGGTTTGGTAGAATTTGGCCAGCTGGAGCATCATCAACAGCAGCTGCTTTTGGAGAGTTATAGCTCTGAGAAGAGTTCATGATGTTTATGCCACTGTGACCATCACACAGGCAGTGTGAGGGGCTTTGAACAATGAGCCCAGCTGTAAAGCAGTCTTCTGAGCATAGAAGAATGCCTCCAAATTCGGCCAAGTGGTGGCATGATGTGCTTGGTTACCCTGAGGGTCCAGATCCAATAACAAATCCATATGGTGCAGGACTGAGAAGCCGGAGTGATGGTGTTGTCTTTCTTGTTATCCAGGCAAACTTAAAAAAGCTGCCTACAAAGCCCAGTGGACCTTTCCATAAAGCATAAAGAATGATGTTGCATCCTTAAGATGATGGATGAGGCGAAGAGAGTTAGTCCCCTTTGTCTCTTCTCCTTCCCCAAACAAGCACTGTAAGATTTAGGTTGGTGAATTAACAGAGGGAATGAAATCTGTTTCAATCTAATGAGAGCCTTCAAATCAGTCATTTTTTCCTGCTGCCTTGGGAACTGGTGCTAATTTGCAAACAAGACATCTATTGCTGCTTGGGTTTGACTGTTACGGTTTTGTCATTGCCACTCCTGCTCTGTGATGGCGTGACCTTGTGTGATGCTGTTGGGCTGCGGAGGGAGAAGAGCAGGGGCTGCTTCATGGGGAGATGTGAGGGAAAAGGGGCCATTGGTGGAGGAGCAGCAACAATTACTGGGAATGCTTTTCCTCATGCCAATGTGTAGATGGAGAAAACGTCCTTTCCTTGATCTTTAGGGGTTTGACAGACCTTGGTACATCCCAATTAATTTGATTTGTATTATTATTAATGGAGCATCACACTGGACTCTTTGAGCCTCTTTTAGATCTGCACAGAGTGTCCGCTCCTGAAGTGAAGCAGGGGTACCTGCAGAAAAGCAATTGCCGAAGCCTGAGACTCCTCATGGGGCAGAAAGCTCACAGCAGGACCAGCCTGATGTCATTTATAACTGCCCATTCCTGCTTCCTCTCAATTTAATCTCTTCCTGGCTTAATTCGCTGGTGCCCTGTCCATAACCTCGCTTTTCCCTGGTGTCCTTTCTCCTGGCTCTGGCTGCATCTCCTCAGCTGCCTTTGTGGACCTGTGGAACGAGTTTCACAAGTTTCCAGCTGTGTAATGTTGACGTGCCAAAACGATTTGGTTCCCGCGTATCAATATTGATGTTGCAAGTGGTGGGGTCATGAGACGTTTTGTTTTTATTCCTTTGGGGCTCCTTTGTACCAGTCCTTTTGCTCTCCTCTTATATTTCTGTCCATTGTGAGCATTGTTGTGGTAATATCTACCTGCAGCACTTCTCACTGTAAGAATATGTGTGTGTCTTTGGTTAAAGTCCTTCTTAGGGCTTAAAAAACAGCTCCAAAAAATCCTCGCAGCTTAAACATTCTTTTTCGAGCAAAGGGTTTATCATGTCCCCTTTTGCCGTGCATTTCCTCTCAGATAAGGCAGGTGGTTCCTATCATCACCTTTATCACAGAATCCTAAGGGTTGGAAGGGACCTCAAAAGATCATCTAGTCCAACCCTCCTGCAAGAGCAGGGTAACCTAGAGTACATCACACAGGAACTTGTCCATGCGGGCCTTGAATATCTCCAATGTAGGAGACTCCACAACCCCCCTGGGCAACCTGTTCCAGTGCTCTGTCACTCTTACAGTAAAGAAATTCTTCCTGATGTTCACATCCTTTAACTTTCTACTTCTTTCCTTAAAAGTTGAAAAGAGAGACAATATTTCTATACTGCAATTGCCCAACAGAGGAAGGTGTTACCAGCAAATCATTTGGCTTTCAGAGCTCCGAACACTGTGCAAAGCCTCAGTGGACTCTGTGTGATGCTCATCTTTGCTTGAATATCTGATTACTGGTTTTGGTAACAAATGCACCCACATATCCCTATGAAATACATGTAAATAAGAGCTGCTGATATTCTCTAAATGAATTCCTTGTTTAAAGCCTGTCTGTTCTGGGACTGGACAAAGATGCCCAGCAATGGAAGAAATGGAGCTTGGTATTTCAGCCTGCTGCTCTAAAGAAACCAAACTGTCTAGGAGTCGTATTTGCCCTGAAATACCACCTAGATATAATAGCGAGAAAAATGTAGTTTCAACCCAGATCAAACCAAAATACCACCTTTGTGTACTTTGAGCTGCAGCACCTAAGAATAGACAACCGCATGAAACCAATTTTCTGTCCTCAAACCACTTTTACCTGGTTTGACTGAGCAAATGCAATCACCATAGCACCACTGCCAGCAGGTTGAGATGAGGAGCTTGTCTGAGGCTGTGCTGGCCTTGGGCTGGTGATACATGGCAAGGATGAAGGGATAAAGGGGGCTTGCATAGGAAAGGTTCATAAAGATCCCTAGTGCTTGGCAGGCTCATGGGTGTGTTGGCCAGCATAAGGGTGGCAACTCGGAAGTAATGAGATTACTTTGAAATAAATAGTCTATAGCAAACACAAACATTTGGAGGAAGATTCTGCAAATGCTCCTAAGCTCTGTAATTCCTTATATGTTTTAGGAACCAGTTATCCGCTGCTTGCAAACAGATTTTGCTGTTATATATACTGGAAAAAAGTAAGCATTTGGTATAGTAGTAGAAGATTTTAAGTGAGGAGAGGGAGTCAGCCATGCTTCATTAGAAGATTTGACTGCAGAAATTGTTTGTCCTTCCCTCAAAAATCATGCGTTTGATTTTAACTTTTCCCCTCCCAAATCTCGCATAAAAATAAAATAATTTCAATATTTAAATTAATTTATTTAAATCGTATTATTTAATTATTTTAACAATTTATGGATCACTTGCATCAATCTGTATATGTCACCAATATGAGAGTTATCAACCAGCTCTATAATCTATGTACATACTATGTATCTATATCTACCACCCATCAAGACTATTTCCTTAGCTGTATGCTTGAAAGCTTGCTTTATTTTATCAAGAAGTGAGTTTGTAATAAGGGCTGGAGCCCTGGGGAGAGCGCCAACTTTAATCTTTGAATGCAGCCTGTGCCTTCACTCTGCAAGGACCAGCCTCCGTTCTGCAATGCTATAGCCTGTAATGCTATACATACACTGCCTTCTGTCCCCCAGCCTTCCCAGCAGCTGCACAATGTAATTGTTGCCTTTCCTATATGGTTTCCTTTCCCATTTCCTTTCCGATATGTTTGCCTGTCCCCCTTGCAAGCTTGTGCCCGCTCCACTGTGCTATGGGGGATGCATGACCAATAGTGAAGGTGCTACCAAGGACTAAGGTATCATGTGTTGGTGACCTTGTTTTGCTTGGGTGTGCTTTGGGCATCTAAGGCCAGTCTTTCGTTGAGTGGGGAAAATGCCATTTCCCAGTTATGGAGGGTGCTGGAAGAACTGATTGTTGGAGGGTTGTGAGCTAAAGGACTGTGCGACAGTACTCAGGGCAGCAGGAGCTCTCCCTCAGCATCACAAACCCTCTACTCAGCTCTTTGCCTTTGAGAAATGCTTCAAGGTTCACAGAGTGTTTCCTGGAAAACAAAAGATCAGTTTTGCAGTTCTGAAAGCTAAATGAGTGCTTTTGTGTGAGACTTCCCGTGCCTTATGTTGGGGATTGATCATCTTGCTCACGTCTTGGGAAAGCTAGAGAAAAATGTAGTTTCAACCCAGATCAAACCAAAATGCCTTCATCTGGATGGCCAAACTGATGGATTAATTCTTCTCAGTCCTCCTTGAGCACTGGGAAGAGATTTATATCTTTTCCCTGTAAAATGAGCCATGTAACTGAGAGATGTGTGTGTTTTCCAGGAGCCAAACTGACTGATTGCACGTATTCTATATGCAAGCTGTGGTCAACTGGATGAGACTCATGGTCACAGCTGGTATGTGTTACATGTAACAGTTTCAAAACTGGGTTCCTGCAAAAGCTTGTGCAATGCGCTCTTCTCAGTGCCACTTTGCAATAATAGTAGTAATAATAATATAGTCTAACTAGGGAATTAAGCATTATGTGCAGATTGGTCACTGGAGGTGACTAAGTGGCCTGATGATCCCTCTCCTTTGGGTTATAGCCTTGGCTAGCTGGATCGAGTCATTGCAGTATATGGCAATACCGTAAGCAATAACTGAAGAGAAGGATACTGGTTGGGGAATGCAATTCATGTTTTCAAAAGCTTCATGGTAATAGATAAGTTGAAAGTGATACTGCTTATCACCAAATCTCCTTTTGCTTATCCCCAAAACTAGAGGGCAAAACTTAGCAGAAGACCAATTTCAAGGAGGTATTAGAGCTTCTGTGGGTAAAGGCAACAAATGGTAGGACCACAGGAGGTTGTGGAGACAGCCTCAGCAGGCCCGAGGAGGAGCTGGACAAATGCATTGACAGTAGAAGGACTCAGTCCTTGCTGATGTACAAGGTGACAAGCACTGGCTGGGAATGTGGAATATATTTCCTCTAAATATTTGTACAGCTAAAGCTTCAATGTTTGCGGAGCAGGAACGTCGGATGAAGGTGAGTTTGCCTAAGCTGAATTAATTTGCAGCCTTCAAGGAAAAAGCATATGGAAAACCTGTTGGAGCTGATCCACCCCTCACCCAACACTCCACGAACGGGATCTTTATCCTGCCTGTGGCCCCTGAGCAGCCTGCTGTGCCTCAGCCACATCTGCTGGGACTTGGATGCATCAGATGCAGCTTCCAAGCTTACTGTGATGGAGCACCATGGATGCTGGGGTCCTATCTGGGCTTTCCTATCTCTGTTCGGGGTGGAAAAAGGGGCTTGTGGGAAAGTGGTATAATGGAACTGGCTGCTGCTTGGCGTTTGTCCTTGCTGTGGCTAACCTGTGCTTTGAGGTACATGCTGTGGAAAGATTGTCCTTCCCCTTGCCTGTTGAACTCCAGCACCAGCACTGTAAGGGACACAACAGAGCCTATTTTCAATCAGGCTGGGTTATTTTGGTGCGTCTCGGCGCTCCGTTGTGCTTCTCCAAGTGCTGCTTAGGCATGTGTGAGTGAGCTATGGGGTGAAGCTGGGGTGAATAGACCCGGGTTTGTTCTTGAATAGCAGCAGAAAATTCCTTTGGAGGTGTTATGTGTACACAGAGGCTATTGCAGGCTTCCTGAGGGCCGTTACACCTTCCTTTCCTTGATGGATCCATGGGGTTTCACACACTGGATTATTACAGGGTGCCCTTTTAGCCCCTTCTAACACGACACCATTTGCATTTGTTCTCCCTCTGGAGAGCAGGAGGGAAAGAACAGTGAGATATTCAGGGGCTTAAAACCCCTGCACTTAACAAAAATGAAATGGGATCTCATGCCAACTGCGTGATTCGCACTCTCCTTGCTTTGTGTGCAACTTCAGGGCTCTCTCCCTCCTCTCTTTTTAGGTGATTAATTCCACCTTCTGCTAAATGAATTTACAATTAAAATGGGCTTATTTGTAGCAGCCACTGAATTTTCACTCTTTTTTTTTAATATATAATTGAAAACACACCCAAACTCAGGCCGCCTGTAAGTATTAATTTTCATTTCCACAGAATGCTCTGTCTCCGGGGCAAGGAAGGAAATTCCAGAGAGTTAGCCAAGACAATCAGGGTTAATGCACTCTTTGAAAAGCGTGGTGCAAGCAGGACCCTAGCTTTCTCATCCAAAGGTCAGGCCTGCTGCTGGGACAATGGTCTGGGTACAGGAGGGAGAAGGCACGGGTCTGGCCCAGTGTGTTTGGCCCAGGATGCGGTTTGGGAGACCACAGTCCATGTGCAGCAGCCATAGGAATGGTGATGTGACTTTTCAGTGTGGATCACTTGGGGAACATGTTCGCAGAGGAGCAAAGGCTGTTTTCAGTTGTGCAGGGGATGCCTGTCTGCACAGCATCAGTGATGTTGTACAATTGTGTGTATAGAAAACACTTATGGAGCTGGTGCTGTTTGGTTGCCCCCCCCAACATCCAAGAGAAGTGTAGACTGTTTAGGTGAAACCTCATTCAGCTCAACTTGAGTTGCTTCAGAAGTGAAGTAGAAATGAAGATGGTGATAAAAGACACAGCATGGCCTTTCCACCTTGCTAGTCTAAGCAGTGGTCTGGATCACCCACCAAACGCTCATTTACCAGTGACCAAAGGCATCTCAGCAGCACAGATACTGGCAGGGCTGATTTTATGGCTCTTCATTCCATGTGTTCAGCTTGCTTTGGTGTTAACATGCCTACAAAGCTCACCCATAAGCGTTACAGACATCTGCTCTTGCAGTGTCCTATGTGCATTCAGCGCCTTCTATCTCTCCATCCCCATCAAAAGGCTCAGAAGCCTGAACACAAATGTGTTTTTGTGCATTGGTATAAAACCCTCAAAGTGAGACTAAGTTACTGTTCTTCTACCTCTTCAGTTAATCATATTTGGTCTGTGTGTTTTTAAGGTCTTGCTCTGTTTCCCAGCTGGCTCCTTTCTCCCCTTCGGAAACAGGCAGGAACAGCAAGTTCTGCTTCTGTGATAAGTTTCATGGTCATCCACCTAAATTCCTCTCCTCCTCCTGGACCCAACAGCTGAAATGCAGAGGAGTGCCATGGCTTGTAGGAGCGTTTTCAGCTTCCTTACAAGTATTCAAGCCAGCAGCTCAAGGCCTGTGCTAGAGCAATGAGGGTCATCTTTTCCTCCCTGCCCTCCTCCTCCTGTTAGCAATGGGGATAAGAAGTGCTGATAAGTTTACTAAATATTTTCCCTGATGAAAAAGCTATAATAATATTTAGGCTTATATTCAAATCTAAGCTCTGCTTGCCCCATAGCCCTCCATAGTATGTGGTAGCAACACTTTGGAAAGCATACCGTGCATTGGTAGCAACAGACAGGACAGTTTGGGGAAGATGTTCAGCAGTGCTAATCCCTACCTGTATGTCCTCCTCTGCTCCTGTATGCTCCCGACAGTGGCTTTAGTGAATGTGGACATTTTCAGAGCCATGCTGCTAAGAGAGCTTTCCAAGAGGTTTTCTTCATTTAAATCTTGCTTTTTGGTAGGACCATAGACCCAGGCACTCAATGGTCCTGCTAAGCTGTTGCTCACGGGCATGTCGCTCTGTTGCTGCTTTGATCTTTAATGCAATCTTATGTTCAAAGATTAAATCAGATCCTGCATGTGTCTAGCTGGGCAACCTCTACTTACATGTGAAATGGGGACAACGTGTATGAGGCTGATCAGAAATAAAAGGAACATCTCCTTTTATTTGAAAGGAGCAGTTGGAGAGGTGAGGTAAAGCAGTAGACTGTTGCTGACCAGTAGTCACATGTGAAATCTGCTTTTCTGTACTCGTTCTGGAGGTAACATTGCTATCGATACAACTGGTAAAGATGGTTTGTGCTGTGAGGCTGGTCCAGCAGCTTGATAATTAATAATCTAATTTAGAAACATGTCACTTGGAGAATTGGGAAAGAACAGAGCAGTGGTAGGTCAGGCATGTGTTTATTGCCATGGTCTTCAGAAATAAGACATACCTAAGAGATCCAGACGCTGGTCTCTTGACCACAAACACTGTCTTATGCATGAACACAAAATTAGACTCTCTTTCTGTATGAGAATGCAAGCATCCAAATCACTAATCTCTCTGAAAAACCACCTTGTTCCTCAATGCTTGTTTTTCTTTGTAATGCTCCAGGCTGTATTGATGGCATGTTGTTTTGTGAGATCTTAAGAATACCTTGGACAAAGAGAAGTCTATAAATTAAGAGTTTGTGCAGACAAATAGTTTTGTTTTTTTAATACTCCAAACCATGTAAACAAGTAGCATGGAAATGTGAGGGTGTTTCTGTCTGCAATGATCCCCTTAAGGCAGGTATTTTACTTGTTAATGAAAAGCTGATGTCCTACTGGTGGCAAAGGAAACAACAGACCTGCACACAACTATTGAGAAACAGGGGCTGTGGGGATCTCTGGAGACCATCTATTCCAACATCCTGGCCAGGGCTCAAAGCATCATCGTCTCATTTGTTAAGGTAAAACTGACTGCATAAAAGGTCTCTTGCTGCCATCAAGTAACAGGAAGCTGAACAGTGATGATACAGAATTTTTCCCAAGTTTGTCATTTTGAGATGGTTTAATTTGCTATGATAGGTGTGGATATGATGTGGCTGCAGTTTTGGGCAGCTTGTGGTTCTCTAACTCTGCACTCCTGCATCTTTAGCATATGTACGTTGAGATGGTCGTTGTCTTTCTCTAACGGAGAGATCTAACGCTCTATGGCCTTGAGAGAATGCTGCGCCATCGAGAAAATGACTTTATGACTTAGGAAAAAGTGTATCAGTCAAATCCCTGCGCAGCACAGAAAAACTCAGTTTTGTGGCGTCAGAGCGGTGGCTCCAGGCAAGTTAATTATAGCAGGGTTATTATTTCTTCTACCTTTGCAGCAGCAGGCTTGATTAGGAGTCTTGGGCATTGCTTTGACAATGGTGAATAGTCGAACTTTATTCCTTTTAGGCCTTTACGCAGAGCCAATCAATCTAACAAAATGCTTATTTGTATAGCATGCCAAGAAAAAGTGATTACGTCTAATACTGAACTTCTTGTGTCCCCCCAAAACAACCCAGGTTAGAAAAAGAGCAGTTCAGCTTTATAAAGTTGTCATTTGTATAGAGCCAGGCCAGGAAATTGTGCTATGGGTAGGGTCAAACTAAATGGGACAAAACGGTAAAGAAGAAATGCAGTTAGTGCTCTTGTTCTTGTCCCCTTTGTACTGGGGAATCCAGCCCAATTTGAGGATGTGTCTTCTTTTAAACCCTTTGTCCTCATGACTGCAGCCAGGTCTTTGTGGACCAGCATTAACAAATCTCTTGCAGACCTTTCAAAAGGCCCATTTGTGTTTGGTTAGTCTGTAGGTTCACTCTGTTTGGATTCCAACTGTGCAAATCTTGCCATGGAAAAAGGCCTCCCTGTGGGAAGTGACATTCCTCACTGTGAGAGTCGTCCTGTTCAGAAATCCCCTTCAGCTGACTGGCAAAACCAACCCCTTTTCTTCAAAACACTAAAAACTGAGGCAGATAAGACAAGCTTTTCACTTCAGGCATGACTGTAATCCTTAGAAAGGACATTTAACAGACGGCTCTCAGAGCTTCATGACAGCATCATCCCTGTTCATGTGCTAGGGGTATAGATAAAGAGCAGCATGTGCTGGAACCACCTCAGAGACCTGGTGTGCTGGTCAAGGAGAAACATATTTAAGTGTAATATTTAAAACACAAAAAATACTTTGCAAATAATGTGTATTTCCACCATCACATTGTGGCTTAGCGAGTTGAAAGATGCGAACCAGTTAAAGTTTGCAGAGGGTGGTTGTATCTTTTGTTCTCTAAACTGGTACGATTGAAGCAAGGAAAAAGAACATTTTCAAGGTGTCCTAACAGCACACAAGGAATAGGGTTTGAGGACGGACTGGGGTTTGAGGAGGGACTGAGAACTGATTCAGTGTTGAACTCATGGGGCTGGATCTAGCAAACCTCAGCAGGGGTTCATAGCAATGGGCAAGGGACAGCTGTTCTTCTCCATGCTCCTCCATCCCCCATGGCTGCAGCTGTTGAAGGAGGAAAAGATCTGGGGTCAGCAGAGTGGGTTGGATAGATTAAATAAACCTGCCCTACCCAGCAAAGGGGCTGGGAGGCTCCACCCCCCACTTGCTTGCTCAGTAAAACATAGTTGTGGCCATTTGTTATCCCCCTGTTGCATGCTTGCTTGTTGGTTGTTATAATTGGGACTGTCAATGGCCCCAGCTTCCTTCATAGAATCAGAGAATGGTTTGGTTTGGAAAGGACCTTAAGATTATCCAGTTCCAACCCCCTGCCATGGGTAGGGACATCTGACACTAGACCATGTCACCCAAGGCTCTGTCCAACCTGGCCTTGACCACTGCCAGGGATGGAGCATTCACATCTTCCCTGGGCAACCCATTCCAGTGCCTCACCACCCTCACAGTAAAGAACTTCCTTCTATCTAACCTGAATTTCCCTGTTTCAGTTTAAACCCATTTCCCCTTGTCCTATCACTACAGTTCCTGACGAAGAGTCCCTCTCCAGCATCCTTGTAGGCCCCCTTCAGATACTTAAAGGCCAAAAGGAAAAAAAGGCAAAAAACCCCTAACCCTCCCTCCCATAAAAAAATCAACCCCAAGACTAAAAAAATACCCCACAAAACAAAACCCCCAAACTTTACCAAGGGCATTATCTGATTACATGTGTGATGCAACGAATGGGGACAGCATGGCCAAGATCTGTCCGTCCACATGACAATAGGACAGTTCTGGCTTTTTAACCTCTGCCTTTCCAGTTTTCTTTGAGACCTTGACATTTGCAGACTCAGGAACTGAGGCTTCAGCAGCCTCCTGTACCTAGGGGCCACTGCTGGACTAATCACTAAGCTTATGTTATTTTAAACTGGTGTGGATGAAGTGCCTAGGAAAGACTGAAGACCACTCACTTTATATGGAAATAAGGGTAATGCAGTTGGTAAAATTGTTTTTCAGTTGGTAGAACTGATTCCTTCTTAGCTTATGGTTCTGGTGATGAATCTCCCAAGTGCTGCGCTAAAGCTGTCTTACTCTGTCCATGAAACCCAAGCTATAGGCAGGACCTTTACGCTACTGTGGGCTTGCAGTCTCCCTTAGTCTTGGTTGAAATACTGAAAGCCTCATTACACCTTTAGCAACCCTCCAGCTTTTCCTTGAGGAGATCTTTCCTGCATGGCTTCTCATGGCTTCATGCAGGGTTTCTCATACTTTTTCATACTCTCATTACACCATTTCTCCTTCAGCGCTGAGCCAAGCCATCCTCTCTGCCACTGGAATTGGTGGGTTTGGCGTGGGTTGCATCGAGAGCATGACCTGTGACTCCAGCCATAGCCTTCCTCTTCTCCACCTTAGCCTAAGACCTCTTCATTTAGTGATGTCACCTTCACTGTTTCCTGTGGATCCTGGCCATGCTCTAGGGATTGAAGTATGTGTTGGTAGAACTCTTCTCATAGGGGACTGCTGTCATCATGCCTAAAATCCCAATTGGGCTGGCAAGGGATGGAGTGTAGTGCATGTGCCAAAACCGTGTTTTTTCTAGAAACTGGGCTGTGGAAACTGATCCAGAAATTGTCTTTTCCAGACTGCCACTGCTTTTTCATCAGACTACAGAAGATTGCACCAAAATCTCCCTTCTGTCTAAAACAAAGACCTGATGATTGCATGGGCTGTGTCAAATCTTTGGATCAACAATTCCTCCTTTCCTGTTGTCCTTTCTCAGCCCTTCAGACCATCAGGTGAGTGGATGGCACCCAGGAAGAAGGCTTCTTGATGAGGATTTGCTAAAGCCTTCCTGGCCTCAGGCTTGTTTGTAAAATGAGCACATCCAGGTCCCTGACTACACAGCCCTATGGTTTGGGGTGGGTTTGATTTGCTGCTTTATCTGTATTGAGCCCCTGGGGACATTTGGGTAAACAGTTCAGTGTTTGGCTGTGACTGACAAATAGATTAGTACATTGCTGCTATGGGAGAGAGCAATCTCAGTTAAGCTAATAAGATATACCTGTTTCCTGTCACTTGGGAGGAATCCTCCCAGGGAAATGTATGCATTTCTTAATGTTTATATCAAGTTTTAAAAGGATTCTCAAGGTAAACTCAAACAATGAGGGGGTCATAAAATTAACAACCTGTTTTCCTCTAAAGTGTCATGTGAAAATGTAGGAAGGGCCTTGGGTGAGGATTGAGCAAGCATAACTTCCTCCTTCTTCTCTTGGCTGTGGCTACTGCATGCTTTATGGTTCTCCTCCCTGCTTGCTGTGGCCACGTACAGCTACAGGTTCAAGTCCTGGAGGTGAAAAACAGCAGTTGTTGCACTGTTGTTTCCCATATTGATGCAGAAAGTGACTCCAAGATCTTGCACTGCACAAACAAATGTTGCAGCTGTGGGACCCTTGCTCAAGTGGGGATGACTTTTGTTCATTGGAAGGAGACCCGAGACACTCTACCCTTAGGATGAAATAGTTGCAGGGCTAATTTAGCACCTAAGCTTGAGAGAAAGCTGGAACTGCAGCCGTATCCCTATGGATGGGACAGGAACCAGCAGGTTCCTATTGGCAACAAATGATTCTTTCTTTACAGTGACTTCAGGGAGGACACCCCACTTACAGACCCAAGAGTCAATGCAAGCGTCTATGTTATATCTAGAATATCTAATAGCGATGGTCTGAATTTCACCTGATGTCCATCTAAAGCAAAATGCCAACAGCATCATGCCCAGATCACTAGAATTAAAACTCCAGAGGACTTAATGCCCAGAAGTGGGAGGGGGTCTGTGTAAACCACGTTAGACGCAGTGGGGTGAACTGCAGCTCATGGCATGGCTTGGAGTCTAGCAGGGGTTGTAACTCCCAAACTGCTGCTCCACAAGCATGGTCCTTACCAGTCTGGGCTTGTGGCATGAAAATCAATGACGTCTACTGCTTTAGCAGATGGCAGCAGGGGAAGAGCATGTAGGTACATGTATATGCACACATGCGCTCGTGTTCCTGTTCTTTACAATCAGAAAATTAATGGAACACATTCGCCATCCCATCTGAAGGGATTGCCATCAGCACACACTGTTCTCTGCAAGTCTCACTGTAGCAATGTCAGTGCCCGCCAACATGTTAAATCCTACATGGTCCTCCTAAAAGCTGCTTTCTGATGCTTATTACAGGTTAGATATAAGGAAGAAGTTCTTTACTGTGAGGGAGGTGAGGCCCTGGAGCAAGCTGCCTGAAGAAGGGGAAAATGCACCATCCCTGGCAGTGTTCAAGGTCAGGTTAGACAGAGCCTTGGCTGACATGGTCTGATGTGTGGTATCCGTGCCTGTGGCAGGGGGTTGGAACTGGATGATCTTAAGGTTCTTTCCAACCCTAACTATTCTATGATTCCTTTATAGCTCTTACAGCTTCTTTTCCCTTGGCTCATTGCTCCATGCTCCGATATACTTGTGGCTGGCTCAGTGTCAGGATTCACACAGCGGCTGAAGGATGGCAGCAGAGGTGAAGGTCAGCAGCCCCAAGGAGTAAAACAGGAGGATGGGGGGGGAGTAAACTTCTAAATTAAGGGACATTTGGAAACAATTTCCTTAGTGCTTTGCTATGCAGCAGATGGAAGAAGGGTCCCTGTTGCTGTACAGCACCCCCCAAACACCTGCTGAGCAACTCAGAGGTCCCAAGGAGTGGAACTCACTTTATCACAAAGTCAGACTGAAGGAGCTGCTGGGCTCGGGGCTCTGACAATGAAGGTAGTGTCACCGGCTTGCCAGATTCAGCAGAAAAGCTTATTAGAGCCTTATCTTAAACAAAGCTGCAGTTTAGTGATCTGAAATCATTAATCAGGCTAATTGCAGCTCGTATTTATTGGCCTGTAGCTGCTGTGTAGCCATGAACAGCTGAACACACTGAACTTATCAGTTGAGTAATTGTCTCTGATAAATGAATTGCCTTCAAAAGAAAACAAGTGATGCCAGCAATCCATCATCGGGATGTCTGAGGGAAACCATGGGACGTGTTCAGTTCATACAGGCACAGTCCTACTTGGTGATAAATAAAGTGCAGGGGCAAATTCCTGCAATGACCTAAATCCTGCACTTACACCCTGAGGTTGTGCAGCTTCTGGTGCAGATGATGAATTCCTTCCCAGAAAGGGCAAATATATCTTTTACTTATATATATGTATATTATATATATTTTATATATATATAATCTCTGATGATGCCTTTGTTACCAGCTTGCTTCTCTTCATGCTTTTCTCACTGTGTCTTCAGTCCCACAGACCCAAGGGGCTACAGGGGTTTGCCCATGGCACGCAAACTCATAGGATGAGAAGTCTGGATTTAGAGAGTTGATGGCACAGCTTTCCCAGTTCTTTCCCCTTCTTCACAGTGGTTTCTCCTGGATGTCTAACTCAGCCTCAGAATTACCCTGGAAATCAATGGGAATTTTGCAACTTTAAATTCTGGCTGTGACTATGAGCATAAGTAAGTTTCTTGAGTTACAAAACATGCTACTGCAGGCAAATGTTGGGGAAAGATAGGAATAGGACTTGGGAAAATGGTAGGAAAAGGTGATAGTGTTGCCTTCTTAAACAGTCCAAACCTAAGCAAACCTCCATCCTTGCTCCATGAAACTGCAACAGGGCTCATAGCAGCAGGAGGAAAGAGCAAAGGGGCCAGGGTAGCTTTTCCTTTGCAAATGGCCATGACCCACATGTGCGAGAGAAGGAATCACTGGAAAAAGAAGGCACACATACCTGGTAGGAAAGAAAGGGGTGTTTGTGCTGCTAACACACTGGAGGAAATTGTTGAAGAACAGTTCATCCATGTAAAAATATGACCCGTGTGAGGCTGCCAAGGCGAGTTAGAGCCAAGCAGATTGGTTGTCTAAATGCAGGTCAGACAAGTTATTGGTGCCTAGGGGCAGCTTTCAGTTACGCACACCATTTCCCACCCCCCATAATTTGTAAAACTTATGGACAGCAGGATACAGGCAAATGGCTCATTGGGGTCCCGGTTACTCCTTCCTCTTTCGAATTCCTTGGCCTCCTTGTGGAAATGCCCTTGCTATTGCTGTGTTTATCTTTAGACTTGGAGCAGTTCCACTTGCAGATCGTGGGCTGAGCTGGAGGAAGAAGAGTTCTGTTCTGCAAGAGAAATCACCTTTATGTTCCCTTGTTTGTCTCTTTGGTAATAGAGAGAACAAACACTAACTTGTTCTGGTGGCCTTAATGCCTTTAGTTAGCAGGAAGACGTCATAGATTTGTGAGACAGTTTAGAAGTGGTGTTTCAATGATCTACTCTGACTTCCTAGATAACAAGACCACAGCTCCTGCTAACACAACAGTACAACCACAAAGTGAGAGTTTCAAAAGGCAGCAAGCCCCACAGAACTTCCACACCGTCCATTTCAAACAAGCGTATCCAGTTCTAAGGTTAGGAACCAATATTTATCTTTCTGTCCTAATTATAAGACAGCTCAAGTAAAAGGAAAAGCCTTGCTGCCACCCTTCTGCTTGCTTAATTTCTGTTTTATAGAGAAAAGTGGTTTACAGCCATAGGTTAAGAGTCAGGACTCCTGGGTTCTTTTCCCAACTTAGCTACTGACTCATATTACATTTGGCAAGTCATTTAACATCTTTGCTTGGCTTTCTCTTCCATAAGAGAGATGTAATAATACTTCAGTGGCTTAAGTAACTAAACCTTGTAAAGCACTTTGAGATCTTTGGATGAAATTGTTCTGAACGGTGCATATTGTGATGGTAGGAACAGCATGATAGAGAAGCACAGCATGTACCGGGTGTTATGGTGAGGAGAATCTGCCATGCACTGAAGATACTGAGAATGCTTGGGAGGAAGGAGCCTGAAATTTCCACCTCTCGTGACAACTAATCTTTGATGGGTGGCGAATATCATGTCTTTGGATGCATGGAGAAAGTGGTTTTTGAATAGAGGGCAGCTTTGAAGGGTAAGGCTAAGCTGCAAGCCCTTCAACTCGGCTTCAATGGCAAGTAGTGCAAGAATGGGTCAAGTCTGTGTGCTCTGGCTGTTCCCTTTGCAAGGAAATCTTTGGGATAAACTATTGTCCTCCCCCCCATTTCTTGCAACTCTCCTGAAGTCAGTGGAGCATCTTGCGCATAGCTATCAGCAACCTGTTCCCACAGAGAGCCCTGATGGTTTCAGTGCATCCTCCAAACAAAGAATGGAAACATGGGTGCTGGGACTCCTGTGTGAATCAGGCTAGCCCATAAACTGTCCTCGCTGTGCTTCATTAGTCAGCATGATGGCAAAGTTAACAAATGGGCTGTATCGCCTGGGCTCCTTGGCTGGATCTGTGAGTGATGGATTGCAGATGCAGGAGTTCCTCCCAAGACATGCAAAGCCTCACCCCATATGCAGCACAAGGCACTCCAAAATTAACATGATTTCAAGGGTGCAAGCCATGCTGTATCCATATTGCCTTGGACCTTCAAGAAAGTAAGAGGCAACAGGGTCTTTTAGTGCTGATTATGTGCTTATGAGAGGTCCCACCATCCCCATGCAGGATCAGGGCCCTACCAATGGGCACAGGGGAAAGCCAAGTGCATGCTTCCTATGGCTTAGTTTTGACAAGCAGCCTGGCTTGCAGCAAGGAAGGAGTGAAACAGCCAGGAGGGAAGAGAGGGGAGAGTGTAGGAGCTGCGAGGCATGTGATTTCACAGGCCTGCTGGGTGCGCAGCCGTGGGGTGTTGAAATGTTTAAAGGGATTCAAGATAAATAAATCTCACCCAGGCCCTGTCTCAGCAATGCCTGTTAACGTAACTCAGCATCGGAGCAGAACGTAACCTGCTTTTTATATGGAGAGTGTGACTCAAAATGGGTTAATCCATCACTCGTTTCTCCCCGCCTTGCCCTCGCCCTGCTCCGTCTGGGATAACTTCTAATCAGTGCTTGGGTCCAGACATCGTCTCAGCAGCTGGTCCTGACGCAACGGCGCAGCAACCCCTCCACCCCCTGCCAAATGCAAACCCCATCCATGCTTTAGCTACACCAGCAGCCAGCCTCATCCTCTGTGTGCCAGCCCTGCCCCAGATAGGGTTGTGCTTGCCCCATCTTGCTTTTCTTGATGCCCACCAGCCCAGAGGGGTCTGCAGCCTGACCCAGTGCCCCATAGCTGGTGAGCTGTCTCCAGTTTAGCAGCTGGACATGCTTGGTGCTGGCAGTAAGTGGAGAGGTGGTGGGTGTTTTATTTTCCCACTCCATGCTCCTTTAGGCAGTGTCAAATGTGTAAGAACAGCCACATATTCTGTATTAGTTTCTATACACGTTTTGTATTAGGCAAAACTGCCTCTTTGGGTTATGATTTCTCTAGAACTTGCCTGTTTTCTCCTAAAACTCACATGGTCCTTTCCTAATGTGCTGTTGTTTCCTGTAAGATGCTCAGGCTGGGCTGGAGAAGGCTAGTATGTGTAACAGGATGGAACTTTTATGGTGAAGGATAGGCAAGAAAAGGGATGAATAGAGATGTAACAAGAAGCCACTGGTTTCATAGCAGTTTTCCATCTTCCCCTACTTGACTCTTTCCTTTGGACAGGGGATAGGAAAGGAGCAACAGTGTTTTTCCATGTGATTTGTTAAGCAGCAAGAAGTGCAAAAGATGGGCCACTTGGGCTCCGTTAAAGGATGGCGTGTTATGGCTAAAGTCATGGATGTAAAGCAAATATCTGGGGAAGCAAAGGGACATATTCTTCCCCTTGTGCAGCCCACTTTCAATGGTTCAGCAAGGGCATCTCCCCAAAATATTTAATGATATCTGATCTGAGTCTCTCCAACACAGGTATTGCATGGATCACAGGTCATCTCCATGGGGAGGGAATACAATATAGGTCTAAGAAATTTTCCTCCTCCAGTTGAGGAAGAGCCATCATTATCTTGAAGGTCTCCACCACTTGATTTTTCCTCTAATTTAGGGAGAAATTCAGTAGAAACCTCCAAACCCCGTTTCAGGCTGCTACCAAAAGGCCCTTATGTATTTTCTAGTGATCTCGTTCAGCTTTGAACCATCCATATCCTCTGAGTCTCCCTGTTCCTGGTGGATCAGATGCGTATCTCATTCTTCACGGCAATGCTGTCTCTGCCTTAGGACAGGGATGCATTTCTCCACTGTTCACATTGCTCTGCTCCATCGTTCTGATGTCCTACAAAGCCCTTTTCCAGCATTGTGTGTAGGATTGGCCCATCCTCCCTTGGAAGTAAAACTGTGCTTTTGAATCATTAGTCACTTCTAGGTCCTGCCCTCCCCGCGCTCCCAGTGCCACGACATGAGTCATTCCTCAGTTTTCTTGGCAGACAGACCCCTGAGGAGCAACAATTCAGGCCACATTACTGCCGAGTGTGTCATATGATTGAAACAGTGTTGAGAGACTCTCTGCAAGTCAGAAAAGGAGAAACAGCCTTTCCCAGAGGATGCTCTGCTTCATTAGTGCCTTCATGGACAGTTTGATGATGGGGCTGGACTTCTTCCAGCACCCATACTAGGTGGATGTGGGC
Organism: Pezoporus wallicus; assembly: GCF_028554395.1. Taxonomy (NCBI): domain Eukaryota; kingdom Metazoa; phylum Chordata; class Aves; order Psittaciformes; family Psittacidae; genus Pezoporus; species Pezoporus wallicus. Next base: position 1,300,777 of record NW_026635168.1, on the reverse strand, counting down.
TTTAGAGGGAGGGTAACAGCATTAGATCCAACTCCAGAAAGTGCCCAGGCAAGGTGGGCAGACCTGAAGTGTCATTTCTACTCTGTCTTGCTAGGAAACACTGTCCCAGGATAAGACCTTTTCCTCCCTCTGCAAAATACTTGGCAAAGACCCAGGCTTTTCTTGGTGTGAGCTCAGTGATGGACTTGGCTCCTATGAGATTGCATTGCACTGTCAGCCCTCATAGCCCTATGTTTATAATATGGAGATGTCAGTTTGTCCACTGCTGGTGCCATGTGGATAACAACATCTCTTGAACAGTCCAAGGTTTCCTTCAGGTGTGTCATGGTGCACCTGCAGCATTGTTCACTTGCAGATAACACTGCTGTAAACCTGGAGTGGGAGAGGAGGGTTGGACAGTTGTGGAGCTCACATCTGGCACAGCCCTCCCTTGGGGTTCTGGAACAGTGGCACCCTTAGAGTCCTTAAGGAGCCTGTGTGAACTTCTAGGTGGACATTTCAGTTTACATGGAATTTATTAGGCAAAACCCTGTGCTGGACCAGTTTGTTACCAACCTGGAGAGCAAAAGTCAGGCTGGCTGAACAGTGGTGGCCCATGGTGGCCATGGCAAATGGATGGCTTCTCATAAGCAGAAGTCACAGCGGTCCTGGAGGTTTTATGACATGACATCTCCTTCTTCCCTGTTTTTCCTGCTTTGTTATGTTAACTAAAAGACAAAGATGGAGCCAGTACACACAGGCTGGTATGCGTGCACCTAAATATGTATCTGTGTGTATCCTGGAATGAGGAATGAGTTCAAGGCATGATGTGGCACATCTTCCTTGCAATACAGTCAGCGACAGAGCCTAATCATAGAAATATAGGATCAGAGAATGGTTGAAAGGGACCCTAAATGTCATCTAGTTCCAACATCCCAAATTGATTTTTTTTCCAGTGTTATGCCTGTTTACAGAGCCTGAGGGTTTGACTTGGTGACCAAGAGGGATTTAAAACCCTTCACAAAAAATATACTAAGATTTTATTTTCTTATTTCAATCCAGCCTCAAGGAATGGTATTAAAAGAAGAAGGTATATTTCATGGGGAAAGACACTCAAGAAGTCTTTCACAGGGCCAGGGTTTGAAATGAAGCCTCTTACTCAGTGCCACACATTGAGAATCATCCTTCTTGCTTCAACAGAGCCTGTGAATTTTGTCCAGTACACAGTTTTTAACCAAAGGTTTTTAACCTTACATGCTGGAAGGAGTCCTATTGCTTTCAAAGGGAAGTTCACAGACAATGAGAACCTCTTGAAGTTTGATGTCTGGCCAAGGTATCTCCCGGCAGGATGGTTGCCTGTGTTTGTAAATTAAACGTGCAAGATGTAGAAGGGTTAGTGTTCTGCTCTCCCTCTGACCTCTCCTGGGCACAGTGTCAGTGCTGACTGTAAATAGCTTTTGTCCCACGAGCAGAGTTTACTCTTTGTTGGGTCCTACAGTAATATTATTCTAAGAAATATCTCCGCTTTCTTGCACTTTTTCTCGTTGTTCACACAGATCAGATCCAGGTTGGCTTTAGGAAGCTGAATTCTTTTTCAAGATAAGGAGGGTTATTTTGGCTTAATGTCTGCCCCCACTTATCACTTCATTTGGGCACAGACTGCTGTTTCTGAAGCAAGAAGAACATTTCAATAACGACGTGACCGTTGTGTCTTCAGTCGCCTTTTCTTTTTGCACTTGGGTGTTTTTGTTTCTCCACCAAGGCAAACTGACCATTTCTCACATAAATCAACAGCTGAAATGTACCCAGGGGAGCTGGAAAAAGCCAGGGCTGTGTCCTCTAGCCCTTGATCAGCCAAAATTCTCTCTGTTGTCAATGGGAATTGGACAACATGAGAGGATCAGGCATCTAGTGAGAAAACCAACCTGCCAGTTAAAATTAAGTCAATAAATATCCTGGTCAGAGGCATTTGAAGGCTGGCAGCAAATAAATATGGTACCTGTCTTTAAGAAGACCATGAAATCAGGTCTTGGCATCTTCTGTGTTATTACCTTGTTGTCTGTTTTGGGGAAGGCTTAGGCTTCCCAGTGTTGAAGGAGTTTGTGTAGCAGCAGTCAGTAGAAAAGCATCCAATAGCCAGCAAAGAACAGGGGTGTATTCAACATGGATCATGCCAAGCAAATGTATAATTGTCTTTCTGATTTAGTAGGTGCAGTGAACCTAGTGCAGCCGTCACGTATTTGGGATTCAGCAGGGTATTTGATATTGTGCTATACTAGAAACTGGACAAAAATACTAAGTGGTTAAAAATACACTTGCTCAGACTATATATTATCCAGGAGGAGGGAGCTGTTGCTATTGGTGAGCTCCCCAGGGTGCAGCAGGGTGCCAAGGAGGTCAGTAGTGGAGGTGACTCTTATTTCATGCCTTCAAGACCAGGCCAGGTCCCGGTCATCTGGGGACTTGCTGTTTCTCTTGGTCCCAGACGGTATCAAGGAGATTCATGGGCTGATGGAACGCTGAGAGCAGGCAGCACTGCCAGGGATGGTGAATAGGGATCTGGTGGCAGGGACTGCTCTGTGGTGAAATGTTGGGGTATTGCAGGTGATGGCAGTGGGTCTAAAACTCCTGACGTGATCAGAGTAGAGAATGGAGGCAGAGATAAAGTGGGATTGTTCTCTGGGAAAGGAGAGCAAGTTCATGAGCTGTGGGATCCTGCAAAATACACTGAGGGTGGATGTGTTCATAGAATCATAAAATAGTTAGGGTTGGAAAGGACCTTAAGATCATCCAGTTCCAGCCCTCCTGCCATGGGCAGGGACACCTTACACTAAACAATCTCACCCAAGGCTCTGTTCAACCTGGCCTTAAACACTGCCAGGGATGGAGCATTCACAACCTCCCTGGGCAACCCATTCCAGTGCCTCACCACCCTCACAGTAAAGAACTTCCTCCTTATATCCAATCTAAACTTCCCCTGTTTAAGTTCTAACCCATTACCCCTTCTCCTGTCACTACAGTCCCTAATGAAGAGTCCTTCCCCAGCATCCCTATAGGCCCCCTTCAGATACTGGAAGGCTGCTATGAGGTCTCCACGCAGCCTTTTCTTCTCCAGGCTCAACAGCCCCAACTTTCTCAGCCTGTCTTCATACAGGAGGTGCTCCAGTCCCCTGATCATCCTCGTGGCCTCCTCTGGACTTGTTCCAACAGTTCCATGTCCTTTTTATGTTGAGGACACCAGAACTGCACACAGTGCTCCAGGTGAGGTTTCACAAGAGCAGAGCAGAGGGGCAGGATCACCTCCTTTGACCTGCTGGTCACGCTCCTTTTGATGCAGCCCAGGATACGGTTGGCTTCATCAGTGCTGATGACCTGGCAGAAAACCTTGTGGTGCCAAAAGTGGAGGAGGACAGAGCCAAACTGGAGTGGAGAGGAGAAGTGTGGCAGCCATGAATGAACAACAACCCAGATCTGGGGAAGAAATGAGTCCAAAGAAAATGTGAAAGTTGCAGTAAATAATGAAATAAATGCAAGTTCAGGTTGCTGCTCTCGGAAGCCCACAGCCCTGAAAGACCCCATACTGAATGTTTTAATTGCTCTTGGCCTGTGCAAGCTAAGAAATGTAGGCATAGAAATGATCAAACTGCTGCAAGGTTTAAAACCTGATATATAAGGACTGATATTTGGTATGCTTGCAGGCAGGAAAATCACCTCATATTTTATTACTAATGTGTTCAAGCAATGATGCAACTGTAGGGAGGGACTTGCTCATTCTTGGGAGATGACTAGATAACAGCAGCCCTGCCATGAGATGGCTGTATACTTCAATTCTCATCTCAGTCCACTGAGCATCCAACTTCACGTCCAAAATCCTTCTTGTGCTGGTGGTGACAAGTGTAAACTTATCCTTGGAAAACATATTCCTGCTCTCCATAGGGACATCACGTACCACTGGCCTGCAGCATGGTGCAATCCAAGCTCCTGATTGCTCATGTGCCAGATCACTGAGGGTACAAACCTTTGAAATGACTTAAAAATCTGGACGTGTTCCCATATCTCCTCAAGATGACAGACTTGGGCAAGTAGATGCACAATACGTGTAAGTGTAGGCAGATTATAAGTGGGCAGACTAGACTGAAGTCATCTAAATCTTGCAAAGCTCTCTCTGCTTCTCCCACTTAAGATTGAAATGGTAGTGCAGTGCTGGCTGATACCTGTAACATCATCAGGATGCTTCATTGCCATCCTGATTTACTTGAAACTTCAGTGCACTATAAAGAGACATTTCGAGACTAAACACATTTGCAGAGCTCATTGCAGACAAATAATTTATCATTACTAAGACAGCAAATGCTTGCAGCCATCAGTCTGTCAGGTCCTGTACTCTGCAGTGCCTGAAATGCAGCGGCTATTTCCCCTTCTTGGAACAGGAGATGATTTCATCCTTTCATACTGTTTCCTGTAGCAACATCATTACATGCCAGTTTTTTGGTGGGGACGGCTGTGCACCTAATTCATCCAGCTCACTCTAGTGCTGCTGCTGACAATCCCTAGCATGGATCTTCCCTGAAGCTGTGTTTGTTTAACCAGTATTTAGTGAAGTCGTTGTTTCTAATTTGTCTGTCTAATCTGTGCCTAATTAGCTCCTTTTGAACTCATCATCCTGCACACCTACTTCTCGGAAATGATCCTGGGAGGTGGAGAAACGTTGCTGTCGAAATCCAGTGAGCTATGTTGGTGCAAGTGAGCTCAGAGCTGGGCGTGATATGGCAGTGCTGGAAATTGCTCTACTTTCAGGGGCCATGTTTTAGACTTGGATTCTAAACTGTGCTGCTGCAAAACGAGTGGGTTTATCAGTTAATTTTTTCACATCAAACCTAGGCTTGCACATTCAGACCAGTTATTTCTCCTTGAAGAGCTCTTTTCCAACATCACATATCCCTTTGCAGTTGCGTAGCTTTGCTCTTCTGCAGCAAAGGGTGGATTGGGAACATCCAGTTCCCCATATTCATGATCCAGATGAGTAATTGGCAGCTGCTCCAAACATGTGTCCTAATGCATTTATGGATATTTATGATCTTCCTTCGTAGAGAGATGAGCATGTTTTGTCTCTGAGGACCCTGCTGAGTCTACTTTCTTTTTCACTTTCATTTGCCTTTGCTCATTGCCTACACGTGGCTCATGGCCACACAGCTGGACAAATGGATATATGGGTATCTCAATGTCACATTGAAGAGATATGCTGAAGCATCGTTTCTCCTGGAGGCAAGACTAGCAGGCTTGGCAGACCAGGGCTGTGTTTGACAGCTCCTACATCTCCATGATCCTCAGTAACTCTGCCTTGTGCTTGCGGTTCATTTCTGCAGGTAATGCTGTTACACCACAACAGCAGAGCTGTCTCCAGATCTCACTTCTTGAAAGCTTCAGAAGAAAGCTTTTCTTCTGTGCTGCAGTTAAGCAGAGAGGGAATCCACATCCTTTAACCAGAAGATGGCACAATGTAACCGTTGTATGAACCTTTCTATCCTGGCGGCCCATCAGAGCGCTCTTCCTAAATAAGAATGGAGAACAGCAAAGAAGAAGGCTAAACCATGAAGCGTTTTCCAAGGGAAGGTATAGTGGCTCTCAGGTTCTGCGTTGCACATCACACATTTCTCTTCCTGGGGTCTTTTTGTGCTTCTGCAAATGCATGCAAGCTACTTGCCTCTTCCTTCTCCCCCATGTGTTTGTGTGCATGCACGGGTGAGGATATCACATATACATCCACACGCCTGCATGGTTTCCATAGGGTTACACCCTCTTCCAGCAGGCCTGGCTTTGGCAGGCACGCTGGACAGCCCACCTGCTTAATTATCCCCCAAACCCCCAACAGATGCATGCGGGACCCCAAGAACTCATGTACAGGGACCCTGAGCTGTCATCACCAGCTCATGGCCACACTCTCCCTGCCTGCCGGTGCACACCTGGGCTTGCTGGCAGCGTGGGGTCCCCCGTGCTCCCCGTGATGCATTCATTCCTCTGTACTCCTTCCTCTGAGCTTCAGGGGCTTTCTGCCCGTGTTTGTGTGACTCCTGTGCGCTCTTTGCCTTGTTGTGGCCCCTACGCCTTGTAACAGAGCTGCCTGAGTTGGGTTTGTGCTAAAAGGGTTGAAAAGAAGCTTCAGGTTTGAGAGGGCAACACAACACAGAACAGCCTGTGTTGGGTTTATACTGAAAGGGCTGGCAAGGAGCTAAAAGAGTCAGGGAATGGCTTGAGAGGGCAACCTTGTTGAAAGGTGGTGAAGAGCACCCAGGCATCTCCATTGCTGTAGATAGCTTATTCGTACCATAGGGGTCCCATGGCTGGTGTCACGCTGCTGACTGAAAACCCAAAGCTCCTTTTACAAATGGGAAACCGAGGCTCATAGCAAGATACGGGACTGGGCATGCAGAAAATGACACAGCCAAGAGCAGGAGTCCTCCCTTTCCTCCTTGAGCAGCCTCAGCTGTGGCCATAGGCAAGTGAGTAGCTTTACTGTGGCAAACACAGCTACCCCTCTTGTGCCTCTGACCAAATTCTTAGGCACATTGTATTGCTTAAGCAGCCAGGACATGTAAAGCCCTCTGAGAGTCCTGTATGAACAGGCCCTTAGGAGTGCTAAGTGTTGCGGTGCTGAGAATGGATTATTTGAAAGGCAGGGCACAATTAATGTTGTTGATGGTGATGGCATGACAGGCAGTAGCTTAACAGCAGATCCTAGAGTCATAGCTGCACTGGGGTGAATAAGTGAGCAAAGGCCAGATACTCCTGTAATTTTCTTCTTCTTTTAGCTCAGTATTGACATTGAAGTGGCACCATTGGGTATCACTGTAAGAGATGTGTTGCAGAGGTTTTGTGTCTGTCTCCAAGGACAGAATTGATTCCCAAGGTTTCTTTGATTGCACTTTTGCACCCTACTCAAACACAAACCCTTTGCCTATCTAGGAAGATACGAGTCCAAGAAAACTGGTGGCAAAGAAAGCTTAAAAAAGATAAATTAGTTACTTGTGTTTTTTCTTATCTGGGTGAAATTTGCTCTTTGGAGTGGGCTTGATAATATTTGCATTAAATTATCCTCCTCTGAGCAGAAATTGTTGGGACTAATTTAGTTTCAGGGCATAAATCCAACCTTAGAAGACTATAATAACGTGGCAGCTCTTTGCCATTGAATTACATGTTAAGTATCTTACAGTGGAACTGTAATTACATGCTCACTCCAAGCATTGACAAGTAAACAAGATTATAACAGTCTCTGGAACCAATGTTTGCATGAATTCTTCAAGAGAAAAGAGAGACTTGAGGACACATATGGGGTTTATTTGCTGGCTGAAAGCATATCATCGTTATTTATTATTCACACACTACTCCTATACATGGCAAAACAGAGGCTGTGCAGCACCTACCAGCTAAGAGGGAGACATGGGTAAGAAAAGAAGAATTAAAAGTAAGTGTCGGCATTTTCAATGTTTCTTTTATCTGTGAAGGCAAGTGGAGATAATCGGATATTAACAAAAAATGAGGTAGCTCTGGCATGCACTGGGAGCACAATGGAGATGTGACTGCACAGAGTCTGCACTGAATCATTCGGGCCTTCCAGTGATGATCAGTGCCCATCTTAGCAGGTCTGGAAGTCTCTATGCAGAGCTTCTTACCTGTTTTTCCTTTTGCTTCCTAACACTTCTGCGTCTCAGAGGACTTATCCACATAAGGCTTAAGTAACTTTTCACCTGGCCCTGGAAATCACACAGTTCAGTTCACATGACATCGGTTGTAAGGAGCAAAGTGGTGGCATGTTGCGTCCGATGGAGATGTCTCTGCACCACCAGGAGGGTTCAGCAGCAGATGTATAAACCACCCACCTGTTACTCATCCATAACTGAGGCCTGGCAGCACTTATTTCTCCCTTTCTCTTTTGTCTTAATGCTGGGATAAGGTAGGGGTATGGCTAGCAAGGGGTAGACAACAGCTTAGACAAACATGTAGTCTTCTGGCTATCTTCAGGATGAAGTGAGATGAGGAGATGTATTCCTGGCAAAGTTCAGAAGTGTCTGCAAAACTTCCTTAAACATGATACTAACCCAAGTGAGTTGATGAGAACATGTCAGGACAATAGGAGGGGAAGAAGAAGATGCTGGGAGTGCCATCTGCTCATGTAGGTATTTGGAACAGGCACTAGAAACCAAAGCAGCATGTGTCCCAGTGTCTTTATGAAAACTTCTGTTTCCAACAGACTGAAAAACAGCTCCAGGCCCAAGTGCTCCTGAGCTTTGGAAAAAAATGGACTTGGAGATGAACTCTGTGGCTGTGGCTCATCCCTGACCAGTGTTTTGCTAACCTTAACCTGTGTGCTCACATTTGCTCTCTGCGCAAACTCCCTGTGTTAGGGGATGGTGTCAGCCACTTGCCCTAATGAAAGCATCATTAAGAGACATTTTCACACCATGTGTCCTGTACTCTGCAGTGGCATCCAGGGTTTCATGCAGGCATTCTCACTTCCAGCTTGGAAAATGGTGGCGTGGTTTGCTGTAAATCAGGAACCTGCATGGGACTGACAATTGAACTGGCAGCTAGAGGAAAAGGGCTGGCATCTGGCTTATGCATGCTCTGTGCCAAAGCTTGGCTATGGCCTTGGTGGCAAAACCTCCTCCACTGAAAGCCCTTCAGCTTGGTTGCTCTGCGATCCTGAGGTCTCTCCTGTGTTGTAGGCAGACTTGTTCTCACACCTAATATTGCTCTTTTATGAAATGGGAAATGTCCATAATGAAGCACAAAGGCTCATGAAGGACAAGGAGTCTGGGCTCCAGAGCTGCAACTGACTGGGAGAGCTCAGGCAAGTGACTGAACTTGCCAGTGTATCTTGCTTCTCCATCAAATGGAGGTACTTACAGAGCAACAGAGCAGGAGATGCATCCAAAGGTAACCCTTGCTCTATGCAGAAAACTCACATGTAAGCCTGGAGACATTACATTCATGGTATTTCATCTTACAGTTTCAAACATCTCAATTACCTTGTGTCTTTACCAGTCTTCCCAGAATAAATTGTTGATTCAGTTGCCTTTTGCACACCTGAGATTGTTTTAAGAACATCTTTATTGGTAAACCAGTTATAAACTTCTAAAGTATGTGGTTCATTCCTAGAAACATTTGAGCTATGTCAGCATTCAAGTTTGTGTTTAGCTCTGAAGCAATCTGGCATCTGGTTTTGTCAGGGCTATAAAACCATGCTGTCTGACTTAACCAAGTACATAGCTCAGTGGTCTGATGCATGTGATTCCAGCGACCCCCGTTAGACAACCAGTTTGAGGGTCTGGAAGGATTCCTACAGAATCATACCTGCAAACTGTTCTCTAGCATGGCCATGATGTGCCTTTCTGCATAGTGCAATGAGGCCTTGGCTTCAATTAAATGCACAGTACCAATGCAGAGAGTGGTACCAAAGGGGCCTCAAAGTGATGGGAACAGCAGATCACCTTCTTCAAGAACCTGCACTCTCTTTCTCACAGGATTGTACCCGTGACTAAATGTTATTACATTCTTACTCTCCTTCCTGAAGGAAACACAGAGACAGAAGATGCAAACCAACCTGCCAAGAGCTGAATATAAGAAGGTATCGGTTTCTTTGAGTCCCAACATCAGATGGATGAAAAGAGGCTGGACAGGAAGGCTTAGCTGATGAAAGCAGAATGCTCTGAGGGACCATAGCATCCCTGTAATGCCCATCTGCCCTGTGCACTGCAATTGATAGAACTGTGTGCCCTGCCAGAGCACACTAACCAGCATGGCTCTCCCCACCTGGAGTCACAGTCAGTGATTTGGAAATACTGACCTCCAGTTTTAATCCTCTTTCTGCTTTTAATCTCTTTGTTTGAAGTGGAACCTTTCATGCAGATGACTTGGGTGTGTGTAACGCAAGTCCCTCACCTTGGTGCTGGAGCACGCGACCGATTCAGACTTACTCCACTTTGTTGGAAAATACAGCTGAGTTTAGGTACGTTGGATTATTCCTGTAATTCCTCCTGGACTTGAAATATATTATTTTTTTCCATAATGCCTGGCCTGGATTTCCATGTCTAAAGCTCAGGATGTGGTATTCCTTGAAGAATTCTTCTGCACTGTATAGCTTTACAATGTGTACAATTCCTTCTCTCCATTCATTCAAGTGCTATGCTTAAGTAAGGGTGGTTGTGTCGGTAATCTGGGTCTCTCAATTAATGGCCACATCAGGACCCAGAAGTGTTCCAAAGTTCTTATCCTTTTCATATTAGCAAATGATTTATGAAGAAGACATTTGGGGTCTGGTTAGGAAAATGACTCCATAAAATTGGATGTCTTTAGTATTGCTGCACTTGTGTGTCTGTTTTCAACTGAAATGATGATCCCTATTCCCTTGCTAGCACAGAAGAGGTAATACATCCATAAAGCTGAGCCAACAATGTATAGCAATATGCTATATATTGTCAAAACTCTTCATTAAAGCTCTGACACTAGAGTCACTGTAGAAATGAGGAAGAGAGCTTCATTTTTGGCTCCCAGATTCATTGTCCTGTTTTCCCATGGGAAGGACTCTCGCACCTTGCAAGGGCAGAGAATTTCCTCTGCAGCTGATGGGAAACAAATGTTCCCGAGTCACTTACAATGTACTTTTTCTAATGCCACTGCATGAAAATGAGGATGTCAGCTCTGAAAAACTACTCCACATATGTTTTACCCTACTTGGATATTTACTGCTCATATAGCCAGATGAGGGTTGATCCTCAAGTCTTTTCCTTTGCTCTCTGCAGGGCAACCCAAGGATGAAGGGATGGAGACAGACCAGGATCCACCTTGGATTATGTATGAACGCAACAAGAAACAGACTCGGACTTGCACAAAACCATTCATTTTTGCTTTGGTTGCAGAGAGGTGAGTGCCTCATTTCTCTTGCAGGGCTCTTATGGGTATAAAACAGTAGTGAGCGGGGGGGGGAATGTAGTGATCTTTGTATCATCCTCTCCTCAATTTCTTGCTGGGGGTAAAACAGCCTGCGGAGGAAGACATATCAAGTGGCTAGCCATTCACAAAGTGGGGATCTCCATGCTGAGGATGGGAGCAGGCAATCCTCCCAGTCCCTCTCCTGCCCCGGGACATCGTCCTGCTGGCTACTATTGTAGGATCCCCTGTGCTAGGAAAAACCCATTACTGCCTTCAAATGTGCCCTTGACTTCACTGGAACATCCTTAAAGGAAAAGGGGAGGTGAAGCTGAGGGCTTGACCCACCAGTACAGGTTGAACTGCAGGGCTGGCAGTGAGATAAGTATGGTGCTGAACAGATTTGGTCTGGAATCAGTAAGGAATTACCCGGAACAAACCCAGCTTTCTCTGCACTCCTTTTAGGAAACTTGCACGGATCATTCAGAAACTGGGTTTCTTCACCCACACAAACCTGGCTGTTGCAAAGATTTTTCCTCATTTTTTTCCTTCTATACCTTCTGTTTTTTTTTGCTACTGTTTCTAGTGTGGATTTGGGGACACCCCCAGAACATCCTCTGCTCCCCTATGTGTTCTGTTGGGTTCTCCTTCTTGCAAACATCCATGTTCAGGTTTTAGTGTGGGCATTGTTTTCCCTTTGATTTAGCACAGCCAGGAGTTATTCCATTATACCCAGACTTGTCTATTTACCCTCTAAAGCATGTTCCTTTTATTTACTCCTCCGGAGCTGCCTGTTTAATCCAATCTCTTTTCCACTGAATTACACAAGCACAATGACACCGGCCAAACAGGTTCAGCCTGGGTCACGGGTGGCAGAGAAAGGAGCTATATTCTTGTTAGATAATAACTCCAGTATTAAAACCCTCCGTAGCATTTACTGGGACTGATGAGCTTTATAGCTAGAAGGGAGCTGCTGTTCCCAGTCAATGGTTTTGCAGCACCTATCCCTGCAGAAACTAAGCAAATGAGGGTAGAGTCTAGCTCCTTCCTGCAGGAAGTCTGAGGTTTGTTGGAAGTCCTGGGAAACGGGCAATCCTGGTCAGTCCAACCTGGGACCTCTTAGAGAAGGCAGCGCCTAAATTCACCCCAAAGCTCCACACCACAACCCTGGGATGATATTCATTTGTTTGACCTCACAGCCATGTCTAACATGAATAACAGCACCCTGGTGAGCGGAACCTGGGGCTCAGAGCCAGCGCTGCAGTGGGGGCTGCACCCTGTATCACCAGCATCTTTCTTCCCTCTGGCCTTGGGTTACAAACTGGGTGACAGCCGAGGACACCCTCTTAGGTATTTATGGCACATTTCTGCTCTTTTCCTAGTGTGTTACCTCTGCCTTGTATTGCAAGACTGTCAAGTTCTTCATTGTTCTTTCTTGAGAAGCAGGGGTTTTTTTGGCTCTTCATTATTAATGTTATATCTTCATTGCTCTCCCAAGTAAACAGACACCTGCACTTTACAGAAACGTGAGAAGATAAGTTCTTCAGCCTGCGGAGGTTAAGTTCTTATTTATATCTTTGATATACGATTTACTCTCTAGCCATCTTCCTAGCGAGATACGCTGTCACCTTCTAGCAACCCTGGGTATATCTGCTGCTCACCAGGACAACAGCCAGCCCCACACTGCTCCTGTTACTTTGGAAAACCAGAGCTATGGGTTTCATAAAGGCTGGGTTAAGTAAACAACAGATTTATCTTCGTCTAAAGATAAAAGCGTTTGGCAGCAAACGTTGGCAGCCCCTTGCATGTTTCCAGGGCTCCTTAGTATGCTCTCTGCTCTTGCCTTCACGTGGGGATGGCTGTGGGGGCAGCCGCCCAACTGAAATGGCTGTCTCTAACACTTAGCCTAAGTAGACCTGGTGTGGTTTAACCCTGACTGTGCCTAGGGAGGGTGGGAAGGAGGATCTCCTATGGAGGCTCTGGTGCATCACATCCTGGTGGATTCTGTATCTGTCTTCCTTGGGCTGTGGGCAAGTGGGCAGGGAGCCCAGTAGCTGATTCCCTGTCATGAATAAACATAGAACCTTGGAATGATCTGGGTTTGAAGGGACCTTAAAGCTCATCCAGTTCCAACCCCCTGCCATGGGCAGGGACACCTTCCACTAGACCAGGTTTCTCCAAGCCCTCTCCAGCCTGTCCCGGAATGCCAAGGCTGAGCTATTGTGTTGGTGTGGTTGCATGGGCTGAGAGCCATTCACAAGCCAGCACCCAGCCTGTGGCATCTGCTTCAGGAACAGTGCATGTGCAGGAGGAATGTCCTAAAGCAAAAGCATTGAGGATATGGATGCATCTCCCTGCAAACGCTGTTGCTGTACCAAAGCAGCCTGTCCTGGTTGGATCTGCACTTGGGGGACATCCAACCAAGGAGACTTTCTCAGCACACCTTGGGTGAAATGAAGCTCCTGCCAGTCCAGGCAGGATGGAGCAAGAGGCTCCTCATCAGCCAGTGCTCCCGGGCAAAGGCACAGCGTCGTGCTGAGGTCCCGCTGTCACTTGGGACACAAATCCTCACCCAGTGATGTCTGACCCCATCCCGCTACTCAGTAGGGCAGCAGAGTCCTTCCACCCCATTTCTCAGCCAGCATCCCATGCCAGCCTTGCCTATTATTTTTATTTGCATACAGATATGAAAAGCAATGAGATTTCCAATGAGGATTGTTTTCGGATGGTTTTACGCATAGGTAAACAAGGCATAGCTGTCGACTGTATAGTTAACATGTTTCTGGTGGTGTTCCCATCCAGAAAATGCAGCTGTGTTATATTCCTGTTAAAGTGGAACTAATGTTCAGCTTCAGCAAGAATGTTAATAAATGAAAGACATTTCAAACAACACTGATTGAGGCAAAGTGTAATCTCCTCCCAAACCCCCCAAATAAGGCTTCATTTTTCTGTAGAGTTGCAAAAAACTCTGGCATTGGACCTGGAAACCAGTAAATTTCTGCTCCTGGTTGCACTTGTATGAACCTGAATTGGCTTTATTGGTTTGGTCACTGAGAACAAGGGTTGTGCTGTTGCTTGCACTCTGCTTACAGGTTCTTCCTTCAGATAATTTGGTTTCCCTTCATCATGGAGACTCAGCCAGAAAGGGGGAGGTTGTGCTAGTACCACCTACGCTGAGCCAGTGCCCCTGACATGCTGCATGTGGCTATTGCCTAATATCCTATCGCTGACAATTAAAACACAAACGTATAGTCACATTTTTGGATGGAACTGGACAAACATTTCAAAACAGTTTATGCATGCAGATTTGTATGTTATCAGAGCGCCACACATGCACATGGAATTTATGGAAAATGCTGAGAGATTTGAAAGGAAATAGTTTGGGAAGTTGTCTTATTTTTTTGAACATAAATCCCCAAACAGTTTCCCTTAACATTCCTCACGTCTGTGCAGCAACTACTACTTGACGTTGCTGGTTTTCACTCTGTCTGCTGATCCTGGGCTTTTTTTATCCCTCTTCTTTTCTTTGTTGTTTTTCACATCTCTCCTTTCGTGTTTGCTACATCTGTTTGCTAAACCCAGCATCAACATGTACAGACAAACTTCCTTGCATGGGAGGTTGATGTGAAGGAGCAGTAGGAGATTTAGGCCTTCAAAACTGTGGTCACGTCCCCAGATGAGGTGTTTAGACTCAAGGATGCATATTCAGCCTTCAGCTCTGACTACCTGGACTGAATAGCTGCTGCACAGATGAGTCTGTTGGCTTGATCAAGATTTTTTCTCACAACGATTCCAATGGCTCCAGTGGGATTATTCTTGTCCTAGCCAGATGTAAAAGGAAAGCAAAATCAAATCCTTCATACATCAGTGTCAGACTGACTCCAAGAAACCAGTGTTGAGTGATATAGAGGATAAGGGGCCTGAGGAAGGATGTGTTTATGGAGAACATTTGGAAACTTTAACTACTTGTAGTTTGAGCAAATGCTGAGTAAGGGAACTACCGGCACACGTTTAAGAGTGGAAAAGAAGAATGAGAGCATAAGCAAATTGCTTGAAGGGATGTGAGGAAGAAGAATGAGGTACAATTAAAGAAAGCAGGAGTACAGTTCTTTTAGAAGAAGTCAGACCAATTTGACATAAACCTTTTATACCGTATTCCTCACCCAAATCGCTGAGCACCTTGCAGGAGTGTGGAAATGTTGTGTTGAGTGCCAGATGTGGTATATTCCTATTGTAGCAGTCATGGGGATATAGTAGTTGGGTAGAAGGGAAAATTCCCAAAATCTTGTTGGGAGACCTAATACCTACTCTTGGATCTACTGAGAGAAGCCAGACAAAAAGCACACGAAGCCTGGGACTTGCTTGTCCAAAACCTTCTCTGTGTTCTTCCATCTGCATTGCTTGTTTAAAACCCTTCCTTGTGCATCACCTGTCCTGCAGGAAAGGAGAATTTTGCATGGATTATGCTATTTTATTATACTGGGACCTTCTTATACACACTTTTAAAGGAGGGAAGGCTGTCTTGGGCAACGTGGTCTAGTGTGAGGCATCCCTGCCCATGGCAGGGGGTTGGAATTAGATGGTCCTTTCCAACCTGAACCATTCTATGAGTCGATGGTACTATATTTGAAGCTGTCACCAAGGGTATATTAGCTTATACTTCTTAGGACTGCCCTGGGATGCTCTGGCTCTCTTTGCCTTTGAGAGAGAAGAGTTGTCCTTTGCTATAATCCATCTTGGCGACCTGAACTAAGCTGCCCAGCAGTGTGATGTGGACATTGAGACTTTGAACTTCACTTGGCAGCTCCTGGGAAGGTAGCGTGAGAGACTCGTGCTGCTTCTCATTGGGATGGCATTCCCTGCGCGCTGCCCGCACCCTGCTCAGGGCTGTCCTGTTTCCCTGGTGCCAGGGAGCACTGACACAGTGTGCCTAACCTGGCCAAGACAGATAGGGTCTCCCGGCCAACTGGGGATGGTGGAAAGCATTTCCTGCAGATGCCATCATGTGCAAATTTAGCTTCGATGAGGAATCCAAGCACATTCTCCAGGCACAGTGAGGCCAGGCAGTGTGTGTGTGACTGATCCTCAGGGGATATGCTGGCAACCCTCTCCTGGTGGTACTTCAGAGAGGGGTCATTTGTGCCCTCAAAAAGCCCTGAAAGCCCCAGTGCAAGGGCCATGGGGTAATGGGACCTCACCACATCCTGCACAGAACCTGAGGTTTGGTGGACAGGACAGTTAACCCTGTTAGCATCTTCTCTGCCTGACAATGGTATCCACACTTCATGTATAAATGTCAACCTTATGCATATGATGAACCATTTGTTTCTTTGCAACGCTGCCTAGAGCAAAGCATAGTCTAAGGGAATACGTGTATATGTGGGGAGAAGAAAAGTCATTTTTGGCTAAGAACAAAATACAGCTTTCAAGACTGTAACACCCTGGCTCATCTTTCCATCTGCCCGTACCTTTTCTCTGTATGTTACATAGATCTTGGTTACCACAGACAGGGGAGATGGTGATTCAACTCTCACAAAACACTGCTTTCTCTGAAAGACACAATTTCAGCCTTAACTACAGACCCAAGTGGATCAGCACAGTGACTCTGGTGGTGTGCAGATGGCAAGGTGTGTGTTGTGCTCCATGTCTGCCTGGTTGTGACATTTTCCGTGCTGTCCTGTTGCACGCCATGTGCTTAACCAGAGCTGATCCACCCAGGGAAATCTGCCCCATTAATCATGTTATTTACCTTTTTCCTCATGTCCAGAGTGATCCCTTCATCCCAGATGGATGCTCAGGCTGACCCCACGTGGCTGCTCCCATTTGGTAACACGAGGAGGGCTGCATAAACGGGAGAATGTGCCTAATCCTGGCCGTGCCCTTCCACCACCTTCACATGCTCTGTCAGCTGCGCCCAGCCACCCGGTCCTGCACACCCTCTGCTCCGGTGGCATGTCCCTGTGGACCCGTGCCATGGAGCCTCGTGCTCTTGCAAGGCACCGCTGCCAACCCAAGTCACTTGAATGGCCTCAGCCCTCAGCCTGCCGGGTGTGATGGGGGAATTCAACCGTTTGAAAAGAATCAGTGAAATAGGTTAAGGAAGTAGAGCCTGGAGGTGTTGTGTCTGCCAGGTCTTCTGTAAAAGGCAAAAGAATCAAGATGGAAGGGAGAAAATAGGGAAAAATGGAGTTCTGTGATGATGGAGATGAGTGGCTCCTGGGAGAAAAGAGGCAAAAAAGCTGGAAAGATTCCAAATGGTGGTTTCAGGCACATGAGGAAAGTCATTCTGGGGATGGATGCTCACTAGACCATCACAGCTAAGCAAAACCCAAAAAGCCACAGTCTGGAAGCAGGGCTTTGGGGACAAGTGGGATACAAATGGACTGCTAGGCTCCTTCTCAGGCCACTTGGAGACACGTACTTGGTTGCTTAGCATTCCGTTTTGTTTGTCAGCTCCAGAAAGCTGTATTCCCACAGCCTTGTCTGAGGACTGTGGAGTGCAGGAGCAAACCAGGGCTGTTGACTTTCAGACTACTCAATCATCCTGCACATTACAGCCAGCCCAGGGAAAACACAGCTCTGCATGTTTCCTTATTTAGGTAGAAGTGTTGGGAAAACAGCATGAGATTCAGTTCCTGATAGACTAGGAGCTGTTTCAGGAATATTAATTGTTCTTGTTGTATCAGTGTTTTACAGTTATTCCTCTGTCGCAGTATCGGGAATGAGACGGATGGAGTCTACAGCGTGGTTTTGGACTGTCATGAGCTCCCAAGCCCCAGCATGAAAAGTAATTGTGCTGACATTTTGGAGGCAGTAGGGGCTATTTTCTGGTTATTTAAACCTGGGGTATGGAAGCTGTGGGCTCCGTTCCTTGCCCCATGCAATCCCTTTGCCCCATCACTTGGAGTCAGATTCCTAAAGAGGTTCTCGATGCCTAAAGTTTAAGGGGGATCTAAAGGTGTTCAGGAACCTGGGTGCCTTTGAAAATCCTATGTACCACCTCTGTAATCCTTCATCTCTCAGAACTTCCCGCTGGTGAAAGGATGCAGGAGGGATTTTGCTGCTTTATTTGGAGGAGAAATGCCCACAGTGGGAGATGTTGGAGCCTACAAAGGCACACATGGGATTTTCAGTAAGTAAGAGAGGATGGAAGGAGTGGATCCATCAGAGGATATTTATCTGTTAAGTCCAACCTGAGCTGAATGCTTGACACTGTGTTTGGCCACAGCCTGGGTTGGAAGATGGTCTCTTCTTCCAGACTGGAGCTGAGTCAGGACCAGACAGTTCACCCCAGTCTCTCGACAGTCTGTGATAAGAAAGCCACAGTCTATGTGGGAATTAAACCTCAGTCTCTGTGCATGAACCAGAAAAACAAGGCGAGGAGCAGGAGCTCTTCAGTAAGGCCCTCTAACATGGTGGGAAGCCCACCCATGATGGGCCAGCATCCTGCATCTGAGCCAGAACTGAGGCTGCTTTAGACTTCAGTCCACATGGGAACGGAAGGCTGTACAAACAGTTTTGGGGCTGGATCACCTGGATGGCAATGTCCTTGAGACAAAGTCCTTGATTCCTTCGTGGTGGAATGGCTGGGAAATGCTTCACACACCATCCCTTGAGATGCAGCCTGCGGTCGAGCTCTCATTCTGGCACAAGTTGGGAGTGATTTTATCAGAATCCATGGCATGAATATGACCATGTAGGTCAAGTCCTGAAGGTTTGCCTCAGTCAACACTGTCTTTGAAGTCAATGAGGCTGAAGTTATTGCCTGGTTGGAGGAGTAGTCAGTCTCGGGTTTCTCAGATGAATTAACTTTAATGTTGAAAATGATGATATAAATATGTAAAATATCAAAACAGTACGGTCAGCTGCATTGTCTGTTTCTGGTTCAGGGGAGTCGTATGTGTAGTCTTCAATGCTTTTTCACATTGATTTTGTATATCGAGATTTAATGCTATCAGGAAACACTGAATAAAAATATTTAGTAATAATAAGAGTGTGTGATTTCATAATCCTATCAAAACAGATGAGATGGATGTTCAAACTACTTCTTGGCTTGGGTTTAGGGGTTCTCTGGGTGCCTATCAGCATTGGGACAGCTTAAATTTCAAGGAGGCCTTCATGCTGGAACATATCACATAAGAGATCTAATAAACAACAGCATCAGCAATAACATTGTACAAAAAGCACAGCTATTGAGGCAGCTTTTCTTCTCGTCATTTTGTTTAGTCTGTTTGGTGAATTCTGCCAGGTTGATTTTTACCCTGTGAAGAGAGAAATTCACTGTAAGAGCGGATGCATCAGCCGCGTCCTGTTTGGAAGTAAATAATAAATAATAGTAACAGTTAATTCATAGCAGCAGACGCTTCCACTGTTTATTTTCCAGTTGGTTTAGTTTAGCTCAGTCCCGTCTCTTTCTGGCACGGTTTGCAACCCAGCCGAGAGACCAAAACGACCCCAGCGATGGGTTTCAAGGAGCTCTCCTTGCATTGGAAATAGGAGCGGTTTTGGGGGGGGGGGGGGGGCTATCTCCACCACCGCTGGGGTTACGGTGTGCTCCAGAGGATGCAGGGTTAAGGGAGAGGATGCTCTGGGATATAGCGGGGCTCAGGGCCGGCACCGCGGGGTACCAGGGGGTCTCGGCACTGGGTCGCTGTCTGCGGGTCGGGCTGCGCCGGAGCTCCGCGGGCAGCCGCGCTTCTCGCCCTCGGCCGGTCCCGCGAAGGGTTAAGGGGAGCAGCGGCGCGGCGCGGGCCGGCGGGGATGGGCGGGAGCTCCCGGGGATTGGTGCGAAGTTTGGAGCGGGGCGGCACCGCACCGCCCTCCGCCGCGGCTCGGCCCCCACAGCCACAAAGCCCTGCAGGGAAAGTGGCTTTATCGCTTGTTTCTCTCGCCCCGGCTCTTCCCCCCCCCCCCACCCCCCCCCCTCCTCTTCCCCAACCCCCCCTTTCCCTCCCCTTCCCCAGCCCCTTTCCCCTCCTCCCCTCGCTCCTTAAACGGGATTCCGGCTGGGCGAGCCGCAGGACGGCATCACCGGGCATCCCGCGGCGGCGAATGTCAGGTCCCCGCTGTCCCTCCCCGCACACACACGCTCAGCCCGACCCGGAAAGCAGGAAAAATAATTTACAAGGTCTCCCCCCACCCCCTCCGCCCCTTTTCCCTGAGCTCCTCGTCCCAGTGCTAAAAATCGCCCCTGGGGCGAACGGGGGTGGTTGGTAAAAAGCCGGTGTGGAACGGGGGGGAGCCGCCCCGTGGGGAGGGCACCCCGGAAGGCAGCGGGCAGCCCCTTCCCGCCCCCCTTGAGGAGGGGGGGGGGGATGAGGTAGAGGCCGGCGGCGGAGCGCCCCGCCGGGCGCCGTGGCCGCGGAGACATGAGGCGGCGAGCGGCGGTGATGGGCGTCAGCAGCGCACGGTGCTAGAGCCCCGCAGCAGCCAAGGTAAGTGCCCCCCAAACCCGGCCGGGAGACCCCCGCTTGAGTTGACGCAGAGCTGGAGGGTGTCGTCCCCCCCCCCCACTCCATAGCCCCCGGCCCAGCCTCCCTTCCCGGACCCGAATATCCCGTTACCGGCAGCCGCGGGGCTGAGCCGCGCTGCGCCCCGGCTGCCGCCTCGGGGGGAGCCCCCGCCGCCCGCCCGCCCTCTCCTCCGTACCGGCTCCGCGCTGCAAGCGGAGAAGCTGGTGGCACAGCGTCCGTGTTTGCTTTGCTGGATGCTGTACGCGGGTTGTTGTGTGTCCTGGGGGCACGGAGTGTTTAAACCGGGGAGTTTACAAGGGTGAGGAATTCAGACAGTGTTTAGAGAGTGAGAGTTTTAGGAGGAGAACAGGGTGTAATTAATGTAAAACCTGATCTACCCCGGGTTCCCGTATCGCAGCGAAGGCATCTTCAAGAAGCTGGGTAATTAAGTGCGGTTTTGCTTTGGGACGCACCTCTGGAGCTCACGGAAACAAGTGGGACTTGAGGGGGGGGAGAGGAAGGGGAAAAATCAGTGCTGCTCAGAGAAGTTGCGGAGTGGAGGAAGGCGCGTACCCAGAGCGGAGCCTGTCTGAGGGGCACTGAAGCAGCAACGCAAAGTTTTCTGGGCTGTTGATGGGAGAGGTAACATTCCTCCTCCCCCTTCCCTAAGTTCCTCCGCAAATTGTTAACCTGAAATCTTGTTTTATGGCCACTTGCGCGTGTTTTGTTTGCCTTCCAGACTGGTTCTGTACAGGATACCAAAGAATTATGCATTAACTGTAAACTTAGAGGAGCTCGCTGGCCTCAGTGGGTTCTTGATTTATATCAGGTTAAAGCAGAGAGGAGGGCAAAGTTTTACTTGCTGAGCGCCAAGGAATGAATTACAAGTACGTTGCTCTTTCATTTGCTGTTTCTGCTCTTAAGTCTTGGCAATGGGTTTTGAAACTCTGCAAAGTTGTGGGCAGTTTGGGGTTTTTCTACCCCTAGTATTTACTTTGCTCTCCCTTTCTCTTGCCTCCAGGTCTGAGAGGACGGCAGCCTGTGCGATACGGAGGGATCTGGTTTTCAAAATGGAATTGCAGTTCGCGCTCCTTTTAGCAGGGATAATCGCGTTCTCGGACTCGGCCAGAGGTAAGGAGCCTGTGCTCTGCAACTCGCACTCTTCCCTCCACTCCACTGGGATTAAGCTCCAAAAGCACTCGTGGTGCCCTCGGAGAGACCCCGTAAGGGAGCTGCTGTTGGTGCTGTCGGCGTGAGCTCTGCACTTTGCTTATCAGGGCCATTGGTTTGGATGGAGCGCGGTTGCTCTGGGTTTGCTGAGGTCTCTTAGGCGCAGGTGAACTTCCAGGGGCTTTTCTTGTGCATGTGTTAAAACCACACAGACAATTTTAAAGAAAAGCAACTGCATTCCTCTGTGGATCAGAAATACCTCTCCCTTCCTGTAATCCCTCCAGCCTCTGCCCTGTATATTCCCACTCGCAACCTAAACAAACACATCCATTAACTTCCCCGGTGACAGACAAATGACAGTTCCCAACAGTGAGAGCGTGTTTTAGCGCTGGGGCTCCAGCAGTTGATCAGATTTCAATAAACAGGTTACCCTACCAGAGGCAAATTGAAGTGCATTGACCTGGGAGTGACAGGGGGGTAGGAAAAATGAAGTTTCTTTATGGGAAGGTGCTTTAAGCAAAGCTCTGGGATCAGAGTGGATGGAGCTGTGGCTTTTCCTCCGCTCTCGCCTGTGTTGTACCTTGGTGGGTGCTGTCCTTGGAAAGCCTGAATGAGAAACCATGCTTTCAGCTCCGGTCACAAAGGAGGGGCTTCATTGTTCCAGGAGAATGGGATATGGCTTTAGGATGCAGATTTCTCCAGCTGCAATTCCCAACAGTATCAGTGTTGCATGAATTATTGAAAGACCTTTAAATCACCCAGTGCCATGGAGTTGCGAATTAAAAGGTTTAAACTTGCCCTTTGCTTGGACAGTAACTTGCCAAAAATAAACCTTGGGGCTGAGGGTAGGAAAGGACAGGGGGAGCATTACTCTAAAACCCCCAAGGTTTGGTTAGTGTGCTGCTTTTTTTTCCTTCTTGGCATTGACTCCCAAGCAAATATTTTATGGAGGCAAAAGCGCTATAAAACGATTCGGCTGGAAGCTGAATGAAAAAGAAAACAGTATATAGGGTGTAAGTCCTGCAAACTTGAATTCCAGGCAAGGTTTACAATGGAGACTCAGTTTAAGTTGTAGGCAATGGGCAGCAGTGTACGAATTAGGATGACCTCATGGATGTATATTATTGCAATGGACCTGAGAAGTTGGTGGAGTTCCGGGAAAAGATCTGAAGTGTGCAGAAGACAAAAAGATGTTTATCTCTGTTGTGAGCGGAGCATCTACTGCTTTCCTGGCTGACCCTGTTTCAATTTGGTTTGCACTTGTCTTGCTCAAACTCTTTTATTATCCCTGGAAAATGAAGTGCTCTGGGCTGCTGTTGTGGGAAGACGCGATAGAAAGTTAACAGCCAGTAATTTTGGGACATCATCATTTTTCCTATGGAAAGGTCTTTTTAATGTAACTTTGATAGGATCATATTGGCAATTGGGTTATTTGAACTCTTTTCAGAGCTGGAAAAAAATCTTTCCTACAAGTGGATGGAGAGATGATCCTGGTTATTTCAAAAACAGTATAGAAACATAGTTTAAATGATGTAGAAATCGGGTTTAAAAACCAGTGTAAAAATAAAGTTTAAAACCAATGAAAACTGTCATTCATTCACATGCTGATATCAAGAGAGAGGAGCTAAAGAAGAAAAATGTGTCATTGCTGTAAAATATAGACAAAATCCTGATCTCTAAACCCTGCTTTGGACCTTCTTAAGGTTGAGAGCATTTTTGATAGCGGAGGATGTAGATGGATGATCAAACTTGTGAGTGCGTGGAGTTGAGATGACAGCCTTATTTTGTGCTGTCAAATATCCCCAATAATTAGATATTTACATTGGGATGATTTCAGATTCTTGGAAAAACGTGCTGGGTTGTTAATCTGCCTGCAGATTTTTTCCACATGTCTCATACAGTGGGTTCGGCCACTGGAGATGTATAAATGTTACCTGCTTCAGTCGCTCAGGTTTTACAGACAGTCCATGGGCCAAATCCCAGCCTGAGGTTGTGAGGCTTTCCTCTGGAGGAAGAAGGGCTCTTTGTTTTTGGCCAAACAGCTTTTAATACCTGTATCCTGATTGCAAATGAGACGTGTGTGGCCCAAAGCGGTTCCAACGCCTCTGATCTGAGGTGTCAGAAGTTAAATAGGTGCTTGCTGGCTTGCCATCAAGGGAAGAAGGTGGCTGAGGAGGCTCTCAGTGAAAGCGCTGGTCCTTCTCTTGCACTCTTATAAGGCAAAAGTACCTTGTGCTGGAGTTAGGATGTTAACTTGGAGCCAGCTGATGGCGTGCTGGTGTTGGGGAAGGGCTGTGCCATAGTGCATTTGCACAAGGGGGCAGAGTGAAGTTGCCCACGCGCTCTGGCTTTGCTATTTCCTGACAGTTGAGTGCTCAGCTGCAATCTTGCATTAAATGTTATGTTGTATTATTTTTACATCTTCATTTAGGTGATGCCTTTAAAGGCAAAGGGCACCGCAGAGATGAGTGATTGGGCTGATGCGGCAACTTGGGCTTTTTCTTTCCTTCCCGGCAAATGGGGACATATTTCCAGGTTCAGAGCTGTGCCTACCAACTCTGTTCCTTCTTGTGACCTGATGTGTCACATCACTGACGCACAGAACACTGCAAGGAAAGGGATATCTTAGCGAACCAAGATAAACTCTTCAGAAAGAGGCAGTATGTTCAAAGTAACCACACAGAACAGAGAGCAGGTCTGATTTTAGAGGTCCGGGTGCAGAACTTGCTGTGTCTGGAGGGATGAAGGAGAAGATAGGTCTGGCTAAGTTTGAACCAATGCTTTCAGGCTTGAAGTTTAAAGACTTTGGCTAAGGGCTTGTCTACACCTGCAAATGCAATGGAATAACTCTTCCAAAAACCTTAATCTGGAATAACTCCTCAGTGACCAATGTTATTTTAGGCTAAGGATCTCCTGTTGAGAGCCAGTACCAAAGAAGTCTTCTTCAGGAGCTATTCTGGTAGATATCCAAGCCCCTTCTTTCCCTTGAGGGTGGAGAGAAGACCTTCCATGTGCTCAAAATCCACTCTTTGAGAACAAAACCTGCATGCTGTGGTTTCCTAAGGGTGACTATGCCTTCGGCTGACAGCCAAGACATAGGGTGGCAGCTTCAGCCCAGTTGCCAGCTGCACTGGATAGTGCTGGCCCTCAACCCAAGATAATAGTGAATGTCCGGTGGCTCGTCCCTCTTGTCAGTCCATCCCTGTTCTCTCCAAGCAGCCCTATACTGGGCATAAAAGTCCTCAGTGTCCTCCCCTGGCCCTCCTCTGCGGGGGTGAATGCCATCTTGGCTCAGTAACCTTTAGTGACTATGTCCCGCAGCAATGTAGCTCCTACCACCCCACACCTCCGGTCGGATACAGGTAATACAATCTGGTATTTTCCTGCCCATATTATCTCAGTGACACACAACACAATATTTGTTCCAAATCTGTCAAGTTGCCATCGTATTCACATTGGTGACCGTATACGGTAACATTGGGATGTGCTTGGCTAGGTCGCGTGGCTTAAACAAGATTTCACATGGTATGCTCAGGAGTTTTTGGTAAGAGCAGCAACTCCTCTTAGTGAGTAAACTGATATTCTGCTGGAAAGTAATTAGTTTGGATGTTGATTTCGTTTTCAATGCATTGCGTAGGGAGGGGAAGAACGGGACCTTAATTGCTTTCTGCTCTGGCACTTCTCTGTGCGACACTTGGTTTGCAAACCTGGGTGATGTTTTACAAGGACTTTGCTGATGGGGCCACCTCCAAATACAGTGGTTTCTGCAGAAATAATGTTACGTGCCATTTTTGTTTCTCTGAATGTTGGAGAAAAGGGAATAGGATACTAGAAGGTTCTTGTTGTTTCGTGGGAGATGAGTTCTTCATTCTGGTGAACATATTTACCAGTCTGTAACTCTGGGGTTTATAAGAGTGAATGGTGTTAAGCGTGGAAAAGATAAATAATGACAAGATGAGTGATGGTTGTTGGCTTCTGTTTTACTCCTTGGATGGTTGTTACCAAGTATAACGATTAGGTAATTTCTCACTTGTGAAAGAGAAGCAAGTTCAGATTGAACAGTCTGATTCAGGCTTTATGTAAGTCACTGCATATCTTTTGGTTAAGCTTGGGGCATTTTTTGAATGGTGCTCTTGGGGAACTTGCTCATGAATAACCTGCCAGCATGATTTGTACCTAGAGTCAACATGACGACCTAAGAAAATCCTCCTTGTTTTCTTAAACCCTGGTTCCTCCCTTCTTCCATCGTCTGCTATAAATTGTGGCTGAGTTTAAGCATAAAATACAGCATGCGTCATATTGGAAAATGAGGGTTGATTTTATTTTATTATTTTATTAGCAATATTACAAAACTCAGCAAATTGCTCAAATAAATTTAGATTTTCCTTAAAGTTTTTATAACCTTGTTTTCCAAGTCCATATGTTGCTTTGACCTTCATTAAAAGCTGCAAACAGCAAATTAAAATACATCTTCCCTGTGATGAACTTGTACACAGCAAAGGCTGGACTCCAAAGCCTGACTCTTAGCCACAGGAGAAACTTTAATGTGCCATGTGGTGGTGCTTGAGAAATTACAGGAAGAAGAAGTCATTCAGGAAGAAGAAGTCATTCAAATCTAAAAAGCCAAAGTGACACTCGCTAGCAAGAAGGAGCCCACTTTGCAAGGCTTGGGACCACTGGTACTGATTTATTAACTAAAAATGAAGTTTGCCAGCTGGCATGAATTGCCTGGTACAGCTGATCTTTTCCAATGAACCATCTAATAATTCCTTTTAGAGAGACAGTCTCGCGACAAGCAACACTGGTACATCTGGGTGCAGAATACCCGTTAGGGAATAGCGTGAATGCAGTGGAGAAGGTCACTGTCTGGCTGTGCACTTTTGGATTAATTATTGGAAGAGATAAAACTTTCCATTCAAAGAAGAGAATAATAATGCAGAAGTCCTGTTCTGCCTAGTTTGAATCTAAACAAAACCACCCCAACACCCTTTAGTCACAGCTCTGTTCATTCAGTGGGAGTAGAACCAGTGGAGCTTTCTGATTTTCCTGAGACATGCAGCTTCTACTTGTGCCTGCACTGAAATGTAAAATCATGCTGCTCAAAGGGTCCGTGCAAACATATTCCAGTGTTACAGGAGTCAGTGGAAATGCTCCTTTCTCCCCTTTCTTTCATGAACCTGCTCATTTTGTCTTGTTTCAAGGAGTTTGTCTTTTGTCTGACCTCTTCCTGTCTTTTCTGGTGGGCTGATCAGGCTGAAATGCATTTGATCTTGTTTTGAATGTTTAATTTGGATTTCCATTCCTTGTTCTCTGTAATCAGTCTTGACTTGGAGCTTCCTTTAATAATAAATGCCCCCCATACATACTTACCTGTATTGACCTGCCCTAATTTTTTGCACCAAGGTGACACAACTAGGTGATCTTAAGGTCCTTTCCAATCCTAACTATTCTATGTTTCCATGTAAGGGACTTCTTTAAAGAGTAGAGCCAGAGTTCATGTAGAAGTTGTAAGCACCTCTGTCTGATGCAAGCCTGTTGAGTCTGGTAGCTGTGGCACTAAGGGAAGAGCAAAACATTTCCACAGGTAAGCTTGAATAATCCGATCCTGCTGCCCCAATGTTGTATGAGATATGCAGATGCGCCCACGCCAGTTTATACAGGTTAGGACCTGATTCAGAGCCTCTGAGTGTAGGTGCAGTGACTCCTACTCACTCCCCTGGGCTCTGGATCCATCTCTGAAGGATGACTTACATAGATTATTTGTTATATCAACCTCTGTGTGGATCCCCCACTTGCAACAGCAGGACAGATGTGGGTTAAGTGAGGTACTTTGGATCCTGCTGTTTGCCTTCTTCACCAGACAGCTTGGATTCCATATTTTTATTCCAGAAACACACTCCTTCTGCCCACTGTGGTGGTGCACTGCCAGGGCTGAAAGCAGCTTGGAAATGCATTGCTTTAACTGCAAGAGGGGTTTATCCCCAAAAGAAAGGGTGCTGTTCTTCTGGCAGTGTTGCTAGGTGTGGAGGGGCTGAAGACTGGCCTGAGTGTTCTTTAGCAACTTAATATATGCTGTTTGCCGCTGAATCCATTCACATCTCTGATTTTCCCCTTATTTTTTTTCCTCTCTTTCCTAGTCAAATAAACACGGGCTGCATAGAGCTTGGTTGCTTGCCCTGATTACACAGTCTCCCCATTGTATCCCTGTAGAAACACGGTATCCAGCAGCGCTGCGAATAACCTAACGTTTTTATTTCATGCCGACCACGCCAATTTTCAGGGAGAAATTCAGCCAATAACTCCAGGCTGCTACTTCCATTAAGTGTTCAAACTTAATTTTGAGCTTCACTAAGGGAAGAAGAATGTAAATTGGGAACAGAGGCTTCTCAGAGCAGGTTAATGTTTCTCAGGATCGCTGCACCTCTATTCTTAGCCTCTCTGCGAGTGACTTCCAGCTTGATGGGACCCGAAATCATTTCTCCTTATGTCTGGTTAATTTATTTTATGACAGATTTACACAATATTGGCTGTTCTGTCAAGTGACTGAGAAGTGAGTAATGCAAGAGGTGTCATACCCTAGGTGCCACTCGGGGTGGTGGTGAGTTTGGTGGGTATTTTAGGAGCTGTCAGTACTATGTGCATGCTAGATCAAACCACAGGAACAGCAGACGAATGCAGAAATGTGGACTTGGTTTGTGCAATAGGCATTTCAGCTCATATTCTCCTTGCTGGGTTTGCTCACACATGCCTGCTGAATGGATGTGACGGTAAGAGTCTGATCCTGGAGTTGTGCAGACTCTTCCTGGCAATTGCAGGCTTGCTCGTTCTGCCCAGAACAAGATAATCTGGAGAGGAGAATAAAAGCTGGAGGAGGACATAGATGGAAATGGGATCATTAGCCAACCTCCAAGAGAAAATCTAGGCTGAATTAGAACTGCTGCTCTTGAGAACTGGTGCAGCCAAGCCTTGGGAGAGGATTTGAAGTGGGCAGCATGTGTGCTCTGAGGAGGAGGCTGGGATGCGGCTCTTCAAAATCTGGGCTGTATTTCTTTTCCCTGATGTCCCCACATATAGATGTGATGCTTAACCGACTTTGAGTAGAAGAAGCATTCTGTGGTAAAAGGGGAAGGGAAGTTCATTGTAGTAGCTAGTATTTTACTATTGCTTGTATGGATTTAAATCTTCCTTTTTATAGACAGAAGTGAGGATAAGTCAGCCGCAAAGGGAGGGAGAAGGGACAGTTACTCAGCCCCAACGGCCTCCTACAGCTGAAAAAGCAAAACTCCTGGAGTTAGGCTGCTGCAGATGCTGGAGCAACGCAACCTGGTTTCTTTTCCTCCTTTTTCTTCTCAAATAATAGACTTGTGTGCGTTGGAGTACTTGAGGAAACTATTTTTCTTGGGGGTTATTCTCAGCTAAATGTGTGTGTTAACACTGGTTAAGCAATGACAAGTGTCAGATGAGTTACAGGTGTATGAACTGTGTGCCAAGGATGAAGGGTTAATGAATAACAGGATAAATCTCTGGGTGTTGTAGAACATCTCCCCTGCAATACTGCAGACTCTGTGGAAGGAAGAACATTTGTTTGGCATCTACCAGTCAATGTAAAACTAGTGGCTAAAACTCCTTCAGAGTGTGGATAGCCTTCCAAGAGAGAATGCTGTGGCCATCTCACTCACCTTCTGGTTGGATCAGTGTCTCTTCAGCCAGACAAGTAATGTTAGGAAGTGTTTAATGTATCTTGGAACGGCTTAAAGTGGGAAACTGGGAGAAGATTTTCCAGTTCCACCATCATATGGAGATCAGGTTCTGTGCTCTGATAAGTTGTTTCATATTTTAATATTCAGGGTCGGATATTGCTCTCCATTATAAAGGTGGTGCTCGTCCCTTTAGGTTCAGTGAGTTGTGGCCGAGTATCTGGGAGTAGGATTTGAATTTATAACCTCACTAGAGAGGAGAAACTGGGCCCTTGTAAAACTAGGCTGTGTTTCAGTTCTCTATAGTGTGGCACCAAGCCACGGGAGGGTTGACTGTGATCTGCAATAGTTAATATAAAACTAGATTAACAGATGAGAGCTGATGAGTATCTTTCCTCCTCCTGGTGTTCACAACCAATCAGACTTGCAGTATTGCTGGGTTTAATTTTGTTAAGGACTAATGAGAGTGGAGCTTTTGACTTAATGACAGGTGATTACTGTTCCTTGACAGGTTCCGTGGATGTGGACAAGGAATCCTAAGCGTAGGAGGGAGCTATTTGCATATGCAAAGGAACTGGCTTTGGACAGTGGATTCCTAATTGCCGGATTTGTTATCTGCAAGTGTTTACCACTGCTCTCAGCACACAGCTATTGTTTCGGGGGTACAAAGAGGCACAAAGAAGCGGTTGAGGTTTGTCAGGGCGTTTTGCTCAGGGGCTGAAGGAGCCACAAGGAAGGGATGGGGCAGTGTTTTATCCAGACCGAAGCAAGGTCCTGCTTGTATCACGAAGGCAGAATGTTTTTCCTGATTCCCTGTGTGCTCAAACAGGGGGAGGCCAGAGGATTTGGAGGATTTCAAGCAGTATTTTGTGGTAGTGATCTATACAGGGTTATTCCTGTCATTGGAATTTCATTGGAAAAGTCAAGACTAGTCCTTTGCAGCTGGTGAAGTACCTTCAGGATATTTAAACTGAATAGTTGAGTTCAGGGCTCTTCTCCCCTGTATTCCCGCTGGGAGGAGGATTGTAGCTTTACTAACAGGGATGTGGATCTGTCCCTTTCCCCCATGTTTTACTGCTAATCTCAAGGAAGAAAACAGCAAGGTGTACTCAAAAGTAGTCACAGCAATAGACCTGCACATTTATAATAATTATTACTATTTATTGAGAGTTTCCAGTGAAGAAGAAAGATCTATATATAAAAGGAGCTCCCCCAAAATGCTGCTCAGCATAGGCAGCATTCCTCTTCCGGTATCAGGAGAAAAAGCTTGTCTTCCTGAAGACCGCAGACCAGCTAAGTGGAGTTTGAGGCTTATTTTTCTTTTATCCTAGAAAATCCAATAAATCCAGTAAATTCATTCAGTGTGGTCTTCCAAGAGTTTTTCAACTTCGCCTGACTCTCAGATTATTTCAGTGCCATTATAGACTTGGGGTCAAGCAAGTTAATTCCCCGAACAGTATGCTGCCCTGTTTTCAAACTGTGCTAATCGGGGGGTTGAGTCAAAGCATGGTAGTTTGCTCAGTGAAATTATTTCCCTGTTAGAAAACATTACAAATATGCTCTGACTATTCGTGTTGGCTTCAGTCACCAGAGCACTTGCATCACATGTGGAACAAAGCCCCACAGGGATGTATCAGGGCACTCGTGGGGGCTCATTTCCCAGCTTCCAAGACGGAACTTGTGCAAATGGGCTGAAAACTTATCAAAGGAAAGAAAGAAATTGTTATGGTCACATTTATACCTTCCATAGGACCAAGGGAAGGCTGCGTGGAGCCCATCCAAGCTGTACCGTGAATGTCCTGCCTTAAAGGAGACATTTGGTGGAGTTATTCAGTTACCTCTCCCCCTCACCTATTTGTAATTGGCTCTTGTTTACTTTTTCCTCCTCCTTTCCCGAAGCTTATTACCACTGTTTAGGCAGAGGAAATGAATTAACATAATTTACTGGGATTTAGAACAAGACACATTCCCTCCATGTACGCGTACACACGCTCCCAGTTGCCCTCCCAGTGCTGTGCAGAGGAGCGTGTTTACAGAGTCTGGGTCCATTTAGGGAGAACAATACCCTGATTATGGAGGGCAGCCTTTTATTCCCAGAAACCAGAAGGAACCATTCGCTTTGAGCAGCTACTGTTCCTTGAAGGTACAGGCAGTGTGAGCTGCTGGAAGGGAGGAATAAATCTGTTGTGGACACAAACCAGCAGCATTGTTCTCTGCGGAAGTTGATTTAGGGGTAGGGGTGAGAAGTGGTCTTGGGACAAACCAAATGCCAAGGTTATGCTCTACCAGGATGCAGAGAGGTGTTGTGACTTCCAATTTAATTCCCAGATAATAGATGTGAGACTTTATGGAGGAGACCTTAGAGCGGCTTCCAGTACCTGAAAGGGCCTATAAGAAATCTGTAGAGGGGGTTTTGACAAGGGCGTGTAGTGATAGGATAAGGGGAACGGCTTTAAACTGAAAGAGGGGAGATTTAGATTAGATATAAGGAAGAAGTCCTTCCCTGTGAGGGTGCTGAGGCGCTGGCACAGGATGCCCAGAGAAGCTGTGGCTGCCCCATCCCTGGCAGTGGTCAAGGCCAGGTTGGATGCAGGGGCTTGGAGCAAGCTGCTCTAGTGGAAGGGGTCCCTGCCTGTGGCAGGGGTTGGAACTGGATGAGCTTTAAGGTCCTTTCCAACCCAAACCATTCCATGTTTCTATGATTATTGGTGCTTCCTGAGCTGGCAAGGTGCTGGGGAGGCTGGGTGGGAAGAAGATGGTAATTGAGCCACGGAGTGTTTCTGTATGGTCTGAGTCGGGTTGAAAGGTGCTGTTATGTGTGAAATGCTGGTCATTTCTAATTGCAGTCATGCACCTGTGCCTGGTGGATAATGCTGGAACCATGTCATATGGAGCATTTGCTTCACATGATGTTGGGAAAGGTCAAGCACTTGATTTCTACCCTGCTAAGTTGGGCCATTAGTGGCACAAATAGGGCCCTTCCTTTCTCAGCCCAGCTGCAGACACTCGGATCCTGGCAGTAAATGCTTCTCAGGTGTAATCTCCTGGCAGCTGAAGATGACTGAACTTGACTCCATCACTGTCCTGTCCTTGTCCTGCTCTGCTCCCAGCCTTTTAACTCCCTTGTGCTGGCATAAGAGCAATTCTGACCTTGCTTTTCAGTGTTTTGGGAGGTAACCTCGGCAAGAAGCCAACCTGGAAAAGAATGTGATGGATTAAATTGTTAGAGGAGCATGGCCTGAGCTCGTGGGGTGTCGCAGCGTGACCACAGGCAGCAAGCCTTTTCCATTCCCAATTATGGCAGGAAGGCTCACGGAGGACTGTGTGTTTATGTGAACATTTATAAAATGACCCTTTAGGAATGTAAAATGCAGCAGTGTCCACAGTGCAAAATGCAGTGCCTGGGGTACTGAATGTGGACACTGGAAAATCAGATTTGGATCCTGGATCTTTCCTTGGTGGATCCCATTGGAAAAAAGTGCATATTACCGTGGTAGAAGCTTCTCATCCAGTAGTGGTTTGGGCCATTCCAAGCAGGCAGTAATTATTCCTCATTGGCTTGCACTCTTGGATCTGCTCTGTCAGAGAACAGTACTTGTGAGATTACAGTTTTCACACTCCATATCACGACAGTTTTCTGTTTGTCTCAGTGCTCCCTTGAAATCTGGCTTGCTTTATAGAGAAATGGGAACCTTCCTTTCTCTGGCCTCTGCTTTTGGCTTCTGTGGGAGAAGCATCATTCTGGGGAGCTGGGAAACAGCAAGTTAATGCTGTCAGCTTTTGCTGCCCTGCTGTGTCATTGCCTGCTGCAAGCAAGCAAGGAAGGAACTGCTCCATGAGGAGCACAGCCAGCAGCAAAGACAGGCTGCAACCGGTGCTGCTGGTGTCCTAGTTCCCTCTGGTCCAGGCACAGTGTGCATCAACCCTGGTAGCAAGGTGAATGTGGCCTGAGATGGAGCCAGGTTCCCCACAGCCTTGACTTTGTCTCTATGGGGACTCCTGAGTTTTGACACCACTTCAGGGGGTTACCAAAATAAGGCAGATAAAAAAAAATCTGTGCAAAACATTCCATGTGGGAACAGAGCAGGTCGGCTGCACAGGGAAAACTGCAGGGCTGCATTAACAATGCTTGTAGGGGTTTTCTGGAGTGAGGATGTTTATGTTCGCCTGTGAGATGTGGTGGGTCAGTTCTGTCTGGGGATGATTGATGCATGTCTGATGTGATGAATCATGACCCTGCATCCCAGAGAAACTGTGGCTTTTGCTCATTGATCCAGCTTTTTGTAGAGAGGGGGAGGTCCTGCTGCTTGTCTCAGTATCTACATTAAGGCTGCTGGGGTTACTCCACATGGAAGACTGAAGTCTGGTGCACGCAGGAAAATCAGAACTTGGTACTAAGTAATTATAACTCTTCATAGGCAGCGGGGATGTGCTTTTAAATTTAAATATCCTCTAAAATCTGCCAGATCTTCTCAGGCTTGGATGATGCAAGAGGGACAAGCACCGGTTCCCATGCTTGCATGGGACTTACTGCATGGACTGCAATAAAGGCAACAAGAACAGAGCAGTAAGAATCGCTCCAGGGTCCATCCCTGTGTGTCACCACGATGGATTTCTGCTGAGAGCGTGAGGGTGTGCGGTGATCTGTGGAAAAATGTGAATCTTGGCAGCAGTCCCTGATTCAAAATATCTGGGAAACGCTGAGCCGGGAGGTTGAAAATACATCTTTGGGGTTTCTTTCTCCAGAAGGAAAACTGGCATTGAACTTCCACTGAGACAAGTGTTTGAAAGAAGAAATGTGCAGTGCAGAATTCAAAGGGACACTGATTGAAACAGCAGCAGAGAGGAATAAGCCTGAGTGGCTTTTGATGGCCTCTTGATTTAGATCTTTTTGTTTGCATACTTGCAGGTGTTTTAGGTCTGCAAAGTAATGTAGATCCTATACTAAATGCATAAAAACCCAACTAGCAAATGAATAACTTGTCTGAGGGAGATGAAAAATGCACCAACATAATTGAGTAAGCTTTCTGCTGTATCCCAGCTTTAAAACCAGAGCGGGGCCTTCTGTCTGTGGCATGTGTTGGAGGGTATTTTGCTACAAGATGGATGTTAAGGCAGAGATCAAGGAGGACTACAACACCTAAAATGTTTAATACTGCTCTTGGATCAGGTCAGCAAATGAGCAATGGTTTTGGTTGATAGCATGAACACAGTGTAAGGCAAAGTTGTTATTATAGCTGGTGTGATTTTTTCCAGTATTGGGATTCCAATTGCACCAGATTGTATCAAAGCTGTTTTGTTGTGTTGAGGGCTGTCAAACCCAGAATGAATGAGACAGCTATAGTCTTCAATGTAAGTTACTAATAGCTCTTTGTATAGAGACTTAGTTTTGCTCTGACAAAGGCTCCCTCCCAGTGTTCTATTTTACCCACATAAACCTGAGAAAGGAGAGATCCCATATTCACCTGTACCACGCTGTGCAAAGCAGACACCTTGATAAGGATTTCTCGCTGCTGCTGCAATACTATGCTACAGGACAGATAATCTTGTGCCCAAACCCTGGGCAAGTGCCCAAGGTGAAATAGGTGCAAATGTATCATTCATGCACAGGCTGAAGAGCTTGCACCGTGTACCTGATGTGGTTCGTACGTGGAATCGCAAGCCCAGTCATCCCCTCTCTGCTTGGTACAAACTTCATCGTTGGCTTTAGGGAGACTTGGGCATTGCACCATGCTTGTTTTTTATGGAAACAACTATCAAAAGTCCTCAAATGAAAAGAAACAATTACAGAGATTATTAAAACATTATTATTGTAATTGCATGATATTAATAATAAATACATGAATATAATTAATAATAATCATAAGCAGCAGCAGCAATGTGCTTCCATGTGTGCTAATAACAAGGTTGATCTAGTTGAAGATGTCCCTGCTCATTGCAGGGAGGTTGGACTACATGATCTTTGAAGGTCCCTTCCAACCCAAACTATTCTATGATTCTACGATTCTAAGGTCCCACTGCTCCCAAACATTGCTCTACATCCCACTGGAGCCACCATGGGTTTCTATTCCCTACTGGAAAGGTGCAAAGAAAAGCCAGCCTAAAATCTAGGGGACGGGAAAAGGGTTGATAAGGGCAAATTTTCATGCAGGCACAGAAAAAGAGGCTCTTCCGAATGATTTGGTTTTGCTTGGAAAGGCTTGAGGTGGCTGGTTGTTGAAAGGGCATTTCAGTGGAAAAGGGCCAAGCAGCCCTAGGCAGAACCAACACCCTCAATTGAGAGAGATTTTTCAAACAGCAGGGCTGTTAAGAAGTAATTAAAATCAAATAAAACAAGGAAAATAGTGTATGACACATCAGTTTGAATTCATCCTGGTCTGAATCCACTGAAACCCATGCAGTGTGACACCGGAGGCACTCAAGGGGAAGTACAAACCCAAGTACTTCAATGCACTTTTGTAACTGCAGAAGATTCTGATCTCAGACACCACTTTTACCAAGTGTTTGAGCACATGCTTACTTTTAAGCTCCTGAACATTGCTTGTATTTGAAGAAACACTTGCTGAGGACGTGTTACACAGTATGCTACAGTTATTGGAAATACAGAGGAACTAAGAGTAGGCTAAAGTGGTAGCAACTGTTTCACAAGGATTCTGATGCTGGGTTTTTCACCATACAATGATTTTTCTGGGAATGGAATTGGGAAATAATTCGGCTTTCAGTTGAAGAAAAAGAGAACCTAACCTGTAACATTTCATCCTTGATGATTTTGAAGGGTAGATAGAAAATAAGAGTTGCGTGCATCAACCTTGCTTAGGCACCAGGAGGGAAATAAAGAACCAAAGCACATTTTGAATGACTCCTCTAAACCAGCCCTGCTATTTTGAAGTCTGCTTTATGATTTTGGGGTGCTGTGTTGTGAGGGCCTGAGCCTGGTTTTGCACCCTCCACATTTGCAGTTCCCTTTGCTTCGTTCCTCTGGCTCTCCTGCAATGTTACCTGGGGAAAAACTTGGAAATAAAGAAAAAGAAAAGGGAAAAAAGGACATTCTGGGGGCCCAGCTGCGTCACTTCAAGCTTTGCTGGCTGTTGAGGAAGATTTGTGAGGACTCTTTGGGGAAAAGAAGGTCAGGTCAGTGGTAGAAAGCCGCTTACCCTGTATCAGAGGAGCTTCTAGTGCCAGGGCAGCTCCCTGAGGAGCATCTGTCTGTCCGTCCATCCGTCCCTCTAGGGTTGGCAAGAGGCAGACGGCCTTCCCCCCATCTGTTCCCTCTGTCATGTTATAAGTGAGATGCTGAAAAGCAGCCCTTGGCCTTGAGACAGCTCTTCTCTCTCTAGCTCATTCTGCCCATCAATTCATGTCAAGCAAAGGAGTTTTATGGCTGTTTTATCCCTTTTTCAAGAGCGGGACCCTCACAACCTTGCAAAGGGAAAGTCCAGCTCCTGTGCAAGGTGGCTGCCAAAAATCTGTGAGTGGTGAGTTACGTGTGAGAGCAAACAGGGCTTTTCTTTTTGTGATAAAAATCATAGAATCAATCAGGTTGGAAAAGACCTTTAAGATCATCAGATCCAACCGTTACCCCTGCACTGCCAAGTCCACCACTAAACCATGTCACTAAGGGCCTCTTCTTTACGTTATTCCATGGAGAGTTTATCCAGAAAAGAGCATCTTTATTATAAGTGAGTGTGGGGAAAAAGACATCATTATCCTTCTCCATCAGGACAGTGGTACTTGACACCAGTGTTGGACGTGATCTTCTGTCTTCCATTTCTGATGTGCTTCAAAACCTGGTACCAAGAGCTGGTGGCTTTGCCTGGACTCCACTGCTCCCTAATGAGATCAAGCAGCATTTTGAGTCATTGTTCACCCTTGTAGCTCTTGGCCTGAGTAGTGGGTGTGAAGTCTGAGAAGTGAATTATATAAAGATCATGCATAGCAGCATATTTCCTGATGGAGAACAGCGGGCTGATGGTGAAGGCTTTCAGGCCGTCTCTTACCCGCTCACCCTCTCCTCTTGTACCAACTTCCAGCAATTCGCCTGTGTGTTTTCTTAGGAACCAGCTTCCACCCAAAGGCTACTGGATTTTTCTTCAATGCTGGTTTCTGTCAGAGCTGATAAGGCTGCAGCCAGCCTGCAAAGATAACACAGGGTATTGAGGCTCCTTGGGTTTGTCTTTATTTGGATTTTTTAAGCAAGTCTGTGACACATGCTGAGAGCTGTCTGGAGACTTTGGGTTTAGTGGGTCTCTTTGTCTTTGGTTCCAAAATGCTTTTAGGGTGATTTCAGAGAGAAAAAAAGAGTGCTAATGGAGCTGGTGAATTAGTGGTGTTTACTGAAGGGAAAGGGGAAGATGGGCAGCTGGGGCTGGATGCTGAGAGCAGCTCTGGGTCCTGCTCTTTTGATGGCTCCAGTTGGAAAATATTCACCCCAACCAGGGTTTAAAGGGGGTGAGGAGCCACAGAGTCACCCTAAATGCCTGATCACTGGCAAAAGTGAGGAAAGCTTGTGATTCATTTTCTTTTCAACTTCCCCCCAACTCTGGCTCCCCTTTTCTTGAGGTGTTATCCCTGTTTGGGCTGCTGGCTTTTGTTAACCTGTGAGGGAGTGTTTACACTTGGCTTATGTTAACCAGAAAGGAAAGTTTTGCAGCCAAAAATTGATTTACCTGCTGATGCTAATGATTTTGTTATAGGGAGCCTGGTGAACAAGGCAGATGCAGATAGAAAGCATAACCCTCGTCCTTACACAAAGATGTCTTCTATCACCCTTGGAGTGTGAGATTACTATCCATCTTCAGCCTGAGCAAGCCCCAGGTGATGTAGTGTGTTCCCCCATGCTCACATCTTTGCAGTGACCCCGTATGTCCCCAGCTTTCTCTCTGTCTGATGCAATACTGTGAATGGTTGCATCATGGACCAGGACAGAGATCTGGCTGGAAATCCCACCAAAAGAAAAGTCAGTCATGGTACAGCCCCTATAGCCCTGGGTTTTCTATACCTGCCTGTTGCTTGTGACACCCCTCAGGAGGTTTGCACACATGCTGTTCTTCACTGATACTGAATACTCACTGTTTTCTCAGTGATGTTCCTCCATGGCTGGAATTATGACGCCAAACACCAAGTATCATTTTCAAGTTTCAATGCAATTTGTGAGCACATTTTAATTAGGATTCACAGCACTGCTTGGAGGAGTGTATTTTATGCCTGAAGTATGGTGCAGGCAACCTCGTACAGTGAGTCAGGAGCAGTATGGGAACGCAGTGTTTTTGTTATGCGCTTCTGCCCAGCAAATCTTTCTTGCTCTTTAATGTAACCTGTCGCATATGAAAATAATTTCCAACATACATTTGCTTACAAAGTAGCATTCTTCACACCAGAAATCCATAACAGTAGAAGAAACCACTGCCAGATGTCTGTATTTATAGAAAACTGGCATGTTCTGTCTGGCGATGACAGAATATTTCAGGGTATTTATGAAGTGCTCATGTTTGTAGAAATATAGAAATCCATTCACTATCAGTAGAACTATTCATCAGACATCTTGCTTTCTTTATTTTAGCCGGCAGAACATGTTTCTTTAGTTGATTCAGTACACCCCCCCCCCCCCCCCCCCCAAAATCTTTCCTTACCCCTCTGTTATCACTGTGACTCTTTTCCAGCTTTACAAACCTCTTCATTTTAGAGGGGCATCTCTGGCTTTAAAATAAATGTCGCTAGAGTCTCATGCAACTTTGACGATGTACTTCTATGTCAGGCAATTTTACTTGGGAGATAACTGCTCATCAGGCTGAAAGAATAATTTCTACTCTAGGAATAGATAGTGCAGCATTTTTCAGCTTTCAGAGGTTTTTTCACCTTACATGCCTTGGGTGGCATGGTTTAGCGTGTGGTGTCCCTGCCCATGGCAGGGGGTTGGAACTGGATAATCTTAAGGTGCTTTCCAACCCAAACCATTCTGTGATTCTATGATTCTGTGCCCCCCTCGGTTGGGTTGTTACTGTGCCCAGGGTGGCACATTTGGATCTGATCCCATTGAGAGTTAAATTTGGATCGAGCCAGAGGTGTTGGAGGGGGCAGGAGCCCTGATGGTTGAAGTGTGAAGCCCATCAGAAATTGTGTTCTCAGGACAGTTCAGTTTGGTTCCAAACTTCGATG
The DNA here is from genome assembly GCF_028554395.1 of Pezoporus wallicus. Lineage (NCBI taxonomy): Eukaryota > Metazoa > Chordata > Aves > Psittaciformes > Psittacidae > Pezoporus > Pezoporus wallicus. Next base: position 1,261,398 of record NW_026635168.1, on the reverse strand, counting down.
ATAACAGTGAAATTGAGCCACTTGATGCCTCAGTGTCAAGGTTTTTGCTTTTACAGCTGGTGTAGACGTTGGAGAGTTTTCAGAGTTAAAGTTTTGAGAGCTCTCCATATTTCTTGGTTAGAAAGTGCTGCTGGAAGCCAGGGATGCATACCTGGCAGTACATAAATTGAAGGGATTTAGATAGGTGCCGTTATGTGTTATGGTGACAAATGAGGAGCTGTACAGAAACATAAGCGAGAGGGGCTCCTGGTGGATTTTACTATTGGAACACAATTGCTAATCTGTGCAATCTACATATCAAATTAATTGGGTTTGCTCAGACCATTGCTAAGCACAGTAGCTTGCAATGAAGGCAATGGGGGTTTGGCCTCCCTATCTTTGCTGCTTACTTGGTTTTTAGAGAAAATGCCTTTGATAAATGTAAGTTATATTTCCGTGCATTACAAATGATAGATTCCTCCCCCATATCCTGTGACAGCCTTCCCTGGAGACAGACAGTCTGTGTTGGTTTAGTGAGATGAAGAAAGATTAACGGGAAAGGTTTTGCTAGTGTTTGCAGACTTCCAGCCAAAGGGAAAGGTTTGGATTGAGGATTTAGTGAGAATGAGAACTGAAAACCGCTGCTTGCACACAGGGCTCCCCTCTTAAGCAGGCAGCAGCCTGTAAGGAGCATCAGTACATCCCTGATAAACTCTGAGGGTGCAGACTTAACATGCACTTGGCTGTGTGCTCCTGCTCAGGTAGATCTGATCCCCCTGCACCTGTAGGCCTATAGGTTATTTTCCTATAATAACCTATATTATAGATTATTATCTCTATATATAATCTATACATAGATTATATATGGATTTCATATAATCTATATAATTATGTAATAATCTATATAATATAGCTGTGCTGGTGCATGGGTCTTTGGCTGGGCAAGGAGCCTGTATACCACTGGGGAGTGTGAGAAGGTGGGTACACATGGGGTAGGTGCTCCAGGGGATTCCTTTGTTTTTTCCAGCTTCCATGGGGCTCACCCCACCACACATGGAAATACAGTCCTACAGCATGAAGCCAAGGCACTGTGAGAGGTGTTCAGTTCTCAGATTCAGTGTTCTATGTATTGATGTCTGATCTGCCCTCAAAGTGGATGGAGATGTTAGTAAGCAGGGCACTGAGCTAGTATTGACCATCTCTCTGCAGATCACAATGGGAGTTAGACACCTAAATTTAGGTGAATCCAAGAGCTGAGTCCTGGCCATATTTAAGTTCCTAGGATAGTCAGCGGTGATGCTATATATGGTTACTGCTCATCTATCTGTATGCAGTGCCAGTAATTAAACCCTCTGGCTAAAACACAGACAAGTCCTCACTGAGGTTTTTTATTCCGAGCCTGAGCCTGGTTGGGCTCTAGCTCGCTCCTTAGCTCCCTGATATCCTCTGCTGAGGTTAGACCACCCTTGCCCAGAGCCCCCAACTCCTCCCTGCTTGGTGTGGGTGCCTGAGGACACATCACAGTTCACCCATGGTACCTTTTGGTCACTGTCAGCAAATAACTGCATCTAGGAGCTTCACACACAAGCCGATTGATCCTAAGTGTATAATATTGCACGTATTTGAGGGAAGGGGTGCTTTTCCTCCCTCCTGGTTTTCCTCCCTGATCAGTTCATAACCCAGAGTGGGAAGGACTAATAGCCCTTGGGGTTTTGTCATCACCATGAAGAAATTAGGCCAAGCAGGAGGGTCTCAAGGACCTGCAACCTTGTGTGGTGTTTTCTTTGTGAAGCACAGGCGGGATGTACAGTAAAACAGTAAATCAGGTTCAGGCAGTTCTGTTTGATGAAAACAACATCATTTCCCAGTGACCCTGAAAACATGACTATTTGTTTAAGTGTCCTAGCAGAGGGATTGTAGGTGGATTAAGGAGGAGGAGTTGTGCGTGGTGGAAGCAAAACTTTCTTCTCTGATTCATTGCTGTAAATCCTGCCCTTGCTGACAAGGCTGGTGATGCACACAGAGGACTTGGTGGCCTTCACCATGGCTAGGTATAGGGTTGATACACCTTCTGCTTCGTGTGAACCAGAAAAGGTAGTCATGGTGGCCTGGAGCCTCACTGTCATGAGAAGGAGCAACAAATCATGGCAGCAGTTTGGAAAAGCCACCAATAAAAAGTGTTCTGTGCAGAGCCCTGATGGTCCCTCTGGCAGTGTGAAGGAGAGAAGGTTGTCCAGGCCCTGCTATGATGCAGAGCAGGATATACCTGCATGGGACTGAGACGCATCATACCCTAAAAGCACCTTTCACTCTTGTAAAGGGTGGTGAGGGACCACTCAGGTGCCTGCAGTCTGTGTGTCTGAAGGTAGAGGTGAAGGAGTCTTGATGAAGTCTGTTTTTGAGCATGTCCGGGTGGAAATCAGGAGTGGTTTCTTTGAAGTGGTAAAGAAAAGGCTAATTTTAAGCCAATAAACATGCATTCACCCTCAGGCTTCAGTGAGTGTTAGAAGGATTAATGTGTGAACCAGCCCACTTCCTTACACAGGCAAATCTCCTCATGCTATGAAATTCAGCTCGTTGCAGAAGGCCCAGGTACCAGCAAACCCCTCTCTTAAGGACTTGCACGGGAGGCCAAAGGTCTATAGACATTATGCTGCCTGAATGTCTGCACATGGAGAAGTGTCATGGTAAATGAATTCATTACCAAGGATTGTTGATTTAACACCTTTCTTCTACCTCTGGAAGAAGCTTCTTTCCGGGTCTTAAATCTGTGTTATCTACAGCTCCCTTGGTGTAATTGGGGATTTGGGGATTAGAGAATGGGAGCCAACATTCACTCCTGCTTTTCCACAGTTTTGGAATGTGAGGGAAGAAGCTGGGGGTGGAAGAGCTCTCCTATGTGCAGTTTACTGGTGTGTCTTGGGTGGAGTTTTATTGCTTTGTTAAAAGATGTTGAGCTGTATGATTTATTAGCACTGCCACGGAGCCTGTATTAATGATTATTTCACATTCCATGGGATCTTAGTGGGTCCTGCCCATGGTGAGGTCAAAACGAAGGGGCGTTTGACATAGTACTGCTTTACTTACAATAACAACTGATAAGGAGCCTACAAAATAAGCAAGTCTCTTTGACTGCAGGGAGCGTTATCTTGCAGCCTTCCAGAGAGAACTGTTGACCCTTTACTGTGTGTTGTCAGATCTCTAGGAAGTGCCATGGCAAATCTGCATACGTGCACACACTTGAAAGTGCTTTTACTTGCTTAGGAGCAGCCATCCCAACATTAGCAATTATCCTTGACAAACGCAGGCTGCTGACCATACGAGATCATGGGGTTTGGTTGGGAATGACCAGGCCCAGTTGGTATGAAAAAGAGCTTGTAAACATTTGCTTTTCTTTTTCAGGGCTATTCTCTAGTAAAAAGTCAACATGACCCATTCGGTGCCTTCCAGAGCTATGGGTCAGGTCACTAAGCTGGGGCTGGTTAGGCTCAGGTTCATACCTGAAGTAGCTTGTGGTTCTTTGACTATTTCTGCTGCACATTCAGAGTTCTCTAGAAACATGTGGGTGTTTTGGACTGCAGCTTTCACATTACTGCCATGCTGCAGGAGCTGAAGCTTGAGGGAAATCAGTAATGACTCCAATTATTTTAATAATTAAACCCTTCAGTATATTAGGCAGAGAGTTCCATTTTGGGTGATTGGTATCTAGCACGGCAGACCAGTTCCATAGGGCTGCATTTGACCTTGCAGATTTGGTTAGGCTAGCTTGGAGTGACAGGTTGTTCATGGGTCAGCCTTGTCCTTGCAGCATCTGTACTGGTGGAATCATAGAATCATAGAATTGTTTAGGTTGGAAAAGTCCTTCAAGATCAAGTCCAACCGTAAACCTAACACAGCCAGGTCCACCAGTGAACATATCTGTAAGTGCCACATCTGCACATCTTTTAAATACCTCCAAGGAGGCTGAGGAAGTTGGGGCTGTTCATCCTGGAGAAGAGAAGGCTGCGTGGAGACCTCAGAGGAGCCTTCCAGTATCTGAAGGGGAGCTATAGGGATGCTGGAGAGGGACTCTTCACTAGCTACTGTAACAATAGGATAAGGGGTGATGGGTTAAAACTTAAACAGGGGAAGTTCAGGTTAGATATAAGGAAGAAGTTCTTTACTGTGAGGGTGGTGAGGCACTGGAGTGGGTTGCCCAATGGAGTGGTAAATGCTTCATCCCTGGAAGTGTTCAAGGCCAGGTTAGATAGGGCCTTGGGCTTGGAATTAGATCTTAAGGTCCTTTCCACCCCTAACCGTTCTATGATTCTATGGTGACTCCACCACTTCCCTGGGCAGCCTGTTCCAATGCTTGACAACCCTTTCGGGGAAGAAATTCTTCCTGATACCCAATCTAAAGCTCTACTCATGCAACTTGAGGCTGATAAGGCAGCAATCACACCCTCTGCTAGCTCTCCCTTGCTTCCAAAGCAGATGTTACACTGTTTTGTTAATTCTTCACAAGCTGCTACTGCCCAAGCAGAGACGTTCCTTGTCTGTTATTCACAGGGAGAAATGCTTGATTAGGGCTCCTCTTCCTGGAAACACCAGTAAAGCTGATGCCCTGGATACTCTCCTGCAGATAAGATTAACATTGAAATCAGCACGCTTCTGGCAGTGGTTTTGACTGGCTTAGGGTGGTAATTGCAGAGAGGCCGTTCTGGATGGCAATAAGAAGTTTTCCAAAGGATTTCCCGTATCATTTGTCAAGCACTGCTTGCTGGTGGGTGCTGGGGGCAGAGAACTCACCTAACTGAGATGGATACCTATTTTCATGTTGCTCCTTTTGGTAGCAGTGGCTGTGAGGGTTGCTGCTGTGAAGGGAATGAGTCGCTCATCTGTTTGAGGCGGTGAAGAAAGGTTCAGTGTGTTCCCACTGATATAAACATGAAGCTGTGATGTTGGTGGTTTCCTTTTCTTTCTCTTTCAGTGTATTTGGTTTTCATATCAGGGAGGTCAGGAATTCGGGTTTGCTGCCTTTGAGGAGGAAGGGATCATGCCTTTTTTAGCTCTTTTTGGCTGCCCATCCCAAACTGCTGTCATCGGAGCACCACAGAACCTTTTTCACTTGCCATTTTCATGGGGAACCTGCCTAAGCATCCAGCCTCATGGAGCTATTTTACCTCACTTGTTTTTATTAAAGTCACTGAGCAATACAGCCGTGGAAGGCAGCCAGGCTTTGTTTCATGGCATTACAATCTGAAGGATGTGAGGATCAGTGTGTAGCGTTAGAGTGGCTGGATTGTCCTGCCTGGAACAGAGCTGGGAGCTTCATCTACTTAGTCTCTTGTGGGGGCACAAACTTGTGTTTGATTAAACCCATTCTAGCACCAGTCTATGTAATTATTTCCCTGCAGGCAAGTAAAGGACAGAGGGAAGCAGCTGGCATGTGATAGTCTCCTTTCAATAATCAGGAAACCTCATTTCCCAATATTTTTCTGCACAAATTCCACTGACTTAACCCCAGTGGGTTTTGCCTCTTTAGGTCTCTTACTTAGCAAAATGATGAAGCTGTTCCTCTGGTATAGCACCGGTCCAGGAGAAAGTTGCTTTTCCTGCCCTGCAAGTGGTATAAGAGACTGCATCCTCCTCCATTTCACTCCCCACAGGTAAATTTTCTCCAATAAAGAGTTGTCATCTGGGACATATAAATCTAAATATTGGGGAAATTTCAATTAGGTATAAGGCAGAAGCTCTTCCCTGTGAGGGTGCTGAGGCGCTGGCACAGGGTGCCCAGAGAAGCTGTGGCTGCCCCATCCCTGGCAGTGTTCGAGGGCAGGTTGGACAGGGCTTGGAGCAAGCTGCTCTAGTGGAAGGTGTCCCTGCTTATGGCAGGGGGTTGGAACTGGATGATATTAAGGTCCCTTCCAACACAAATCATTCTATGATTCTATGGTATGTGTGCATATTTCACATATAAACCCCAGCCACTGTCTTGTAAACGTTTGTTGGCTGCTGGTCCTTCTAAAAGCTGGAAAAAGCAGATTTCACTTACTCCAAGTAAAATCTGACCCCCAAAGGGACACATCTCCACCTGACATCAACAGCACCCCGTGAGTCTGTCATCATTTTTACTTTCATTGGATCTATAATTAAAAAAGCAAAACCATCCTCACCCCCACAGAGACCATACTTAGAACTGGCTCTTTCTGTTTGATGCAAACTCATCTCTGTTTGATGCAAACTCATCTTTTTAAAGCAGAAAATGTGTCTGAAAGTGATGTAAAAGCCACACTCGTCAAAGAAAAGCACCAACCCGTTTTGCCCTCACAGTTCTGCAAGGGGTTTTATCTTGTGCAAATCTTTCCCCCTCGGCCCCTTGCCCTCACCCAGAGCTGTAAGTCTGCTTTTGTTAGGCCGGTGTCGTGGAGCTAAATCCTGGAAACGTAATTTATTCAAAGTGTTCTGCACACATGTAAATGGGCAAAACTTATTGACAGCTGAGTTAAAGTGTCTCTTTCTTCTGCGCAACAAGGCACTTCTGCTGAATCTGTCAGCCGCTGGCTTTGTTCCTTCAGACGGGTGAAAGGAGCTTATGGGGGAGAAACAGGCAGGCAGGGAAAATGCCTCTGGTTGTGTGTTGTGGCCTACATGGTCACTAATCTGCACATGTACAGTGTGGCAGCACCTCTTCCCACACCTACATCCCAATTGCATTGTAAGGTGTATGTGTGATGCATGAATGTGGGTATATATCTGGTCATAGAATCATAGAATCCCAGACTGGTTTGGGTTGGAAAGGAGCGCATCCAGTTCCAACCTCCTGTCATGGGCAGGGACACCTTCCACCAGAGCAGGTTGCTCCAAGCCCCATCCAACCTGGTCTCAAACACTGCCAGGGATGGGGCAGCCACAACTTCCTTGGGCAGCCTATTCCAATGCCTAAAGATATAACAAGATATTAAAGACATAACAATATAAGAAGAGCTGCTGCGACTGCATGCAAGGGTACACGATCAGTGTACGTGGTCCTTTGAAAAGCTCCAAGTGGCCATTTGTCTACCTTTAACTGTGTAAAATGACAGTCCCCAAAAGGCTCTTGGTATTTGTGTATGGTATTCCAAGCACACAGTCGGTTGGGCTGAACTTTCTGCTGCTTAAGCACTACTCTTTCCTCCTCCATACAAGGCCTTGAATTAGCTAATTACAATCTAGTGAAGAGAGGGAACAGCCTGCAATGTAGTGAACACACCAGATTTCTGAGGTCATTGCTGGTACAGAGTTCCCTCACTCTGTCCCATGAAAAGATTTTTAAGTATTCATTGGAAATCTCCCATGGATTTAACTTCTTCCTTTGTTTTGCTTTGCAGCAAAAGCTTGATTGAAAGTGGCTGTGGCAGCAGTAATGCCTGGCTGAGTTTGGAGAAAACAAGCTCTAGACCCATTTAGACGTTTCATTTGAAAGCAGCTTCCATTATCTCCTATTAGGGGCTGTGGTTAGTAAGTAGCAGTGTGAATGCATGTGTGTGTTCATCCATTGTGACTTTTTATCAATTTTGGTTTTTAATCACTGTTTTTTAGGGAGAGATGGTGTTATTTTTTTATATGTATGTAGGTAATTAATGTCTGATAAACCTGAATCCAGATTTCTAGGGATAAACTTTGATGCAGGACCCTAGCAGTATTAATCCAGTTGATTCCAGAGTTAAACTTATTCCTCTTTATCCATCCATCTTTTAGAATTTCTTTAGCATTCCATGAAAGAAAACTAAGAAAATTTGGGATTTTTCCCCCTCTTATGTTTTTTTTTAGGGAAGAGAAAGTTTTCAAAACTAGAAATACGTACTGGAATTGAAGCATCAATTAGTATAACCTGATCAAAGGTACCTCATGTTATATCAGTCTTGTTTCCTGAGCCTCAGCACCAAAGTCACTTTGAGGAGTGGTTCTGCCTGCACTCAGGCACTGCAGCCCCACTCACTTTAGTGGTACTGGATGAAGATTTTGAGTTTGGCTTTGTAAAAGTGGAGTAGATCAATGCATGAAATGAGTACTTATTAATTAAGGACATGGCTAGAAATGTTTTGTCTTAATCCCCAAGCAAAGAGGGCACACGGAGGCAGTACTGGCTTCTGCAGCATATCTCAAGCAGCATATCTCAAGCAGCATATCTCAAGCAGGGAACTGCATGAGGGAAGTTCTGCCTTAGCAGCTTGCCGTGCTGGGACAAAGAACTGTTTGTCAGCAGAGACTGTTTCATGTAAAAATCATATTTTCAGGTGAGTTTCATTCTGGAGGCCCTTCTCTCCCCACAGCCTTTCCTGCTGCTGGCTGCCTGCTCCCTTCTCACACTTCTCTGGCTGCATTGGGCCAATCCGACTCATAACACTAATGCAACAGAACATTTTCTGCTGGATTAATGACCTGACTCTCCCTTCTTACTACATCAGTACCTAGGGAGTGACCACACCGTGATGGGAGGAAAGACTTGGCTTGATTTTGCTGTAGTGTTCCTTTGGATATAGGTCTCTCCAAGTTCATAGCCTAATGTAAATGTCTTCTTGGTGCTGGTGGGGGTTGCTTGGTTTTATCTTTGCATTTTGAGGCTGAGCTTGAAAGAGCTCAGATTTAGGTCTTTGAGTTCTCCATGGAAGTGAAAGGTCTGATTCTGCGGTGCCTTGAGGTTTCTATTTTTGTTAGGCTAATGATAGGAAAATGCCACTTGCTGTTTAAATTGATAGGATAAAACAGCTCCTAAAAATACCCTTTCTGTGAGGGTTTTCCCTGGCTGCTGGAGGAACATAGGGAAGGCTCTGTGCTGGGACAGGAGATAGGCTAGAAGCAAGCCAAAGTGTGGGGGAAATGCAGTCAGTTTGCACTTCCAGAGCCTGAGGTGGTGGGAAGGAGTTAAGATGAATCCTATGAATCCCAAGGCAATTTCAGACCACTCTTGTAGGTTCTCCTCATGGGTCATCCTTGCCTTGAGTAAAGAAGGTGGACTGGGGTGATGTTAGGTGTTGTTCACCAGGCACACAAAGCCTCCTTAAGCTGGAGGCTTCCTTTGAACAGGAATTTCAACACGCTGGATGAAGCAGGGAGCTTCAAGAGGGGACTATGATCAAGAAGAACCTCAGGACTCTCTGGGATGGATGTTAGCTCTACCCCATGATGGACAAGAAGATGTTTGACTGTTGTGACTGTTGTCCTATGAGTCTGTCTTTCAAGAGTGAGGCTCCTGGGCTGACCAAGCAACGTGCTGTGAGGATTAATCTTAAATTAGCCCAAACCAGATTACTTAGTGAAGCCTCATTCTTGGGGGAGAGGTGTTGGTGTTGTCAGGCTTGGGCAGGGCCTCCCTGTGGCTGCTCTGATTTCTGTCAGCTTTATAAGTGCAGCCGTGAAATTAATCATTTAACCATGTAATGACTTTTTATTTGATTTAATTTTTCCAACACTATTTATGCACAAGCACCAGGAGGGCTGGGGTTTCTAATGCAGTACTTCTTCGGCTCATTTCCTACCCAGCTGTTGTCCTCTCTAGCCCCATGTCCCCTGACCCGGTGGTGATGTGGCTTTTTGGAGGTCACATCTGCAGCTCTGCAATGACCACCTCAGCCTGCTCTGCTCTTTAGGGAGCTGGAGCCAACCATAGCCTGTAACCATCCGGTTTCTGGCTTGCTTCAACCGTCATACTCAGCATTGACCTGGCTGCTATCGCGGCCATCAGGAACTTTATCTCCGGACCTGGTGTCTGATGAGGCCGTCATGGGGCAGGAGCACTTACTGGAAAATGATTTATACTAATTAGGTGGCTCAGAGGTTTCTTGTGGAACAGTAGGAGGGAAGACACAGAGGTCAGTCGTCTTTATTCTCCAAAAAGCCATCATCACCTGATAAAGATTCAACTGCCTTTAGGTTTTGAAGAGGATGTTTCATGCCGCTTCAGCCAAAGCGGGGAGTGAAGACTTCAATCTTGCGACCTTTGTTCTCTAAAGAGCGTGTCAAGTTTTGGCTGTGCTGCTGGCCTTGACTTTTAATTGTTGAAGAGGATGTGAGATCAGCCCCAAGCCTTTGTGCTGCAGCTTACCCGGTGGGAGAGGGGAAGTGCCGTGCTTCTCTGCACATGGCTGCCATGATTTAATGTGAAACAAGCATAACCAGCCCCAACCCTCCAAATAATGAGCTACCTCTTAACAGCAAGAATTAAAACAAAGTAAGAATAAGACGTGTATTAGAGATGGGAAACCTGATGATATCAATACCTGTTTTCATGCAGATTGTTACACCACGATGCAATAGGGGATCGCTCTTAATATAGCTTGTCTTTAGCATAAATTTAATCCCCATATGATGATCCAAACCCCACTGGCTTCCTCAGTGATAGCATGTGCTTGTGGGGTATCAGAATCTGGCCTGACAAGGCTGCCTAATCCTCCCTCATGTCTCAGAACCAGTTCCCACCCCACTGTGATCCAGCTGAAGCTGATGCACCAGAGGGAGGACACAGCAGGATGGGTTTGTCAAGGGCCAGTATGACTATCCCTGCCAGGATTTAGGGAAAGGGACCTTGTTCTGTGTTTAGATCAATCCTGAGCTCTGAGGGGTATTTCTCCGCCTTGCTGTCAGCCCATCATGTGTTGCTCTGGTGGGGGAAAGAGACCCATGGTGGTTTGCAATCATCTCCTGTGGAAGCATATCTATAAATGAGGTGCCCTGTAGACCATGTAAGGCCATGCACTATTGCTCCATGCCTCTTGAGTGTACCATCCTGTGATTACCTGGCATCCTCTCCTTACCCCTTGTGCTGGTGTTTGCAAGGAGGCCCTTCGAAGGTAACTACGTGTGCTCTGCTGTCTTTTCTAGACAGCACAAATGATTTATGGCCTTTATATGCCTCTTTGGCCCTTTTACTTGACATAAAAGCGGTGGAGTATGACTCAAAATTTCTCTGCTTGTCTGCAGAAAAGAGCCAGGCATTAGAAGGTGCTTCCTGCTCTCTCTCCCAGCATGACAACCCTCTCACTAGTGATGGTGGACAGTCATTTTTTGGCTGATCTCTCCCAGGATAGTCCCCAACGTGTTGAGTAGTTACTGTCTTGGTTTCAGGGTTGCTGAGATGTCTCCTGTGGGGAACGGTGCTCAGGAATGATCTTGTTTTCTTGACAAACATCTCCTTACAACCTTGCTGCTCATGTAGGTGATGTGATTTTCAGGCTGGCCTGGAGCCTAGAAGTGAACTCATAGGCCTCAAGGAGCAATAAGTGCTGCAGCATTTTAACCAGCCCAGCCAAGCTCTGTGTGTGTGTGTACGTGTGTGAAAGCACTTTCCAGCAGGCTGGCTATCTGGAATGATAACCCACTTGGCCTAGATCCATTCGATTGTGATAGCAAGTTGCAATGCTCTGGTCCCATCAGAAAACCCATGCCAAACAAAGGTATTTCCTCCTGAAAACAGCCTGTTTTAAACTGAACAAATGTCACCTGTAGTAGTGTGTGAATACAACAAGCCTCTCTCAAACTCAAAGCAAAGGAACTGCTGGGAAAGCTGAGGTCTGAGCTGGTGCCTTTGCATCAGTGAGGCATATCGCAGGTAATCAATCTGAAATCAGCTCCCCTCATTCCTCTTCCAGGTGCTGCCGCCTTTGCAAGGGTTATAGCAAAGGGATTTAAAGGCAGTGAACATGCTCATGATGGATTTGGAGGTTCTGTAAGCAAAGCCTCTAGCCTGTGGCTTGGAAACAGAATCTGTTCTTTTATATTTGCATTGTGCTCTCCTATAAGTGGCTCTGGAGATGCTGGGCTGGCTCCTTTGAGAAACCAAGGAACTTGTAAAGGTGTTGAATGATTCTAGTATGAGCTGAAAGGAGCTGTGAGTGCTTCACAAGCCCATCAGGAGTGAAAAGCCTGTCTTATGGTACCAAAGCAGTTTTGTATCTGGCTAGAGCCCAAGAAGGAGGCAAGAGAGAAAGGCAAGTTTATGCATTTGCATTTTCCAAGGGTCTTAGAGCTTCAGATCATAGGATTGATGAAGGCTTTGAGTCGGAGCCCATTCTTATTTTACAGTGTCTGCAGTCATTGCTCTATTGCTGTCTGAAGAGCCTGTCAAACGGGGTCTTTGAGGAGATATGCTGGGCTATGGGCTAGAAGACCTGGTGTGGGAATTGTCTGATCTGTCTTAAGTGCCTGCATTATGAGGAGATGAACAGAGTCTCTCTATGCTCATGGTACAGAGAGCTGAACATAGACAGCTGCATTGTGAAAATCTGGGCTCCTATTTGGTTTCCCAAACACAGATAACTGGCTGGTACATGGGGAATCTTAGCCAAGGCTCTGTTACCCTCCAAGAATATAGGCATCCCATAGGTTCGGTGTCCCAACTGCCAGCTCCATATGGATGACCTGGGGTACCTCGTGCTGCCCTGGGCATTCTATGTATGAAGTGACTCAAGACCCTAAACCCAGGAGAGTTCTTTCCCATCTCTGTCTAACAATGGCTCTGACACTGATTTATCCTCATACGGTGGCAATTCCCTTTGGAATTATTGTAGGCCTTAGAATATTTCCTTCCTATACCACCATTTGGAAACGCAAGGAAAATTAACCCCCCTGATTTAATAGTTCTGTGCATTTTTTTCTTTCTCGTAGTCCTAAATCAAGATGTTTCTCCAGAAAAGCTTTGTCAGCTTGCTGGAATCCCTTCAATAACACCGCAGCCTGGGGAACAAGAAGGGAATATTGGGAAAATCATTTGTTTAAAACCAATGTAGTGAATTTTGAACTGATGTAAAGTAGCAGCACTCAGCTGGGGCTCCAGTGCCCTGCATATACAGCCATGATCCAGATTTTCATGGGCATGCGTTGTGCTAGGAAAAGGTACCACTCCCCCGACTCCAGGGCATCTCTTGCGGAGCTCTGATTTCTACCCACCTCCTCAATGTGGTACAGTTCAAAAACACAGTGAAAAGGCTGGAGAACACTGTTGTTAAATAGACCTCCAGAATTTGCTGTTTACCATGGACCAGCCTGCCCTGACAAGCCCTTGAGCCGTCAGAACTTTTCCCTCTCAGCTTCCTGACAGGAGTGTGCACGCCGTAGTCCAAAAAGACTCCTGCCAGGGCCAGAAAAGGAGAGACGGTGTTGCTTTGCTTGGAGTTGTCCTTGTGCATTTTCCTCCCTCTTGTTACTGAGATAAGGAGTCCGTGAAAGACTGTGCAAAGCACCATGTCGGTTTAATCAGCGTACGAGGGAGAAACTAGATATGCCCTGTTAGTGCAGTCACAGTCCAAGCATGAAATTAAGTGGAGGTGGGGGTGGATGCAATGGAGAGAAATGCTGTCCACCTCTCAGGCATGTAGCTGAGAGCCCATGGAAAGGGAGAACTGAGCGAGTGCCCTTGCAGAAAGCCTCTTGGAGCCTGGCAGGCTGGGGCTGCTGTGCCTTGCAATTATTGCACATAATAACCCAAAGTGGGTCACGCTGCTGTTTTGTGCGATGGTATTAAATGGCACTTTGGGAGAGTGTGCATGCTGATTACAGCTGGTGAGGAATGCCATTGCTTTGAGAGGGGTGGAAAAGAAGAAGTGAGAACGAAAAGACTTTCTTTGTGCCGTGAGGGATGTGAGGATAGTGTTTTCCCCGTCACCTCAGAGATCAGGGGAGAGTTTCACTCACTCAATCCGAACATCAGACCCAGAGGCTGCATGTTGACATGGGATTTAATGCAACCTATCTGCTTAAATGCTCCTTGAAGCCATGGGGCTGTGTGGTGGCTAATCCTTCCTAGCCTGAATTACTGCACAGCAGTGCTGTGCACTACCAAACGGTTCCTGCCCTTCAGCCCGTAGCCGACTGTGATTGTGTGTCTGACACTCTTCACAAGCTGGTACCACTGATGAGAAAAGTGGTCCTACCTGCCTGCTGCCCCAGACCACCTACCAGGAGTGCTCTACCCATTCCTTAGTGCTGCTGTAAGCAGCTGTTATAAACTGGCCCTAATTAGAACCAACATCAGCCGCAGCAGTGATTTAGGCCAATGTGCATTGCACCGCTACAGCTCTACTTTCCCCTCATGGTTGTCTCATGTGGGTGCAGGAGGAGGCTAGGTGAGTTAAAAGTGGTCTGAGAGTCAATCCTTTTACAAAGAAGTTGATACAGGTTGAGGTTTTACTGCCTGTTCTGCAGAGCCCCCCAGGCTGGAAGCTTTATACCAAAGATTGCTCCAGGCTGTTGCTGTGGTCCTCTGCTCTTGGTGTTCTGATGCACGTGAGCCATAGGCTTTTTTATTGGTGTTGTCTATTAAAATGAAATATCTTTCTGGCAGTGTAAGTAAAAGGAAAATTACTTATAGGAGGATGTGATTCAGGACTGCCCTTGCAACTGGTGAAGAAGCCTTTCTTGAGACACTAATTTTTCCATCAAGTCTGACTTTTTGCATTTTCTACAATGATTTTAAATTGGTATTTAAGCTTAAAAACTGAAAATGTTGTAAATTTAATTGCTTCTGACAATACTCAGCTGTTAATAGATGTCACAGACGTGACAGTTGTTTCTGATTTGACAATTAAATGGGGAACCCACAAGCAATGCTGTTGCAGTGACACGCCATGCTGCCTCAATCTCTGCTGTTTAATTATCCTTTCTCTGCATACTGATGAAAGCACTTTCCATCTCTTTCAGAATGAACACATTGAGCAGAATACTTTTATGTGCATCTTATTTTTGTCTTAAAGCAAAGAATTATTTTAGTAGTGTCAGCCTACCCTTTGAGCTCTGTGTTCTACCTTATTCAGGCCACTGCCCTGCTGAAATTCATGGGTGTTGGACCTTGTAGTGGAGAGGTCTTAAAATGCTTTACAGAGGCAGTTGGCACCCTTGTCTCTGCTTTACAAATGCAAGACACAGGAAAGAGTTTTCTCTAAACCAAGCAGCAAGGACAAGAATCACAGAATGATTTGGATTAGAAAGGACCTTAAAGCTCATCCAGTTCCAACCCCCTGCCTTAGGAAGGGACACCTTCCATTAGACCAGGTTCCTCAAAGCTGCACCTGATAGTGGCAGTGTTGTAGGTCGGTGTTAGATCACCCCAGCTCAAACTGCTGCTGTCTGCTCTCCCTCCCGCGGCTCTTTACCTGGGGCTGAACATGCTAGTTATTAATATATGGAGAATGAACTGGATTTGGCCTCGCTTATTTTGTGTGTACAACGTGCAGGGTACAAATCTAAGTGTGTAATTTTGCTGATATGGAGCCAATTCCCCAAAACAGGGCTATGGGCAAAAGAAGTTTCAAAGATAAGTGAAGACAGGGATGCTTTGCTGAAAGGGGCTTCTCCCATATGCTGGAGGATTTGACATTCTCACTGCTGCTGCTGTAGCTTGTGTAGCATCACTGCGGAAATCATGTCATGGCTCTTTGGTTTCTTATTCTTAGTTACTCTTGATAGTTCTGAGTACATCAGTTCAGTGCTGGTTGGACAGCTTACTCCTGCTGTGGGAATGAGCTTTCTGTAAACTACATAAAATCATCTGGCTGCGGCACTTGTTCTGACTTGATCACATAGACCCTCTGGTTTTCTGCCTGCCACTAGTCAGGTTGGAAAGGGTCAGGAAGCAGCATATATATTGCTTTTGATGTAGTCCTCACTGCTGCTTTTCCCATTGTGGCATGCTGTCCTGCAGTAGGTCAGTCCCTAGCATGGGGGCATCAATCCTGCACGGCTGCAGGAATTGCTTTGCTCTGAAGCCATGCACAGAGCGTTGCCCTTCATCCAAACTGCGATCTCTGCCATTCTCCAGCCTGGTCCCCCAAATTCCCCACCTCCTTTCCTGCCCAGGCCCTTTGCATGCAACGCAGTGGTGACCTACAGAGCCGTCTCCCTGCCAGACACCCGGGCATCCTGCCAGCCGCCCTGCTCCCTTGGGCTGACAAAGGCTGGGGCTGCTGCGGGAGGAAGCGTGTGCAGCTCCCAAGGGGAAAAGGAGAGCGAGCACTTTGTATCGCTTGACAGGAAGGCCTCTGCTTGACAAAAGAGCGTTGCTGACAGGCTCCAAAAAGCAGCCTGGGGCTTGTGTTTCCTGAGCCAGCAAGACACCGCGAGCCTTAGTGCAGGGGGGTTAAATAGATGGGAGCAAGAACAGGAACCGTGGGTGTTTGCGGACGTTAGCATGGCTTTTGCATCCTAGAAGGTGAGTTTTTCCCTCCATCCCTTCCAGGTTTTTCCCTGCAGCAGCTGGGGCACTGGGGATGCTTTGGGAAAGCACTTCCCCTTCTGCTCCCGCCCTGGAGGCTCGCACAGCGGTGAAGTAATCTGTGACATTCAGACAGCGGGAAGGGGAAGCCGCTGCAAAATAAAACAACAGCATCAGGAAGCGGCACCGTGCTCTTTCCCGCTCCCAGCTGGGAAACGACAACACTTCATTCAAAGTAGTTAATGGACAAGGCTCAAAGCCTGTCGCCGGTCCAGCCCTCCCTTGCTGAGCAGCGCTGGGTAATCACCTCCCTTGGCTGTCCCCACGCGGTGCTGTCTGCCCACTGGGCTCAGGGGTACCAGGAAGATGATACAGGCGAGATGCCAGCAGAGTCACTTTAACAGCAGGCACTGCACAGTAACACCTGGCAAAACAGTTGCTTGGGTTTACAGCTTCTATGAAGACCCTGGAGGGTGTTTCTTTCACATTCTAATTCCTGCTGGCTATATTTTGCAGGAAAACCGGAGCCTTCCCCCTTCCTTTTATGGCGGCTGTTTCTTTTACAGATGTATTGCAACCCAAAGCTTCACAGCCCAAATCCAGTGTGTAATGTGTCAAAGCGAGACCGCCGGAGGCAAGCTGACCGCTTGGGCAGCCTTTGGAGAGTGGTTTTTCTCTCCTCCTCCCATTCTCAGTGCAAATCAACCCCTGTGTGCAAGGCACTGCCTCTCCACACAGGTGTCTGAGTGCAGCAGGCTGGTCCTGCATTTAGAATCATAGAATCATAGAATAGTTTGGGTTGGGAAGGACCTTACAATCATCCAGTTCCAACCCCCACTTCATCCATGGCTTCTTTTTAATGTGCATGAAAGTGCAGGGAAGTCGATGAGCCTTTTTCTTTGTTTCCAACCCTAACTTTTCTATGATTCTATGATAATCTGTGCATACAGACAGCCAACAGGCAGTTGAACCATAGCTCCCAGGCAAAGGATGAAGTTTGTTCCTGGGGTAATATAATCCTAGAAGAAGAGACACCTAGTTTTGTGGATGCCTGGGTTTGTTAGCACCAATCTGTCAGTGTGAGGAGGACGTGAAAGGGAGTGTGTAAGAAAGTGGAGGTATCATCTAACTGTAGGCATCTAATTTGGGTATCTAAGTGAGGCCTCGGAGTGGTGTCTACTCTGTCCATTAACTACACGGGAGGGTAAAGATAGGCAGTGTAAATAGCTCCAGACATTTGAGCCTACAGGACAGCCTCTGGAGTGAAACAGTGCTGAAAATGCCACCACTTTAATGGTTGGAATGGGGCTGGACAGTGCACCAACAAGGAGCTCATGTGCTGATGAAATGCAAGGGCTCATAGCGACAGGTCTCTGTCATTATCCAGCCCTGCTAATCTGAACCAGAAGTGTTTCCCTTCCTTCCCTAACAGCACGCAAAAGCAACCCCACTTTTCTCTTCTGTAATGCTTTCTCTCTTTCTAAAATATTAGGAGGTAAAGAAGAAATCAACCTGGCACATCAGGGCTGATGGCACCAGCCAAGCACCTTAACATTGACAGCAAGATCCATAGACTTTAAATCCTCAAAAGCAGATTGTATTCTTTGTTTATGTATGACTGGAATAAGCAAGGCAAAGCCTCTTGGATGATGTTGTGGATGAGGTTGCTGTTTGACAGGGGTGTTTAAAAAGGATGAGTGCTTGATTGGAAACAAAATCTTGCCCACCAAAGACTCACCGTGATGACTTTTGAACCTAGAATGCAGCTTGTCTTCTAGGGATCCTAGACTGGTGTTTCCAGTAATTGGAGTAGTTCTCAGGGTTAGAATACAATTCCTGTTCTTTTTAAATCAGATTTATTCTGATTTACATACACTAACAACCTTAGGAAGTAACAAAGGTGATGGAGCCCCACAAGTTGCCCCTAAAGCTTCCAGCCCTCCTCTTTGCATGCTGTGGCTTGATGGCATTACCCAAGAGATGCTGTCATCTCATCACTGCGCTGCCACCACTGGACATGGGGAAAGGAGAATACACTCCATGGCGTGTATTGGTACATGTATTTGGTACAAAATACCAAGCTGGTCCTACAAATTGCTGAGAGGTTGCACTCACTGTAATTGAGGGTCTCCCCATCCACTGACTTTGTGGATTGTCATTTCAGCCCTTCAGATGTTTGTGGCCTGAGCGGTTACCCCCATCTGCATGGAGCTGCCTTGTAAGGATGACATAAATGTCTGTCCATGTCCCTGTGGGGTTTTTGGAGTTCCTTCTGAGTGTTGAAGTCAGTTTGTGTTTTATGCCTGTTTTTTATCACCCAGGCTCCACCACTGTCAATCCTCTTCCAACTGCTTATGTTAATCCTCTCTGTGGCTATTTCTTTTCCTCTACCCAGAGTTGGTCTCCCCAGGCCTCTCATCCTGCTGTAAAGCTAAATCCTGAGAGCACTGCACTCTTCACCTGCATCCCGAATCAACATAAAACACCTGCAGTTTGTCTTGGCCAGGTGCACTAAGCAAGCAAAGATATTAAATGATGTCACTATCTACTGATGGTGCTGGTTTGGTCCTGGTTTGCCACAGAAAGCACGAGTGCAGCTGTGAGCTGTAAAGAGGAGGCCCCTCCCATGTATGTCTGGACCCATGGTGTCCCAAAATCATGTTTCCCTATATAGTGAGTCTGATTTTAAAGTGTCTGCTTACTTGCGATTGTGCAAACCTGTGTGAAGGCTGGGGTGACCTGCCCTTGGGTGATTCCTGCCCCTGCAATCAACCTGCTGTGGGACTGTGGCCAGGTCATTTCACTGCATGGTGTGTTTATACCATGCCTCATTTGATAGGGCTCTCATCCTGGCTGGGACCTTGGGGGAACTGTCATAATCATGGTGTAAAACCCTACTGTGTCAATGTGACAGGGCTTTAACCTGTTTTGCATCACTGTAAATGACTCTTGCCTGTAGCAGAAGGACAAATATACACTCTCTCTTTTCTGTTTATGTAATTACATTAGCACAGATATAGAGAGTAAAGTGAAATCAGGGACAGAGCTATTTTCCATCAGAAATCATAGTCCTATTGCATTGATAAGAAAGTGCCTCACAGAGTTGCGTGGTCTTTACTGACCTTCAGACCTGAACAATCCTCTTGAAAATAAGGCTTTCTTAAGGCAATTTCCACACTTTAGGTGTTGCTGCTGCTCCACATCAGTCTGGATTTCAAAATCTCTGAAACTGTGTATGAAGCAAAATACCCACCTTCTGCCTACCTCTGGATGGCAGGAGGGTTTCCATGCTCTTCCCTGTGGGCTGAGCAGCATGTGGGCTTTAGGGGGAGTGGGCTGAACAGAGGGACACAACTCAGGGAGCAAAATGATCTCGGTTGTGTTGTCCGCCTAGGAACAGGCTCCACGTTCAGCCCAGGTCAATGAGCTGTGTCTGCAGATAAAGAGCTATTCTGGTAGAGTGCACTGAGAAGGGATGTGTAGATGCAATAAACCCTTAAATATATGCAATACATACCCACAGCTGGGCTGCTTCTCCCCTGGAATTGGAGCTTCTGATCTGTTTTAGGAAGTGGTCCTCCTTAAATTAACAAATCAGACAAAGCTGGCAGTAAATAAAGGGACTCGTGTGACACAGAAGCAGCAGCAGCTTTGCTATGGGGACACCCCACAGCAGACAGGGACACTGCCCACCAGCTTGTTAATCTGAAACCACCATGTGCTGGTCTTGGGATGGGTTTTAAATAGCAAGTCAAGAGGGAAGCCACATTTGTCTGGGGCTGAGGAGGGAGCCAAGCCTAGGATAGTGGCACTTGCTGCAGCATCTGGACAAGCATGGATGGAAAGGGCCCCCTCTTCCCATCATCCAGCCCCTGCTTGGGTTTTTGGCTTCAAAGGTGAATTTTTCCTGATAAATGCCTACTGGTGTGGGGATTGGCGGAGGAAAAGTTGGCAGCTGAGGCAGAGAAGGGTCTGCTGTACTTTATCTGATGAGATAGTGGTCCAGACTGGCTGCAGTAGGTAGGTAGGGTGTGATGTAGAATGATGCGGTGGGTAGGGCATGTTGGTGATAAAAACCTGAGGTGGCTGGTGGGCATGGTGTGTGTGTGGAGTGCCAGTGGTGAGGGTGATGGAGCAGGGCAGGGTGACAGATGGGATAGAAGGGATGATCCTGGTGGCAATGGGAACTGGATGCAGGGCTGTGTGCAATGAGGACACCAAGGTTTTCAGGGGAAAGGGGATGGAAGTGACATCAAATACAAGCAAGATTTATAAAATGCAGCCTTGTTTTCTGGTGTCTGTGGCCCTTTCAGCTGTCCAGGGATGGCTGTTGTCCCATTGGGTGTCCTACACTTTCATTTAAAGGGTGTTTATGGGGTTTGCCCGATTTCTGCAGATGTTGCAATGATGAATAAGGCCTCACAGCCAAAGCAGCTCTTGTAAGGCCAAGGGAGTAGGATCAGTCCATGCTCCTGAAAAAAGGGTGAAGGAGCCTTCTAAAGTGGTCTTGTTCCAAGGTGAGAGGAGACCGTGGTGAGCCCCGCTTCCCAGCCTGCTGCAGTCATAAAGTCATAGAATCACAGCATGGTTTGTGTTGGAAAGGACCCTAAAGCTCATCCAGCTCCAGCCCCTGCCATGGGCAGGGACACCTTCCACTAGAGCAGCTTGCTCCAAGCCCCTGTGTCCAACCTGGCCTTGAACACTGCCAGGGATGGGGCAGCCACAGCTTCTCTGGGCACCTTGTGCCAGCGCCTCAGCACCCTCCCAGGGAAGAGCTTCTGCCTAAGAGCTCATCTCAGTCTCCCCTCTGGCAGGTTAAAGTCATTCCCCCTTGGCCTGTCCCTACAGGCCCTTGTCCCAAGCCCTTCTCCAGGTTTCCTGCAGCCCCTTTAGGCACTGGAGCTGCTCTAAGGTCTCCCCATCAGGAGCCTTCTCTTCTCCAGGCTGACCCAGCCCAGCTCTCTCAGCCTGGCTCCAGAGCAGAGCTGCTCCAGCCCTCGCAGCATCTCCATGGCCTTCTCTGAACTCGCTCCAACATTCCATGAAATTACTTAAGGTACTAAGTGGTCATTTTCACCCTTTGGAGGTTCCCTCCCTCGCCCTGGGGATTAACTGGGATGTGAAGCAAGGCTGAGGTGGGTGCTGGAGCCTGGCGTCTATCTCAATACAAAGAGGTGTGGGTCTGCTGTGTGGCTGGGGCGCCTGCATTTGCATCTCACTTGCACCCTCCAAGACATGAGCTGTGTCATTTGAAGTATATACCCGCTTCCTTGTACGTATTTGGACCAAGCAGATAAGAGCTAAACCTTCAGCCAGGAGTGCTCTCCTCATTTATTAGAGCCTTGACAAGTTAAATAGAGGTAGAGATTAAATATGAATGGGACTTATGTTGGAAAGATCAACCTGAAAGACATTAAAGAAAAGGGAGTTAAGTCAACAGGAAAGTCACCTGCCTAATGGGAGGAAAACCTAAGTATGAAAGAGGGGGGGTTCTGTTGGTGTTCTGGTTCCCTTGCAGAGCAGAGGAACAGGGGGCAGGACACCTGAAAGGTGCCTGGATGATTTGGTATCACCCAGCTCATGGAGGGAGATGCAGCCATGGATAAGCACCATTACTTTAAACTTCTTACAAGTTTGTCATTCTGAAAACCAAAGCTGTCCATTTCTTCAACCTACATGCAGTGCGATTAGTGGCTCCTTTCCATGTGCTGACAGATTTCATCTTAATTATTAATCAGTCTGCTAAACACAAGTTTCTCATTCATTATCTTTATTTATCGTCAATACTTGTCTGATGGCATGCATGGCTGTCAGATCGAACTAAGTATTACCAGTTCCTGGCATATTTGTGTATTATTGCATGGGAACAGCTTTCTGCTGCCTGTTAAAATCAGAGTGAATGTGCACTCATGTTCATGACCAGATCAGGATGACTCCAGCTTTGTGTCATCGTAACAGAGAAACTTGGACAACAAGCTATTTTTTGCCATTGCATAGGAAGGTTTTTTGATAATTGATGGTCTTTTTCTGTTTCTTTTTCAAAACCATTTACTGAATAAGCAAATGCCATTTTAAGGCTGTTTCTTTAGCAGGGAAGTATGTTATAAATAGAAGGCAAAGTTCTTCATTCCAAGAAAGCGCTGCAAATCTGGACACATCTGCTGACTTCAGCAGAGTCACACCAGGTTTGCACAACACTGCAGCTGGTCTCGTGTGTACTTAGAGTTAAGTCATCACTAGAGGTGACGGGAACAGTTCTGTGAAGTGAAGCTTTCCTGAAACTGTTTTTGTTGAGACCAACAAACCTGTGAAGAAGTAGAAGTTCTGAAGAAAATATAAGCCAAGGTGCCCCAAGAGGCCAAGAAAGAGGAAGAGCAAGGCAGTGTGGTGCCCATCATGTTGAGTCCAGGTTGCTAGCTCAAGATATGAAGCTCCAGGTTCAAATCTCTGGTCTTGAATAAAATGTACCTTTGAAAGAGGGGGAATGAGGGACACTTGACTCTGCACTTCCAACTTTCACCATCAAAACTGTAACCTCATTCCTGAATAAAAGCTGAAATGAGAGTAAAATGAAAAGAAGAGAGAGAAGAAGGGTGAATCATAGAATCTTTGTAGAATCATAGAATGTTTTGTGTTGGAAGGGACCTTAAAGCTCACCCAGTTCCAACCCTTGCCATGGGCAGGGACACCTTCCACTAGAGCAGCTTGCTCCAAGCCCCTGTGTCCAACCTGGCCTTGAACACTGCCAGGGATGGGGCAGCCACAGCTTCTCTGGCAGTTCACATCTGCACTAGTTGGTGCAGTATGTGTTTGTGCATTGCTTGCTGTGCTTGTGGAGGTGTACAGCCTTCCCTCTGGTGTCCTGTGTGGCAGCCTTCATCGTTTTAAGAGCTTTCACAGTCACCTTGAAGGTACAATAGCCCCGCAGGACTCAGTATGTAGCTCTTCCACCACCAGAGCTGGCTCCTTGGTTACTGAATGGTGGAAAGGCAAGTGGAGCTCATCCTTCTAGGTTGAAGCATGGGGGAGCTGGGCTCTGCCACATAGATCCATCCTCCTTCTTTATTATCCCTGGTCATCTGATGTTGTGCTGGTGAGGTTGTTTATGTGTGTGCTTGGCAAATAGGATCAGTGAAATGAACCAGTTTTAAAACCCCAAAATGCCCCAAAAGAAGATAGCAGAAAAACCCTCCTTGAGAGTTGGTAATGCTTCCTTTCCCCTATTGATTCTTCTATGCAGACTGTAAGCATAGAAGGCAAGGCAGGAGCTGTCTCTCTCTGGAGCACAGAGACCCTCTGATCTCCCTGGCATCCTTGAAGAGATGTGTCATAAACAGGAAGGAAAGAAGGAATAGCCCAGGTCTTGTTGACAGAGAGTATGTGGCTATGTGGCTATTTTTTTGCAGGCAGAAAACCTTACCAGACCCAATAGCTTGGAACCTGGATGTGCTTCTGAGAGGTAGCCAACCTTTCCTAGATGTAACCTTTTGCACTCTTGCTGTTGAAATCCCCACACTGACATCCTAACCCTGCTGGAGTGCAGCCTTTTCATTTCTTGGATGTGCCAGCAAGCTTTTCCTTCTTTTTGTTCCTCCGCCCAGTCAGTCCATTCAGTCCCTTTAGAACAGGCTGTCCTACTGGGGCTTTTCAGTGCAATTAGATATTAGGTGTCAGGAGCAGATAATGGGCAAGCACATATCAGGGGAGATGGCACTTAGCTAATCACTGGCTCCCTTTATCCTACAGGCTATTTTGGGGGAAAACAACAACAATGCAGGAGAAGTCCCACTGTAGTGTCTGTGGCTGAGATGGGCTGCTCTTACGCTGGGGTTGTGTTGGCATTTCCATTCTCGCCTCACGTGGTGCTTTCCCAGTGGCCTTGTTTTCACAGCTGCCCATGATCGGGAGCCGAGTGGCAAATCAGTGTAGCCACAACTCCTGCAAGACCTCGTTGTGGGTACATCTGCATTGCTTTTGTGTTGTCTTGCTTGTTTCCCCTGGCAAACCAGGGGAGTAGGGTGTATCGGAAAGGGAGATAAGCTAGTAGGATAATTAGCATCATCCATGAAACTTCCACAGTTTATATCAGAAGCATTTAGGGCTGAAGTTGCATCTTTAAGTGCATTTAACCACTTGATTCCCTGAATCTCCAGCATCTGCCTAGTTGAGGTGTCTTACATCATCTTTCTGGGATCTGTTTCAGCAGCAGAGAAACAAAATGTATGTTGAAGAAAACCTGGGATTGCTGACCTTACGCACACAGATTAGTTTTCAAACCTTCTTTGCCTGAAACTAATTGCCTCATACTAATTAGGCCTTTCAAAGTGGTGAATTGTTGGGGAGGCAGCTGTGGGTGCTGTCAGTCAGGCTCCAAAGTCTAGCTCCTGGTGAAATGAGAGCCCAGTTGAGCCTCTGTGGTTTACATGAGGGTTTGTTCCTCTGAGGACTTGCCCTGGGTACTGCAGCTGGTTAAAACAGTGGAGAAAAGCCAGGAGAAGCTGTGTAAGTGTGACAGTTTTGGGAAAACAGCTTTAAAGAGGGATGGAAACTCTATCTTCCTGCTTGCTGCTGTGCCATGCAAAAAAGAAATCTCTCCGTGTAACTCCTGAATTGCAGGAATTCCTGGAGTCCCAGCAAACCCTGTCTAATCTCTCCCAGTCCCTCACATATCGCCTCTGAATGTTTTCAATGAGTTCCCAGACCTCGTGCTTTCTTGCTCCTGATAACTAGCCATTGCTGGGATGCCAGAACCACTGCACTGCATAGTTCAGCTATCAACAGAAATACAGTGAGATAAAGGGGGTGGTTAATACCAGGGTGTCTGTGGTAATGCAGATGTCAGAGATACTCAACTGGCTTTCCCGGAGAACTTCTTTAAATGGGTCAAGTTACTTTGGGAAAATAGTATCTAGCCCTTTTGACAGTGTTAACATCCATAAGAGCATCATGCAATCATTTCCTCCTGTTGAGGAGTCAGGCAGCCATCAAATATACCCTTAGTACTTCAGAGTCTTGGCAAAGTAATACCACCTCCTCTGGGACTTTCCAAAGATAACCGTCTGGGTGCTGAGCATGTTTGGAAAGCTCAGAGTTGCAACTGCAGATGAAAATGTGGCCTGAATGATGGCCAGTGATACTTTTGAGAATTAAACCCATTTAGGACCATATTAAGCCCATGAAAAAAAAATGAAATCTGATAGAGGAGCTGAAGGATTTATTGAAATGACTGAACAATTGTAGGGTTGCAGATGCCAAAGAGGAAGAATAGGGCTATTGGGTCTTCCTGCCAGACCAGATCTTTTCCCTGTGGTACATAGTCTAGCAACCTGTTCAGTTGTTTTGAGTGATAGTTTCCCTTGCTTCCCTTCTGAGACCATTGTATTTCCTGATAGGAAAATTTAGTAATGAGACCTAACTTCCAGGCTAAATTTTACTTCCATCTAATTGCTGGCGAATATTCAGTTTAATGGGAAATACATACTCAAAACAGAGAGAAGGGATCCCATGGGGTCCCTTAGATGATGTGCCATTGTCCATGGTATTTCCACCAGTCCGTCACTGAAGAGTAAATCTTGGCATTTAAGTGTTCATGTCTGTCCACGTCCAACGGGTGTGATGAATTCGTAGCTGAGACAGTTTATACAGCTTGTTGTGAAGAGCAGTTCCAAACATGTTTTGTGTTGAGGTCTGTGGCCTGTGGAATTGAGTAACGCAGGAGAGGTTTCTTAGTGTTGAAAACAGTTCTTGGGAGCCAGGATGTGCAGTCTCTTTCTGACTTTGCTACTAGTTTGGGAAAGCATCTTTAAGCTATGGTGAACTCACGAGTGAAGTAAGAGGTTTTCCCTGCTGGTCCCCATCAGAGGGATACTCGGTCTTTTTGCAGCGCAAATGACGTGTAAGGCACTACTGCATGTGTCAGAGCAAATGTGCTCTTGGCATGTGGAAAGAGCAGGGCAGAGTGTGTCCATTTGGTTTCTAATGAAAGACATTTGAGCTAAGGCATTGGCATTTGAGATGTATGCAGAGCAATGCTGCACTGAGAAGTGGTGGCTTGATTGTATTTGGGAGTTTATATCTCCTATAGGTAAGGTCCAGAGAATATTTGAGCTCTGTGCGCTGAAGAAGCTCTGGAGAAGTGCAAAAGGCAATGGTTAGAGAAGTCCAGGGTTTTATCCATGGGTTTCTGGCTCAGCGTGGGTCTTGTATGCCTTTCTGCTGAGTAGGGGAGTGAGAAGCAGGAAAGAAGAAACTGCAGTCACCTCCTCCATTCATGGGGATGCTATGGTTTATGGAGGGGGGTTGGCCTCAGCTGTGGAGGCAGCTGCCAGTCTGCCCCTCCTGACCGTTAGTTAATGCTTGTTAAATGAACACAACTTTTAGTTTAGGTTCAGCATTTCACTTGATAGCTCTCTGTGCAGCCACCGGGGCTGGGAAAAGGGAGGGAAGAGGAATCCCAAGAGCAGAAGCAAGACAGAGGAGAATAGTAAAGGAAGCGAAAAAATAATATAAGGACATTGTTTCTAACAGCACTTAGTGGCCTAGATTTTCCTTTCACAGCTATTTCAAAAGTCTGCTTTATTGTAGATCCATTCAGCTTTTATTGGTATATAATGCACTGCGTGGTAGCAGCCCCTGTTGTCTGCTCAGCTCTTAACATGATACTGTGCCAGATGGCAAGAATATAAACCTGCATTTGTACTCCGGGACTGATCAAAGTGTTTTTGCTGTTGTCACCCCTGTAACGTTGTCACAGATGTAAGGCTACTACACCCTGGCTCCCATCCCTGCAACCTTCCCGTGTATAAATGCAGCACAGTGCCCCTTTTCATAGCAATATAATGCCCACATTCCTTAAATCCCAAGGATAGCCCTGTGTAGGGGAGGACGCACTGCAAGGTTGCACCAGGAGTTTTTTAGACAAGGCTTGTGCACGCGTGAGCATAGGGAGTGAAGCTGGCTGTGAGGAGGATGCATCTCCACTAGA
The DNA here is from genome assembly GCF_028554395.1 of Pezoporus wallicus. Lineage (NCBI taxonomy): Eukaryota > Metazoa > Chordata > Aves > Psittaciformes > Psittacidae > Pezoporus > Pezoporus wallicus. The sequence goes on along the minus strand of NW_026635168.1, from coordinate 1,234,270 downwards.
TTTAAATCAGCAGCCCCCTTAGTGTATCTGATTTACCTCAGTGGGGATCCTGGCTTGGGATCTGGACAGAATCCTCCAAAGGAAAGGCATTTGGGAGTGATTAAAAGAAATACTCAAAACAATGATTGTTCAGTGGGTTTGGATGAAGGATCCAAAGGAAGATTGGAGAGAAGCTGTTTTGGTAGGGGGCATGGGACTGTGCGTGCCTATGGAGCAAATAGAAGTCTCACCCTGTGCAGGCAGGAGATACAGGGGGATGGCGCAGGGGTCCCGCTCTCTGCAGTTTACTCAGAACAATTTAATTAATCTTTAATGAATTTTTCCTTTCCCATCTGCTTCCTCCCATCCTTCCCTGGTTTTCATTCCCTATTCTCACATCCTTTCTCTTGCTGAGTGTGTGCTAACACACTCCTGCAAAGAGCACTAGTAGTCCTTGGTGACTGCACCACAGGCTGCACTAAACTCCTTCCCCTCCCTTGTTGCCTTGGGGAGACCCATGGGGATGCATTACAACATCAAACCCCATGGGGATGCATTACAGCATAAAATTCCAGCGATATGGTCTTTGCTTAGAGGGAAGATTGTCTTTGCTCCAAGAGAAGGAGGGTGTCCTGTGGCCAAAAATGTTGCATGCCCACAGCAGACAGAGGGGAGCAGATCAAGAGAGTCAGGAGCAGTTCTTACCCCTGCCCTCTATCCAAACAACTTGTAAGGAGGAAGAGGGGGAAGTTGATGTCCAGAGTCTGTAGGGAGAATAATGTCCAGCGCAATGTAAGGCTGCAGAGAGAGCAGCAGGTCCTAGGTGGGAAATGAAAGGGGTCTGGAGATTTGAATCAGATGCCAATACCCAGTGTGTGGTGTTAGAGGTCTGGGAACACTACTCTTGCCTGTTGCCTAAATGATTTTTACAAGACTGCGCTGCTGGAATCCCACCTTACCCTGCTGGACCAGGGCCACATTGTGTGGCAAGGTGAGATGATCGCCTTCAACATGCCACTGCGTATGAATCACGTCTGGAAAACTGGTGCTGATGCACGTTGTAAAAAAAGGCAAATCTGTCAGTTTTGTCCTCCTGGGGCTGCACAAAACTGGCAACTTTCTCTCATTTTTTCTGTTTTAGTCTTTTTTTTTTTTTTTAACAGTTTGGGTTTTTCTCATGTTGATGGAGAGGAGGGGAGAAGCAGCCTGGTTTGAGATGATTTAGGGCTCCAGGGGTGGCTAACTTTGCAGGACCCTTGTAGGAAGAGCCTCCAGAGCATGCCAGCTCTTATCAGCTGAGCTTTCATGAGATACACTGAGAGAGATAACGTTTTATTTATCCTTTCACAACAGGCTGATGGAAAACGTGCGTATCCCAGACAGGGGAATTCTTTCTCCTTCCTCTGTCTCTCTTTGCCCCATTTCAGGCTCCCCAGGAGCAGCTGGGCTCACTTACTCCTGCAGTCCCCAACAGTTTCAAATTCACTTCCCTCAGCTCCTTCAAAGGAGGTTTTGATAAATGCATTGCACTTTACAGCCAGCCAGGGCTCTAATTGCCAGGAGGATTATGATAAGTTTTTTTTCTTGTATCAAGACAATCTGGAGGACAGACAGCATGCCCTCCGGGTGCAGAGACCCCCTGCCACAGCCTGACTTCAACTGGGCACAGAGAAGGCAGCAGAGGTGCCATATTTACCCTGGTTATTGCATTAAGCTGGTGGTTAGCTGGTTATAACATATATATGATGTAATATGTAATATATAATAAATACATACAATGTATACTATATAATATATAGTATATAATATATAGTATATAATATGTATAATACATAACAACCAAAGCATTGTCAACCCACACTCTCTGCAGGCCTATTGGCGACCTGTGTTCTATGGGAGACTTTTGCCAAGGCAACTTCTCCATTTACTGCCAAGTATTCTGGCACCTCTGGGGTCTCGGGAGTCCCAGCACCAGCCCTACCTTATGGGCCAACGAAGTGGAAAGGGAAGAGGTCTGTCAGCCCCTAGGAGTGATTTCCTTTCTCCAGCCATTAGCTAGTCCATGCGTATGGTGGGGTTTTTTTATCTAAAGGACATTCTTGCTCCTTTGCTGTGAAATTTAATGACCATTGTCTGGTTAAAGAATAATGCAGGGGAAAAAAGCAGAGCTGCCTTAAGTTGTGATCTAAAATTAGGGAAACCTACACCATTAAATTGAGAGGATTTAGAAGCATAACCATAAAGCCAAGAAGGGTTTGCCAGGAGCTATCGAGTGACACAGATTTCAACTCCTTGCTTCTTCTGGTTTTCTTCCTTTAAAGGTGAACTGAACAGGCTTAGGTTTCTGGTTTGCTGCTTTTGACTCCAAAGAGAGTTCAGGGAGTTCTCACTGTGACAGTTATCGATAGAGGTTCCTTTGCAATTTTTATTGATTTTGTTTGTAATATACTTCAAGCTCCTTACCATCAGCAGTAAAAAGGCTTTGTAAACTCTATTTAACCCTTAAATATCCCAGTGTGGGATTGATGTACCTGAAATCTGTCTGGGAAAGGAATTAAAGGACTTGTAACCTAGAGGGGAGGGGAAAGACTGGTTTAGTGGTTACCTTTCTCATCTGGTGTGTAACAAACTATGGTTTAAATCTTTGTGAATCAGTCTTCCTGACTGAGCTTAGAGAAATCCCATTTGTCTGTGCCATCACCGGCATGTGCATGAGTTTCTCAGGTATGAAACAAGTATAATGATGCTCCACAGAAATACTTTGACTGGAAAACACCAGGTTGCCTGTAATTGGCTTCCCCTGGAGAGATGTGGTGTCCAGGTCAGCATTTGGAGTGGTGATTGGATTGGAGGCTTTGAAATAGACCTTCTAAACACCATGCTATGCTCTGGTACCAAAACTGTTACTGATATCCTTTAGCAAGATTTACCCTGTGGACCGTTTTGGAGGAACACTATTAGGAAAGTTCCTGTAGGTTGATCTTTATAACATAATTCCAGGTGATTTCCTGCTCAGTGACTGACCAACTCACCTTAATGGTCCCCATCTCTTTATGCTCGCAGATCATTTCACCTCAGTGAGGTGTTTTCAGACAACATGAGTTCCACTTCATTGTCACTTCTCTGTAGGGTTGGTATAAGCCAGCGAAGCTTTGTTCAAACTCAGCACCACCTTTTCATGTCTAGAAAATCAGTTTTCATATCAAAAGCAGATTCCCACTTAGCTGGCATTGTTGATTAAGAAATGTTGCATTTTACCCAATATTCTTATCTACTTACCTACCTTTGATTGCTCAAGGCTTCAAGATGTGCTATAAAACCCTACATAGAACTGAGATTGTATTCTTGGACTGGTACTCACCTTAGATGACGCTGTGCTGATTCACTATTGCTGTGCATGAAAAAGGGACAGCTTGCTGTCAAGGAGGGCCTTGTTGACCTCTTTTTTCTGGATGGTCTCTTTGAATCAGCTGAAATATGTTTCTCAGATGCCTTGAGTATGGACAGAGCTGTCCCTTAAGCCACAGGCAGCATGACAGACAAACAAGGAGAGATTCAGGGAACTTTGAAGGTGGTGAAAAGCAAAGTTATTCTAGATAAGCTCTGGAGCATACTGCCATGAGATAGTACCAGGGCCACATGCTGGTTTGGGATTAAAAAATATGTAGGTATGCTGATAATGGGAATATCTGCTCTCATATTACCCAGTTTTTCTTTTTTAAGGGATGTTAATCCTTGATGGTTTAAAAGCATATGCTGAATACTGAGGATACAGTTATTTAAGGAGTGCTTTACCGGTATATAATGCTGTGCTCTGCAGTCAGTGGCTTCCTGGTGTGAATATGGCTGCTACATGTCATCCGTCACAGCTAAAGCATCCTCTGAAAACTTAAGAAGCTGAAGGCTTTCCCATATATGTTGTCTACACTGGAGCCTCCTGCCTGAGGCTGGGATCACTCTTATGCAGCCTCATCGGTATTAGTGCCTAGATAATAGTCTAGATGCAAGATGCTCAGATCAGGAAGGCTGTAGATGTGAGACAATACCTGCACATCTGATCCATCACGACTGCAGTATGGTGATGCTATGAAGGCCACTGGCCTGGGTACCAGCCTGAAAGTCCAATGCAGGACATAGTCAGGCACCTCTTGTATCAGGGAGGAAATGTGATGGCTTTTGAAACGCTGTGGTTGCTGGTAGTGTGGGTCTAAACCATGCTGTATAGGAAGGAACTCACCACTGGCTTTGAAAATACCTTTCTAGCCCCCATGCTGACAGCTGGCTGCTGTTGTGTTGGTTAGCTTGATATCAACTATCAACTTGGGTTGACCAGCTAACAGGGGAAACAGATTCTGCTATCTTAAATATAAGGTATTGCCCTTCTTAAACTTACTGTATGAGGGAAGACACAAATATATGCATGAGAAAAGTACATGGGTATTTTCAGTGTCCTGCAAATGAAGGGGGAAAAGAAGATATCACAGTATGGCTTGGCTTGGTATTTTGAAGAACGCTTCAATCTGAATTAGAAACACTACCTTTGGGCAGGTATGTTCTGCATGCTTCAAAATGGGATTAGAGATGTCAGAAGAAAGCTTTCTATTGATTCAAAGGGAACTGCATCTATATTCTGACCTGCAACAATACCCCTAGAGCTCCTCTAACTTCTCTGTCATTTCAGAGCAATCCCATTTGTTCTTAACTCCCCCTCCCTGTCTCCATTGCCCCAGTACTCCAGTTTATTTAGCAGACATTGGCCCAAACTTTTGAAGCAAGGGTAAACAGAGCTAAGGTCAATCTGAGAAACACAGCACCCCAGGAGAGCTGCTGCTTTTCACTGCTGCTGGTGAGCCTGCATCCAGCTGGAATTGGGGGGAATCTGAAAAGATGTGTTTAGGATTAATCCCTGCAAAGGTAGCAGGGTTTATGTATTAAGAAAAATCACACAGAACAAAAGTGTGCAACCTTAACATGAATTGGGTAAAGCTATACCCCTCTCATGTTTCCTCCCTTTGAAGACCTTGCATTTTGTATTCACATCCATTACCATATGAATCAATGATTAAAACAACCCCAAACCCAGCATCTTGATAAGAACCCAACTATGCTTTACCAGTCCATCCTATAAGGTAACCAGAGAGAGTTCCTTTCACTCCAGCCATTGTTGGTAACACAGATTATGTTCTTCAAAGACTGTCTGTCTCATTCAAACACAAGGTCCATATCTTGACTGAACATTAACGTTACCTGATAGGCCCTATGTCCAGCAGCACCTTGCCCTTCCTGGCGAATTAGGCTTTATAGCAGAGTCACAACATGAGCAGAGAGAATAAAGAGCCTTTGTGCTCCTGCTGGGTCCATCTCCTGAAGCTTGATCAAGCACCAGGATTGATTACCAGGCAGGTAAAGACCTGATAACCTCCCCAATCTGCATGAAGACCCCTTTCTGATGACTTCTTCTTCTGACTAGCATTTCAGGCCTCCGTCTCAGTTTAGAAGTGATTTTATCTGTCTTTCACTACAGTGCAAACTGGAGGAAGTTCACATGAGAACAGGCAGCAAGGAGAGCTTCAGCTTGAAGGCCACTCTTTTAGTACCCTACAAATAGAAATCAAGACCATAATCTGTTATTTACTGTGCAGGAATGATTAAGTCAACTCCTTTCCTTCACTTACCATTCACTTAACATCCATTAAATCTATTTGTAAATACATAAAATTACATCAAACAAGTCATTAAGGCTGCAAAACAAAGAATTGAAGAAAATGTCCTTTTCTGCCTCAATTCAACTTGTCTGCATGTGCCAAATCGTAGTATTCCTAACTAGACATTCTCCTACCGTTTTTCTCTCGTAAGAATGTAGTTACATATCTCAAGCATGGAAAAGGCTCAGCCCAAATAATCTTGCTTGGCAAAATGATGAGCAATTAGAATGTTGTCTTCATCAGTCTTAACAGCTTGTTGATTCTCGCCATAACCACAGGGACTCCTGGTAGTTATTAGCTATGGAAGTCCCATACGTAACTCCTCACTTTCGTTTGGGATAGCAAGATATTTTGTGTAGGAAGGGTTTCTTAAAATGCTTAAATTATGCAAAATTATTCTTAAAATGCTTAAATTTCTTAAAATGCTGATTAATTTAAAAAATGGTGCTTCATTTTTAAAATGCTGTTTCTTTTATGGAGGCCCTGGCAAGTAATGGTGGATTTTATTCAGTGCCTCTTCTCCCCCTGCTCTACTGGTGCGTGGTGGCTCCTAGAAGTGGGTATGGTTTGTGCAAAAGGCTCTCAAAGTGGGACTGTCCTCCCTGCTATTTGTGTCCATGTCAGCTGGAGGATGCTTGCCAAAATACGTGAAATACTCTAAGAAACTGTCTCCTCTCCCCTCTATTTGGGAAGTGACCCAACATGCCCCAAAGCTCTTATTGCTGCATTACAGGAACTATGAGGAGAGGTGAAGCCTCTCCTCGCCTAAACCCAACAATTATAAACAAGCCACTTAGCCAAAACATAAAAGATGGTATAAATGGAAGTATGTCTTCCCTTAGGGTTTTCCATCAGAGGGTCTCTTTCCCTGACACCCATCCCTGGGGAATAGCCTGCTCTTTTGTGTGAGCAATTCCTACGGGAGGTCTGAGGAATTCCGAAGCTGTCAGGCTGTAATACCCCGGGTTTAGCTCTTTTCGAGACAGCACACTGTTTTCCAGAGAGCGAAGCCAGATTGCTGGTTAAAGCTGCTACATCTCACCAAAAGAATGCTGATTATTTCACAGTCATGCGAGCGCCTGACCGGTGAAACGTGTGGGCTGTCTCCCGACTTCTTTTTTCTCTCTTTTTTTCCACTGATTTGGCTCCTTCAGACAATGCCTGAAGATCTTTTGAAAGGGCCAGAGCAAAATCTGCTGACGGCTCACGCAGCTGATCTGACCCAGAGCGCCTGCTTGGCTGAGCAGAAAGATGACACTGCAGCAAAAATGTTACTTTAAGGGGAAAAGAAAACAGGCGCAATGCTCCTGCCATTGTTTGCAGCCTCTGTTCTGGTGCCAAGCTCTGCGCTTAGCAAAACACAGGGGTACCAGGTTTTAACCTCTCGCCTGCTTCCCGCAGGTGTTATCTTTTGCTCTGAATAGGCAGGATGAGGTCCACAAATCACATTCAAGCCTCTAGCAGCCCCGCTGGCTATGAAAAGACAACTTATAGTGAGTTCTGCTTCCAGGCTTAACAAGGTTTTCAGCTATTTGATTCTTTCTAGTGTTTCAATGTAATACTGGGTGAAGCCACTGGTGCCTTCTTGCGTAGTGCTGAAACCAATGGATGTGGTTTGACGTTGGGATATTGTCCTGGGTTCCAGACAGATACCCATCCCATGCTGAATAGGTCCTATGGAGCAGGCAGGTCTCTGTTTTTGTGATTTAACTATATTTCGTCATTGATAGAGGAGTAAAAAAACCCCATCAAACTGAAATGGCTTTGGTGAGGCTCCCGTTTAAATAGTTATTGTTTTGAATGAAAATGGTTTATGGAAGGAGAGCAAAGCGCTCTGACTTCAAAGCTTGTCATTGTAAAGAAATCTGATGGTGAGTGGTCACGCATACCTGAACGTCACTCCTCCTGCAGTAAAGCCAAAAGTGCTGGCAAGCAGCCTGGTCATGTTCCCATTAAAGTCAGGGTGAGAGATCCTCAGCTGGTGCAAATCGTGATAACTGTGTTGAAGTTGGAGATTAGTTTTGTTAAACTCACTGCCTGCACCGGGGGCTGGATCGAGCCCCTGATGAGCCTGTGGGAGCTTATTAAAACCTTCTGATCCTGTTATTTGTTTAAATCTCAGAGAAATCCTTTGAGCCCGCGAAAATGTGGTACAAGTACAAACAAGACTTGCTGTGTTTCTTTTTGGTTTTCCAGGCTGCCTTGCCATCCTGTTGCACTTAACAGGACATTGATAACTGCCCGGGTGTGCTGTTCGTGCCTAAGAAACTGAAACTGCTCATTAGTCCTACTGAAGGGTCATTCTTTTGAAGACCTACCATACCATGTTCCTGTAGCTCAGTTGGGTGCCGTCCTGGACCACTGGGACATGGCGGCCAGAGTTCAGCAATGTATCTCCCTATACTGTCTAAGCAGTGTTGGTGTTCAGCTTGAAATATGCAGGCCACAAGCCATTTTTCTCCCCAGTAGATAGACAAGCAAAGTAATAGGCATGCACAATCGCACCCTGCAGATCAGGTAGCTCCGTTGTGCAAGGATGATGTGCTTTACAAGGATAATGCAGCAGTGATGACAAATGGGTGCCTCTAAGTATTTAGAGGGTGCCTGGAAGGCAGACAGATTATCTCAGAAGCACCTCAAGCTAATCCTGCTCAAGAAAACCAGTTTTACTTAGCCTCTAATCCACCTGCTGAAACGAGGGTGGATTTGGTATGCCTTGTTTTGGAAGAAATGGGAAAGGAGATGACATGCAAACCTGCAGTTCAAGTCTGGAGATTGCTTGTTTGTCTTTGGGTGTGGAAAAAATTGGAAGGCATTAAATATTCATTGACCAGTAGTCATTTTTAGTGTGTTTGTGGAGATATCCTCCTGCGTACTTGGAAGTGATAGGTGTTGATGAAAACCCACTGCCACAAGCACTGCTTGGTGCTTTTGTCAGCGAGGGAGCTGTGTATTATTCTGCTCTGGTCATGCTTAATGGGAGGTTTGCAATGATTCAAACTTTTCTTCTTGGTCTCAGTTGTGAGCACAGTTTCAACAGAAGCATCAGAAGTGATGTGTATACAACGGGGAAGATTTTACAGGAGGAGGCTGTGATTTCAGCTGTCCAAAGGATGGCAGATCTGTTGCTTTTTTGAGATGAAAAAAGCCACTACTGTTCTGCACTGGAACAAACCCAGAATGTTTCACATTTCTTTTTCCCTGCAAGATGGAATGTCAACAAAATGTCCCTTTTGGACTGAAAATCTTGAGCTTTTCCAGTTCTCCTGGCCACTGTTTGAGTTTACTGAAACATGCAGTTACTTATCCCTGCTTCTTTATGTGGCCATCCTGGCAGTAGGACTTTCAGCTATGCCTGTGCAGTGTTGCTTAGATCCCAGTCAATGCTCTCCTGGTGACAGAGATACCTTCCCAGGTGAAGCTGTAGCCCAGTTTTTGCCAGGATTCTCCTTGTTTATGGATGAACCCATTAACTGTCACTTAACTCCTCAATCTGCACATTATATTTAAGTAAACATTAAGCTATTCCCCCTCCCTAAGATAAATCTTGGAGGCCTGCTAGCTGGCTCATTCCAGGTTGTTGTTTTTGTCATTGCTGGGGTTGTTGTCAGGTCATGCTAACCTAAACACAGATGTATATTTTAATTGAAGGAAACATGGGGCTGAGTCTTCAGCTAAGCTTCATGGCTGAGTTACAATTGCTTAGCTACACCAATTTGCTTTAAACGAGCATCTGTGACTTTTTAAAGTGACATGACCCTTAAGAAAAGAGTTTCATGAAACATGGGCTCAGACAAGCCTGGACCAACCTGTTGGGGAGGCAGGAATGGAAAAGAAGAGAAAGAAAAAAAGCCATAACCTGCACTCTCACAGGGTTTCCTGGTGATGATGTTACCTGGGACTGTTCTGGTGCTTTCCCTTAGTGAAAACCTAACCACTTTATATATATGAAAGAACACAAATACCACCATCTCCATTATACAGATGGGGAAATGAGGCAGAGAAAGATGAAAGGACTTACGCCTATTCATCCCACCAGGAAAACAACATCCAGGTCAGCCAAGTCCCAGTCTTTACTCTCTAATCCTTGGCCATGGCTTTCCAACCACCTTGCACCTGTGTAAATAGGGAGGCAGGTGCAGAGCCCCATGTGCTGATCCCACCGCTTTTAGCTGTCCATTGGGAAGACATGTACGCAAAGAGATGTTGTCAGAGGGTGCTTGAACAATGTAAGTGCTCCTTAACTCTGCTGCCTGCCCCAGACAGTATGGCTTGTGTCCCCCCATTGCTCTTGCAGTGTGAAAGCATGTAGTCAGCACAAGAGATTTCATGCTCTGTCTCTTGAAATCCAATACGGAGCAGTTGCCTTCTCTCCATCCCACAGGCTCATTACACAGCTCCATGTGTGGCCTCTCCCCATAATTAACCTGAGGGGGTTACTTTCCTTTTCTAATTTGTAGGAAGTGGCTCATGACATCTGTTGCAGCCCCGAGGCTCCTTCCTGCAAACCTTTAGCTGGTTTTCGTTGAAATAAAAAAGGCAACACAAAGAGGGATAACAATTAACTGACTCAAGGCCTGGCTTTGAAAGTAGCATCTTCCAGTTGCTCAGTAAAAACCTACTGAGAGCAGAGGAGGGTGAATATACCTTTGTAAAGGGAACCATGGACTTAAACCTTGTAACTAAATATCTTAATTTCTCATCTTGTTGACCCTTCAGAGAAAAAAAAAACCCAGGTAACCTAGGGAGAGTTCTAATGTTCTAATTGCTCTAATTGTTCTAAGAGTTCTAATTGTTCTAATAATATTCTAAGAGTTCTAAGAGTTCTAATTGCTTCATTCATTCTGTTTGTTTCATGGTGCAAAGTTATAGTAGCCCTCTTCCTGTCTCACCCCTACTCCTTTGCAGATTTGCACTACCTGTTGCATCTTACGTTAACTGAGATTTGGCACTGTGGGGAGCTCCCCTATAAAAACTGCTAAAGAGTTTGATACTAAAACTTAAGCCTTTTGGAAGCAAGAAACATCTTTCCTGGACTTGAAAGTCAAAAGGGATCATCTGAATTCCCTTATTATGAATAAGCTTTTCAGTTTTTCCATTGTATTTGGAGTTAGGTGGTGTTTTGGCAAGGAAAAAACCCAAAGAGACAGAAAAATGCACCAACCTATTCTATGGGAGGAAAATCATGGGTCTCACCAGACCAATTAGTTTTAGGTGACACTCTCCCAGTCTCACTTCTTGGAGCTCTTTATTATTATAAAGTCAGTATTCCTCAGGCCAGAAAGAGAGAAAAACTGTAGAGGTGCATCTATGCATGCACTAGAACTGTGAGAAAATACCTAAGTCTTGTTCTCACTGATTTATTACAGGGCTTACACTGAGATTTTTGTGATCTAGGCTGTGGATGTTCTGGGAAACATAAATTTCCATCCCGGACCTAGGAAGTTTTTTACAGTATATCAATTTTGATCTACTTTCATCCCAAATTTGCGCTTTTCTTCAATTTGGCAGCTTCTGACTGAAAAGCAGGCAGCTGGGAAATGCTTGTGCCGTAATCTCAGCCGACCTCTTGCATAACGGGCTTCACAAATCTCACCGCAATTTCTGTATCGTTTCTGTTGGGCACAGAATTGAGGTTGTGTTTAGATAAAAAAAAACCTTTAGAAAGCTGTCTACTTTGTGTTTGCAGCAGGCAGTTGTAGCACGAGTCGGGCAGCTTTGACCTCCGCCAAGGGTTGTGATACCTTAACAGCAGTTGTGTATGTGTGTACTGCGGTAACGGCAACTGAATGAGAACGTCTTTGGAGTTCCTGGCTGGCTGAGGAGCAAAAGTCCCGTCGTCTTTCAGCACTAGTGGTGCCTGCCAGGCCATCCGGCACTACTGCAAATCCCCCTCCCTGTTCCTCATTGTGAACGTAGTGAAGATGACTGATAGTCAAAGTGCCATTTGCCTCCTGCTCTCTGAGCGGTGGAAGTAGCCTGGTTGATCCCACTGAGATTCATATCCGTGTGAGGGCATTTTAGGTTTTGTGATTGTTACTGAGGACTTTTAAGGGAAAAGAATCCCTTCCTTCATAAACTGAACTGCTGTTTGTGAGGGTTTGCAGATGACTAATGCCTGAAATGTTGAGTTTTGTGGAACACTGTGTGCCAGCTCGGTCAAATTATGGCCCTTCCTCTGGAGCAATTTCACATCCAAGAGCAGGGGCTCAGCAGAGCAGAGCACAATGTCTCCTGCAAAATCCAAAGACTGGTCTGATGAACCCAGGCCTAAACCCCTGTTCACTGTCTGAATGGGGTCAACTGTGTCCTGCCACATCCAGGCTATCAGAAAGTCCTCTCAGGAATGAACCTGTGCTCCCACCCTGCTCCTTGTGCATTGGGGTAATAACAGTAATGTCACTGCTCCCCATTAATAAGGATTATTGCTGTACCTAGGGTACAATATATAGCAGGGAAGGAACATTCTTCTGCACAGCACTGCACAATGACAAAGGCCCTTTTAGTTTAAACACTGTATTTTTGAGAGGTCTGCTTGGCAAAGAGCTGAATGGCCTCATGATCTGTACAAAGGAGAAACGTATGGCAGAAAATATATGGCTCTGTTAATAAATAACAAGGTATATGTGAATACTTTCTAGGTGGCTATAGCTGTGCTGCTGCAGTCTTGAGGGCTCTGTTCAAAGAGAAGGGGGGCTGATGGAACAAGCTGTGTAGGATCCTGACTAAAAGCTGATGGGCTTGGATATAAGGAAAATGTTCTTTACTGTGAGGGTGCTGAGGCACTGGCACAGGCTGCCCAGAGAAGTGGTAAATGCTCCATCCCTGGCAGTGTTCAAGACCAGGTTGGACAGAGCTTTGGGTGAGATGGTTTAGCGTGAGGTGTCCCTGCCCCTGGCAGGGGGTTGGAACTGGATGATCTTCAGGTCCTTTCCAACCCAAACCATTCTATGATTCTACAGAGGTTGCTGAGCTGACTCTTCTGGAGAGGAGTAGTAATGCACATACTACTTGGAGCCATAGGAGCCTGTGCTCTGCTTGTATGTGTGTGAAAAGGCTCAGAGAGGAAGATGAATACTTGCTACATCCCTCAGCATGTATCATTCTTTGCTTTGTAAACATCAGAAAACTGTTTTGTGAGTTCCTCCAGAAGAGCCACTTATGTTTTGGAAGGAGAGGAGAGGGAAGGAATGGGAGGGTTAAGGGACAGTAAGAAGTATAGTTGACATGTTGTCTGCAAGTGACCTGTGACAGCTTTAACCACTAAAGCCCTGACCTGCTCAAGTGCCCATCTGTTGATCTCAGATTTGCACTGTAGTGCCTGTGTCAGTATAGTTGGCCTCTTGCAAGAGGAGCTGTACTTGGGGAATTGCTGAGAAACATTGGTCAAACCTCCCCTGCTCTTCTTCCTTCAGTTTGGTGTGTCCCTAGTACAAAATGCACTTTCCAGACCTTGCCCTTACTGGCTGTTAGTTATCACACTGCTATCACCCATTCGATTCAATTTCAGGTTATGCTACAGGCACTAGAATAATCTCATGATGCTGTAGTGAGACAGAGATTTAGATTTTTACCTACTTCATGTGGAAGAAAGAACACTAAGAAGTTAAGGCCCAAGCCTTCAAACTCACGTGTTTAATGGTAAATGCTTAAATCTGCTTAGACACCTAAATGTGTTGCCTTGTCCTGATCAATGAAGGCTGTTAAGCCTTGTAATTCCATTAATTTAATGCCAGTTTAACAAGCTGGCCTCCCCTGCTCCTTGCTGGGGACCATCCTCTCCACAGAATAGACAGCAGCTCAAAATGGTTACAGAAAACCTCTGATTTCATCCTAGTCAAGTCCTGCAGCAGATGAGGAAGATGTAATGTTGTCCTTCCCAGAACCATGACTCAGTCTCCATCACTCAAGAGGATATTGTAAGGTATTTTAAAATTCCCATTTGGGCTCTTGTTATTTGTTCTCTGGCTCAGGGCTCAAATTCTCAAGCTTTTCACAAGCTTGTCACCACAACAGCTAAAAAATTCCTTAAGGTTCATCTTTTTCTTTGTGTTACCTCATTACTTCAGAAGGAACTTCATGAAAACATACTAAATATAGTGAACTCGGGGTGAAAAGTTGGCACCTCAGAGAGTTTTAGTCGAGCCCTAACGTTTACAAGCCTGTGAGAAACAATGGACTGTGAGTGGCACCTTCTTGTTGAGTTGACTTCTTTCAGGAATTCCATAAAGTCAGCACAGCCGAGGGAGGTTGGGGTCACTCCTCACCCTCCTTGTGCCTTGTCAACAAAAAAAAAAGCATGTAAGCACTGACTGCAGGTTTTCCTTTAATTGCATGAGATGGTTTGGAGAGAACCAGCTGTTATTCTCCTCCCCAGAGAAGCTTTTGGGCTGACATAACCCAGCAGCAAGGGAAGTGGATAGACGTGGGAGGGAAGTGGTAGAGGAGGGCAGGCGTTGGGTCTCACGCCTCCCCAAACTGAATTAGATGTCTGTCACTGTCACATCTTGAAGGGGATGGCTCAGGAGGCAGTTGACATAGGTTAAGCGCTACAAGAGCAGTAGAAGTACCATAGCAGTGCATGTCACAGTGGGGATGCTGTGACAGCCACCCCGTTTGTGTGAGTTCAATTCAGTGTCACCATGGGAGCTGTTTTCTTGCTCCTCACTGCGCTTGTATCACACGCCTCAAGACTCACCGGTGGTGGTGAATGTAACTTGATCGTCCAGAAATCAAAGCATGGCTGTGCAACAACCACAGAGCTTGGCCTAGGCTGAGTCCTCGGTGGTTGGTAATGAAATTCAGGGAATTCCAGACACAAGTGCTTCTTCATCTCCCTCTGCTTTTATCTGAATGACCAGAGTCATTTGTGCAGAGGGATGGAAGGTCTTGAAGGCTATGCCAAGATAGCGTGTTGTGCAGGGTGGAGAGTAGGTCACTCTGCAAGCGTGTCACTTCCCATGGCAGGGAATTGAGAAGTACAGGCATTCCAGAGGGAAGGGATGCCATTACCGATGTGTTCATCTGTCAGTGCATGTGAGTGAAATGATAAGGTGCATCTGGCATGAGGTCTTGGTGCGTTTCCTCCTTGTTTGCTGACATGGTGAGCTAGCCCTACGTTACAGCTTATTGGTGATGTACATGAAAGAATTCAATGCATTGCATCTTTCATTGCCATTGCCATTAGGGGAAGGGGTTACTTCTACTTTTCTAAAGTCCAGTGTGCATGAAATGTTCTGTATTCTGTGTTTAAGAAGGGTAGCTGGTGGTTGTGCCAATGCACAGCTGCAGAAGCACATGGGTTAACATAACACCCATGAACTGCTGCAAGGCATGGAAGTTTAGGGTGCTCCCACATCACCATTGTGTCTAGCTGAGAATTTTTGGAGGTAAGATTTTTGGAGTGCAAGTTGCTGGCTCATCATAGCTGAAATGTTGAGTGTTGGAGTGATTTTGGTAATTCTTCAGGTTCATTTGAAAAACCCCAACACACTGCTCTTTTAATCTGTTTCACAACTGTGCCTGGGAGAATTTATCTTGGATCAGGACAGGCTAATTGTTGTACAAATAAAGAATGGAAGGAGTAAAATTGTCTCTCACCCAGGGAGGTTGTGATTGCAGTTAATGTCCTTCAAATGAAAACCAACATTTTCTGATTTGGAGTAGTTTGGGTTTTGTCTGTGATCTAGGTTATTTTTTACCAAAAAAGCTTGAAAAGGTAAAAAACCAAATAACAATTGCCAGGATTGAAATGAAACACTCCCAAATTGCTGATGCAACATTTGACCAGATACGAAAATGTTCTTAGATTAACATACTGAGAAATTGCTGAGATCCTCACTTTTCATTATTATTTGTTAATCCTCTTTGGAAGAGAATTTTCCTTCTGAAATTCCAGAAATAAAAATCATCTCTGGGGCCTGGAAAACCATTTCCCCCTCGTTTTCCTTGCAGCTGCTGCAATTGGGCTATTGTTGAGGGGGGGTGTCAGGGTATGGGATTTTTCCCAGTGTTTTTCCTAACCCCACTCACTCTAAGCTGAGTTAGATGATCCAATACTAAAAACAGCTGAGTCCAGTCTTGCATTCAAGCACTGCTATTGCTGCTACTGGCCGAGCAACCCTTTCTATTTAATGAGGAGGCCAGTTTTTGCAGGGCAGACAAGGCCAGGATTATTCCCTGGATGTGGGGTGGGTGATGTCATGCTGTTGCAGAAAGTAGGCTCTGCATGTGGTAAAATGGCCATGTATTTCAAGATACAGAGCGAGAGCCCTCGTGGCTGTGGAGTAGTGCCATTCATTTCACTAAAACACTGCTATCCCAATTCTGCCTTCATGAAATATGTGGCAGTGCACACACATGCATTTCTTTGTACGTGGGGTGGTGACATGTCCTGATCCACAGAGCTATGGGATAAAATGCATGCATTTTCACATGTAGGCTGGGTGTGCCAACATATGTTATGTGTGCTGTTCATGTGTGCGTGTATATACGTATATACTGCTAAGTTTTACAAAATTCTTTTGTTTTGACTTAGAAAAGTAGATTTTTAATATTTTTAAATATTTTCTTATTTTTTAATAGATAGTTTTTGATATTTTCAGTCATTGGCTACATTATTTAACCATCCTCTTTGCCCCCTGCTCTTTGTACCGTTCCCACCAACAGTCACCATTCTTTTCCATAGCAGGAATACCTTGTTGGGCATGCCCAGTGTCACAGTTTGGTGGGAGGGGGGGTTAACAGGAGCACTTAGGCAGTGATGATGCTGTTGATGTATGTGTGTTATCAGCAAAGGTGTATCTGCACTTGGAGCATTGTGTGCAGTTCTGGTGTCCTCAACATAAAAAGGACATGGAACTGTTGGAACAAGTCCAGAGAAGGGCCACGAGGATGATCAGGGGACTGGAGCACCTCCTGTATGAAGACAGGCTGGGGAAGTTGGGGCTGTTCAGCCTGGAGAAGAGAAGGCTGCGTGGAGACCTCAGAGCAGCCTTCCAGTATCTGAAGGGGGCCTATACAGATGCTGGGGAGCGACAGTTCATTAGGGACTGTAGTGATAGGACAAGGGGTAACGGGTTAAAACTTAAACAGGGGAAGTTTAGATTGGATATAAGGAGGAAGTTCTTTACTGTGAGGGTGGTGAGGCCCTGGAATGGGTTGCCCAGGGAGGTTGTGAATGCTCCATCCCTGGCAGTGTTCAAGGCCAGGTTGGACAGAGCCTTGGGTGACATGGTTTAGTGTGAGGTGTCCTTGCCCATGGCAGGGGGGTTGGAACTGGATGATCTTAAGGTCCTTTCCAACCCTAACTATTCTATGATTCTGTTCTATGATTCCGTGCACCAGCAACAATCACAGAACAAGTGGACTGTCCTAAAGATACTGGGAGGGTGAGAGGGAGAGGGTATGCTTTCTTGTTTTTTCACCTTGGCCACCAGCCAGAGGTCCTCCAAGACACACATTTTGGTTGCTAATCTGTGCAAAGCCCTTACCACTGTGCTCTCATGGGTGTCTGTCTCAGCGCTCAGCCTAAAGCTCACAGGCACGTGGTTGTCTGGGCTATGCGCAGCCCTGCGCTGCAGGTCCAATTTGGCATTGCAAACGTTCACCATCCACAAGGTTCTGAAGCTGGGTGTGTTTCTTGCAGCATGACACAGGCTTACTCACTGTGAACAGCGTGTTCACACAGGAAGAGGGGAGCGGAGTCACTTCTATATGAAATCCTGAGTCCCATGGGTTATGTGGGCTGCTTTCCCTTAAGGTTGCTGCACATTGTTTCTTCCAGCTCAGCCTGCTGCCCATTAGTCCCATCTGCCTCTTGCTCAGAAGAAGTGAAAATAGGGGGTTTCTTGCTCCAAAACAGCCTCTGAGCTGGTGGCCTCAGTCCAATGCACCTCCCAGAACACCCCACTGGGGTTGGCATGACAGGCACCTGCTTTCCTTACCTGTTTAGCTGTAATACATCTCACAGCCTTCCTCTGCACTGCTGCATGGGACTGGAGTTCTGCTGTCCTGTGGGACCCTGAGCTGGAGAGGGCTGACCTCTCTGCATCCTCCTCCTCCATCATACCTGAGGACAGGTTCTCCATCACAGCAGGGAAATGCACATTCTCTGTATAGATGAGCTTTCTTCCCTGCTGCCAGTTATACAAGTTCTGTGAGTACTGAACCCCCTTAAAATAAGCATAAATGAGAGAACAGGCAGTTTGTAGAGCCCCTGGAAGTTCCCTCCTTTACATAGCATCTTCTTTCATTTTTGCTCATCTCTTAAGACTATTTTTCTTTTTGCTTTTTCCAATTCCCTTTTCCTTTAGGAAAAAAATGGTGCCATATCTGGAAGCTTTAGGGTCACAGAGTCAGCCCCTTCCTCCTGCTGGTACACGATTATCTGCCTGAAGGGTTTCATTTAAATCACAGCAAATTAGGTGTGTGAACAACTGCTCACTAGTGAAAGAAAGGTTCATATTCCAGTCCTGGGGAAAAAGAACCCCGCCAGCCTCCCAAAAAACCCAGCTTCACATTATCATAAAAGTTACTCCAAAGAAATGCCTTTCACTTGTATAATGATTACTTCTCCTGGGACATCTCTCTGCAATAGCTGTCCTCTTCCTTTAAGTAGTTACATATTGAGGATATGATATCCTGCCAGGAGAGCCTTGATTGCTCTACTTCAGGCTAAATGAGCTGTAGAAAAGAAAGGAGCTTTATAAGATTGGTGCTTTCTGCTAATTGCTCTGCAGAGAGGCTTTTGCAAGCTCCACACTTTGTGCCAGGTCAAAAGCCCTCACCGCGCAGTCATATTTCTTTTGCCCTTCTGTACTGGGGGGGTGTTTGCAGTAAGAATGTCAGAATTGCTTCTCTTCACCATCCATGGAGATATTTAGAAGACATGTAGCACTTCAGGACATGGTTTAGTGGTAGACTTGGCAGTGCTGGGTCTGTACTTTGACTTGGTTATCCCAAAGGTCTTCTCCAACCTAAATGATTCCATGATTCTTCTCAGATGTGACTCTGAATCAGAAGGACATTGACATTTTGGGGGGGAAGGGGGGGAAGAAAAATGAGTTAAACGTGGCATTTTGCATTGATTGGATTTACAGACGTGGCTACGTAAGCACATCCACAGGCTGAACTCTCCATGCTGAAGTAGTCCCAGTCCTTGCGGTAATGACAGTTGCAGTTGACATATGGTGCATCCCCATGTGACTTTGTGTCATGTTGCTGTGCCTGCTTCTTAGAATGGTGGATTTTCTCTGTTTCAGCATGATATTTTTGGTCTGCCTATTAGCATAGTATTTGAAAACTCCAAGGCTTGCTGAGCTCCTCATTCATGGCCAAGGTTTCATAGGAGACAGCATTTCCTGGAGGTGGAAGCATTACCTGATTGTCACAGTAGAGCACTGCGGGTCAAAACTGGATTCCTGATGCTGCCACTGAAGCCTTGCAAGGCAGCCTTGCACAAGTCGTGCTGTTTCCATACTGGGCTGCATTACATTTGCAATGTAGCTAATGTGAAAAGGGGTAGAGATGCCAGCAGGGACCCTGGCAGTAGTCATTGTGATCAGATGTGTGGTGTAGGTGGACACAGTTTTTTCTTCTCCATGAAGTGTGTGAGGACACTGGCCGAAACATTTTGAAGCCTTTATATCAGAAAGTATCCTGTGTCATCCTTACGTTAACAGGCAGCTATGCAAAGTATTGTAGTCCTTATGCTTGTATTCCCTAAAGGGAATAGTGAGCAAAAGCAGCTTCTAGAGAATTTCCCATGCACAAATGAAGTGGAGAGAATGAAACTTTTCACCTTCAAGGTGGTGTACCACTTTCTGCCCTGAATTCTGATTTTTGGATAGTTTAAACCAGAACATTTTACTGTTTTAATGTAAGTTTTATGTTTAAAGCACTGCAGTACTATACCTCTTCTGTGCTGGATGTGCTCCAGTCTAAACGATCTCCGTTCTGCTTGCCTAAATCCCCTTCTATAGTTTCAGCTGAATGTGAAATTCTTTTCTGCTCCTCGCTCTGAATTGCCATGTGCCCTTCCTTGGGGCTGCAGGAGAAGCTCGTGAGCTCCTCGCTGGAAGTGGCAGCATCTCTGTAGTGCGTGAAACGGGGTCCGTGTAATCCTGTGGGATCTTTCAGGATAAAAAGCTACCCTATAAATATTGTATCATTTTCATTGTCAGTCTGGATTCAGGAGTGAAATGATCCCACTTAGTTAAAGCAGGATGAAGTGTCTATTTTCATATTTGCTTAATTGAACCACTCAGCGTGTCTGCTAGTAATGGCTTTATTTGAAGCATGTGGTTCTTGTGAGCTGTTAAGATACCAATAGCATTTGGATTAGTCTTTCTGCCAAGAAATCCAGGTCAATTCTTTGGGAAAAAAAAAAAAATACTAAGGCAAATTTTATTTTAACAGTGTCTTGAGTTTCACTTTAGGTTCCATAAATATTTTTCAGTGTTCCTTTTGTAAGACCCAGGCGAGCCCTTGGCAAGACATGAGGTCTATCTCCAGAACATGGAATATAAATAAATTCCCTGAACCGTGCCGGAGAATTGGAGGTAACTTCAGCCCGTGCAAGAGACCTGAAGCCAAGCAAAGGGTTGACCGTGGTTCTTGAATTACTATTTGTATAGAGGAGAGGGAATGGGGGAAAAAAGGAGAAACAGAGAGAGAGGAAAATACAAACAGTAGTAGAAGGTATGTGAGAGCCCACACCAACCTGTACAGAAGGTGCAGGTCATTTACCAAGGCAACGACAGAAATGTGACTTCTGCCTGGATTCCAGTTGCTGTCTGCTCCTAATGCTTCCAGAAGAGTTAACAATATTTTCTCATGCCCTGGAGGATAAGGGAGGAAATCTTACATTCTTGATGGGGACTGGTAATGCCATCTACTTCAGGACAAAAAAGCACTGTGGAGCCATCCTATATGGCCCCATCCCCCAGTTTCCTCTGAATACCTTTGATATTCCTGAAAGCTTGGTTTACTTCTGTGGTTTTCAGAGCTATATCTAAGAAAAAAGGGAGAAAAAAGAAGCCCGTGATGATTTCAAAGGCTTGCCTACAGTAAAGTACTTAACCAGAGGTTTAGGGTGCAGGGCTTTTGATTTAAGAGCAAGCCCTGTTCCGAGGGGGGAAATAGCTGAAATTTTATCCTATCCCTGACCACAGATTGAGATTACCAAAGCAGTACAAAAGCAGGGAGTCAGAATAAAGGAGGTGTATTGAAGGAAGCGGGACCTTGGCTTCTAGCAACACACTCTGGTTGCTGGATCAGCTCCAATAAAAATCTGAATTCAGACGAGCTGAATGCCGTGTTTGTCTGGTTAAGGGGGAGGAAGGTGGGGATGGGTGAAGTTTTTCCTCTACCTCTAAATGTTAAAATAATGGTAGTAGGGATGTGAAAAGTACCCGTTCCTGAAGAATGTCCTGTTGTAATATCAGGTAGTTAGCAACTGGGTTTCTTTCTTCATTACATGCATAAGCTGAAGGACTACAAAACGTGGATAGAGGTGTGAGAGGCGTTTGCTAGATGAGAACCCTTTTAATAGTGTCTGGAGATTTAGAATTGTATAGTGTCCATAGATTTATATCTGTCCATAGATTTAAAGTTTCCTACAAAACACTGGACAATTTTAATCTCCCTTTAAATTAATGGGAATTGAGTGCTGCTCATACTTCATGAGATCAGACTGCCTCTTTGCATGAGGAATTTCCAGCAGTGATCAATGATCTCCATACCAGTCCTCAGTTGTCTGCAAATACTGAAAGAAAAGTATAAAAGAACCATTAACCCCCTGTTTTCTGCTTTCACAGACAGCTGTCTGGGGCCCTGTAGCAGTTGATACCCTTTCTATTCCTGCTATGCTGTTCCTTACGTATGGTTTGGAAACAGTGACTGAGGTTTGCTAGCAGTTCCTTAATCTGGCTACTATGGATGTTAAGGGGGGGAAAACTCAGGCAACAACCTCCATCTGCAAAACTACTTCTGGTTTTGTGACTGGGCTTAATATACAATGAGCAAAGTCAGATCGTTTTTTACTTAGAAATACCCTCTCTGCCTCACCAAAACAGGAAGCATCTTTCCAGGAATGCTTGGGAAAGCGTTTAGCTTTTGTGTCACTGAGATAACTGGAGAAAATATTAACTTTAAAGCTAGCAAAGGTTTATCCAGATAGAAATACTTTTCACACTCTATAGGTGTAAGAGCTGCCTCTTTTATCTAATGTGAGACCGATTTCTCCTCAGTGTATATGTGTGCATCTCTCCATGGTGACATGAGCAATTATCAGACCACAAATGATGGTTGAAATGTGGAGTGTGTCCCTTGGGAGCCACTGCCCAGGGTCACGTCCTGATCCTGTTGAATATGCACCAGAGATTGCTCTGGTCTGTCCAGAGTACCATACCTCATGCCTATCATGGATAGCAATGCACATAAATTGAGTTCAAGGCATGTAAAGTGTTTCAAACTCCTTACCTAACTTTGTTCATTCTTATTCTTAAGATACCATCCCTGGCAGCATTCAAGGCCAGGTTTGACAGGACTTTGGAGCAGCCTCATCTAGTGGAAGATGTTCCTGCCCATGGCAGGGGGTTGAAACTGGATGATCTTAAAGAACTAGATCCTTTCAACCCAAACCATTCTGTGATTCTGTGATACTAATATTTTTCTTCCCAGCGTAGTTTTTTCTTAAATGGTAGTTTCAGTTATGTTTTGGAGCTTCATAAAACTTGCTGAAAAAAGCTTTGCAGCCCATTTCTTAATCCTATTCCATTATATAGCTCATGCCAACAATACGGTTTGGCAACTGGCTGTTTAACTTTCTGCACAATGTCCAAAGAAGTGCAGGAGGGACAGAGCCACAGTTAAGTGCACGCTGGCAGGGTGTATACAGGCATTTCTCTGCCTGCAGGTCAAAGAGTTGAATTACTTAGGAGGCTGTGCAGCATTTCCAGGAGCTGCTGCTGAGCACAGGCTCCTGGCTAATGGAGGAGGAGGGGACGGATGCTCTCGTCGTTCCTGCACCAAGGGCTACAGTTTGCACAGCTTCCTTGTACTGCACAGGGCTTTCCTGCCCTGCAGCTTGACTTGCTCCGTGACAAATTATTCCTTAATTGCTGGATGGCAGAAGAAAAGCTTTACAGCCCTGAGGTTATTGCTAACAAATCAGGTTACAGAAGCCTTGGAAATTATATTGAGCAGAAAAGAAGCACCATGGGGTTTCCTTGGGTGCTCAGGCTGTGTTAGGCGATGTGCTAATGAAGCTTGTTAAAATGCAATCGTTCGTTAATGCTGTGGATGTAGAAATGAGGGTAATCGGCAAAGAGGTGCTAGTGAAGCTGTTGTGATTATCATGATTTGTGTGTGTGTCACGGCTGTGCTCAGGGCCTTCACCCCGCTGTGCAAGGTGTTGTCTGAACACAGCAAGGAGGCTGTGCCCAAATTGCTATGAGGTGAAGGATGATGGCAGGAAGATGGAGAGATGGGTGGAGCAAAGCAGCAGTGGGATGGTGTTGACCATGGGGACCACCAGAGCTTAGTTGCTGACCGGTGATGGTGGGTACGTGGTGCAGGAAAGCTTAAAGGAGGAGTGTGTGGGGAGAGAGCTGGTGCTGATGAAGAGCTCCCACACAGGGCAGGCAGCTTGGCAGAAAACACCTATGGTTTTCATTGAAAACTGTAAAAAAATGAGAAGAAAGCCAGGACTTCTGGGCCAGTTGGAAGAGGGCAGACCTCTGGTAGGAGGAGGCCAGGAGGATCCTTGAGAAGTGAAGACAAGTAGCAACTTGATGGGCAGGGAAA
This sequence comes from Pezoporus wallicus, assembly GCF_028554395.1. NCBI lineage: Eukaryota > Metazoa > Chordata > Aves > Psittaciformes > Psittacidae > Pezoporus > Pezoporus wallicus. The sequence continues at coordinate 1,210,778 of NW_026635168.1, read as the reverse complement.
GAGAGAACTAGACGTGAAGAGAAGCAGATGTGCCCAGAGCAGTGCCTACAAAAATGGATATGAATGAGGCCAGAGTGTGCTTCATCAAGGCTGGAGCAGAGGAGTCACGATGAAATATGATGGGAGCCTGGATGAGAAATGCAAGTGAGTGTAGGGACAGCCAAGGCTGGGGTTTATCAGTAAGCTGCAGGAAGACTCCGCAGCTCACAGGATCTGGAGAGCTAGAGCAAAGTAAAACATAACACTGGGGATGTGGGCCTGAGCGACAGGCAGGACAGTAGCAGTGTCTGCGGCAATTAAAGCAGGAGGTGGGGAGGGGGAGGAAGATTAAGAGCTCTGAGCTTGAGCTGACAGCTCGACTTCCATGAGATGTCAGGGAGACAGGCATGGGTTTTGTCCGGACAGAGAGAGACAGGCCCGGATGATCAGATCAGACAACTGGGGGCACTGATTTATGTGAGAAGATTAGAAGAGCTACTTGTAAATATATGTGTAGCTTGGCTAAGTGACACCTGAGGGGACAATAACTGTCTGCAAGTGTATGAAGGGGTTGGATACTGGAGCCAGGAGGAGGGGGAGGGAACAGCTTAACAGTGTAGATGAGGATTTTGACTAGAGGCAGGGGAATGAGGTGGAGCGAAGCAGGGTGTATTGCCTGGTTAGGGAAAACATCACTGCAAAACTGGGGAGACTCTCCAATAAGTCTTGAAGCCCGCATATCTATCTGGGTACCCACCTGCACCCCTGTTATCACAGGGTGCCTGGCAATCTAACATTTGTCCCCAGAGCATCCCAAAGAGAGAGCTGTCCCTTTTTGTAGTTGTGGCACTTCAGTACCTTGTGTATCTGCCTTGAATCAAGGACCTAAGAATGTATCTTAACCATTGGGCTCTCTTTCCCTTTACTTGTCTCTGTTTTAAAGGGTCAGTCCTGGTGATAATACAGTAGGATGGATGGGAAGGAGACCTAACAAAGCTCCTCCAGCCTACAGTTTGTGTGGTCTTCTCCACATGTTCCTTATAATATTTTACTCCTTATGAAGTTTTACCCTGGGAAGCCAAGAGAAGAAGCAGGTATTTGTTGCTCACTCCTACACAAAACTGCTACATCCCCAGTGTGGGGTTGTACAAGCATCAGTGGGAGACTGCAGGAGAATGTGAATTGCTGATGGGTATTGCACCTCTTTCTGTGCACAAGGTGCATGGGGTGTCATCTCCTACCAATGTCAAACCAATTACCTTAGTCTCACTGTGTGTTGGCCAAAAAAAAACCCCAACAGGTGGGACTCAAATAATTGTCTTTTCCATCTCTTTATGCAGACTTTAGCTGCATCTCAATGGTATAGCACTTCAGCAGAGACCACAGGTCTATTTGTTTTATCCTGCAAGGAGCTCGTATTTGACCTTGGCACTCACAGTTGAAAGCAGAGCTCTCTGCTCTGACTTCCACTTCTGTTTCAGCAGGACCAGAATCTGTGGGGCCTTTCTGAATATTTCCCTCCTCACCCAATATTGCTGAAAATGAGCCTGAAGTGTTGACAGACAGCAGCACACTCTGTGTGTAGGAATCCAACATAAACAGACTTGCCGTTTGTGTACTTGGACATGTTAAATGAGGTCTCTGCTTTGATCTTCCCTGCACTATCCTAGAGCCCAGCAAGCAAAGGCTAAGTAAACACACCTTTGATTTCAGGGCTGTTTGGAGCAGAGGTCTTGTAAAACTTTTATCAAGGGCACAGCAGAGCTACTGAAGTCCCTCTTGGACTGTAGGTGCTACAAGAGGGGCAGTGTGGTTTTATTGACCCTAACGTCCCTCTTCTCCTTCCTTCCCATAATGACAAACATCTGGGGATATGAGCCAGCTTCCTGTTGATTGTAGCATACCAGTTTTTCTAGGAGAGACACCTGCTTATAATCTCCTCTATGGTGAATGGAGCATAAGCTATATTAGACCCTACAGCTATTGGATCCCACAGCCAGTATAGCTTTTTGTGAATGCATGTCATAAAAAAGGTTAAATAAATCTCAGGGGATGCACTGGGAGGAAACACTCACATTACTAATCCTGTGTTTTCAGCACTCCTGGGTCAAACCCCAGAAAACCAGTACCCTAGGTTTAAAAAGCATAAATGCCATGAAGAATTGGCTTTTATTTATTTGCTTCCTGGTTTTAGCATATTTAGTGATTCCCCACAATAACAAAGGACACAAATTTCCTTTCATGTTCAAATAAACAGGAGATTCGGAGATTCTCCTTCGGGATTATGGCCTCAGAAAACAGACATTAACAAACAAGCACCTAATATCACAAGATTTAAAAAAGAAAATGGTGAACGCTGGCAAATTCCCCTCAATGGATGAAACACAAAAGTTATGTTGGCCTCTGCTTTCTTTTAGTTTAATATTTCTATCTGCTGGGGGGGTTACACAAAGGAGGCTTTGGCTTCCCTTCCTACTGTAGGAAAATGATATGAGTGTAAGAAAGATCCCGCAAAGCTAATTTATTTATCTAAAATTATGAATTTTCCATTGTTTTCAAAACTGAGAACCACTGTGCTTAGCAGTGATGAAGCCCAGGCTCTTACCGATGAGCCAGAGCTGTGGTCCTTACTTCCTGGGCCTTTTAATCCCAAACTTGGTAGCTCAGGATCGGAAGTTGCAGCATTTTGCTTGTTGGTTCTTATCAAGGTGAGTACCAAATGGTAAATTCATTGGCCAACCACTCCATGCCAACACTTGCCATACTTCCTGTAGGTAAAGCTGAGATTGTTGGCTAAGTCCGAGCTCCTACCAGTACATTGTGAGGCTAAGTGCATCTAGACTCTCTTTTCTTTTGTCCTCACATTTCTATAGCATGGCCTTAAATAATAACCTTTTTTACACTGCCTTTTCTGCCTTAATCACCTGTCTTCGTTTACTGTGTGTAAAACAGTGCCCTTGTTTTCAGAAGTGAATTTTGTCTTTTGTCAAACCCGCTATCAGATAAAAAAGTGTTTTTAACAGCCCTTCATTTGTTGCTATATGATGGCGGTTCTTTGATATCTGAAGGGGTGTGCAGCACTGTATGTGATCTATAACAAATTGATTTTACACATTTCCATTTTTTATCGATGAGTCTTCCAATGGGGTTTCCCTGTAATCAGATTGGAGATTACCGCGGCACAGCCGTTGGGAAGGGATCGGAATTTACATGCAATAAAGATTAGGGGATTAGTGACTGATTAGGAAAGTGCTGGTTTATTCAGCCACAGGTACAGCAAGGGGTCTTGCACGCCTGCTTTTCTTCTGACCTTGGGTTTTGACCTCTTGACTCCTCACTTAGAAATGCCAGCGTGCAGCACAGAGTGATTTCTGATGTGGCTTCTTTCAAGAACAAGTTCAAGTCATTGCAACAGTAAAAACTCCTGTTCTTGGGAGCAAAGTTCAGAAATCCTTATGCGAGTGGACGCTTTGCTCTGATGTCCATTGACCAGGACAAGCTGAGCAGACAGTGGCAAAGCTTTAATCTGGAGTCAGGAATTCCTGCTGACAGCTGATGGGATGTGCGTGTGCTGGTACACGCACGCACAGTGGGGGATAAAGCAGCTATGTAATCACGCGGGGAGACCATATTTCTCCATGCACAGCTTTTCCTAGATAGCTGTTATGCTCTCCAGGTTTCTCCACACACACACACACACTTGCAAGAGAGTAGCTGGGACCATACATTACCAGACTGTGAGGTAATAGGAGTGCACAGTGATAATCCAGTGTAGCTCTATCTACCTGATAGATATGATGTTACATGTCAGTGCGTAGCCCGCCACTGCAACGACGTCATTTGGAATTACAGGGCAATTGATGTCAGCAAAACACTCATTAGCTGTGTAGCTGCTGGAGTTTGGGCAGCTCAAATAAAGCAACCGTACTGACAGTCACAGGCTGTGCTAATAACAGGGGGTTGGCAGTTTGCTTGTGTGTCACATAATAATTAGCATCATCTTTCTATTCATGCAGATTTATAGAGATAAAAGGCAGGCGATGTGGGATCTTCAGCAAAGGTGAACTATTTCCAAATCCTTTGGATAGCTTGGGGAATTTAAATGGATTTATACTTTAAATATTTATTTTTAGTGTTTCAGTTTAGGCAGAATATACTTATTGTTAGATACCGTTTTGGTAACATCATCCATCCTGAGATATGCCACACTGGTGTGCAATAGAGATTAAGGAAGAATACCTTCCTCCAGATGAACTGAAGCATCTTTTGAGCAGCACGGGGTGCAGTAGAGCTTTGGACGTGATATACACTGATTTTTATCTGATCTTAGCTGCTGAACAATCCTGGGGCTGTCCAGAAAAGCACCTGCTAATCCTAGGCACAAACCATGGTGCTGTGATTGGATATAGTAAGCCTAACAAAGCAACAAGTCTTCACTAACTCCTGCTAGAAAAACTAATAAAGTCCACACAAGAGTGCACTAACGCTGTGAACAAACCAGCATGTAGAAAAGCAGGAGCAGAGGAAATGGATCTGTTTGAAGCTGTCCCAGTCACAGGCAGGCTGCAGAAATCTGGACTAGCCTCTGTCCAAGGCACCAGCTGAGCCCTCAGACTGTGCCAATGATAACTGACAGCCAGCAGGTCACTTGTGTATGGACTTGTGCAGGCATCACTGTGTGTTTTACACTGTGCTGTGGCACTGGTCCAGGTATGATCCGTTTGAAGAAAAGGTTACTGCTTTCCTTTGGGTATGGCCGGGAGCTGAGGCTGTTTCCTATATGAGATCTGACAATATTCTGCAGGTATGAAGGCTTCATGCATTAAGAAGTCCTGGCTTCTGGCAGTACTATCAGGTATCATGTGCTTTTACATCAGGTATGGTGTGCTTCAGTGCCTGGGGAGCAAGGAACCAGATGTGAATGCTATAAGAGTTCAGTGATGGTTTCCATGTTTTCCTATGCAGAAGACTGGGCGTCTCTTGAGTTTAAATGTAAGTTTTCACTGAATCAACCTTGTGAACACTGTCTTTTAAAATGCATTTAGGTATGGTCCCCTCCTGGGAGAGCTGTACAGGTGTGTCTACGTTAGCTTGTAGAATGGCACAGCAGGAGCAAATCTTTAAAGTAAAATATTTGGTGCTGAGGAGGTGATGTTCACACTGGAGGCATTTGGGGAGTTTATTTTGGATTTGCTCCAGTCTGGTCATGTAGTTTGAGTGCTCATTAATGGAAATCCAAGAGCAGAGCTTCTGCTTTTTTACCAGGAACCCCACTAGCAATTGTTGGCTGTGTCTGCTTTAGCAACCGGTGGGATTTGCAAAGATTGGATCTGTAAAGCAAAGCATTTGATGCTGAGGACCTGGTACCCCCATTACAGAGGGGTGTTTCACTTCAGAATAGGCTAGTCTACTGCTATGAACTAAATGCCCATTGGAACTGGAGCGCTCCTTGCAGCTCAATCTCATATAGAAGCAATTCAGTTCATGTTGATTATTTTGTTTGTACGTTTCATTTTAATTTGCCAAAACTATGACGCAAAAGATTTCTTAAACTGAAAAGAAAAAGAATATTGAAAGAGAAATCCAGAGAAATTCTTATTTCTTGACAAAAAAGTTATTTTCTGATAGAGAAACATTTCTGCAAAACACTCCATACCAGGTCTGCTCTGCAGTCATTCAGCTAGAAGTGCTTTGTGCTCTAGAGAAGCCTCCAAAAATATCTTCAGTTCTTAAATACCAGAGTGTTTATCTCTTTGTGGTCACCAACAAACAGTTGTCACCACGTTTTTGTGGTAACCAAACTTAGAAGCCCCCAGTGACAAGGGCAGAGCAAAGAGAACAGCCTTACCATGTAGGGCACTGCCACTGATTTCCCAGCAGCAAAAGGCTAATGGGTATTTTGGCAGTGTCTCCTGTTTGAGAGTGAGTGTTCAAGTTGGGTTTTTTTACTGAGCCCTTAATTCCATAATCACACCTTTTCCATTGTGGCTATTGGAAAAGGCCATCAGGAAGCAGCACTGGATGGAAGAGTTTAAAGTCTTCTCCAATCATCCCTTAGAGAGAAGTTTCTAGAAAAAATGATTTTAGAGAATATTCTGAGGAAAACCAAGCTCTTGGATGCAAGTGAAAAAGGCTCCTGTGTCAGTGTATGGCCAAAGACTTGCCACTGTGGAAGGCAAACCAGCTATTTAAAGGTCTTCATTCACATCATTCCCGAACATGGCACGAAGTCAACAATCGTGATTTCTGTTTCCCTGCAGACATAAACAATGACACTTACAATTTCCTGCTTGCGCAGCTCTCACACAAACGTCTGTCTGTAAGGGAAACGGCTAATTACTTATTAAACTATGTACTGTGCTTTGACTGGGTTAAATATTGACTACCAAAGTTCAAGGGGAATCCATGCCTCCAAATGTGAACTTGGGCATCCTATTTTCTTGGAGCTATTCAAATAAAATGATTGGGCAACAAATTACTGCACGTAGGCAGGAGGAACAAAGAAGTGGACAAAAACTAGAGCAGATTGGTTCAGAAGTAAAAGGCTGTCTTTGAAGCACTGGGTTTTGGAACATGGCTGCAAGTGGTGGCTTGAAGGGGAGTTTTTGTTACGAAATGAGTGAATTAAACTGAGATTTGCAGAGTGTCTGGTTTGTTTTGCTGAAAGTCCTGGGAGATGGTGGGTGATTTGGCTGGGAAATCCTCTGGGCTCGTGAAGCAGGATTTGCATGGTTGGGAAGCAGTTGGAAGGGCAGAGTACAATAGCGTTTGGGGTAGATTAACCCCAGAAGCTAATTCAGAGCTGCCTGACTGGATTGTTTCCCAGAGATTATGGGAGGCAAACAAATGCCTTACGTTGGCAGGAATGGCCCCTGTGTGACTTGTGGTGGGCATGCTGGGGTTCGGGTTAGGTTTGGTGAGACTAGGTGGGGGATATGGGGAAGGATTTTCAGTTGGGTTCTGGACCCTCCTGCATCTCTCAAGACAGAGGATTTCCAGCTTTCTTCCAGAGTTAGGCAGTCTGTCCTTCCTGGAAACAGGAGGCTAAAAAAATGCCTTTTAATTTGAGAACCTTGAAAACGTGTTTTAATGCCGCCTCTTTTGAAAAAGCGCATTAGGAATGCTATTGTTCAGATGAGTTTGTCTTCCTAAATGGGAATGAAAAAGGCAGATTATGAGTATGTGTGCTAACACACCTTGGTTGTACTTATGTCTTCTCTAAGAAGAGTTTTCTGGTTATCCATTGAACTGCATACCTGAACTGCGCCGTCAGTATAATTTTTGCCTTAGAGTAGGAATATTAGTCTTCTCTTCTGGCCCACGCTAAGCCCACTGGCAGCACTTAAGAAACAATAAATAATATCTTTTATTCCACACTGGATGAGAAACCTTTTAGCATATGAAGTCTGTTTCTTCAAGAGTAATTTGAAGTAATCCTAACTCTCCTCTACATTTGCTACCTCAAAACCTAAGGGATAAAGTTACTATTTTTGTTGCTGAAAAAAGGTTCAGCAACACTTGCAATTGAATGTCACCCATTCATGTTTAATTTAATAAGATGGTAATTTCATGTTAAATAAATACCAACTGAATATTGAAAACATATGCTCAAAGGATTTAAAATCCATGTAAGAGATACGCATCTCATCTACTGTTGTTGAACTGCAATAAATCTATGCAATAATCAAGTGCCAATTGTTTAACATACAATAACTATTTTATTAAATCTCAGTGAAATGCATGTGCAGGACACTTAATTAAATGGAACATGTTCCCAAATATTCTATTTTTCTTATTTTTGGAACATCTAGAGTAGAAAATTTACTGGCAGCCTACACCCAAGGGGCTAGTTATTACTCATGTAAAAATATGGCAAGCACTTCTTGTGCTATCAATAAATATCCATTTCATCAGGAAAGTAGCTGCTACCTCAGAGGTAGGGAAGAAAGAGAAAATATGTCACTTTGCTTGTTGTAAAATGAATCCACAACGCTGTTTTCTCCATCAGGTTGTTGGGCTCAGCTGTGTAACCCAAGCTTAGAACTTGCTTATAGTCCGCTATTCCCAAGGCTAAGCTTGAGCAGTCATCAGGGCCAGTCAGCAAATACTTGTGGTGTTTTTGTGTTCCTCTCTAAGAGTCTTTGTTTCACAGAGCTGCTGTTGTTTTTTTTCTTTAATCTTTTGATTGTTTTTGATAAGCATTGTTTTTGTCTGTGGGCGCCTATGTTTTCAAATCAAGAAGGACTCATTAGCTCATCTAATCTGATCTCCTCATGTCACATAGCAAAGCATTTGGCCCAGTTACCCCTACGCTGACCCCTACTTTACTTGGCTAGTGCGTACCTTTGGGGAATGAGAACTGTTTTGTTCCGAGCATATGAAAAGATGTTGGATTCACCAGTCCTTTCAACTCCTTAATGGTATACATGAGCAAAACATTCATCCTTTTATCTTTCTCACAAAGAATTTTATAAGTTCTGCTTTTCATATAATGCCTTTCCACTGTGCAGAGAGCCAAGAGTTCCTCTTTCAGGAACACCTACTCATGTTGACTAAAACGCTTGCCATCATTGCTTTGTAAGCCCTTCCCTGTAGGATTTGCTTCTTGGTAGGCGTTTTGTCCAGCCCCCAGTGTAGTGAGGCCTCTATCTATTGATCTGTCATTACAGATTGAATACCAATACAAATAATGGGAAGAGTGATGTGTAAGTGTATAATCCTCACATTGGTCTTGCAGAGAGGGTTAAACTGTTGCAGAAAGTGTTAAACTCCTACCAGGATTTGTCCAGCCCAGCTTTCTAGCAATGGATGACCAATAGTTAGCCAACCCTGGATTCAAGTTTAAAGCATGGCTTTTAGATAGTCCTTTCCAGCCATCCATGTACATTCAAAGGATGGGAGAGGTGAAGGAAATCAACTTTGATGTGAACAGCCTTGCACTATGAACTTTGGAGGATCAGTTTTTACAGCAATGAGTATGGTGAAGGTCAAATATTGCCTCAAGTGCTGGTGTAAGAGGCTGTGTTTATACCAAAGAAATGGTTTGGTTAGTGGCTGTTGTCCAACTCGTTTGTCTCACTATCATAATGAAAGATTTCTGTGCTTGGCTGTATGCTTCTCATAGGACATGCATTCTCTGTGGTACCCCAGTCCATGATGTTAATTCCTTGCGTGCATTGATGAGCTGTTTGGGTGCTACATGGCAAATGACTTTGCTAATTTGCTAACACAGCACTTCAAAAGAAATCTTATCTCCATAGAAAGTGAATGTGTTTGGTATTAAATAATAAAGTATACATAACCCATGGGACTCTTAAAACTTATTTAACTTCTTTATAAACTTTACAATACAGTATGTGGATATTATAAATTACTTTCCATTCCAAGAAACTGTCCAGGCTGGTTGACCTTCCTTGGAATTTCCTCTTTGTAATTATGTTTAATGTGTTAATAAAGTTCACTTTGAACTGTATCATGGCAAATGGTCTCATAGGACGTGGGTCAGTGCTGGTGCGTTCACCATATGTGAAGCTTGATGTTTGCATGCAGTTTAGTTGAAGGAGTAACAAGGCTAAGTCCAAACAATTGTAGGAGCAGTATCTCCTCCCCAGGTTAGCAGTAAAAGGGGTTCATGGAAAGTTAGGAATGTGGAGTGGGAAATCATTTAGCTTTCACTGCTAGGTGTTACTAAATTATAGTGCTAGGTTCAAGTCACTATCAAAACACCATATATCTAGAGGGTTTTCACACAGAGCTATAAATCATGTTTACTGCATGTATGAGTTGAATGAGTGCACGAACTTTGCAATGCAGTCCAGGAAAATATAATTACATGTGTGTATGTTTTTGACTGTGAGAAATACGGACAGGAAGCTCCAGGCTATTCCACTGGTGTGTCTTACATACACTTCTAGAAATTGTTTTTGCTGCTTCCCGGAGATAGCTGTTTGCTGAAGCAAATTGGCTATCTTGGGTTTTACATACCTCCTTTTGCCAAGAAGTGGCAACCACCATCCCTTCCAAAGCACTGGGTGGGAGAGCAGGAATGCTGGTAAAGCAGAGTCAGCAGCAGAGCAGCAAGTGGGGCTTTTCTGTGGTATAGGATGGTGGATATAAATTGAAAATTGCCCAGCTGTTCAGTAGGACAGGTGTAGGATCTGTCTTTTATATAATGGAACAGAATGGAGATTCCAGTTGCTTGTATTTGTAAATGAGGCGAATAAATCTGCACACTTGTCTGCATGTATATGAGCAGAAATATTTAAAACAAATGAGGTGATCACAGCGTTTCCCTGTTAATGTTTGACTGGGCTTATACGATCTTGCACAGAAAGCTTGGTATCTGGCTGGGCTTGATGGCTTCTTTCTGGGTCTACTTACATGTATTTGCAGATGGGGAACCTACAAGAGAGAAAATAACTTGGTGGAAAATGTAGGTTTAAATTATATTTTAAGCCTGATTGCACCCTGGCCCTTGGAACTTTTGGCATGATCCCTTCTAGTAACTAAAATGATTTGAATGTGATGGGGCAAAGTTATATTTAGTTTGTATTTGGAGAAAGAAGAACGAGCAGCCACAGGGGGAAGCAGCTGCATTCCCGTCACTTCTTCCCAAGTCACATCCATGGATGTCAAACCCCACCCTCCCCCTTAGCCAACAAATGATTCTCTCAAACTATTGGGTTGAGGACAAGGGGGACTGAAGAAAACCTGTGCACGGTGGGTTTGTGTCGAGGTAGGGCTTAACCTACAGTAACAGCTCCTTCTGGTCGCACAGGCTGTGAAGTCAGCTGCCTCTTCTCCAACACGGTGGGGCTCTAAAGCATGTTTCTGAGCAGTGCACTGATGCCATAGAGAGCTGCCTTTGCCTAATGGAAGATTGCAAGAGTGGAAGCAAGAAACAGTGGTTGTTTTCCCTCTCTCCCCACCATTGCCCCTCCTTTCCTGACTATAAACGTGTGAAAATCCAAGTCAGCACTTTTGTTGGAATACCTACCTGGGGCCTCGCTTTTGACCCCTTCTCACATATCCCATGGCAAAATGCTGCAGAAGTAATTGTTGCTTCCAGGAACATGAGAGGTTGTAGATTCTCAGCACTTAAAGACTGACTTTTTCAAGAATCACTGCCTAGCGGCTAAGAAATAAGGGGGAATATGGCGTAGGACACCTCCTCCAGGATTTACAGCAGGACTAACGAGCACTGCTCTCTCCTCCTATGGTTTGAAAGGATCCAGTCTGGAGCTTTAACCCATGGGTGCAGGCACATGGCAATTCATGACACACACACACACACACACCCCCCCACAGACAGAAAGATGGTATAAACTGGCATTAAAAAAATTGTGTTGGTAGATATATGAGCTCACAATTGTAACAACCTGGTCTAACAAAATGATTCAGGCTTGATGTAAGGAAAAAATTCTTTACAATGAGGGTGGTAAAACACTGGTACAGGTTGCCCAGAGAGATGGTGGATGTGCTGTTCCTGGAGACATTTAAGGCCAGACTGGATGTGGTTCTGGGCAACCTGATGTCCCTGCTTATGGCAGGTGGATTGGGCTAGATGACCTTTGAAGGTCCCTTCCAACCCAGACTATTCTATCATTCTATGATTTCAGGTTTGTAAACAATCCCTTGTGGTGTGGCTATCCAGCTCTTGCGGGGTTGCCCTGATGCGTAACCCACAAACAAGGCAAATGGCCATAAGGCATTGCTCTCAAAGTATGTTAAATCATTTCTGCTCACATGCAACACAAAGTTAGAGCCTAGGATGGCTGAGGCTGTGGCACTGGCTGCTTGAGGAGTAATTGCATCTGCTTTTTTATGCTGAATTAGAGCACATGAGAGCAGCCTGCAGCAACAAGGGATGGGAAGTTGGCAGCAGTCAGGGTTCAGCCTGCTTGTACCTCCTTGTCAGCTGAAGGTGAAGGAGCAACTGCTGAATTTTGGTAATTAGATAGCAGCATCCACTGCTTGGCAATATTATAGGCATATTATGATTTTGCCCCTCTGTGGTGCCCATGAGAAATTAGGGTGCTCGGCATAGTTTTGCTGCGTCTTTTTGCTCTGATCATATCGCAGAAGATGGAGCTGCCGTAGGCAATTAATGCCTGTACATTAGGAAGAGAGACAGAGATCCGTGACGATATCAACATTTTATTCTTGCTTAGCCATCTACAGGAGGCTCTGCTCTCAGCCGTGAGCACACACATGCCCCAGTCCTGTGGGAGACACCACCAATGGACACCCAAAGTGACCTATGGCAGGGCTGCCAGCTCCTAAGCACTCTGCTCTTATGGCAATATTATAGGCATATTATGGGACAGTTCTGTAAGGTGAGGAGCTCCCTTCAGTATCAGTGGTGCCCATGAGAAATTAGGGTGCTCGGCATAGTTTTGCTGCGTCTTTTTGCTCTGATCATATCGCAGAAGATGGAGCTGCCGTAGGCAATTAAACTCCAGGGTAACCTGGGTTATTCTGGGCAGCTTAAATATGTGGATTCAGAGTGGGAATACCATATAGTGCGGGATTTCATGGTATGTTGTGTGATGCAGCTCTGTGTCAGCAGCACCCGCTGCACAGGGGATGCTGGAGAAGGGCCTTTTTGCAAAGCATACTTCCCCCTCTCCACCTCCTCCCCTCTAAATACTGACAGTGCAGAGCGGGGAGATGTGCCAAAGTATATTTTGACTTGAAGAGCATTCATCTGTCACTGCTGCAGTCCCAAGGCAGGGCTGGGCCGTGTGGATACGTAGTGAAATAGGACCCGGTGGATGCCTGTACATTAGGAAGAGAGACAGAGATCCGTGACGATATCAACATTTTATTCTTGCTTAGCCATCTACAGGAGGCCCAGCTATCGCTGGCTTGCCAGGGCCTCTGAAGCTCTGGTTGCAGAGAGAGAGCACTGCTTGCACAGAAAGTTATTAAGGCAAAGATGCTAGGTAGTAAAATGGGAATATTTACAGCACCAAATGAACAGAAGAAAGGTTTTAGCATCTTTGTCCTGAGGCTGTACCTTATTGAGGAGTGCATGCAGCTGTATCTGGCAAAATAAAGCAAGAAAAAGGAGGGTGGGTGGATTTTTATTCCTCATCCTGATAAAGTCGCTTGAGGGGCTAATGAAGGGCTGCAGAGTACCAAGCTGGTGTGTTTCTTTTCAGACAGAAAAGCCCTAAGAAATGCAGCCTTTCCTAAATGTCATCAAGGTCTGTGAATAGATCCTGTGACAGGGCACGATCCAGTGATTCCTCAGAATGAAAGGTCAATCAAAGGAAAATGGCACCTGGGAGAACAAATCTTCCTGCTGACCCAAACATGTGACGGATCCAGAAGCAAGTCTGGTGCCATCGGGAAAGCTGCTTCTGCAGCCTGCCCCAGTGAGGCACATGACGTGACTGGGAAACTATCTGATTCCTCCGGGTCTCGGAATTCATCAGGAGTCAACCTGAATGTCGGAAGGAAAAGGATTTTGAAGGAGCTACAGCAGGTTTCCAAGTCAGGAGGAGGGTGCTGTCTCTCCAATGTCCCTGCTTGCCCTGCACCAAACATTTTTCCCTAGCACTAATTATAGATCTGTTTTTGCTATTTGAATATGCAAGGAGTAGTATCCTGGCTCACGAGTAGATTGCAATGAAGCTACTCTTAAAGTCTGGTTTGGTTCAGTAGGGCTCTAAGGCAGAAAGACCTCTCCAAGGGCCAACCCAGAATTTCAACAAGGTCGTGGAATTGTCTGGACATTTCTGTTCCTTTACACTGAGTGGAACGCTGCACCATGTAGGGAAACGTAGCAGGATTTTGGGCTGGATCCTCACATGGTGTTGGTGAATTCTGCTTTATCAAAGCCAAAGACACATACACACCATCCTCCCGATGGGTGGATTTTCTCTTTAAAACACTCAGCATCATGACTTGTGTCAGATCAGCATTCAAAGAATCTTGGCATTATCTCTCCATCCACAGAGCTGGAACGTTCTCATAGCAGCCTTCCAGTATCTGAAGGGGGCCTATAGGGATGCTGGGGAGGGACTCTTCATTAGGGACTGTAGTGACAGGACAAGGGGTAATAAGCTCAAACTTAAACAGGGGAAGTTTAGATTGGATATAAGGAAGAAGTTCTTTACTGTGAGGGTGGTGAGGCACTGGAATGGGTTGCCCAGGGAAGTTGTGAATGCTTCATCCCTGGCGGTGCTCAAGGCCAGGGTGGATGGAGTCTTGGGTGACATGGTTTAGAGGTGTCCCTGCCCCTGGCAAGGGGGGCTGGAACCAGATGATCTTAAGGTCCTTTCCAACCCTAACTATTCTATGATTCTATGATTCTGTGCGCTGCTGGATAGGCAGGATTTCTCATGGTGTTTTGCCAGTCCCCTTGAAGGGGGGGGGCACTGTCACTCTCAAGATGCGGTCCCAATGGTGTCTGAAGGAGGGATACAGAGATGAGTGTTATTTTTGCCAGGGACTGACTTCTTTAGAGTAAGTACTCTCAAGATGCCCACTTTGGGTCTTGAGTAGTTCATCAGGATCTGAATGTGTCTAAGACCCATTGGTTTAACCAGGCTCTTAGTTGAAATAATTAATGAGTTTCAATCTAGTTCATGACTCTCTTCTCAGCTTGAGCAGCACGTCTGCTCTCCAACAAAGCTGCAAAATTCATGGGTGAGATTCAGCATGAGTAACTGCCACAGCAGTTCTGTAGTCACTCAGGAGCTGGACTGTATGTGGTGCCTTAGTCATGCTGGGGAAAATTCATACAGGCATTGGAATAACAGGAATTAGTCATGAGGAAGTGCAAACACCAGCTCTGTATCTTATCCCGTGTGAGTCCAATGCTGCAAAACACTAGGAACAGGAGTCAAACATGAGGGAACGGTTCCAAACCCCACAAACAGCTTGTGGGTTTTGGGTGCAACTCGGCATCAGCAATCCTTAGCAAAACATTTTGTCCTTATGCAAGAGCAGAGCATTTATTATCACACCCATTAATAGGTTGTTCTGGGAAGAGCATTGCTATTGCAGTTTGTGTGGGGAACTTGTGCAATGGAAAGGCAGAAAAGGCAGATGCAGGAGAAAGACTGCTTCAGCTTTTCAGAGCCTTGGGAAGAAATTCCCGTTTAATTCAGCTGTGGGACCATTCCCACTGCTGGAATCTTTATCACTTCTGTTTTCTGAGTGTTGGCCTATCCAAGAGCATCCTGTTATCGAATGGCAAACAGTGTGCTCACTCTGTGGCATTCCAGGGACACTCTGTTTTGCATGAAATTATCACATTTAACAAAGAACAAATATTTGTCAGTTGGGTCAGACCAGCAGGGTTGCTAAGGGAGTTTATGAAAATACCCTCTTTTGGACTGTAAGCAATGTTAACGTGTGAGGTTATGCTGTCTTTTGGTGAAGTGCTACCCAATGAATGCTTTGTGTCCAACAACTGCAGGCTCATGCATCTCAGAAAAAACCCATCTGGTGACTATTAAGGGGAATTACTGTACATACAACATGAAAGGATTGAAACATGGGGGGGTGAGGGGGCAGTGTTTTGTTTTAAGTGCCAGTGCTGTTACTAATTTTGCCTTCAGGATAGGTGTTGAGTTTAAAACAACTACAGTTGCTCTACCAAATACAGCTGAACATTTTGTGTGTTGGCCTCCTCCTTGCTATAGTAAAATGAGGGTGCTTTGGAAAAGCAAAGAATCAGGCTTCCCTGGTGGATTAGCATGAGCTGATGATGATGGCAAGGCTACAGCTTCATGTCTTGCACAAAGCAGTATCTCTGTTGTTTTATCCTTCTGTAATTGCCTGTATTTTAGCCTTGATTGTAAGTGATTTTTGGTAAGCACCTTTCACTTTATCTCTGTGTAAAAGTCAGTGTAATAGCCTGATTGATGACTTGTCTTTAAATCAGTTCTATGTCACTAGCAAAAACAATAACAGCTCACTAGCAAAAGCAATAACAGCTTCTCCTCTCTCTGTTCTTCCTTAGGCCCCCCAAGGATTGCAGATAAAGTGATTCACCGCCAGTCCGTGAGGCTAGGGAGGACCATCAAGCTCCTGTGCCCAGTGGAGGGTGACCCCCCACCCCTCACTATGTGGATGAAGGATGGCCGCACTATCCACAGCGGCTGGACAAGGTTCCGAATCCTTCAGCAAGGGCTGAAAATTAAGGAGGTGGAAAGTGAGGATGCGGGGACCTACATTTGTAAAGCCACCAATGGCTTTGGCAGCACCAATGTGAACTACACCCTCATTGTGATTGGTGAGTAGGGCTGGAGAAAAGCCAGGCTTCACCTACTCTGGGATATGAGAGCAAGCTGATTTCTGTGTAGCTGTCAGTGACTGCAGATTTGCTTTGCTAATCATTTACTGACCTCCACTCTTAACTGGCCCTTTCCAGTGTTTGAGGATTGCCAGAGCTGGCTATGTTGCTGCACATCTTCTGCTGCAGCCAGCTGCAGGCAGATAAGATTACGCAGTGCCAAAGGTTACAAATAAACAGGAATGATGCAATAGTCACTAGGGTCTAGATCACAATGAATTCCACACAGGAAAGGCTGTGTGATAAGGAGAGGTCACGCTGATCTTTATGTTTGCTGTTGTAGTTCTCAAAACAAATGTTGAGGCACCCGTATAAAGGCATAGAGCTGGAAGATCCATGCTTTTGCAAAGCATGGTGTCTTTGGGAATAATAATATCAAGGTTAAAATGAAGCTCAGAGCTGGCATATGACCCAGGGATGTGCAGCTCCTGAGAAATCTCCTTGGTGGAGGCAAGATTGAAAAAGCGTCAGATCCTGTCTTGGTGACCATGGGCTGTGCTTTTGAGCATCTTCAAAGGGCTTGCTTGGCCTGGCAATGGGATTTTGGGGTTATCTTCTGGGCTGGGAATTCCTGAAGGCCCCAAGGATGCTTCTTTGGATAATCAGAGATTCTGCTGCTGTGCCTATCATGGAAATACGCTCATTGGTCCTTGTCTGTGAGAAGGGAAAGAGCTGGATGAGAATGTGATGCTGAAAGATGCTGAGGGAATAGAGAGGGTTACAAAGCAGGGGGTGAGATCACGTGTTGCTCATCCTATTGCCTTGTTAGCATTCCAAGTATATGGTCTACAACGTTCTGTTTCTCACAGACAGTGGAAGAGAGGATAGAGTTTAGGGCATTTGCCATCTGCCTACT
Source organism: Pezoporus wallicus (assembly GCF_028554395.1). NCBI lineage: Eukaryota > Metazoa > Chordata > Aves > Psittaciformes > Psittacidae > Pezoporus > Pezoporus wallicus. The sequence goes on along the minus strand of NW_026635168.1, from coordinate 1,193,634 downwards.
GGTTGGCACTTGGCCTGGTTTTGTTCTGTTTCTCCCTCTTCCCCTTTGCAGTAGGAGTGCTGCTATGGACTCAGAGCATGTAGCAGACACTTGGTGCTGCTTGATGGAGGATTATCACCCGATAACAAGGTGATTCTTGGAGAATGCACTTTGCTACAAAGCCAGTAAGGGAAATAGACCAGAATGTGAATGTCTTATCAGGAAAGAGATGTTTAGGTGAGGGAAAGCCTCTCGTGACACGACTCCTGTAGCATCAATGGGAGAGAGCCACAAAAACCATCTTATAGTTTATATACTTTGCAGATTTGTTTTTTCTCATTCATCTCTTTCCTGTACATGTTCATCATCTTTGCTACAGTGAACAAAGTGGATATAATCTATAAAGTGTCATGTCTATACAGACTTATTTTGGATGTGCTTTCCAGATGGTTTGGTGAAGAGAAAGAAATGCTGCAAGAGCCTGCTTCACTCCTGCTTGTGCTTTTGCAGTATGTGGAGGTTGCCAAAGGTTTTGAACTTCTGTGTCATCCAGTATCTTTTGTAAAGCTCAGAGCCCAAGCCACATCCCGTTGTTCCAAGGCAAAGAGGCACTGAAGTATCTGTGAGTCAAAGAAGGCTCTAACTATTCTTGGTAGCACAACAGAAACAAATGAAAGGGAAAAGCCTGGAAGCAGAGGGTAAAAGTTGGACTAGAATTCAGGAAAGATTGAGGCAAAACCTCCAATTCAGTTGCTTGGGGAAATGGGATTATCAAATTTAATTGTGTTAAGAACAATAGTGTTCATTATATTTGGCACTGAAAAGCCCTGGGCGCAAACACTACTTATTTACAGCCTCATCGGGCAGCTATGGAAGGAAACGGCAAGCTCCCGCTGGTCTGCTGTGGGTGTGAGGTTGAGCCCTATGCAAACAAAAATTGGTCACCAAGTGCCAAGAAAAGGGTAACTTTAAACTAAAAGTGTGGCAGACATATGGGCTTGGTTATCATTCATCTCCACGCGTCCTTGTTGTAATGCTGCTTAACCCCAATACTTCTTAGCCTCTGTGCACCTTCCTTCTTTGACTCACTGTGTACCCTTGTGCACTGTTGCTGCTCAAACCATTTTCGATGGATTGCTTATGTCCCTTTTCTCCAGTGGTACAGAATGTGTTCATGTAATGTTTCAGACCAATTGCTCTTCACTAGAGCAATTTCCCCTGAAAACAAATGTTCCCTCACTGTCTTTCTTGCCAAAGTGCAAGTAAACACAAGGTATCACTGACTTGTTCTTTCAAGGGACCCAAACGTTTAATGTGTTGACCAGATGCTTGTGTTCGTCTTGGTGAAAATGCTTTTGGTTGAGAGCAAATTAATCCTTTGTTGACTTTTGAGGAGGCAGTGATTTAAAACCAACTGCATGTCAGTTTTGAGGATGAAGATCAAATTGATGGAGCTGTTTTGCTTGTGCCCCAGAAAGCACAAACTTCATTAGGCTGAGTGGCTTTTTGAACCATATGGCCTCTTTATTCTCCCACTCCTTCAAAGGAGAAAAAGCCCTCTTATTCCAACTTTACTGCTGACACCAAACATGTAAACCCATGCAGGTGTCAGACATGGGAAAGGTGTTTAAGATATTAAATCTAGAATAGCATTAAAGGATTTGTTAAATGCTGGACCTTGGAAAAGATAAAACTCTTTTGACATTAAAACATCCTGGAAGCTTAAGCAATAATATTTGGAATTGGTACAGTAGCTTATTGAAAGGTTTTGGACTTACCCTACATGCTTTTAACGGAGCTCTGCCACACTGCTGGAAATGTCACACCTGTGTTATACACGTGTACACTGCAATAGGATAAGATGAAGGTTTACCCAAGGTTCTACAAAAAGCTGAGACTAAAGTTCAGCAGCCCTGAGCCTCTCTGCCTGCATTCAATGCTATACAACTCTTATTAATCTTAGCTCTGTAATCTGTTATTGTATAGGGAACCAACAAAAACTGTGACATGGTACATAGGAATAAGAAGGGCAATGGTTCCACCAACATTAATGGGTGCTGGCAGACATGGCAAAGATGAGCTCCTTGTCTCCGTTGCAGGTCGGTCTCTGTGAGGTGTATTAATTTTGGTATAAGCCTGTTTGAATGTTGCTTTGTGGCTTTCATGACTGATCTTGCTTGCAAGCAGCCAGCTCAGGGAATGAGCAGAGCAAACTTAAGTCTGCCTCTGCATGTCTGGTAGACATACCTACATGTTGCCTGGACAGAGAGCTTCTCAGTCTGCAAGTGTGGATGAGACAGATTACTATGATTTTACAACAGTAACTAAAGCAAAGAGAGACCAGGTGATTAGTCCAAGGCCACGTAAACTATGAGCTGTGGCTCAGAGTTGAGTCTAAACCTCTTAACTCTTATCCTAAAAGACTGTTCCTCCATCATAACACTTTCTAAACTCTTTTCTTACTAATTTAGCATCTTCGTGCTGCTGTGTTGGAAGGGAGTCTTCTCTAGGTTTTTGATCTTCTTTCTCAAACAAAGGTTTTGCCAACCCAGATGGCAGTTTCTGCCCTGCTGATTTCCCCATCTTCTCAGACGATGGGGCCTGGATCCCAAAGATCCAAGGAATCCTTCTCTAATACATCCCTGCATGAAATGTAAGCCAGTAAAAGCAGATAACCAATATAAGTCAAATTTACAATTTCCTCTCCTAGCCAGCCTTAATAGTTTTTGTGGCTTACCACAAGATTTGGGATGCCAATTACACTGCAGACAGATTTACAAATGCTGGAAGAGGAACTTCTCTTTAATCAGTATTAAATCAGTAGTGCAGTTATTAAGCACAATAGTTCCTTTTTGTGGAGAATTATCTGTAGCTCATCAAAACAAATGTGCTGTACCTTTCCAGAAAGTTATTTGTACAGTGATGCCCATGAAAATCTTGTCTTTAAGGGTTTTTTTCCCCAGCTGAATCAATTCAGAAGAGCTGATTTATGATCTGCAGGTGTGAAAAAGTTACTTTATTTGGGTTTTAGATGCTTGGTTGAAACCTGTGGTTTCTTTACTGCAGAATAAAACTCCCTTGCCAGTGTGCTCTAAAAGGAAGCCTGAGGTCAAAGAGGAAGAAACACAGCATTTGAATAGCTGCTCACTGTTTGAAAACTGCCCACCTTGTGTGCTGCATGGAGGTATGCTCTGCAGAGAAAAACAGCATGTGATGATGCAAAACTGAAGCCTGTATCAGGCTGTGACCAGCTTGGAGAAACTGAGGTTTCATATATGGAGCCATCACACGCTCCAGCCAACAGGTCATCCTGGGAAATCTTAGCCTAAATAGGTGAGATTTGCCTGACTTGTAAATAACTGAAAACAAAGTCTTCTAATAAGGAAGTGCTGGACAACCTTCACTGCCGTCTCTTGCAATTGCTGTTTATTATTGCAATAATAAACAACATCACTTGTTCCAGAGGCCTGGTCATTCTCTGAAAGGAAGATTGTTGGTGAACAGCTGTAGGAAGGACTATTAGTAAATATTTATGCTGTAGCATAATGACCTCTTTCACTAATGCTCAACACAGAGGACTTTTCACTTGCAGAAGTGTTATGGGCCAAGTCCTGCTAGGTGTGCCAGCATTGCAACATGCAGGGCTATTGCTACAGGTGCTTCCAGTAAATACTTCATCTTGCATCAGTTGCTCAACCAAGTGATGAAAGATCCAGCTCTCTATTTTCGCATCTGCCTGCATGTTTCTTATAACCTTCTGCAGCAAAGAAAAAGGAAGCAGCAACAAGAGAAGGGTTTGGGATTGTCTTTGCACTGTCGACTTCTTGCTTTGCTTAGGGTTTGTAAACTGCCAAAGACAAATCTTGCTCGTGTGCATGTCAGCACAAGAAAGATCAACATTTAAATCCAAGGAACAGCTGCTCCAGTGTTTCTCCTTCTTGCCCCATGTCTCTGACTGTGGCAATTGCTTTTGCTTTTCTTTGGATTTATTTGGAGGACGGTTTTGGTGAAGAACCCGTCATCCATCCAGTCCATACACCCTCTTGTGCCTGGCCCTCTGAGAGACTGAGCCACTTGGCTCCATTTGGGCTGTGGACTGATAAAATCTTGATGCAGAGAGCAGGAGGAAAAGTGCAGCTTGTTGTCCTAAACCTCTGATGGGCTCTTCAGAAATTGAGCTGCATCTCATTTTCAAACAAATCAAATTTACCATTAAATGTCTGCTGTCTGTCTGCTGCAATTGATTGCTTTGAGAATCTTCCCTGACATCAGATGATTTATTCTTAAAGTAGCTTTTTCCTGCTGAGCCAGCTGCTATTTTATGCTTTTTTTACAGCTTGTCCAAAGACAGCTCTCTTTGATAACAGACGTGAAAAATTTGCATTAAAATAACCTTTTTTTTTAAACAGTCAGCATAAGTATCCTGCAAAAAAAAAGAAAAAATCATGGCAATGTCTGAATGGGTATTTATTTAAATGTGCTTTTTTTTCTGCTCACAGTAGTAGAAAATACTGTGCGAAAAAAATCACAAGTGCAGTAAAATATGGTTTGCATTACAGTTCTCCAATGAAGTAATCAATCCATGTCTCAGAACTCATTTACAGTGCAAAAGCTGAGAAAACATTTGTAGTCCAGAGTCAGGTGCCTCCAGCCATCTTGGAAAAGCATGACCAATTCATTGGTGTTTGGGTTTTGGCCTCTTAGTAAACTCTGGGGACCAGAGAGAGATGTGCTCGGCAAGAAGATGTGAATCAACACTGAGTCAGCAATGTGTGCACCAAGGGACTGCTAATGCTAAGCAAAAACTGGAATGAGTCAACTCTTAAAAAAAGGGGGAAAGGTGCTGTATTTGCATTTGAAAAGAAGATGGTGTAGCTTGTGCTGGTTGTGCTATGGAGTTAGCAATCCATCTTTAGCGCATTTACTTCAACCCGAAGTGTGAAAGGCAGCCCATCCAGCGTGGGACCGTTAACACAATCACAGGGCATATAATCATGACTAATGATGATTAGTCAGTTGTTATATGGAAATGAAGAATTCCTTGTGACAATAAACAGTAACAAAGTTCTCATGTTTAATTTGTTCAGGCCCCAATCCGGCAGCTGGATCTACGTTGGTGGCCTCCTGTGCGCATGCAGTGTGATTAACACCAGATGAGGATCTGGCCATAGTCACTGATGCTTAGTAATGGTTATGTTGCTAATTAAAGCTCAGATTGTTTTTGGCCTTTGGGAGCCTTAGTTTACTACTCGAGGCCTAACAATTGCAATCATTGCACAAGGACTTCTTGTCCCCATGTGGTGTGGTGTCACTAGGTCACAGTAACCCCTCTGTGGAGATGCAGGTTCATAACAAGACCTGTCTTCGTTGTGTTACTAAGTGAGGGGGTCCTGCATGTCAGCCTGTGGGAAGAGACTGTCAATATGCATGAAATGATTCCATTGACTAGAGGAATCAATGAAGTCCTTGGTACAGGAAATGTGTGTATTGCCATGTTTTGGTGCAAACTCATAGCTAGAAACTTGTTCACTTGGAAGTGAAGCTCCTTTTCCACTGGAAGTGACTCATCATTGACTAATGATGCCCTCACCCAGTCAATGGCTCTTCTTTCTGGGTGTTTATTAACGTAGGCATAAAACACACACCCTAGCCAGATTTGGTGTGCTTAACAGCACAAGTATGCTAAAAGCAATCTAAAAGCAATCAATCAGGAGTTCCTATCCTCTGAATTTCAGTGGTGCTTCATTTCCTCCTCATCTGGGGAATCCCACTCACAGCCCAACAAAGTCCCTGTCCCCATATGCAGTATGTTGAGTCTTGGACACTGTCTGGGAGAGGGAAGGAGGAGAGAGAAATGCTCCAAAATGAAACGGCGACTCTCCCTGGGTTGCTGCAGAAAAATGATTTCACTAGTTTTCATCATTTTGATGGTGTTACCTTAGATTGTTGTCACAACAGCCCATAATAATTTGTTATTGCAAAGCTCTTTCTCCATAGAAAGGTGATGATGTGAGCACCAGTATTAGCTGTAACTATCCTAAAAATGACTGATCAAAAATGTAGCACCAGGTGATTTAGCTGATGGCTCTCACTGAATGGGTGTAAAAGGCTGAAAAAGTCACAGCTGGGCAGCAGTCTTGTTTCTCCAAGTCCAGATCTATAATGTAACTCAGTGCTAATGCTGTATAATGTCCACAGTTTTTACAAGATCTTTGTTAGGTTTTATTAGTTTCATTTGATTTTGTAACAAACTTTACAGTATGCTTATCAATACATCATGTTCTGGCTAACAAAAGCAGCACTGTTTAAGCTGATCTCTTGTTTTCTCTTCGTGAAGCTGTAACATAGAAGCCAAGTTAAGAAGGTGACAACACCTGTTCACAATTTAAAGGAAATGAAAAGATTTTTTTTCCATGGATGTAAGCATGAAATTCATACATATCTGTATGGATATATAATTTCCCACCATACTCCATCCTGTGGTAGACTGTGGCAAAGCCAGAGCTGCAGCCAGTGGAAATTCGAGGCATGCAGGACATATGGATGCGTTTAGCCCACAATCCTTTGCAGATGCTTTGGAGTGCGTAGAGACTGCTACACCCATGCAAAAAGTAAGCTGCAGCTCTGTTTGCTGAATGAATATTGTTTGGGAATAAAAACAATATACACAATACTGGGCAGGCTGACATTAAAAGCGCGTTTGATCTGAGCAATTTATAGCTTCCTTCTGTTAAATGATATTAATAGAATTAGCCTCTGATCCCAACGAGTTTGTGGTTTACATGTCAGGTTTTTCTTGTCAGTATGTCTGAGGCTAAAAACATCTTTTGCCTCTGACTTTATAGAATCATAGAATAGTTTGAGTTGGAAAGGACCTTAAGATCATCCAGTTCCAAACCCCCTGCCATAGGCAGGGACACCTCACACTAAACCATGTCACCCAAGGCTCTGTCCAACCTGGCCTTGAACACTGCCAGGGATGGAGCATTCACAACTTCCCTGGGCAACCCATTCCAGTGCCTCACCACCCTAACAGGAAAGAATTTCTTCCTTATATTCAATCTAAACTTCCCCTGTTTAAGTTTTAACCCCTTCCCCCTTGTCCTGTCACTACAGTCCCTAATGAAGAGTCCCTCCCCAGCATCCCTGTAGGCCCCCTTCAGATGCTGGAAGGCTGCTATGAGGTCTCCACGCAGCCTTCTCTTCTCCAGGCTGAACAGCCCCAACTTTCTCAGCCTGTCTTCATACGGGAGGTGCCCCAGTCCCCTGAACCAGAGTTGTCTTTGTTACTATCTTCCATACATCTATTGGAGAGCATTTCAGCCTGTGGGGACAGAGCAATGGTGATGTGCACAGCCACTGATTTGTTCACATCTATGGATCTATGATGCTGCATTTGTGAGTAAAGCCAAGACAGTCCCTGGTCAAAGCAGGTGACATGTATGTGTGTGAAAAGCAGGCATACAGATGGTGGTCTAGATTACCAGTCAAGATCTGCTGTGATTGCAGAATTTAAGAGTATTTTGATTAATAGCACCCCAAGTAATGAGAAGCCATCAAGCTAGTTGCATGCCTGATCATCAATGGTTTTGAGATATCTACCAACTTGCCAGCCGTCCAAGATGAACATCTTCCTCAAGTAACAGGATCATTCAGTTGACTTCCCCACTGTACTCCCCTTTTCCTGATAGTGTTTCCTTGGCACTTGTTCTCCATCCCTCTATTGCTTGCCAAAGGCTGGGAGTGAAGGACTTAACGTGGCCTTGCTGGCCTCAGAGGACCACTGAAGCTGAGTTGAGTTTCATCGACGCAGTGTCTTCAGGACAGAGTGCTCCAGAGAGAACTGTGCCCCATTTCCTAGTGCCCAGGGGAACCAGCTTTAAGTTGACAGAGGGAAGATTTAGATTAGATATTAGGCAGAAGTTCTTCCCTGTGAGGGTGCTGAGGCGCTGGCACAGGGTGCCCAGAGAAGCTGTGGCTGCCCCATCCCTGTCAGTGTTCAAGGCCAGGTTGGACACAGGGGCTTGGAGCAAGCTGCTCTAGTGGAAGGTGTCCCTGCCCATGGCAGGGGTTGGAACTGGATGAGCTTTAAGGTCTCTTCAAACACAAACCATTCCATGACTTTATGATCATATAGCTCTGCTGTCCTCCATTTGCCCAATAAATACCACAGTTACCTGGTTCTTAGCCAAATTTTAGACCTGTTGATACCAGTTAACTCAGAAATACACAAGTGGCATACTTGTAAATTAAGGTGCAGTGTATAATATTTATTATAGGGAGAACAGCACCAAGTTGGGCTATTTTATAAGGTGAAACTTCAATGTTGATTTTGGAGACTCCCCCTTCATGTGTAAATGCACATACATACCACTGATTGCTCACATGCTGCTTCTTGATCTATGCATGCAGGTATGTTGCTTGTTAAAATGTAGGTTCTTCAGGAGGTGTATTTTTACATTCCTGCAGGGTCTGGTTCTGTACCTTTCCTGTGCTGTCTTTGGCATCAACATTAAAAAAGAGATGAAAAAAGAAGGAAAAAACCAACCAACAAAACTGCTGGCAATTAGTGTCTAAACCTATTTTTAAATCAGATTTATTTTTGTTTCAGGAGAGAAAGAGCGTATTCTACATTGTGCTTGATGAATAATGTCATTGTGCTAGAACACTTGTTGATTCTCCTTCATAATAACGTGGGTTTCATGGTGAGAAGACCTGAGTGTTTATGTTATATACTTTTGGCAATAAATTTGGAAAAGGGGGGGGGGGAAGCACTAATCCCAGGAGTTCTGAAACCTACACTCCTTCTTAAATGTACCCTGTTAAAGACATTAAGTCCCTTGCAAACATCCATCTATCAGCAGTTGAGAGTTTGTAAAAGGCGTACTTTGTTCTGAACTCCCTGCCCTACTGATTATGCACAGTTCTTTTATTCTGTGAATAGGATGACGACCCCTTAGCCTGGTAATGATGACAGATTTATGTATTTTAACACCCAGACGCTGCTGTATTTGCTAAGGGCTGCCAGACTCCAGCAGTGCTGCAACTGTAGTTTATTTTCATTGTCAGTTTGTGCTGCTTTTTAAGGTGTTCTGCAGCCACTGGAAGCAGTGCCGTGGCTGCTCGCAGAGGTTGAGATGTCAGGATGTTAAGAGCATAAGCCACCATCCTTGGACTGTTTCCACTCATAAAATGTCAGTTTTACTCTGGTTGCACTCACGGGGTGGAACCTGCTCCTTGCACTGAAGCCAGGGAAAAGAGGGGGGAAATAAAACCCCTCTGAGCAGTAAAAGGAATCAGATAACATAGAATTTATCCCTTCACTTTCTACTCCCATGATGTATTTTGCAGCTCTTGAGTTAATGTTTTGAAGAGAACCTTCTATTAACGTCTAGTAGAAGCAAAGAACATAACCATACCTTGCAAGCTTAGCTGGTAAAGCACTGTATGGGTCAATACATCTGTCCTCGGCGCGATGCATCTGTCTGTGATTTCTTTTGGGTTGTTTTAAATTACTGCAAGTGGCAGAACAATAGGGAGACAAACAGTGAGAACAATGCTGTTGTTCAATAACGAGCTAAATCATTAACAGGACTGTGCAGAAAATATTCCATGTCAGTTAAAGGGAAACAAATTATTTGATTTTCCATTGCAATGACCCAGTGCAACAAAGGAGGTTGATGTCTTTCTTCTTTTCTTCTTTCCATTCCTTTCATCTCACTGTTCCTGTGAGTGTATATAATTTTCTTACAGACACACTACAAAGGTCAAACAAATGCAGAATATGATGCGTTTCTGATCTCTTCATGCCAACCAAACCACTACCTCTGAGTTTATCACACAATCCTAATGACACATAGGGCTTTTATGGACTTTGGGTTTAGGTTTGTTTTTTTTTTACTTCCAATTCATTGTTTCCCTGAAAAATGTTGTCAAGTCAGTTGAACTCTTTAGATGAGTCAGTTTTCTGCTTCACTGTCAACAAAAGGCTTGGAAATATTTGGGATTAAATCCTCCATTACGAAACTAATCTGTTTTGGAAAAAGCACCACCACCGAATTCTTTGCTGAGTTTTCTTTGGCCCAACAGTATATGTTTCACTTCTTAAAGAGAAACCGTGTGAGTTGGCGTGTTGGGTTTGTGTTGGTTTTTTCAAGGTAGAATAAATGATGGTGACATTTCCGTTGAAGTAAACAAGGATCTTCATCTTACCTTTGTTGAATGTGTAACTGACAGGAAAGGGAAGAGCTGGTGACAGTCCTCCTTGTTCACTGGCAGGGAATTTGGGAATGGAGTTGGGTTCACTTCAGACGCAGGCTGGGATTCCCAAACCTGTCTGCTGCTCTCTCCCGAGCAATCCCAGGAATCTCTTCAAGGAGAGGAATGGCACCCCCCCAGTCCCAGCACAGGCCAGTGTTTGTGCTCTGTTTGCAGTGTCTCCTGACAACTGCAAACTCACTGCAGTTTCTCCTGATAGCCTTTGGGTGTGCTTTGGCAAGAGAAACTCCAACCCAGGAGAAAGTTGTGGGAATCTGACATCAAGGGGGGTTTCCAGCTCTTGGGAGCTGGTTTGGTTTGAGTGTGGTTTCATTAGTCCCCTTTCCTTCAAAGAGGCTTGGAAGATGCAGCAGCCTTCCCTTGTGGGAAGTGAATAATATTGAGGGTGAATTTTGAGAAGCTGATCTGTGCCTTCAGCTTGAAATGCAGGCAAGGTGCTAAATGTGCTCCTCCTGTACTGACAGGCATGCTCCTGAGATGGGAGCTAAATAACAGCTAAATAGCCCATCCTGCTCACACTGGTGGATTGGTCGGCTTTGTCTATGGGGACCCCATCATGCCCAAGGAAGCTGTGAATGCTCCATCCCTGGCCAGTGTTCAAGGCCAGGTTGGACAGAGCGCTGGGTGACATGGTTTAGTGTGAGGTGTCCCTGCCCGTGGCAGGGGGGTGGAACTGGATGATCTTAAGGTCCTTTCTAACCCAAACCATTCTATGATTCTATGATTCCCTGTCTTCTGGGATTGTTTTCAGAGCCTCTGGGGAGGTGTTCAAGGAGCTGTAATCACAGCCATGTGAAAACATGTCTATGTGACCTTCAAACAAAACAAGGTTGTTCTCTGGGTGCTCCATCCTTGAATAATTATGGAGAATTCTGTGATGGCCCCTTGAAACCTTGCCATGATAAACAAACAGAAGGGCAACAGCTTTCAGGGGTAGATCGGTGGAATTGCATCAGAAAGGGGTTTGGCCACCTGACATCCTCGGTACTGTCAGAGCTCGTGTGTATCTCCAATCTCTGACAGGAATGATTTGGATATATTTTACCCATGTTCTAGATAAAACCAGGGTCATGGACATACTTAACTATAAATTAAACTGTTAAACCTTAAATACAGAAATTACGCCTTATATGTGGTTATTGCTATTAGTTTGTTTGACCCATGTTAGCTTTTCTTAGGAAATTTTGGCCTTGTGTTCAAAGCTCCACACTTTACAGGACAGGCCTCCCACTGGGGGCCAGTTTCGCCACCCTTCTGCATCTGCAGTGAGGGAGGGAATATTGCAGCTCCTATGACAGCAGTCTCTCTTCCTTCAAAGCCACGTTGGCTTGTCCTGAAGGGGAAATAAGTTTCTCCAGATCCTTCCCACCTGGTATTTGAAGAAAGCACTGTTCTGTGTCTGGGGCAAAATCGCTTAATCTTTGCTCATATGCTATGGACCACAGAGATAGAATGAAAGCCAACACGTTGCCATTCACTGAAATAACAATTCCTGCTATTTCTGCTGCAGCCTTTTTTTCACAGTATTTTATTGCTTTTCTTATTGACAGCTACCTCCCTGGAGCCCCATATCAGCTCTTTAACTTAGCACAGGGAGCCTGTTTGCTGTGGGGAAATAACCAGTTTCTTATTCCTTTATGGAGTTCCGACCTGCCTTATATTTCACGTGTGGTGCGATACCTGGTGCCACCCCAGCTCTGCTGGATGCGCAGTGGTAATGTTTTAACTTACTGGGATGGCATTGCTTTTGTGCCTTGCTTAGATGTTGTCCCATTGACTTGGAAGGTATTTTCAAGCGTACTCACTTCACCCTGCCTATTTTGGGGGCTTTGCTATTGTAATGCAGTGGGACTTCTTCCGCAGTCTCAAATGCTAAATCACTGCTGAGGTGATACAACCATTTCTTTGGTGATGCTTTGTTCTCTGCTCAGAGTGTAAAGTAGTGGGTAGATTTTTAGTCACTGCTTTTCTCAAGCTTCTCTTCAAATATGGTATGACTGAATCCACGAGTGAAATGCTTTTCATGTTCTTAGTGAGGGAAGAAGTAGACCCCACTTAGAGGTCTGTGATTTTAAAGGAGGATGGTAAACTAAAACTTACAGCACTTTATCTTGGGGGCTGTGAAAGATGGAAGATAAAGGGGAGGTTTTCAAAAGCAGTCAGCCGAGGCTGGGTCAATCGTTTTTGAAGAATTCCCATGAACTTCCATGGGATGAGTATTGCCCGTGCTGAAAGCTTTTGAAACCTTACCTACCCATCCGGTGACACCTTTTGAGACATGTGTGTACTAAGCACACATTCCTGGGAAAATGTAAGTAGGGTGCACATGCGTTGAATACCGAGGAGCTATCTCAGAAGCAGGTGTTTTGAAAGGAAATTGAGAAAACAGGTTTCTAAAGCAATTTTAATGAGCTCTATTGGCTGCCCTGGTCAGTAGGGACACTACTTAAGTTGAAGTTATTTTTTCTCTCCCGCAAACAAGGCCTGGCCATAAGTTGGCTGTTGCAATAAGCAATCCCTCTAACACCAGTCCAACACATTCAGCTGTTGTGTGAAGTCATGCTGAGCACAAAACAATGGCAAGGTTTGCTAGGGTCTAACTCAGAGCTTGTACGATGCTTTGGGATTCGGAATATGGAGGACATTTCTGTGCCACCTCTGGATGTGAGCTGTAACTGCTGTAACAGTTAAATACAAATTAATAAGAACATGAATCCGGGGCCTGAGACAGTCCCAAGGTTGCAGTAAACAATTTTTATTGTTTTTTCTGCTTTAAGAAAACTCAGGCTCAAATATCAGGATCACTGCTGCTGGATGTGGTCCACACATGCAGTTGACATTGGTCGTGTCAGGAAATCAGTGGAGTTACTCACAAGGAATGTATGCAAATGATGGAATGATAAGTAGAGTGCTCTGCCCGTGTTGCAGGGTAACATCCCAATACCTGCCCTTGTTAGCTTCAGGACTGCTGGAATTCATCAGACTCATCTGAAGGGAATGGCTTGTCTTGCAGTTCTGCAAAGGGAAATGAAGGAGAGAAGGAGCGAAAGGAGAAAAACATCAGGGGAGGGATTTTAAAGAATTCCTTCCTTTTGCATTGCAGACACATTAAGCACTTAATATTTTAAGAGCATCTTCTTACTTAGAGAATCTGGCAAAGATGGGATTCAGTATGAGCCTGCCAGATTGATTTACAAATCGGCCTTACGAACTCCTGCTGCTTAAACATACCAGAATGCGACAATTAAAGCCAACATCTGGAATTCATTGGTGGATCTGATCCTAGATAAACATTAAATGAATGTCCATTTCCTTAGCATTGGATTTCCTCTGGCTACCACAGCTTAAGTAGTGTCATCCTATCAGATAGAGCTGATGATGATAGCAGAGCAAATGTCAATGTCATGAGCCAGGTCTGTTTGTTCCATCTCTTAACACTGAAACTAGGACTAAAGCTGGGCTGAAAAGACAGTGTTTTTTTATCACTAAACTGTGAGAATGGGTTCCTCATCTCAGAAAGCTGGGCTAGGCTGGTTGTGTGGCTGCCTTTCACTCCTGTGAAGATGGAATGTTTCAGATTAGTTAGGTTAATCTCACCTGAGGAATTTTGTCTCAATAGAGCTTCTCCTCTCTGTTTCCCCCAAACCTGTCAGGGTTACTGCAGTCTCCCTCCATTCTGCACATCCAGGGAGAGATTCTGTTTGTTCATTTGTTAGAAACAGAGAAAATTGGCTAATGAATTTGGGACTAAGTCCCAAGTTACATAAATGGGAGCCAGTCACAACAAACACCATGTTTGTTGTGACACGTTATTTGTTTCCCTTTGCAACAGATCTCTCCCCTGAGGCTTGGCTGGAGTGGGGAAGTGGTCAATGCTGTACATGTCCATAGTGGTTGAGATGGAAAGCCCTAGAGAATTCTTCCTCTCAAGGCCAAGAAAAGCTTGCTTATCTTAGCAAGAATCAGATTTCTTTGTGCCATCCAACCTACCTGTCATCATGGGGGAATTGAAAAGCACCTTTTGGCTTTCAGTCATGCTCATGTTGCCCTCTAGTCTCTGACCTCCTTTGTCACTGGAGGAGCAAAACCTGATGGTCTCTGGGGGGTTTTATTTGCACAATCACTGCCTCCTCCCTCTGAAGCAGCTCAGTTCTGGATCACTGAAATGAAGGTGAGGAGAGGTGTTTCCATGTGGGCAGGCATTCTGGACCCCACAACCTGAGGAGAAAAATGCCCCTTTAATTCAAAACCATGACTGCTTTTAGAGGTGTAGCCTTCCACTAAGGCACATGAAAACACATTTGCTCAGGTCTGTGCTCAGGATACCATTCTTGCCTCTTATCTCAAAGAAACTGGATGAGGTTTGGGGTCTTTAGGAACTTTCTGGGAGTCAAGGGCATATATTGAAGTGCCTGATTTCACCTGTCTGAGGCATGAGGTTTTGCCCACAAGCAAACAGAAATGGATTTTGCAGAGAGCCCTCTGAAGCAATCATTTTCTGCTTTGTACTGCACAAGAGCTATACTGAAAGAAGTAAATGAATTCCTGGTGCAGGGGATCCTCCTTCCAACCTTGAGGGAATCTCAGTAATCTCAGTTAGTGCCTGTTTGGGTCTCCAGGTCACCTCTGCTAGGCTCCTGGCTTTTGCTCAAAGCACAGTCTCTCCCTTGGGACCCCATAGTCAGCATCTTCCCACTTTCACCAATCTGAGAATCAAGAGGTCCTCTTTCCCACTTCTTGCCTAGTCATTCACCTTCATATGAGCATTAGCTCAAAACCTTGGTTTCCTTGGGGAAAATCACATGAATCCTTCCCTTTCCTTCCCTCCACTTTCGCACCCTCAGCACGGTGATGCAGAGGAGCCACGAGTGGGACCCATACGGTCCTTGCAGTTTGCATTCTGACAGAGTAGAGTCGCCTGCTTGGGGAGACTGAAGAGTTCTTCTTGCTGGTTGGCCCTTCTTCCCTTGTGGGTCTAGGAGCATTCATCTGCAAGTTGAAACCATACCATGAAAGTGCTCCACAGAGGGGAAAGATTCAGGTAAGCTTACAGTTGTGTTATTTTGCTTTGCTGGTGACTTCTATCTGGTGGGTTTTCCAAGGCAGCTGATAAATATCTTTGTTATGGTGCCAACAGTAGCCTGAAGTCTCAATTTCCCCCTACAGAAGATAGACCTTAGAGGTCTGTAAAATTTATACAGTATACTTTCCAATTTTTATTAGCCTAATAAAAGAGATCATATTTTGTGTGCTTCTGTGTCACTGGAAGTTATGACTGGGAAATCATTCTGCGGGGCAACAAGCTGAATGCTGTGGTAGAAAATAGTGATTTATCTGAGCTGTGAAAGTGGTAGACCAAGCAGATAGTGAAGGTCCTTGAAATGCTTCAGACACACACAGCCATTTTAGACTATCCCACAAGGGGGCTATGGGTTATGCTGTCATTTGGCTTTTAGTTGCTGCTCATTAGTTCCACCTAAATAGTGATTTCTCCAGCCCATTCCTCATCTCTCAATTGTAGTACTCCAAAGAGTGAATTTTCTTTGGCCTCTCTGTGTTTGAAAACAGTTTTATGGCAACTGGTCTGCTTGTGGATGTGCAGCCCATCTAAACGCCTTTAAAAATATAATGATTTTTAATAAACGTGCTTTCAGGCCCAACTATGTGTGGGAAGAGTAGGGCATAGCAGAAAGCAAGTCCCAGACTTTGTAGTCTGAACAGGTGAAGTTGATCAAGGACTGGTTGAGTAACAGAGGTACAGAAAGGTAAAGGGAGTCTCTCAACCTTGTGCAGTACATTGGCGCATAAGTGGCCTCTTTATGACCCCTATTAGTTTCTTCTCTGCATTGTTTTTCTTATCAGAGCAGCTAAAAAAAGAAACAAAGCATTGGCCAGTAAAGCACATGTTGATTAATAGCCTCTGTTTCTATTCAAATAGAAGTTTGTACCAACACTGGGTAAATAGTTCTGCTTGGGACAGAGCAGGGCTGGAATGGATCTACCCTTTAGGTGTGTGTAACTTCTCCCTGCAAGTTCATCCATAACTTTTATCTTGATAATAAGGAAAATGGCTTTCTTCCAGTGAAGAAGAAAAAGAAAATTGTGGAAATTTGAAGAAGGAATAAGTTTTTTCCATTGCTTGGTTTAGGCTGGAATATTTTTCGGTGTGCACATTTTGCTAAAATCATTTGCGTGCTAGTGGGAAAGCCTCAGAATGACTTTATGTCCATACACCAAGAAACATGGGAGTGGAAGCAGTTGATACTGTCACTTGTTTGGGATGCTGGGAGGAGCAGACCCTGATGGGAACTTCCGCTCTTTTCCCCTGGGAAAACGATGGCTGCTGCATATCCTAGGCACAGTCTCTTGCAGCCAAAGGGCAGCTGAGCATAGAGGTGAGGAGGCTTTGGGGCTGCATTACTTCTGCACAGTACCTAGAGGTGCTGTCAGAAGGAGATGCCACATCCTCCTGGCCTCCTCCTTCCATGCAAAACCCTACTAAATAGCTGTGTCTTTACCACAGACATAGGTGAGTCCCCCTTACCACCACATGGAAGCAATGACTGAGCTCTTTGGCCTTTTTGTTCAGTAAAGGGCAGTGGAAGGTAAAGCTGAGGTGACTCCGTTGCCTTCTACATCATTTTTGTGACCTAAAAATAACACTGTGGCCCCTGCGGTTGCCATTAGGGTTATTTAGTGCTTCATCCTTTTATTTTTCCCCCTTCCCTTTCCAGAACACTAGTGCTGCTGAGCAGAAGAACTGCTCCATTGTGCAAGCCCAAAGGAAACACTGCATAGAAAATGCAAGGAATTTTTAGGCCATGATATGTTTGGACTAGGAAACAGGGGACTTGCAGGAATGTGGAGCACGGTTCCAAAAATATTCCTTGCAATAGTGCTCTTGGTCAGTAACAGTTATTTTTGTTGGCCGGCCAGTGCCCTGGAGCAGAGGTGATGTCATTCCCCAGCATTGGTGGAGGTGGGAATACAGAGAGTGCCCTGTGGTTTTGCAAGGCTGGGAGCAGACAGCTGAGCCAAATGCCTTCTCCTGTCTCAAATGCTCTTTCTGTTGTAAAAATAAATGAATTAAAGCAATAGTGTATTGTGGGGGATGGTGAGGATGGCTTTAAAATCATTCACGGCACCATAGAAACATTTTCTATAATGATTGTCTCTTCACCCTAAGTGATCTCCCTTCCTGTTAGCTCTTCTGCTTTTCTCCTTATAGTGACATGTGTGCTTGGGGGGTGCTTTGTGTTTATAATGTTATACTTCTGTAGTTACTGAAACTGATCAAATCATAATCAAATGATCAAATCATCATCAAATGATCAAATCATCACGTGCCTCAGCATCTCTGGGCATGTGAATGTCTTCACAGTGATTGAAATGAGCTGATGTACCCTAGAACAGCCCTGAAGAAGAAAGCCAGCACTTCTATAGTAAACAGGGTAGAACAGCAAAATATTGGGACCTTTATCCTTGCTGTTGACTCTCAATATTCATTGTGATCTTGGTGATGCTGATTTGACTTTTAAGAGCATATGAGAGAGAGAGAGCAAGTGAGAAGCTGTGATTTTTTAAAACAGTTTGTCTAGGCTGGTATGATAGTAAAAGCTGTGTGAACCCAGTGAGACTGTAACTGCACCACAGTCTTCCCTACCCTATATTATGTTCACACAGGTAGCTAAGCCAAATTTCCACTTTACCCCAGAGATGGGTGCACAGCATACTGGACATGAGGCAAAGAGATAAGAAACCTGGATTTTAATCCTGGTTCTGACATTTAGCTACTGGGTACCACTGTGTATTGCTTTCCTACCTGGATCTTAGATATGCCACTTGTATACTTCCAGAGGGACAGTGTTTGACCTTGAAGGGTCTTATGGCATCTTTATTTAATTGCATGACAAGTAGTAGCCACATCAATGATGTCTGCTTCTTCACTAGCACTTGGCAACAGATTTGAGCTGTTTTGGATCATGAGAGTGGTCCAAAAGTCTCCTGTTCAGCTCTATTGCATGATGTTCCACAGGGAAAGGAAGAACCTGCAAGAAATCACAGCGCTGCCTTTCCCAGAATTCCTCAGCCAGGTATCTTGGGGCTGCAGATGAAAGAAAACTGCATAAAAACAACCCAAAAGCATACGAATGCAAAGGTTTCCTAACCTTGAAATTTAACGTTGGGGTTGATAAAATCCATGCGACGCTGACAGTTATACAGTGGCAGGAAATTGTTAAAGGTGTCAGGTTTTCCATTTTAATTCCGGGAACACTCTGGCAGTAGATTTCCTTGAAAATGCTGTTGAAAAGGTCCCACTTTCTAAATTGGAAAGATTTACAATTTACCTTTACTGTTAACCTCTTGTTCCTCAAAAGGTTAAGTAAGGGAAATTCCTTAACACTGGCAGCTATGTGACAAGGTTTCCTTAGCACTGGGCTACACTGGCTTTCGCACCAATGCAATGGTAAAAGAAACTTTTCCTTGCAAGTCATCTACAGGAATAGGACATTCCTTCCAGCCCTTTCACCAGCTTTGTTGTTCTCTGGATGTATTTAAGGACCTTAACATCCTTCTTAAATTGCAGTACTCAAGATGAGGTGGCACTAAATACAGAGGGATAATCACCTCTTTTGACTGCATGGGTGTCATACACCTTCAAAGTATTATACAATGTTGAGTGAATTCATCCTCATATAACCCATGAGAGAATCACATATTTTTGATGGCAAGGTGGAGCTTGAGATATCAGCACAGCCAATTAATGAGGAGAAATCTACTTTGCTTGAGGGTGGGCAAGCATATTTGGCACTGCTGTTGAAATCTGAATTCCTTTAGGATAATTGTAAAGCAGAATGGGGTCTGGTAGGCTAGGCATCAACATGTGGCATAAGACTTACCCGTAATCAGTACATAATGTCATCAAGTTTTGCTGGGGAAAAGATTGATCTTTGCTAATGTGAGCTTGAGGCAATGGAGATTGATGCTTCAGGTGCAGGATGGTTGCTGAGTGCAGAGCTTGAAGAGTGGGAGAAGGAAAGAATGCTCCAATGTGCTTTGGAGGTGTTAACGCAGGCTGTGGGATGTGAAGGCTGGGGCAGTGCTGGAGTAGGAGCACTAGGACAAGCAGATGGGAGCTAACTTGGGTTAAAACTAAAGCATCTATGGCAAGGACTGCAAAAGATGTCTCTCAAGAAAGAAGTTGTTGAAGCTCTTGGAGGGTCTGGAAAAGGATCAGGTAATCTCAAGGAAAGGTTTTCCCAGAGATAATCCACATCTCCAGATTTCTGTCCATAACAGTTAAAGAACCAGCTGCCTCTTCCCTGCCTGGACCTTGATATGGTCGGAAGAGCACAAAAAAACAGTTGCTTCTGAGGTTTCATCAGAATTTCTTGGATTATATGCTGACTGCGGAGCAGGCATGGAAGACTGCGGGCAGACTATGGGCTGGGGAATATGTCAGGATTAATAGACCAGCCGTTCCCTTGATTAGCTCTACCCTGGCAGCTGCCTAGTAGCCAGCTTCCAGTCTAAACAATCTTATAACTCTTGGGTTGATATTTCCAAAGCTTAAAATATGAAGGCCATACTGTGCTCTTTCTCAATATCATGACCTTAATAGGTTTCCAGTAAGAGCTATAAAAACTGTCCCCGCATCCTCTCTGCTTTGTGACTTGAAAACATCTGTGCAACAGTGCATGGCTTACTGTCCAGGGCAGGACTGAATGAAGCCCATTGCCTAATTGGAGAAGAAAGGTCTTTGATGTGCCCCAGATTGAAGACATCTGATGGTCTCTCAAGTTAGCTGTTTACTGAAGTAGATTTTTAGTTCTGAAGCAAATTGTGTCAGAAACATTAATGGTCGTGGCTAATTATATTTAGAATGGAATGGAATGAAAAATGAAATGGAACAGAATAGAATAGAATTTTTCACTTGGAAGGGAGCTACAACCATCATCTGGTCCTCCAAACTCCCTGACCAATTCAGGGCTGACCAAAAGTTAGCATGTTATTAAGGGCATTGCCCAAATGCTTCTTAAACACTGACAGTCATGAGGCATTGACCGCCTCTCTAGGAAGCCTCCTCCAGGATTTGACCACCCTGTCAGTAAAGAAATGCTTCCTAATGGCCAATCTAGACCTCCCCTGTGTAGCTTTGAACCATTTTTGTTTCGATTCTTCAGACAGTCAGATAAACTGCAATTAATTAGTTTATTGTTGGGACACATACTGAAAGAGACAAACAGGACAAAGGAAGCAGCAGCACATTGTACTGCACTGGGAAAAGCGGGTAGCGAAGAGGGATTGTAGAGGGTCCAAAGGTCCCTAGTGCTTTGTTTTAAGGAACTCAGTGGGGCAGGCTATGGACACCTTATTCTGAAACCTAAAGCATCATGTTTCTGTTGATAAATCCTTCTGTGCTACCCTTAGGTAAGTTCCCAAATGCCATGAAAATTGAAACAAGGTTGTGCAGAGGCAGTTTTATACAGCTGGCTGGAGCATTAAGGGAAAATAAGCAACCTTTGGACTTAAGGGGTCCTGGAGACAAAGATGGTGAAATGGGGAATAGAGACGCCAACAATTTCCTGCAGGGGGAAGTCCCTTTTGTCTGCTAGAGCCTTGCTGTGTATTGATACAGGTTATTGAAACAGGGTGTTACCATAGCCACTTCCTCACACTGGCATTGCAACACCCTCCCCCAGTGAAATTCCTGCCTTCACTTCAGTCATTAGCAAAGTCCCAGTTTCTAGCCAGCTTTCCCATGGGTTGCTTTGCAGGGCAGGTCATTTGCTGCCAGGCTCCTCTAAAAAGGATTTCTCTATCTGGATTGTACCGTGTAGCAAAGCCGGCACGGAACACTGGATTCATTTTCTGTGTTATTGTTAGAGTGAGCTCTTTATAACCATTCAATTTTCTTTTAAATAAATCCCATTTGGAAAAACAAATCCTGCCCATAAAAGCAGCTCTCTGTGCTGGGTTAGTTTTCAGCATACCGTACACAGCTGTATATTTGGGTTTATGTCTCCAGGCTAAACTCTCATTCCTCTGTGCAGCCAGTGTATTCATGCCAGAGCAATGGCAAAGCTGTTTCTTGGGACTCTTAGGGTTTCATTTGGTCTAATGGCAGTAGGGAAGATGGAAGAGAATAAGGTGGGAAGGTGAATAAGCCAGACAGTTTGTCCCAGAGGCTCTTGTGTGAAAGATTATAAAGGGCCCAAGTTCATGCCCGTAAAGTCTAAGGTGGTAGAGATCCCTGTGTCAGCTTTTCCCCAGTCCTAGGCATTGGATTCATCCTGCCACGTTGGCTCCCAGGTTTTGCCTCTTTTTCCCTACTCTTTCTTCTTCCTCCATGCCGCCTGTGCATGGAGGTAGAGCAACACCTCTGACCACATGTGGAGGTGGGAGGGACATCTAAACAGGGCAGCCATCATCCAGGACAGAAGTGGAACTTCTCTGTGACCACCACTTTTTCTGTGCCTACAGCGGATGCTGGGAGGGCTGAGTCTGATTAGGAATAGATGAAGTTTGCTGGCACCCAGGACTGCATTAGAAAGCTCCTCAGAGCATCATCTATCCAAATAAAAGTATCTGACCAGTGTATTCATGTTTCCATGGAGGACAGTCCTACACAGTCCTACAGCATGGCACTAGACTTCCCAGATTCCTTGGCTTGGAGACCTTAGTGGCATTCAAGAGTTGCAAATGCAAGGGGAGAAAACATGGGCACTATAATTTTTGCCAAATTAAGAAAAAATCTTCAGCTGTTTGAGTTTACTCAGTTTACTGTTGGAGGTTCCCAAAGGGTCAACAGCAGATAAATGGCTTAGGCCATGTTGTGTTCATGAAAAACAATCCCACTCAGGATGCCCTGTGTGTCTCCTAATTGCCAAGTCAATGCTCTTCCAGCTTGACTGCCTCAGTCCCCTGGCCCTTCCTGCACACAGCCATGGGATGGGGAGGACCAAGTGAAGTTGTGCTGGTGGCATCTGACTGTGGGAGTCATTAAGAGCTCTGTGATACAGGTCCATTACCCTTAACTTCTGCTTCAGTCAGCCTGCTGGAGAACCTAGATATTGAGGTGTGCTGCATCTCTCCAGTTCCCCAAGCCTTCCACTTCATAGCTTCATGCTCTCTGAAGTGTATGGTTTAAGCTTCACGGCTTCTTGCAGCCTGTCTCTTTAAATTCCTTTCCCCCCTTTTTTTTCCTTGCAAGAGGGAGATGAGAAGAAGCAACTGTCCCACAATTGCTGCCAATTATTTGCTGGCTGATGCTTAAATATAAGGAAAAGTCAGCAAAATATAGAATCTGTGCAGGGGGAGACAGATCTCAAAAGAAACCATGGGAATTGGAGCTCGTTTGAAACAAAAGCACTATTATTCATCATGGACTTCATCTGAGCAATTCCAGTGTGCAAGGCACTGCAGACCTCCACTGTTGGGACACAGAATGGGATATTCCAGCTGGAATGAAAAAGTCATATGAAGATATAATTATGAAGTAGCGTGAGGCACCCTCTTCGTTTCCATCCTCATTACATCTGGAATTATTTCACACTGTTATTTAATAACGCTGTAACAATAATACTTTGCAGTTCTTTAGCAATAAAGAAGGTCATTAGTGGGGAGTTAACACTTAAATTACGTAAGATTATTTAAAAGTATATTTCTTTTAATTTCTGTGTGGAATTCTTGAGACAGGGTCATTTATTTCTGCTTCTGTCTATCCTGGATGTGAGAGAATTCAAAGACCTACTTCTGGATATTGTCTTTGCGGAGAGCTAGGGGCTTTTTTTTCAGCGAGCTTTCAATGGTGGAAGGAAGCCTGGTTTAATACTTCAGCCAGAGCACAGGATGAAATCTTTTAAAGCAGTTTTTGCTTGCTCTAGGGCCTATGTGCCACTGTTGAGGAGGTGGGGCAGGATTTTTGGACACTGCAAAGAAACCATATTGTTCTATATAATGCGGAGTGAATTCCTAGTGGGACTTCCTCAGGCCTCAGTGCACAAAGTTGGCCAAAGGCTCCTGTTCCTGCATTGCTTTTGACCTCCTGTTCATCCTTTCTTGTGTAAAACAATGCAACGGTCATGGGAGAAAAGTCCTTCAGTTCCTGTGGATCTTCACAGCTTGCAAAAGGTTCAGCATTTGTGTAGCTTCTGCTAAAACAATTTCCTTGCAGAAAGAATTAAATGGAAATTGGAAAAGTCCCCTTATTTCAAGTGGCAGTTCTCAGGCTCAGGAAAAAGCAGCTGAGCTCAGGTTTTCATTGTGATTCTCCTGTCTAAGGAATTTAGTGAAATGCGGGTTCTGGTTATCTCAGAGTTTACTATGGAGTGGCTGAATGAGAAGACGCAAAGAGAGAAATAGAAGTGATTTGCAGATTCATGTCTTAAATATTACTGAAGGCCAGGGCTCAAGCTCTCATTCAGGTCAGACCCTCAGCAGCAATTCATGTCACACCAGCAACACCTTGCTTTTCCTCAGGTAGATGTTTTACTTGCTGTGTTCATGTCCTTGGGGAAAAATAACAAGTGCCTATGATTAAGAAGGTGATTTGATAGGACTGAAAGGGAAAATTGCTTAAGTTTTAAACTGAGGTAAATATTGAGTGCCTATGTCAGGCATACGGCATTTGATTTCCTTAGTGCGTTACCTCTCCTCCCTCCCTCTCCTCTTACCTTTCTCTGTCACCCAGCTTTTTGTACGACATGGAAGTACCTGGTAGAGGTTTATGAACTCAAGGCTTTTACAGACCTTTAATTTGAAGAGTGCTGGTGTGATGGCCAGAAGTGCATTGATAAAAAGCAGGATGCTGCCTCCTGTGCTCCCTTGGGTTTCAGTCTAGCCTGAGTTGTCCGTTTGCTTGGGAGTATGCCAAGCCTGCGTTTGATTCTCCAGTTTCAAAATGTGCTCCCTGTCTCTGGGAACATCTCGCAGGTATTTTTCAGGATCCAAGAATTACACCATGGGAGAACTGGACTTATGGCATTTTCTCCATATCATTTTACTGCTCCTGTGGTGGCTAACAGCACAGGAAACACCATGAAATAAATCCTGGGAACCTACTGCCCATTCCCAGCTACGCACTCTGCCTGTCATGCTGCAGAATTGGTCTTTTCTTCTTCAGACAGCATCATTTGCCTTTATTGCAAGAAACTTGTTGATTTTGTTGTTTTGTTTATTATTATCATTATTATTATTATTGTTTTGTTCCCTTCAGCCTATTTTTTATTTGTGTTCCAAACAGTTTTAAATACATTTGGGTCATTTCTTATTTATATGATAGTGCTCAGAGGTGCAACTAGAAAGCAAAGCCATGTTGAGCCGGTCCTTTTTCTAACATGTGGTAAGAAACAGACTTCACCCCTATGATTTTACAGGCTAAGTCAACTACACAGACAAATGGTGAGTGACAGCCCTTGTCCCATTTTACTCAGTGAGGAAACTTGCTTGAAGTCCCAAAGGAAGTTTGTATAGGAACTGGAAACCGAGCCCCTGTGTTACAAGTCTAGGTGCCATAGTCAGAAGTCTCTCCTTTCCCAAAACTTATTAATAGATGTTGTTTCACTGCCAGAGAGGTTTTTTTTTTTCTGATTTCCTGATATGGAACCTAAATATTTTCTTTATGAATTTCATTCTGCTGGTCTGAGGTAGGTACATTGCAAAGAAGTTGATGTCCCTTTCTGATTTGGCTTTGGCTTTCTACTATTGACAGCACACATAGTGCAGATAGGTTGTTGGTGCATCAGGAAACTTCTCTGTCACATATAGAAGGTATTGTGTGTTAAAATTTTCCACTCAGGAAGGATTAAAAGGTATATTAAAGCAAGCTATTATGTCTCAGTGTGAAGAGAAGACATAGGACAAGGGTGCTTCCATGCACACATACCTGGCCCAAATACAGAGGATACAGTCTTTTTACAATTTAGAAGGTTCTGGTGTATAACCTAAACCCTGACTATGATGGATATTTCCCACTTTAATTTATATTTTGGTTTGTTTTATTTTTCCAAATTGTTTCTTTCCAAGTAACACGCAGTCATTTGTTCAGATCTACTGCAGATTACAATGGTGCCTAGAGCAATAGTCATTGTGAGAGCAGGCTACAAACTTCCTTTCTGAGCATATCCTGGAGTTTGGTGGAACCAGAAATTTCTGTCGAAAGGTGGCTTCTGTGCTAAAACCCATTCACATTTCCGTAAGAAAAACAGTAAGGGAAATACCTCCATAGAAGATGTCCCCTTGAACAGTGTAACATGGATGTAAGGTCTTTCTGACCAAACCCAACTCAAAGCAGGGGCAGGAAAGCTGAGATCCATGAAAGACCGGTCCAGGGAGGGCTGTGCCCTGCACTCACCATGAAGGTTTGTAGCTTTGCAGCAAGAAGGAAGTTGTGCATTGAAAAATGTTTTTCTTTCCTTGATGCTACAGTCCTACATGGCTTGCTTCACACATAGTGCTCATTTCTGCCCTTCACAGTATCTTGTGTGATAATTTACTCAGCAGGACTCAATACAATGTGTGTAAATAGGGTTTTATATCCAAGCCATCAATCAATCAATCAATCAATCAATCAATATCCATTTTGGGTAAATGACTGCACAACCTTGAAGAAAGTGAAGAATGGAGGTTGTTTCCTCTGATTAGAGCATATTCCAGAGTAATGTCTCTGCGATTCAAACCGAATGGAGTTATTTAGGTAGGCAGCGCACAGGAATTACCCACATCGGAATTTTGGCTAAGACAAACATCTTTGCTTTTGTGAAACACGCAGTGAGATTTTTAATGATGATGAATGATCAACACACTGGTTTTATGTCTTGCCCAAAAGAGGGATGAATCATAAATGTAAGAGCTGGAAAAGACTTACAGGAAGAGATCATCTAATCATCCTCAAGAAGACAGGCTCACATTAACGTCTGATGGTTCAAGGCACTTGAGGAACACTTCACTAGTAGTAACTTAGTTGTTCTGTTCACTTGATTTTTCCTCATGCTTTCAGTTTTTCCTTCAGTTTCACTGCATTCCTGAAAAAGAAGACAGCACATCCTAAGCCTTTCTCAATGACAGATGCTAACCAGTGCTCAAATCACAGAAGCCAGATTCTGCCCAAGACTTTCTGGTAACTGCCAACCAATGAAGAATTTCATAGTTTGAGCGTTTTGCAAAGATAACAACCACTGGATCAGTCATTTGCACAGTGCCAGGAAAATACTACGCTGTTTTTTACTAGGCACAAAGCTGGCATTTTCTCTGAGAGCTTTTTATGATGCTTTAATTTAGGTTTAGGAGGTAGCCCAGTTGTGTCTCTCATTTAAAAAATGTGTGTGTATGGGAATAGCTAAAAGTTAAGCAAATGAGTATAAAATGACATCCTTTTCTAGGTAGGACTAAGCTGCCCTATAAAAGGAAGCTTTCTTTGACAAGATCTTCTAAATAGAGCCTTTAAGCTAGTTCCTCTGGCAAGTGAGGATTTTAATAAGTATTTAGAAAGCCATCAACCCAATATCACCCGTTATTTTCAGAGTTTCTGCAACTGTTTCCTTTTATACCATTTGGATTAAGGACTCTTCCATTGCACCAGAGCTAGGGGCTGTGTTGAGAATTTGCCAGACTCTTGAAAACCCGGTGTAATTTCCAAAATACGGGGAAAATTGCAGCTAGTGCTTATTTGGAATATGGCAGGTTGCTTCACTGAACATGGTAACGCAAGAGCGTTACTATGCCCACAGAGGGACACATATTTTGACAGAGCTGTGGCTATGCCAGCCTGTCCTGGATGTCCTGAAAACTCTTTTCCTGTGTCCTGTTTTTGTAAGCAGGGATTTCTGAGTAATTTCTGAGGAGGAGACGTTGCATCATGGGATGGTATTAGGAAAATTGTCTGAGCAGCTGCAGCTGGTGGACTTCATCCCTGTGCTGGATGCTCATCCAAACCTGTACAGGACTGCCTGCCTCTCATTGAGAGTCATCAAAAATACCTGCAGCAGCTCATTGCCTCTGAAAGAAGCAGAGAATTCAGCAACCAAATATTGCAACCAACTCTTTTTAACAGAAGTAAAGATATCTCTGATTTGCAGATAGAGAGATAAGCTTGTCCTTGACTTTCCAGAGCTCCTGCTCCAAAACACAGTTAAGCATATTAACCACTCACTAACTTGGGTTTCTGTGAAATACCTGAGATCACTTCATGCATTTTTAAAAGCAATAATCGTTGTTCACAGGGACAAATTATGTTGAATGTTGTGCTAACAGCTATGTTTGCTAACAAGATGCTTTTCTTCTTTGCAGATAAGACTAAGGTATATTATTCCAGGTAGCCAGAGAAGGGAATTGTGCGTGTCCTTTGCTAAAAGCAATGCTGTGGGCTGTGTGGCTTATCACTCATGTGGCTAGGCTGGTGCCAGGAAGGATGACTGATACCATTGCATCTTACATTTAGTTACCTAACAAGAAAATAACAATAACAACTCAAACAAGATGTAAGGCTTGTTTGCATATCCATGTCACCTTGTGCTTTGTGCTCCTGGGATGTGTGTCTCATGGCCTGAATGGAGTCCCTGGACAATAGCTACAGAATAAATAGTAAGTTACAAAAACAACAGTCATTGTAATGACTGTGATCTTACATCGTTAAAATTCACAGGTTACCTAAAAGAAATTCAGGAAAGAATAAGGAAAATAGTTACTGCCATGAAATAATTCATATTATGCTGTTTTCTAGCCCAATCTAGTACACCATACCAACAAAATGAAAGCCTTTTGTCTTATTTCTGAGACAGCACAGTGATTTCAATATCTTATCTTCTGTGCCTTTCTCACATGGCAAGGACCTTTCATTGCCAAAGCAGGAGTCATTGATTTTTGCTTTAGTGCTTTTGGCTGGGATCTCTCAAGATACTTAATTTTGTGTGTGTTTGTAGCCAGGGATATTGCTGGTACTGGGGCTTATCTGAGGCAGTTAACTTCTCAAACTGAGTCAGTGCTTGGGCTTTCACTGTGGTGCTTGGTGTAGCTGCTTCAAAATTGGAAGCTGTGTTAACTAAAGACTTTTGTGTTTCCTGTGAAGAATATAGGCAATGTATTATGCCATGTGATAGGAATGCAGTCAGTATACATGTTCCTGTGATCCCTTTTGACCTTCAGCTACAACACCTAAATGTACAGGTTATGTAGGAAAGGCCAGGCTCATCCCACGGATGTTTTTCTGTGGTTGCCTCAAGAGAGGAGCATTTGGCTTCTGTGGACAAGGCTTTGTATGACTGTAGAGCACCAAAGCTGTAGAGCTACCACTGTCTGTTGCAAAACACAGTAGCTGCCTTTGCAATTTATAAAGAAACTTGATGAGGAGCAATATTTGTGATGTGAAGGACTGAAGGAAGTTGGAGATTTCACTGAAAGCTGCAGAAGCGGGAGGCTGACTGCCCACAAGGTTTCTTTGCTGAAAGAGCCATCTAATAAAAGTGGTATCAGCCAGCGTTACGTCAGGGAAGCCAAATGAATGTTGCTTTTACCTGGGGATCATTTTCTCTGTGTGAATCTCTACTGGGACTTTCTTGCAGAGAAAATGAAGCCTAAGACTAGCTATGCAGCTGGAACAAATCAATTTTACTAGCAATAGCAAGATTTTGGGCATATGATTATATTCTGGTTTTGAGCAAGGAAGGGTTTGGCAATAGAGGTGTGCAAGTATAAAGTTTCTAGTGTAGATGAGGCATCAGTAGAGAGGCTGTGCTGAAGACAGGCTGAATTACATTTGCTAAGTGGATGGAGCCCAGCAGGCAAACCACACTTCCCTTTAGAAGCCTGTCCCTGTGTATAGAACTGTCTGGTATCACAATGCTTTTCAGATGTCTTTCAAGCATTGACTTTTCTTAAAAATAAGAAAGGTCAAGTGTCCACCCTTGCTACGTGGATCTCAGTGTGAAATCTGATTTTGTTGAGTCAGTGTCCCATACAGGGACATTGGCTCTCCCTTCTTACTGTTCCACCTCTCGTTTTGTCTTAGACTATCCCCTTCAGTTCCTTGAGTTTACCATTTATTGATCAACAAACAGGTGAGCAGAAGAATCACAAAGCCTTGTTATCAGTTTGACTCATTTCTAATTAAATGCTCTCATCAGACACTCCTGGAGTCTTAATGAGGCAGAAGAAATCAGTGAGTGACAAGGTGCTAATGCACTTTGCAGTAATTACAGGCAGTGGGAATATCCTTTGAGGTCCTCTGAACTGCATAGGTATAAAGGAGCTGGATGTTACATCCTCTACTGGGGAAAAAGAAGATGCGTTCGGATTAGTGATAAATGAAGAAGGTCTGTGAAAGGTTGTTAAACTATATGCTATTGTTGAGTACAGGATGGTGCCCTGTTTGCTAACTGGGATTTTGGTGGTTTTGTTTGGGGTTTTTTTGTTTTCTCCCTTTTGAGAATGATCCCACATTGTTCCAGGACTAAGTCTGATTTACCAAACTTTTGGGAATACACAATGCATTGTTCAGCCTCTTTGGTACAGTGCATATGAAAATACAGGACTGATGTTCTGGCTCCCTTCCATGCCACTAGGATTTTTGCAGAGTAAACTGAAGCATAGGCTAAGATCTTGTTGATGGCATAAATAGGGCTCCTTGCCATTCAGCACAACTTCTCAGAAGGCAGATTAGCCAACCAACGTCTGAACATGTTTTCAGCAGAGGGAGAATGCACCGGGGGACTGTAAACATTCACATTTGTTCTTCTTCAAAGAAATGGCTCTGCTCTCATTACTTCCCCTCTCTCCTCTGCATGGCCCCAGCTCTACCCTATTTAGACTCATGATTTACTGGGCTTCCTTGAACTCTGACCTGTGTCAATAGGACCTTGATGTAAACATCTTCCTGTGGCTACAAAGCTGTGACCTGTAGAAGCAGGTGGGGGGTGATAATGGGGTTGGGGTGAGAGTCATGTCATGTGTGCGACCCTATTTTTGGCCCAGAGCCTTATTATGAAGACTACAGTTCCTAGCTCTCCAGAGCAGCAAGAGCCAAAGTATATAGAAGTCAAGAGGAGCCTTTCTGTTGACTTGAATGACCTTTGGATCAGGCCATATGTTTGCTGTGCAAACTGGAAGACAGCCCTCATAAAGCCCACCAAGTGAAAGAGGAAGATTTCCCTCCAGATACATGGAGGTCCCTCTCTGTGGGTGATCTTCCTTTGCGAATGAAAGCAGATACACGGTTCCTTGTGCAAGACGTGCTGCACAACAAAAGAGAATCTGGCATTATGAAAGCCAGGCAGGGAAGTATCCGGCTCCAGGCACGTAGGCAGAGCTCGGTGCCTAGCCCAGGAGCTGTTTTGTGTTTTGTTGTTCTCATTGGTGCAGGTGCCAGTATCACACTACAGCCCATCTGGGAGGATGCAATGTACTTCTCTGGTGAGCGGGAGTGGAAGGCAAGTGGGTGTAGAGAGATGTTGTTTTTGTGCAACTCCTGGGGGTTATTTGGAAGGAATCAAGTGTCAATCAGTGGTTATAGCATTCCTTCCAACCTGCATTGTGGAAATGCCAGCAGGGCTGCTCGCTTTTCCACAGCGTTTAGTTTGAAGTCAGGTTTCAGCCTGGCATCAGGACCACTGTGACTCTCACTATTTGCTATTTACTTATGAAAATGAATATTGAAATTAGTCTCGGTGCTCTATTCTTCCACCTGAGAACAGCTAGTTTTCTTCAGGACTGCATCTGTTCCCGATACATTCGTATTTGTAACATGATTTTCTCCAAGAGCCATTTATGAAGCCAGTATTACACACATGAAATGGGATCTCAGACTGAAAAACTTGGATAGCATGGTTGCTCTGAGAAGCTCAGATAGTCTGTTATTTTTCCCAAAAATATCTTGCTGGTGAAGGAAGACAATTTCTGTTCTTTCTACTGACCTCAACTTCTATGGGCTCCTCTACAGAAAAAAAATCAGCTCATAACTGCACATATAAAAAGGTTTGCTTGGGTTTAGCCATTACTCTAATTAAGTTACCTTCATTTCTTGTCCTTCCCAGCTTCAGCCAGGTAAAATGATTTGGTGTTTCAGCTGGCTACAGGGTGCTACACACGGTGGGGACCTGACAGAGGTTTTTTTAAGGCACTATCACAACATAAATGCTCATTAACTTTTAAGTGAACAGCCCCTATCATGAAACTGTGACATCAGCTTTCTTGAAATGTGCCAGAATCATTCAAGACATTTTTTGGAATAAAGCAAGGACTCCCTTCCCCCTTGCATACAGTTTTAGTTTGGCTCAGATGGGGGGTGAAGGTTTAGGTCAGCACTTGCGTTTGGTGTTCATAGACAGCTGATGGTATTTGTTATCCTACCCAGAAGAAAGCTGAGGCAGAGGGCTGAGTCTGAATTCATTTGTATTTGCATGCCAGTAAAGTGCTAGTGAATTTACAGCTAAATTCAGGCAACTTAAAATCCCAGGCTTTGGTTGAACAATGGTGGTGTGATAGCCAATGAGCAAACCTTCATCGGCTGAGCTGCGGTAGCCAAAACAGCATTTCTATGCCATCACATTCACAGCAGTTTAGATTTCCATGTTTAATTTGCTAGTGGGGTAGACAGTGATTATTTACTGTGACAAAGCAGTGGCTGTGATAGATACGGCAGCTCCAATGTGTTTGGTTATGAGCCTTTATGCTAAAAGAGAGTGTAGCCAGAGTTGTTCTTTTGGAGTTGCCAACATCCTAAGCCATAAACAAGATGCTGTGTACGGAGACGGTAAAAAGCAAGTAGGAATGTCACTGCATGTCAGTGTTGAGATTATGCATCCCTGTGGATTCTACCAGCAGTAAAACCTCCCAGCAGAAGCGTGTGGAAGGCATTAGAGGACTGGGACTGGGAAGCAATTACAGACAGGAGCGGTCACATAGAAGGCAGCAGTAAAGAAGCGTGGAAGAGGGATACAAAGGAAGAGGGTCGACATACACGTGATAATTTGGTGTGAAGAGCAGAGGCACTGGAATGAGGTGCACAAGTGGGACTTGTTCACCCTTCCTTGGTTGAAACCTCCACTGGGGCTTAGCAGTAGTAACAGCAGAAAGACGAAGACTTGTACAGGCTCCTGGGGAAGAGCAACTGTCTTGGACAAAGGACACTGGAATCTCTAGTGACCTAGAGAGAAGACTGCGAATAGCATTATATTGGCATGCTCAGCATGTAACAACGATTTCTCAGAGTCCTACTTCTTGTTTATTGGGTGGGGTATTTTTCCTCTTTCTGCCTATCTCTGTAGTGGATATGAACCACAGCTGTTGACAAGGAAAATATGCAGTTGCTCTGCAGCAGCAAGAAGGAAAAATAAATCATTCTGCCCCCCAGCCCTTCTGTTACTATTGACTTACCAGCAACTATGCTAAGGTTAAAACCACACAGAGCTGCATGCGTAAATGACAAGGAATTTGCTCTGAACTGGAGCTCTCTGCCACTCGTGACAGATAAATTCTCTTTTATTTCTAGTTGCATTCCCCTTTAGCAGGCAGATCAGCTTTACGGTAGAATGGTTGTTCCAACAAAGTTGTTCCTATTTTGTTCCAACACAGTGTTGGGAGAGCATGGCTCTAGCAAGAATGGTGAGAGCTGGGCACTGGATTGATTGTCTGGAGCTCCAGATGGGGTTAATTGTCCTCTGTGCAGCCAAGGGTGGAATTTGCTTCTCGAGATGTTTAATGATGTAGTGCTTTTTATGCCAGAGCACTCCCACTGCCCCTCCTGGTTCTCCCAGCAGACATAGCTGCACATACTCCCCAAACAAACTCGAGCAGATAGTAAAATTTGCCCCAGAAGGCATGCATACTTTTGTGAATAGATCAGATGTGACCAAGGGCACAATTTCAGTCTGTCAGGGACAGGTCTTCCTCTGGTTTATACTACAGATGCTCCTTCTCATTAGTGGAGTTACATTCATTTACGCTAGCTGACAGTGTAGCCCTGTATTTTAGATGACTTTGGGGATATATATTTTTTCCCTTTTTGAAGCCTTCTGCCCTCAGGCTGCCATTCTGCCTGGCAAATGGATGTTTCCAAACGACATCCAAAGCCAATCTCTGTGTCCTGTGTGAAAACAAGACCGACTGTATTCATTCTTTCTTGTCACCCTCTAAAATATGTCTTCCTGATTAAGTTAGTGGACAAAAGCTAGTCACACACTACAATATGATACAAAGAATATAAAGACGTGTACTCTGCTCTCCATGACCTTTCCTCCTTCATGATCAAATTTTGTAGGGTTTTTTTGTTGTTGTTGTTAAATACCTTCTGTCTTGAGAACTTCTCTTCCTTTGGCTGGTCCTGCTGACTTCTTTGTGAGAACAGATCAGGACATGAGCAAGGACAGAATTCCAGTCCATCTTGCACAGACAGCACATATTTCTGGTTTGCTATAACTGTTTATATCAGAGTAAGCACACAGAGGGCACGTATAAAATCTGGATCCAGCGTACTATGCATTGTACAGCAAATTTGGTGTTATTGGCCTAACCGCCTTTTATTTGCCCATTAAGCCCTTAAAATCAAACAGTTTCATGAATTTCAAACCATCCAGTCTCCACTCTCTAGCTTGAAGTTTGAAACTGGATTAAAGGATAAACCCAAATGTCATCACAATTGCTACCTATGCTACATAAGCTCCTTTTTTCTTTTTTTTTTTTTTTGGAAAAATGGTGAAATTTTTGGCTTTGTTTTTTGGGGGTTTGCCTTTTAAAATTATTTATTGTAAGAAATTAGGGTTAAATATTGCTGTCTGCCAAGATGGAAGTTAATGAAAAGTGACAGGTTTAAGAACCCGCGAAGGATTTGCTCTGAAAAAGCTTCTTCAGTCCCACATAACAGCTCTACACCTACGTATGTGTCCAGGAAAAGGCTGGAAAATTTGTTTACTCAAGGGTGTGAAGATGCTGCTGAATGAAACGTAAAAATTATACTGCTACAAATTCTCCTTTGTCATTTGTTGACTTCCATCACCAGTGGCTTATATATCCTCTGGATCACCAAGATTGCAGAGGCCCCAGTTTTATGTTTTGGTTATGTAGTAGTATCTTTTAAGGGGACTCTCTTCTCAGCCTTCTTTCTATTAGGATATATTGAGTACTTTAATGCTTTCAAGTGTTTTCTCCTGGTCTCTTAATTGTTAATGGCTCACTTTGCTCAAGTCTGGAACCAGAATTCTGAGATGCTATTGTGTATACAGTCAGGTCACCTATCCACTTCTGTAATATTCTCCTTGTATCCAAATAATGCATTAGATGGCTTTGCCACAGATTTTGCCTGAGAGTTCAAGTTGAACTGTCACCCTAATGTCTCTGCTTTTGAAGACTGAAGCTTTGCACTGTTCCAGCCTCATGCACACTGCATAGACCTGCCAGATGGTCACCTATTTGGTGGATGATGCACTTTATGCCCTAACATTTATCTCTCTTCTCAGGATATACAGTCCTTCTTTAGGGACTGTAGTGATAGGACAAGCGGTAATGGGTTGAAACTTAAACAGGGGAAGTTTAGATTGGATATAAGGAAGAAGTACTTTACTGTGAGGGTGGTGAAGCACTGGAATGGGTTGCCCAGGGAAGTTGTGAATGCTCCATCCCTGGCAGTGTTCAAGGCCAGGTTGGACAGAGCCTTGGGTGACCTGGTTTAGTGTGAGGTGTCCCTGCACCTGGCAGGGGGCTGGAACTGGATGATCTTCAAGTCCTTTCCAACCCTAACTATTCTATGATTCTATATACAGTTTCCACAGTTTGCTTTTGCTTCTGTCCTTTCAGTGCTAGTACTGATAGTTTTTCCTTCCCCATACAGCAGCAGGCTTATCCTGAACTAGAAATGAGTTTTTAAATGCTGCATTATTGATGTTGGCTTGATGAGACCCTGGTGTTTCAGTCTTTTAACTTGAGTTTTTTGCAGGCTGTGTTTTTTAAAGACTAATGGCATTTTTCATCAATCTTCTTGCTTTTCAAGGAACCTGTATATATGTGCTTTTTCTTAATGTTTTAGTATTACTTTCACACATCATTTCAGCCAAGACAGGGTTTTTTTGCCACTACGGAAGTTCAGGCTGCATGGGGTGCCCTAGTAAATACTTCAACTAATCTCCGGAAACTTCTTTTTTCTTTAAACCCCTGAAACAAAACACAAATGCTCTGTTAAAGGCTTAAGGAGCAGTCATTGTCTTTGTTAATGGCAGGGAATGATTTGCCATTGAAAATAGATGCTCTATGAAAAATCCCCATGGTTGTCCCAGCAAATTGGGCTGAACTTGCTGTAGGTAAAGACTGTAAATCTCTCTTCCTCCTTCACATGGTCTGGGGATGTTTAGTGCAGAATGGCACAGGCATTATAATCCCTCCAGCCTTCCAGACACAGGTTTATCTTTGGAGGATAGTAGATGTCTAATTCAGCATATCCTGTGGGGAGGACTCCCGGCAACTTCCTGATCACCCACAAGTTAATTCTGCGTCTCTCTGTTGATTCATCAGCTGTAGAAACTGGAATCTGAAGCTAAAAGTGAAAGCCGCTTTAGGTTCTTCATTTGTAAAGAGTAGTACTTTTAGTTCGTCTGTATTTTATTACAAACTCAGATGGTGTAGGCTAGACCAGTCAAGCACACAAGGGACATTTGTTTTGTTTTCTACAAGAGTACAGATTTCAATGTTAATTTACCTCCTCAAGTCTGTCAAATGATTGACTAGAATGTCTCCTCCTTTCCTTCCCTGGTCATGCTGTAGTGGTGAGTGAGCAGTTATACAGGATAAGAGAGCACTTAGAAGTCTCAAGAACATCATGCTGGACACTGTTAGTTTCCTTCTCTGAAGTTTAACTTCATGGAAGATGCGCATCAAAACTTCAGGCTTTTTGTGTAGATGGAGTTAACTTCCCCTGAAGTTTGTTTTCTCATCTAAAGCAAAACACACATGCTCTTTTAGCTTGACTGCACCTGTGTATGGCATCCCTGGGATTAATGCCGTGAAGAAAAAATAAGTGCCTAATCTTCTCTAATGAGGAAGCTAACCAAGGTGTGCCTGTGGTTTTATTAAATGTGCAGTGCAGAAAGGATAAAAGGGACCTTAGAGGAGGAGAGTTTTGCTGGAATCATGGTCCAGTTGTTAGGCCAGTGGGGCATGCTATATTTTCCATTTCTCACATTGCCAGCAGGCACATGAGTAATCGTGTGGTAAAGGGAAGAAAGGAAGGGACTGAAAAGAGTGCAGAGGGTGAATGTGTTGCGGTTTAATGAACGCCGTGCTCCCGTCCAGGTGCTTGTTCCCAGCAAAGTGTCGGCGTGTCACTGATTATTTAGAGTCTCCAACACTTGCTCAAGGTGCCAGGAAATAAAAACAGACGCTGACACGTAGCGGGCACAGAATGAGATTGCAGCAGCGCAGATGCGAGGTTGGATTTCACGCTCCGGCCTTCGTTAACATGGCGCGGAGGGGATCGTTTTCAGAGAGGCCGACCGGGCTGCTCTCCAAATGAGGCGTTCCACCTGATTTCACATCAAACAATCACTGCGGTGACACATTTGTTGTTTGATAAAGCAGCGATGTGCTGGAGCGTTCATTGAGGATTTATTGATCGGGCTATTTTCCTAATGTGTTTTAAGCTGCGGTATTACAAATTCTGGATGGCGCGTTACCATGTTTCAGTGACTTGGAGAGGCACACAGCAGCCATTCGTCCTGATCAGTTACTGTCAAATACTTTCCTCCAGGCCCAGAAAAGAACTTCTCTTGCCTGGAGGAGTAGGTGTGCGCCATGAGAATGAAGCTCAGCAAAAAACATAACACTTATTCTCCTGCCTATGAATTGCTAGCCACAGGAGTGGACCTATTTGGTGCTGTGTCAATGAAGTATAAAATAAACCAATGCGAGGCTTCTCTTCTGGGTGTTTTCATAGTAAATCTGGCGTTTGAGCCATGTTCAAAAAGGTTTGCCAGGGGTAGTAAGCCTTGCCAGCTTCTTTCATGATCCAAAGACAAGTTCTTTATCTGGCAATGCAAGAAACTTCATGAATTTCAAATTGACTTATGACTTGGAGATGAAAGAAGTATGTCACAAGAAACCAAAAAAACTGTTACAAAACAAGGCAATGGGAGTGTATTTTTTCTAGTATTTAATTATACTGGAAACAAGGTAATTTCTAAGATCCCCAGCACAAGGCGGGTCTCTATTACACTAGCCAGTGTGCAGCGAATAGAAAGATGATTGAGGCCTCAACTAACAGAGTTTGTGAAAGCTATCTGGAAACTTTTTCACAGTGACGTTTTCAAATGGAAAATGAAATTTCCATAACATTATAAATCCATTAATTCAGAAAACTTCTGATTATGCCAAAAATATCAGCTCCTCTGTTGAGAAAATCCCAAAGAAATTTTATTTAAGTATGCATGATTCAAATTAAAATATTTTATTTTATTGAATCTGATTCAATTTGCTTTGCTTTGAGTCAGTTCAATAGGGTATTAAGTTGCTTCTGTTAATGCAGCAAGCACCTTCCAGCAGTTATGCTTCAGTCCTACACTTTTTCCCATGGGCTGTTTTCATAATGCAATACCTGTATCTCCTGCCCAAACTTGTTTGATCCATTGCAAGAATCAGTCCTTCTGCATACCTATTAGAAGATGAAGTATGGCTGGGAACTACAGCTCCCATAAGGCAATATGCAAGAGGAGGAGAAGGCAGTCTAGTGTCAAGATAACAAGAAATGAAGCATTTGGGGCTTTTCCAATACATGAAAATAGGCTGTTGAATTTTTTAGAGCATTAGCATGTTTTGTTTGGATTTAAGAACATGAAAATGAGATAGTTTGATGTTTTGGTTCGTTTGACAATATTAAGAGGTGTAAACATTTTAAACCCAGGATATAAAACAAGTGTTGAAATGTCAGAACTTTCCATAGAGTGGAAATTCTGGATATTTCCATGTTCTTCAGTTTGTTCCATCCTCAAAGTTGTCTCAAGAACTCTGCGTTAGTCACTTTTGCATACTTCTAACACAGGTCTTTCTAAGGTCACTGGGCTATAACCATGCATTATTTATTTCAAGATATTTTGTATATTTCGTCCCTAAATTTTTCCATCTTCCATTTTCAGTTCTATGAACTTACAGGTTTGCATGGTGCTTGCATCAGAAATAATGCAGAACTAATACTAATGTTCCAGAAAGCCATTTAACCTGAAGGAAAGACTCTGCTAGAAATTCTGTCTGGTTCAGATGAGGAAGAGGTCCCTAGTTTTTTTGCTGCAGGGTATACTCCTGATATGCTACTAGAGATTGTCCTTAATTCTGTTAGATTCACGTGTTTTCACAACCTGAGGTTGTTTAGATCCTGGCTGTTGGCTTGTGCTAATCTTTAAGTAGATCTTTAATGCATTAAAAAGGGAGTATAATTTATTTGTTATGCATATAAGTGGCATTCTCTTTTTCCCAGCTTGAGTCAATTCTCTTTGGAGAAGAGGGAATAATATGTCTTAAGACATGGAGCAGAGCTTGCATAAATACCTGGAGACTTGGAAGATTCTGCAGTATTTATAAGTGATAACACTGCTGTGATCAAACAGTTGTGGTTTTGTGTTTGAACAATCATCTCCTTTCTTTGTGATCTTGTGCAGTGGGTGTGTCATTGAAAAGAGGGATTTGGTGGTAAAATCCATCTCTGAAGGGAGACCTGTCTTCTAAAGCAAGGCCTGTAAGCAGAGTAAGTAAGGGCAGTGATTAAAATCTACCCACACTGCTTTGATGGTGGAGAGGGGTAGTGTTACACGAGGGGAGCATGCACAAATTACTTGTGCAGCAGATAAGAGAAACCTCACCCCTTCTATCAGCAAAGAAGACAAATATTTAACTTGTGCCTCCTGAAAAGTGATTCTTTTTTTATTATTATTGTGGAAGCAACAAAGGTACTAAATTCTCTTTTGATGTAAAGAGACCATTATAATTCAGGTTTTCATTTAATAGATTTATTTTACCTTCATTACAAAGAGCAGTGGCTTTAAAAGAAGCTTTGCCAGCTCTTTATTGTCATGGTACCTCAGCCAAAACCAGGACATTTATAGACTGGAGTTCTCTGCAGCAGATGGAGTGACCACATTTCTTGCCTCCATGTGCTGTTCAGCAAGGAGTAAACCTAGCACCCTTGTGCACCACAGGCTTGTCTCTTTTCTGCCTCTGGGGTTGGAGCATGGACTCAGAGGCAATAGAAAAGGGAGCCCTTGGTCATCGCCAGTGGGTCACATCCTGCCTGCAGGGCAGTCCTCATCAGGCGTCAGCCTGTCTGCTGCTAAAGATGACTCCCATCCAAATGGGAGAATCCAAGCCAAGGAGAAAGTCCTGGCATCACCAGCAGAGAGCATCTGCCAGGCCTGGCTGTCACTGTGTATTGGAAAAGCCGAGCCTTGTCTGCGTGGGGAATGGCACAGGTTCAGCAGATGACAGCCAGCACTTGGCCCCACCAGCCTTGACCTTTGTGGCAGGTGGGAGGCCAGGCCAACGTTTGCCTTGGCCAGTCTGATCAGGGTTTATTCCTCATGGAAATGCCAATAAACCCTGACTGCTCCGTTCCCATAGCTCACAGTGTGCACTGGTGGGGTATACTGCATGGCATCGCTGGCAGGATCTGACCCACTAACTGTCCCCCGTGGCAGCAGTTGGTGACATGTCTTGCTGCTCGTGTCGCCAGTTGTCTTGGGAAAAGCCTTAGTGGGGCAGTTTGTGCTTTATTTATTTCCCATCAAAATCCTATTTTGTTGACAAATACAATGAGAAAATACCAGCTTTCCGAACAGCTGTACTAAGGGGAAATGGTTTCATGTGTGTCAAATCTATCAGACATATATAAATGCGCATTTTGTCTCTATATATAACATTTATATGTATGTGTGTGTGGCAGTAAAGAGTTAGTGCTGAACTAGACAGGTATTTCACCTTGTATCTCTGCTCTACAACAGTGAGCAGCTACCTTGCAGGGGACTGGGCTTCCTTCATGAGTGTGGGGCAGCATTTATGGGAGGAGAATCCCTTTCTCACTCTATTTTAAAAACAATTTTATGAAGATACTTTCTCATAAACCTAATGGGCTCATGCTAATGCAATGGTGCAGTTCTAAAGTATATGTACATAGGTATTATACAGTAAAACTCCAAGGCCACTTGGAGCTTTGCATTCCCAAGAAAGACTGGGAAGTCTGTGTTGCTTTGATTGGAAGATGCTGGAACGGAAAGAGATCAACATTTGGTTGGATTGACAACTGGAGCCCCAAATCTGAACTGGTGTAAGATACTAATACACTTTAGTTTAACACTTGGCCCACTCATTAGGTCCTGTTTGGTCCAGGTTGAAATCTATATCAGTAAACCTTATATATGTTCAAGTGGCAGAATTTTCCCCTCACTCTTGAAAGACAAAGGTCATAAAGGGCATTTTTCTTGTGATCATAAGCCAGGTCCTGATCTTGTTTCCACAGCTAAATTTCTGGAATAACATAATGTGTTTAATAGATTCGCTTCAGATCTTTTGGTCATGTGAATGATACCGTGAAAGACTCTCCCATCCCATTTAGCACACATTGCACTGACCCACTGAATCGAATTACAGGCTCAAAGAGGAAAATGTGCTTTTAAACATGTGTGTGCTGAACACACACTGGTTCAGCACGGTGGATGCGGCATGCAACTTGCTGCAGTTTATTGTCAGAATGTTTCATTAGTTAAAGCCAACGACAGAAGTTGATGCTTGGACATCACCCAGTAAAGAAACTGTATCCCTCTGCAGAAGGCACTTTGAGTCCTTGGGAGGACTGCAGCGATAGATATATGCATACATGCACATTCACCCATCCTGATACAGTAGATCTCCTCCCAAGCTTTCATCTAACTTTTGCTTTGGAAAATACCTCTGGCCATACAAGAGAAAGGCTATACCCAGTGAAGTCTAAAGTCTGTTCCTTTGCCCTCTTTTAGTTCATGCTTAGCTGTGTTGTTTGTCACCTTGTAGTTAGGGATGCACTGATATCCTAGCAGCTGCTGGTAGTTAACAGGAATTTATTTGAGAACCATTTAACATGAGGGTGACCTTGTGAATGAAATTCTGAATGAAATAGTTTGTTAGACACTTACTGCACAGTAAAGAGTGCTGCAATACTCTCTGTTCTCAGTAGCTGTGCTGCTGTCACTATTCCAAGCAGTCAACAGTAATCATCCCTCAAATGTTGTACATCTCTTTTTATCAGCACTTTAGAAGAAATGTATTGTTCTGTAATTGCACTTTAATTGGGAAATGCTAATGTATCACTCTGCAATTACACCTGGAAGACAATGGGGATAGATGGGTAAAGGAGAATTTATGGTTGATCTCCACAGAAAGGAGCACTGTATAAACACTTTGGTATGCTCAAAACTCTTCCACTATATATCTGTACTAGAAGTCTTAGCACATTGAATCCTTGAGGGCAGAAAGCAGAAGGACACATGGAGAGTTCAGCACACTGCACACCAGGCTCTGAAAGGACAAAGAAAGATGATGAGACCTGTCAGAGCAGCTCCAGTCCTACCTGGTCAGGGTATGCAAGTGGTCTTTAAAACAAAACACAAGCAAGCAATCCCTTTTTAGTGTTTCCTACTAGGACATATATACACCATGGTGGTTTTTTTCATTCCCACTCCTTTGTAAGCCCATCGCAAGACAATTGCCTTCATCAGTTTTTGCCTGGTGCCTGAAGCCTAAATCTCAGATAGTACGTTTCGACTTAGGTCTGCTGGTGCTGGTGCAGCTGCACTGATTCACAACAGTAACATGATCTAATTAACTTCTCCTAGTAACACATTCACAAAACCTTTCTGTCTGCTTTCCCTGGCACTGGCAGGATTGACTCCACATGGGCAGATTAAATCTCTGTGAAGCCTGGTCCCTTTCTGTTTCGAGGATGCCTACATTTTGATGTCTCATACTACTGGCTTTTGCTCTACCCTCAAGTCGATATTCCCAAGCAAAGCTCTCCAGACAGGCAGTTGGTAGCAATTTCTAATCTGCTGCATCACCATCTGCTGCTTTGCTTCTACTTCATTGCTGCATTAGTCTGGGGGCCCTGGCTATAATGTGCCCTTGCTGGTACTTAACATTTGCTAAGAGGAATAGTTTACTGTTTTGCATTTTCCACTCTGTTTCTTCCCTTCTTGGCTCCAGTCTTTTGTCTTGTTTTCCCATTATTGGGCATGGTGTCTGGTTTCTAGTAGCATATTAGTAATGTAGGAAAAATGGACATAATTGCAAAAATACCACACAAAGGACTCATATGTCGCTTTCATTGCTTAATCCGCTTGCTGGAAATAATTGAATGGGATTCCTTTTGTTTTGTAGCTGCTTGATTTGCTGGGTAGAGGTCCCCTCCTCCTATGCCTGAGCCTGCAAGTACTGATGGGCAGACAAGCTTGAGAGAAATAAGGACCGAATCCAGCCCTTTGAAACTGAGCCTGCTCTGGGCAGTCAGAAATGCACAGTTGAAAGTAGTAATACTTGTCACTTCTCACATCCTAGGTGCTTTGCAGACATTGGCAAAGATTTACCTAGACTGTGGT
This sequence comes from Pezoporus wallicus, assembly GCF_028554395.1. NCBI lineage: Eukaryota > Metazoa > Chordata > Aves > Psittaciformes > Psittacidae > Pezoporus > Pezoporus wallicus. The sequence continues at coordinate 1,150,792 of NW_026635168.1, read as the reverse complement.
GTGAACTCTGCAAGTCAGTACTGATAAGCTCTGAGCTACTTTTGCAAAAGCCTAGAGTAAGGTGGATACCAGGGGGGCTCTGCCACTTGAATGGGGAGAGCCTTTCCTAAGAGAGCCATAATTCAGTAGTGTAGTAGTGGGAAATAACCTTAGAAGAGACCTCTTCTGTCAAAAATGCATTTTCCTGTATAGCTGTTGCTAGTTCAGTTTAAACCTCACTGGTCCAAATGCATGTCATCACCCTTGTTTTAGATAAATGTGGTTGTTCAAGGTGGGCTCACAGCCACAGAGCTCCTATTCATACCCGTGTGTTTCAGCTTCTCCTCTGCACTACACAGTGATGTGATATTGCTTTGCACAGCTCTGATCGTGTTAGTGTTCCTATTTGCCATCTCCTCAATTGCTTCTGCATTTGTTGGTTCTATCCAGAGCACAGGCAGAAGTATAGCTGTAGGAGATTGCAGCAGGAGCAAGAGCTGCTGGTAATACTGTAGGGGAAAATGTGTCTGTGTCTGTGACACTGGACAGGCTGTTGGTGCTATACCCAAAACTCTGGGTATCTATAGAGGGGCCTGTTAGGAAGCTGCAGTTACTATTGCTGTGCTGGTTTGTAGTAGGAAAGGACATGCTGAATGTGTGATGGCCCAGAGACATGCTTTGGGTCTTATTTGACCTGTTCATTGATGCAAACTTATCCATTGTGAGCATTTGGTCTTAACTGATTAACAACTGTTCATGTAATCCACACACAGCTATTGTTTTTCTCCTTTTAAAATATAAACCAACTGGATATGAAGTCTACTAACACATGGGTTCAAACTCCAGCACCTGCTCCTAATGGGAGCATAGAGAAGCCTGTGTCTCAATGCTCTGCGCTGGGATAAGTTTGGGAGTTTTTTCCTTCTCTCTTCCCTTCCAGTCAAATCCGGTAACTAAATACTGTCTTGCCAACAAATGAAGTCTGCTTTTTTTCCTCAATTCAGGTATAGAAATAAAGAAGGATCTGCAGAAATGCATTTTTATATGCTGAGTACCTCTCTCTGTATGTTAAAAATGATTGTATATTGATGTAAATGATGCCATTGCAGAAGGGCTAATGTGGTCTCATTTGTCGGAAGCAGTAGGTTGTTTTGCCGTGTGAATAGCATTGATCAGATAGAGAAATGCTGCTCACAACCAACAGGCCCATGCCTCAAAAAGCACACTGATATATCGAGGGCTATATAAAAAGCCACAAAAATGTTGACAGGATGAAGACAGGGCCTTAAAGAAAGAAGTTTAAAGAACTCCAGCTGTAAACCTTATCAACAGGAAGATTGAGAGGTGACTTAATTGCAGTGTGCGAGTACTTCATGGGCGGAAGATACAGGGTATTAAACAGCTCTTTAATTTAGCAAAAGAAAGGCATAAGCCGATATAAGAGCTAAAAGGTGAGGCTGGACAAAAGCAAGGTAGAAACTAGCAGGCAGTGGAGGTGAAAAACCCCTGGGACAAAGTGCCGAGGGGAAGGATGGACTTTCCACCTTTTGATGTCTTCAGCTTATTTCTGGAAGCTTTCCTGGAAAATGTTTTTGCCAAATACAGCAGCACTAACTAGATGGGAGTTCAGATTAGATGTTCAAACAGTCCCTACTTGCTTTAAAGCCTATACATCTTCTTGTCACACAGGAGTGTGAGACAGAGGACATAGCTCTGGAGGGAGGCTTGGCAGGCCTGGCACATTCCCAGCTCTGATACTGGTCTATTTTATAAACTTGGGGAAATTAACTTAGAATGGTCCTTTAAAAAGTTATCCAAGATGAAATATTCATACTGTATTTGGAAGGTTAAGCACTTTGTATCGTTTATGTGTAAATGACCTGGGTATATTGTTGCTTGGCAGAAGTGAGAGCTGCAAACACTTTCCCTCTTTGTTATCCTGAAATAAGGATAATTATATATGTCCCAAAATAAAATCTGGATGCTCCACTGTTTTATAGTCAATTAGATTGCATATCTTCCTTTTCCTGTATGGAACTGGCAATACTTAAGCTCATCCTACACATGTAAAGTAATAAATTGTAAAAGTCATGCCTACTATTTCATTTTGGAAGCAAAGCAATTACTCTCGTGCAGTAAGCTTTTGCCTGTACGAAACTCAGCACAGGCTGTGGCAGTTTTACTGTGCAGCCCCACAACATTCCTATCAGTAATATATGTGTGTGTAGAGGGAGGGCGGGCGGGAGGTAATTGTTTCACTGACAGAAAAGATATAGACAGATGCACAGAAGCATTCTGGAACAAAAATGGGGCTGCATCCACTGAAACAACAGATGCTGCCTTGCAAAAATATTTTTTCCATTATAGCTCCAATGTCATCTCCCACTTATCTCTCAGAAGTGCAGAAGGAGCTCGTTTCAAGGGTACCTATTCTTGCCAGTGGCATTCCTCCTGCCTCGCAGCCTCAAAAAAGGGAATGGGTTTTTAACAGGCATCATGGTGGGGGGACCATTTGTCTGCGATTAGGCCCGAGAAAGGAAAGAAACTTTTGTCCGAGTGAAAGGGAAGCTTGTAGTTCATTAAGCAGTGGAGGGATTAGCCATGTCGAGAGCTCTGTTCTGAAAAAGTGCTGGAGAGGGCCCGGGGAGGGGATGTCTCTCTGTGTAAGAACTTTCTTCCTTTTCTCTTCTATTCTGTGGGTCTTTAATGGCTTCCCTGCGGTGGGGCACGGCATAAGTAGGGGATCCTGGTCTTATTAGCGGGCTTTGGGTCCCCCACCTCCCTTCAACCCAGCATCTCTTTATCATTCTGCCAGTTCATTACAGGCCCCAGCCAAGACTCCACCGGCTTGGGACTAAGCTAAAGAGAGAGAAAGAAAAGGGGGAGGAGGGAAGAGGATGCAAAGCAATTAATTTGGGAGCATTCAGGCCTGAGAATGTAGGCCACTCCAGGAGAAACAGTCCCCTCGAAGAAAAGAGAAAATACAAACCTTTAACAATGTTTTCTTTCAAGGTTTTGGCTACTGTTGCATAAAACCCCTCCAGAGCTTTGATTTTTTCCAGTTCTAATTTGCCTGCACTGAAGAGTTTCTCCATAGAAATGTTTCCCTTCGTTAGGAGCTTTCAGACTTCCCCTTGATTCCCAAATGTTCCTGCTTTGTAGGCAGAGGGTTTTTTTTTTTAGGTATCAATAGTCCCTTAGGGCTAAAACATGAATTTTGTGTGCAGGTAAATTCCCTCTGTCCTTGCCGGGAACCTTGGCTGAGTATTCATCACTATAACAGGCAAGTCAAGGCACCAGGGTTTGCCTCCTGCTGTTCCTACGGAGCATTCTTTTTGCAACCAAAATAGTTCTTGTTCTTTCAGGGAGTATGATCCAATGCAGAATTGCTTCAGCTTTAGCTGGCACAGGGAGCTGACTGGGGAGCCTGCTTTGCTTCCCTTGCAGGAGCACTTGGAAACTTCTGGAAAAGGTATCATGGCATAAACTCGTTGTTAGACATTGATTCTGGAGTGCAAATGCCTCTTCCCGGGGGTCTCAGCTCACCACTCATTCCGTATCTTGGCTTAGAGCTTGGCAACAACAGTATTGCCATGGGGCTGATGGCAAGATACTTTTTCCGGAACCAACTCCAAGCACAGATGCTCTCAGAGCTATTTCCTCTGGAGCAGTGGGAGTTTTGGTGGGCCTGGAGGTCCGGTCTCGCTGCCTCACCATGCCTACATAAAGGCATCCAAATAATTTAGCTTAATGAAAGAGCCACAGATGAGTAATACAAAGAATACTTCCAATTAGGAGCAAAACAAGGGCAAGTTAGAAGTTGTAGTTGTTTATTTTCACCTGTGTGTAGCCTCTTCTGATAAATGGATGCACACTTCTATGGATAAGGGGATATACAGCTGACCATTAGGCAGTTTAGGCATCTTTAAAAATTATTGGGATAGATGAAGATGGGATGAAGATGAGGGGAGTCTTTTCGAGATGAGACCATGTAAAACCAGACATGTGCTACTCTGGCCTTGCATTTCTGTGCTAACTGCATTCACCGCATCATTGAAATACTCAGCATATGCTGCATTTCCACTAGGGATGAGCCACAGCTGAACAACTCATGTCAGTTTGACTAAAGAAATCTGGGCTAACCTTTTAGTGTTTTGCCTCCTAGTTATGGGTGCCAGTGTGTTTGTTGTAATCTGGCTTCTTTAAAACGCATCCGCCTATTTACTCATGATCTTACACGATATGGAAGAACAGTGTTCACACAAACCAGTGCAGGAACTCGCTCTGTTACTAGGAGCAATCACAATTCAAACATTTATGCTACAGAATTCCCGTGTTAACACATTGACATTTGATTGCAGACAAATGCAAAGGTGTGCCAGCGGGGTGGGAAAGGGGATCCACACTGTGTTGGCATAGCTTAAATCTGTGAAACAGGATGAATGTGCGATGAGATCATTAGATTCCTAATGAACAAGGTGAGAGGAAGCCTGTAAAGGCTGGGACATCCGCCACACCACTGGCATCTCGTTAAAATACAAGCAGCTTTTAGTCATACCTGGAAGGTTGTAGAAATACTCAGTTGCCTTCAGAAGAGACTGAGATGAACTGATTTTGCTGCTTCTTCATGCTGCCTTTCGTGCTCTATTGCAGTGCTTCTGGGGTCTTCTGGCTCACTTAGAGCACCCTTAGGGCCTTGCATCTTTGGGAAATGACCTTTCCCAGTGCTGCGAAGGGCAGCAAAGGTGATTTGCTTTGCAGTGACCTGTGGTCAGAAACACGGGTGCCAAATCCTTTTGCTTAAGCATTTGTTTAGCAGCTCAGTTGCCAATTTCTATCTAAGGGCAGGATTTAGGCAAATAAACTGAATGCATTATCAGGAATGCTATCTTCACTTGTTTTCTTTGTTTCCCTTTTCGCTTCCTTTTTGGCCAAGGTTAATTCAGAGCTCTCATGGGTTCCCACTGGAATGATTGGAGAATGTTTTTCATATTTTTCCAAAGTGTTTTCCAGCAAGGGCTGCTGGTATGAGGCACTGTAAACACCAGCATAAGGCTCATACTAGCAACCAACAGCTCTGACTTCCAGTATTTTACCGCAGGGTGAGCCATAAAACAGAAGGTGGTGGGTAAACTGAGAATATTGTTGTGGTGAGTAAGGCTGCAGGGAACATCTGCCTTTCCCATCAGTGCAAAGGCAGAGCAGCTACCCTTTTCATTATTTTCAGCCATTTTATTTACAAATGTGATATTCCACTGTATAAGAGGTGGTCAGTTAAATGGGTGGTTTGGAAAGTTACTTTCATCCTGAGTCTAGTCCTGAATGGAGTGAGGCTGACTTGGGCCCTGAATCTAAGCTTGTGTCCCATCTTGGGTTGTGCCTCCCACTGTTCTCAGACACAGTTTTGATTCCTAGCCTGTAGGGAGAAAGTTGCATTTTAATTATGGATGGAGCTAATCAGATAAAATGACAGCCCTCTTAGGTTTTAGCACAGAACTCATGGTGCATTTTTACAGTGATTCCAACCCAAATCCTCCTGTTTCTCTACTCCCTGCCCCCATATGTGTATTCCCTTGGATTTCTGGAGTTTGGTCTGGTTCAAAAGCAAAAATGCTAAGCAGTAATAAAAATCAAGGTTAATGTACCATAATATTGAGTCAAGTGACTTGTAAAAATTCTTCCTTTAGTTTCTTTCAGTTCACAGACATGAGGTTCAGAACTTTTTCCAGCAAGATTTGCTATTGCAACATGCTCTTATTATGACAGCTTTTATTTTTAGAAATGTTGAGAATCTCATTGGAAACTATTTTTAGGTTGTCTGCCCAAGTATGCTCGAGCTTTTTATTTTTGTTTAATTATTTTAGACATAGTTTTGCTTTAATGTTTTTATTTCGTGACATGGAATTTCTCTTTATTTTGCTGCTGAATGAAACCCAAACATACGAGCTGTTCATTTGCTGATGTATATATTGAAAAAGTTTGGGAACAAGAAGCCTGGGGCCAGAACTTGCTTCTCAAGTGAACTGAGATTCAGCTAAGCCATGATTTAACTGTTGCAGTCATTCAGGATAAATTCACACGGGTAGACACTCAAATTAGTTTGTCAGATGCCATGGGTGAGTGCTTGTTTGTCAGGGCTTTATGCAAACCATAAAGAAGCAGTTAGTTTAAGTGCCGAAGCTGACTCCCTGCAGAGGAGAGGATGCTTTGCTCCATCCTTCTTCTGATCATCTGTCCCCTTCTGTTGTTTTGGGAGAATCTCCGTGCATCCCAGCTGCTGACTGACAAATCAGGGCAAATCACTTTGCCTGGTTTTTGATTGCTTATTACCTAGAAAGTAACTTCCATCATTATTTCAAATTATCCAATTGCTCTGATTCTCTTTTTCCCTCACTAAATCTCCATATTGACAAGGCTCATTGCCACACTTTAGAGAGTTTAGGAAAACAGCAGCATGCCTGTGATTTTATGAGGACTCCGCAGTGGAGAAGCTGTATATATTTGTGTCCAAGTCAGAATGACAAGGGCTGAAATGCATGGAAACATGTTAATCTCATATGTTAATGGTTCTTTTCCTGTCTCGGAAATGTCTGTTCTCTACTCAGCCGAAAGAAATAAAACGCAAAAGGAGTTATGAATAATGTCTGATTGAAAATCCATCCCTGGTTTTAGATCTTCGAGCAGAAATTAACCATGACAGCAGCTTCTGGAAGGTATTTGTCAATGCTATTATGCAGAATCCTGAAAAATGCCTTTTTTTCCTGGTAAGCTGTTATCAGGAACAGTTATGTGCTTTGCCTCAAGACTATTACCTCCATTGTTTTTGAACTTTAGACCAGACATACTCTATCACAAAAATAATCACTTGTCTTGCGACAAAATAAACCCTTCCATTTCTTTCTTGTTTTCAAGGCACCTCATTATCAACTTTGGAAGGAAGTGGCATTTATAAAAAGATAAGTCATGTAAATAAGCTGGAAGAAATCTAATGAAAGTCCTTTGTCTTCTTTGGCAAGCAGAGCTCCATTAAACCATGATTCTCCTTTGAAGCTTCAATTACCTGACTTACCAGAGCTGGAGCAGGAGAGATATAGCCAATGTTTCTGAACAATGTGCATGTGTGTATGTAAGGAAAAGTTATTACCTGTTGGGAGGGGGGAGGAAAAAGAAGTCTGAGAGTGTTTACAGTTTGCAGGTTTATTGTATTGGCCAGCTGCTTAGCATCACAGGATGAAATTTATCCCTGATGTGTGTCCACTGTAAGCGAGCAGAACAGGGCCAATAAATGCCGTCTATGGCAGGACCAGAGTTCAACACCACAAGAGAGGTTTGTGCCCAGTTCCCTTTCTCACGTACACATGGGTGCATGTGAGTTCAATTCACCTTTGCACCCACTCAAGGCCACATGTGCTTGGGGCTCCAAATGTCTCTTTTATTGTGTGCCTTGCATCAGAAATACCTTGCATTGCTCCCACACTAGACTCTGTTGCACAGGGCTCCTTAGGTGTTATTCTTTGCCACTACATTTGTGTCATTTCATCCCATTGAAAAGTAAATGTCAAGTTCCTCTCCCTTTTTTGGGGGGTGTGCCTCCACAATTTGTCTTCAGTGCAATGGGGTGATGACAGATGCAGTTAGACTAGATATCATGGGGAGCAGTGTCCATCTAACCACAGTGACATGAAAGTCTGTGTGTCTTATCATACTGTTAGGCAGAGTAAATCAGAAGAACTGAGAGATCTTAAGTATTTCAGGAAAATCTCCCGTGTTAAACTCTGTGCTGCCTAAAGAGCTTCCTCTGAACTCATCCAAGCTCCAGGAATTGCCACAGAGACCCATCAGACATGCAAGGCAGTAAGACCTATCTGCCTTCTCCTGAATGACACGGAGCCACACACTTTCCTATTCTTCAGTCATGTATTCGGCTGAGGCAGCAATGAGCTGCACACATGCAGCTCGCCACGGCTTTCTTACAAATCATTTTAATCCTTCTAAAAACTCTCCATCATTCCGGGTTGTGTAAATAACCTAGAAAAAATGAGGGCTGAAAACATGGATTTTCTGTCCTTCATTGGAATGCTTCTCTGGTGTAACTGAGAGGAGAATTTGACCTGCTGTATCCGTTTTTGCAGAGTTCAAACCGTAATTCCAGGCCAGATTCTAATCTGTGCTTCTCGCTCATATTTCACTGAAGCTCTCAAAAAAATACACATGCTGTGGACTCAAGTGCGGCCTTGCAGGGAGTGAGGAACTATTATCTGGCCTGAAGGGTCTTCTGGAAATAAAGAATAAAAGCCCCGATAGTGATCAGGTTGCTGAAGTGAACAACCGATGGGTGTTTTAAGTCTTTAATTTGTTTTCATTTGCTTGGAAAAGCAGACCATGTTGGTCTTCAGAGCAAAAGGCAGTTATTGATAGCACTACTTAAGTGAGCAAAATAAAATGCTTGCAATGACAGTTATCAAAGGTTAGGTCCCTGGAGATAAAAAGCTTTTGTGTGCATGTACACTTCCAACCAAATCTTCCTGTGAGCCTATAGCAAGTATACAACAATGTGCTTCCCTTCTGAACTTTTTTGGGACATGGCATGGAAAGACTGTAGCAGTCTTCATGAAGTCAAATCCCAGATGGGTATTGGTTTCAAAGGGAACGATGACTAGCCAGTATGTTAAATATTTTAATTCAGTAAAGCCTCCTGTTCTCCTTGATGTTTGCTAAAGTTACGTTCAGCAGCTGTAGAGGAGAATGTGCACAAGAAACCAAAGGAGAATCCTGTGTCCTCTCCTCATGCCTAACCAATAAATTTTACCACTGAGTAGGCAGGCACAAGCCCCCCTCACCTTGGCCCATGGGGTTGGGAGATGAGCAATGAGGGGTTTGGATGGAAGTGGAGCCGCAAGCAGCTGGACCAGGTGCCATTGGTGCTCTGAAATGTCACTTTAAAGGCTATTAACATAGTGAAGGCTTTTGAAGGCTGCTGAACTGTTTGTAGCATAATCCTTCCGCTTTTCTCCTGGAGCACTCTGCATGTTGTGCTAATAGATGCTTGTGCAGAAGAAACCCACCATGCAGATAGCTCCAGAGAGAAAAATGTCAATAGGTGCTTTAATAGCAGACAGTGGCAGATAGTTAGTGTTGGAGCTGTAAGTGTGATAGAGGCAGGCATTTGGGTCTGACCTGCCTCATTTTTAGGTAGATTTGAATTTTACCTGGATCTGGGCAGAAAGACAAGAAATGTATTAATAGCAGAGGTGGGGTTTGGGGGGGAAGTCTGGAACTTCTCTACATTGCCAATACTTTCTGCAGTATTAGAGAAGAATCCTACCTGCAATATTAGAAAGTCGTTTGCAAACATTCTTTGGAGAAAGGGGCTGCTTTTGCAGTCAGCCAATACAAAAGTCTTTGCTCCAAAGCAACTGCACTGGTTTTTGTTTTCTGTTGCTTTCTTCTGATAGATTTTGGCTTCTATAGAGTTTGTTTAATCTTACCTTGCCTGAACTATGAATCAGTCTTTAGACCTGCTAGATTATCCCAGGGGATCTGAGGCGAGTCTTTATGCAGCTAATTTTTCAGTGATGCCCCACTTCTCCCATTTGGCTCCTTGCTGTCCTGCTTGGTCAGACTGGAGTGAAGGAGGCAGGAATCTACTTCCATGCTGAGTATGCAACAGTTAAGACATAAGAAAAAGAAACCTCTTTTCTGTCCTGCTATTTGTGAACCTGGTTTTGATACTCAAAATGTTCTCAGCTGTGACTTTACACTACTTTTATGTTCTCTGCCTTTATGTTCTCTAAGTTATGAGGCATTTAATTCATTTTCTGAGAGCATCTCTTTTGCTTTTCACAGGGTGAAGCTCAAATGTGTCATTATGAACTACACTGTAGCTGGTTAAATTAGTTTCTTCTTAATGACAATCTTTTCGGCGCTGAGTATTTGATCAGCTTGTTTCTTTTCATTGTAATTTATTCCTGGTTATGTTTTCTTTGCTCAGAAGCAGTAATGTATGACATAAAAGCCAGCTCTCCCCTCCCTCCTGGGCTATACTTGTCAACTGTGTTCACTCGTAGCTGCTGCCATTTTAATAACCAGTTCCTGATCTTAGATCTTGAGGATGTATGATTAAAAATCCAGCAACCAAGGCCCTTGTGAAATGCAGTGATTTTGCTAGAAAAAGGCAACCCTTCAATTTATCTTTCACCTTGGCAAAGGAGGGAGGTATTAAACTAGTTGTCCAGTCTCCCTCCTATCTAGACAATTAAATCCTCACCTCTCTGAGACTAATTGATGCCTGCTCAGTTCCATCAAACAGAATTTCATCCATTCCCACTCTTGTCCCTGTTGCAAGACTGTCACTCTTTTATCGGGTAAATTGCCGATGCTGGAGTGGCTTCACGCTGTCCACCATTCCCGCAGGGAATATTTCGTGCTGAAGGGAAAGCACTTGTCACTTTCTCAGCTCTGGTAGGCAGGAGGTTGGAAAGGTTCCTTAGAAATGTGCTTTGTGGCCATGGCAAAGATGAGTGGCTTGTGTTCAGGAATCACAAGCACAGAGAAACACTTAGGGCTAGGTGGTGTTTCTTACATGGGCTTGTCCCTTTCCCAGTAGCACATGGTAGCATGCTTGTGTACTACCTGATTCGGTGGATGATGTTGGAAGCTTGTCCTTTGGTTAGATGATGGAAGCACCAACCAGTGCTTATCTACAGTGTGCAGACAAACAATACTTCTCTTTTAAAGCAGCAACTGTGATAACCATGTTCCCTAAGAATACGACCTTTCTGGTCATATTACAAATGGGGCCTTTGACTATGTATGCAGATCAGGATTTATCATAAGGCCTACTACTTGTTAAGCTCAAAAAACCCCAAGGTGTAGATCAAATCAGGTTGCAAAGAACTCAGACAAATAACCTACATAACATCCATTGTCCTAAGGCAACATGTTACTAAACAGATGGTTTTGCATCTTCCATCGCCTCTCTTTGTGTTGCTGCTGCTAACTAGATATTTCACCTTCCCATCCAATAATATCCCTGTGCAGCAGTGGTGTGATTTAGGTTGGTTTTCAGGCAGAGACTTTGAAGGGTGAAGGTGGCAATTTTATCCAGGCTTTTTTCTTAAGTAATTTGCATTGTTCCTTTGGCTGGGATGTTCTACAGCTTGTACTTTACGTTGTTTTTTGTGGGTTTTTTTTTCTCTTTGCAAAGGCATTGCCTCAGTCCTGCTGATATAATCCCTTAATATACAACAGAGACCATTTCAGCCCTTCGGAGACATGTCATTGGAGAACAGTTTCAGGTTATTGGGTCTTTCGGTGTTGGTCACATCCATCCCTAACAATGCTCTTCATCCATTCTACTTTGAAGCCAATGAAACATTTTAATTGGCTTTAGTGTGATTTGATCAGGCCTGTGATAGTTGTGTAAAGCTGCTGTCATGCTATACAGGTTGTTAAAAGCAGTTTGTATTTAGCCACCCCTCCAAATGAATGCCAGTATTGCTCTTAGGTATTACTAACTCCTTATAGTAGGGTCCTGTTGCACAACTGGTTGTGAGCGGTTGGTCAACCCTTGCCCAAAGAACATGAAATCTTAATAACAACAGAAAAGGCAGAAGTGATTTACCATGGATAAAAATTTGAGGCAGTAAGAAGAGTAAATAACTTGCATTGGGCAGAGCTGAGAAGCCATCAGCTCCTCTGTGCCTTATACCTATGCCTTATGCTTCCACCAGTTGTTCTTGAACACACCAGCTACTCCCATTTCAGACCAGTGGAAGCAGTGTATGGATCTGAAAGCAGAGCCTGGCCTTCCATATAGGTATCAATTTGCCTATTGCTGTGGAGCAACGACAGAGGAAACTTTTTAACAGTACAAACCCCACATTGTATATGAGATTAGGACAGGAAATATGGGATTGCAAGTTGAAACTGCATGGTAAATTTAAGTGAGTTATACACAGTGTCATACACACAACAGGCCTGTCTGTGCGTCTATGCTTGTAGCAGAGAGGCTCCCAATTTGGCTGTGTTTATCCTCATATTACTCCCAGTTGGTGGGAACTCGTTGATCCTGGTTTCACAGGCGAGGTCCTGGGCCAGCAGCAGGGAAGGTGGTAGAGAAAAACCTAGAGCCTGGCTAAGGCTGTCCTTCCTGCTCCACTATTCCTCTTTGAAGGCGAGGAAGGGCAAGAGGCTTTGCTGGCCAAGCTCTCTTTCGAGACATATTTCCAGCACAATGGTCATATATTGTTTACCCATGGAGGTGAGTATGTGTTCCTCAGCTTTACTGACTCCAAATTAGCTTTTTAACTTCTTCCTTTTTTTAATCAGTACCTAAAAATGCTTTTTCACTTTTTTATGTTCTTTCTTTTTAAAAAAAGGCTAATAGAAAAAAATCTCTTTTGGAGGTAATTTGTTTTCTTTTGATAAGATTAACCCATTGCTCATAAAGCAGAAAACTGTTTCCATGGAACAGGCAAAAACATAACTACTGTAACAAATAATGGGTAATTAACCCGTCTTGTCTGGAGGAGATAACACGTAAAACCCACTGCACTACTTTCCCCGTGGAATAAAGTAGCAATGGTGTTAATCCAAGCCAAACATTCAAGTTTTACAATCAGTATTATTATTATTATTATTGCAGTTGTAGAATTTTTATAGTCAGAGCAGAAGGCTTCTGAAATTAAGGTGATCTTTAATCTTCTTAAGACTGCTGGGCACCAACTAACCACTCTTGCTATGGAAAGGAGATAGCTGCCTTCTGCTCTGTTTTATATGGAATTGATGCCACACCTCAGTTTCTGGGAAGTTTCCAACACAGTTTTCATCTGGAATGTCTGGTCACTTGAGTAACATGTAGCTTGGAAATAAAATAGAGGCACTTTCCTGCTTCATTCAAAATGTAATCCCAAATTCAGCCAACTTCAGCCTGGCAATCCAATGGAAAGGTTTCAGTGTGGTGCTTTATGATTGAATGATGTATTATGAAGCCTGTTTTGCATCTCTGGTGTACTGACAGAGCAGCTGCATTAGCTCTTGCTTGTGAAGGGGTAATGTGGTGCATCACCTTCTAGACAGCTTCTCTGGAGAGCCATTCTAGCCCCAGGTCAGGCAGTTGACCTTGGCTATCCTTAGGGATTGAGGAACATTATATAGACTGGGCCAGGACAATGTGCGCAAGTTTAAACAGAGCCAGTGGAAATCTGCCTGCTGAGCTGCCTGTGCAGGAGGGCCAGCTCTCTCTGTTATGAGAGGGTCTTGTGGAAGAGACTTCTTGCAGTTTGAGATGCCGACAAATTATCGTTACACCATCCAGAAGTCAAATTAAGGAAGATTCATGTGGAGGCCGATACAGTTTTCCAGCGGTATAATTTCTGAGTGCTCAAAGAGCAAAGCCAGCACAGTTAAATCCTGCTTTCCTGCTGTGTTATCTCAAAGGGGATTTGCCAAATCACCCTGACTTTCCTCCTCCTATGTGGGACTCCAAGGGAGCCTGTGGGAATCAGCTGTGGCTGCTGCTAACACAAGATTCAGGGCATACAGGTAGTGGGGTTTCTAGCCCTTGGAAATGCATCAGACAGTAGATCTTAGTCCAGGAGTTTACTGTAAAAACAGTGACTAATCTGTGCCCAGACGTGGTTGGCTTGGAAGTACACGGGGATTTGTAGTCAGACTTCCTTGCAACAGGCTGGTGATTGTTCAGTGAGATATTGGGCAAGTCCGTTGCAAGTCATACTGATACAGGAGCATCCTGACTGCCTCAGACAATCAGAGATCCAGTGACTTCAGCAGTGAGATGTAGCATCTCAAGCCTATTTTTCATATAGAAAATATGATATTTTGGCCACAGATATGACCCAAAAGCCTGCACTCTTGCTAGGTTCTGAAGAGTTTACCTTTATGTTTTTGAACAGGAAGGGATCTGCTCTTTCCTGTTTTTCAGAGCTTCATAGTTATAAGACTCCCTACTTGTTTAGCACAAATATCTCTTCTTTCAGCTTGTGAATCCCAGCATTTCCAGCAGAAACACAGACAAAACTGTATCAAATCATTGCAAGAGCTGTTTGGCTTGCCCTCCTCAGTTATCTTCCCCGAGCCTTCAAAAGCACTCACGGCTGTGCAAACCACAGGTTGAAAACTTACTTCTCTTGGAAATTCTGCTTCTATCCAAAATATCATTAGTCGCTCTTCCTCTTCTCAATGAGTCTTCTTCAGAGCAGCCCCTCTCCAGCGTTCCTCTCATCCCACTGCCATGATGCTGCCTTTATTCCTGGTCGAATTCCCGCAGCCCTCCCTCCTCCCTGCAGCATTCATGCGTCCCGGCACAGGGTTTACCCCAGGCTTCCCATTGCGTAGGCCTCTGTACCGCTGCCAGACGATACTCGCAGTATATGCTGCGGGTGATTCTCTCAGCCTCTGGAATGAGTTATTTTATTGCTGCCAGCTTGTCAGAGAAATCAGCTTGAAAGCTGAGCCAGAGAGCAGTCCTGGGAGCGACCGGTTCAAAGTGGAAGCAAGTCACCATTGAGCAAAAATAAATAGGGGGATGGATCAGCTGGATAAGATGAACGCTGTTTTATAAGAGAAATTCAAAAGAACCAATTAGGCTTCAAAAGGGAGCCAGGTCTTATATTTAAAGCTTGTAAATATACAAATAGTGATATTCTAATGAAGTGCTGTTGTTTCCCAGGTTTTGGGGTTATTTTTAAGGGTATAGTTTTCTGTTTAACCGCTGTTCTTGTAAAGATTTGGCATGGTCGGGGGCATTTTTCTCTTCTTGGTTACCTCATGAGGAATTTGCATTCCCACCCTGTGCCTGCCCTTGGTGTGCGTGCTGCCACTGAAAAGGCTGTGAGCCATAAATAAAAGAACAATATGACCACAAGCACCCCCTGCAGAGGCAGAAGAAAGGCATGAGTAAAATAATATGCCGGAGAAAATCATAGACCAGATAACTGATCCATCCCTAATTATTTCTGGGCCAGAATGAGATATTTCCAATAGTAAGAAAACAGCTCCTTTCTTTTTTTTTTAACTAGTGATTTCAAACCATTGGCCCATTGCACTTTGATTCCATTTTAGTTGTCTGTTTGTCAAGAAAGAAATCACCAAAGGTCACTTACAAGCACCACAGAATCGACTGCATCTATGTTTCTGAAGCAGAAAGAGGTTTTCCATGCATTTCTGACACTTTCAACCATTCAGATTCTTACATCATGAAAGAAAACACATCTCAGGTGTCGCATTAATCTGGCTGGTATGAGATTATGACTTGCAAATTGCTGATTTTGGATGTGGGTGTCTGGTCCATTGAGACAACTTCAGCATAAATAGCAGTAATAGACTACAGTGGTGCAGTTTGTCAGAGAACAGGACAAAAAGCTGTGCTTGTTAAAGCAAAAGGGTACCCCAGAAGCAGGAAATTTAATATTATTAATGAAAACAGAAGGAATTACTAGGAACATTTTTGCACAATAGAGTCCCTCATTCGGGATGTATTTACCAAGGGGTCTTGCTGGATCTCTTTTCCTTGAATGTGTCTGCAGCACTGCGAACATTCCTCTGCTATAACCTGTGATGTATTTGTAACATTTGCATGTAATCTGTCAGGCAGGGCCTCTGCTCTAGAGCGTGGGAGTTTCGGGCCTGTGGGATTTGCAAGGGTACAGATGCAGAAGTTGAAGTCAGTCAGATTTGTGGCATGGATAGGGGTTTCCCCGGTGTCAGGAGAAGCAGAGTAAGCCGTGAGTACGCCGCAATCTGACTGCGCACAGGCTGTACTCACAAGGTTTCCGTTTTCAAGGTTTGGATGCGTTTTGGCATTGGAGTTCTCCTTTTAAGCTGATCCTCGGCAATTTTTCAAGGTTCACCCACAAGTCATAATTACCCAAGGGGATAACAGCACATGGATGCAATGAAATGCATTCATAAAAGTGCTTGGTTTTGTACTGATGGGGCTCTAACCGCCTGTTATCTCTGAGCGTGATTTAGAGGGACGTAAATGCAACATCTCAGCCTTACGCATTCATAACTCCTTCCATCAAAAAATCTCGAAGCATTTTACACGCAGATGTAACCAGATAATATGTCCTGTTGTCTGTGTGGCATCTCCAACATCAGTTATCATCATTCTAAACCATATGCCAGGGTCTAGAGTATTCCCTGAAGTATTTTACTTACATGGGAGGAATACGTGTAAATAGAATATCTGGCAATCTATGAATGGCTCACAGGATTTTAATCAACTGCACAGTTTTAAAATTGGCATTTAAATCCCTCTCACATCTGTTGTTTAAAATAGCCAACAGCTTGTGGGATACATTCAGTATGCAATATTCATATGAGTATGTTAATAATAGTATACATTAGCACAGTCAAAAAAATATGTTGTGTAACTGCAGTGCTTGTTAGAGTAAGTAGAGGTTTTGGAGAAAACACTGTTTAATAGTAAAAAATAAGTGTTTTCCCACACACACAGATAATATTGAGATATATTCTTTGTGTTTTGAATAGAGGACTTAAATGTTCCCTTTTGCACCCTTGGTGCACACTGTGGCTGCCAGTGCTCTACAAGAGCAGTCCTTATGGGATAAATTTCATAGAAAGCTAATAAATTGCACCTACTTTAGCTTCTAAATATCAAATAAGGTGAAATGCTCCTTGGAAAAAGTCATTTATGGATCTTCTATGTAAGACTTTAGGTAACAGCTAGCTTTGGTTAGGTGTTTGCTAGCTGTGGTTCATTAACAGGAACTGAAATCATTGCAGCCCTAGTCTGTCTTCTCAATGCATCTGTATGGTCTTCATGCCTTTTTTCCCTATCTGCAAAATGTTATTACTCATGTAAACTCTGGCATTCTTTCTTCTTCCCAGTGAAACCTTTAAAAGAGGTTCAAGATATGAAGTGCACTAGCATGGGGTGTGTTGCATCTCTGACTGTAGAGGGTTCTGATTGTTGAGGAGAACTTTACACAGACTCTCCAAAACATTGAGTAACTCTGAGACTGAGCACCCAAAAGCTCTTGAATTCTAGCTAAAATAACCTTGTGTTTTGCATGTTTTCTTACGTAGCTTCTATCTTTGTTCCCTTCTGGTCCTACACTAGTGGTTGTTCGCATACACTGCTGGTCATGTGCTAGGACAGGCTTTTAAAAAACTAAATAAATACAGTGCAGAAAAGCACAAGGGAATTTATTTCCATCCCACAGGAATGACTGTACTACAGTAGTCATTGTTTGAAGAGTGTTTTAGGAATTTGTAATGACAGCACTGGGATTATATAGTTAATTGTGGAGCAACCATTTTTACAATTTGTGTTTTACCCCACATGGAAAGCTGTAATTTACTCCAAGTAATCAGGTTAGGTTTAATTTTGGCGAGACACAGGCTCATATTATCCCATGTAATATACTCTAATCCTCACGTTAAGTGAGGTGCCAAGTATTCCATTTGTTTTGGGAGCCAACAAAATTGCCACTTGTCCAGAGTTGTTCTTGGACAGAATTGTGAAAGTGGTAACATTTTGCTACTTAAAGTAGTTTATTATTAGTCTGACAATGGTCCAGAGGTATAGGTATTATTTATTCATTGACTGTTATGTAAAGGGTACATGGCACTTTGTATTTAACAGCACATGGGGACAATGTTCAAAGGCGTGACATCTTCAGACACGGAGGCTGCTTTCTGTCTTTTATGATTGGACCCAAAAATGTTAGTTTCTTTAGCTTCTTGTCATGCTATAAAGCATAGTGGTCAGAGAGATTCCCTGACAACGTTCTGTGCCTTACTGAATATGACTAACATCTTAGACAAGGTTTTTATGTGTTCTGTAGCATCCAATTAAAAGCTGTCATCCTTTGTTGATCTTTTAGCACCTTCCATTTATAGGTGCTGTTATTTCTTGAAATCAAAGTTAAAGCATAATAGGCTAATGATGGATCTTGATGAGGTGTGATTTCTTCCCTCAAGCAAGCTCACATGGGGCTTACTTTTCCCATTAAAGATGTTAAGCAACAGTCCTCTCTGAGAGTTTGCTTCGTTTGGTAATTGTCATACTCTATAAGATGTTTCATTTTCTTCCATAGGAGTTATTTTTACTGTTCTACCAGAAGACTGTGAAATATGTAAGCCCATAAAGATTGCTTCAATAATTTTTATTCTGGTGTTGAAGAAACAGCTGGATCCACATTCCTGTCTGTAAAGTCCAGTACTGCAATTCCCAGTTCATCATGATGGATTGGGTAATTCCACACTAAGGAATTAACTCAGTATTTGGAAGGGACAGGATAGTATGATTGATTATTTTTGTTTGATTATACATACCATTCAAAAATAATTTGTGTACTCAGTCACTGGCATATATGACCTCTCTTTCCAACTCCTCTGGAAATTTCTTTGTGCTGGCTATTTTGAACATGTGAAGGGAAATAGAACATGTATCGATGATGTTCCTGCATGTCTTGGTGAAGGAAATAATACAGATTGATCAGTGCTACTAGGAAGGGGAATGATAGAGGTATAACGTTATGGGGAACAGCAGCTGCATAGTGGTTAAAATAGAAGGCCGAGAGCCAGGTCTTATCAGTTTATCCTTGGCTCTGCTGTAATCTTCTTCTTATCATTAACCTTGCATTAGTCTTTTCAGTGGCATGCCTCCCTCCCCCAGCCCTAAGCAATTTATGATTGTTGAAGATGGAATTTTGGCAGATGTTCTTGAGTGGAGTGTTCATACCACCTCATTTTTGGCAACCATGTGGCTGAGGCCCCCTCCATCATCTCTTTGGCAGTCAGGGAAGAGAGGTAGATGTCAACCTGACCTTCTTTTCATTCTCACTCCTAACTAGGGCATTAGAAGTAGCTTTCTAAAGTAAAGGATTATTTCAACATCTTTATTTGTCAGATAACAATTAAATTCACATAATTCTTCCATATGTTAATAAACTTATTGCAAGTAATAATAAATATAAATATAAATATAAATATAAATATAAATATAAATATAAATATAAATATAAATATAAATATAAATATAAATATAAATATAAATATAAATATAAATATAAATATAAATATAAATATAAATATAAACATAAATATACATATACATATAAATATATAAACAATGAATGCAATAAAATTATTATAAATTAAGATAGGGTGATTGGTGTTATAAATTAAGCTTTTCTTATCAACTCTGCAAGACCACCATCATTCCCCTAACAACCGGATGGTGCTAAGAAATGTGTTTCTTGAGACACCTTAATACATGTAATGACTGCAATGACAAGGCAGTAGACTCTTTAAACTGGGGCTGCCTTTTGTGCTGTGTGTGAACAATGTCTAATAGTGGGAACCTGTCTCTAAGAAATCCATGATTCTATCATGGTGCAAGTAACAATTAAAAATAGTGGGAAATATTACCAGTTTGTTCAAAGTCTGGAAAAGCTGATTGGCAGTTGCTGCCTTTTTGGTGCTACTATTTCATGCTGAGAATGTGCTGGTGACAAGGCAAAAGCCTAACCACTTGTCTTCTGTGATTTCTTCTCCCTTTCATCCTCTCCAGTAGTAGATCAAGAATATAACCACAGACTGGTGCCTGTGGTGCAGGGCTGTCAGGGCTGCTGTCTGTGTGTGCTGGTAAAAAGTAACCTCAACAACAACAACAAAGAAGGAAGAATTGTTTTCTTGCCCCCTATGGAATGGAGACCTGAAGTCAGGCAGGAGGTCCTGGTGTCTGGAGGAGTCGACATGGTGGAAGGCCTGTGATTGCCTTTTCAATGTAATTGTCATAATGGTAGGCCAGGGAATTGCAGTGGTTCAGTGAAAAGCTCCAACCATTTCTCATTGTGGTTCTTTGTGTGGTTACAGAAGGAGCTGGAGCACCCATATGTGCAGATGTGCCATGACTGAGAATGTCTCAAATGACTTTGTGAGCTCTGTGGGTAGCAATAGACCACAAGGAGCAAGGGAAGAGCTAAATCTTCAAGAAGGCTTTTCCCTCCACAACTTTATGGAAAGGGGTTGAGGAATGAGGGGGAGGAAGAGTTAGAAAGGAGATGCAGATCTGAACTGGATACAGAGACATGGGCATAAAGAAAGGGAGGAGAGAGATGAACTCAGTACCAGCTCATAATATAAGCTGGCTCTAATATGTCTGTGCTATCCGGTAGTCCCTCCTTCATTCATTCTGTGGAAGGGAGTTAAGTATTTTTGATCTTAAAGCAGTTGCTTTTGATGTATGTTCATCTGTGTGTTGAGATGTGGGGAGCAGCAATAACCACCATATAAGACCTTCATAATCTACAGGTAATAGGATGAGCCTGTACATCATAGTAACTTAAAAACGTGAGCTACTGATGTAGCTGAGGACAGAAGTCTTGCTCCTTCACTACGAAGCTTTGGTCTGTAGACTGTGGAGCCTCTCCAGTGTTTCAGGAGGCTGGTGGGCTGCAAACATTTCTTTTGCAAAGCATCCTTCTTACAGAGAGATCGACAGTGCTGGGGCTCAAGTGAAAGCCATGAAAACTTTTTGCATGGAAATTTTCATGAAAATGGCCAGAGCTGAAAATACCAAAAAACCACTGACAGAACCATTTTTTATTTTTATTTTCAGGAAATTCCAATATCAATACCTCTGTTTATTTTTGGAGGCAGAGGCAGTAGGCAGTAAAGTCTTCAGTGTCTATTACAGAGGCAAATTCTCTGCCAGTAACCTTTTAGTTTGTGTTGGTTTTGTTGTGGGCTCTTTTTGAGAGAAGTGGAGTGTTCCTTGGCTGTGCAATCCTCTGAGTGGGTTTCGTCTTTTTCATCTTGAGGGGTTTTATTTGGCTGGGCCTAAGGAGCGGGGGTTCCTCCATGAGACCTTTTTATTTCCCTCCAGATATTCCTGGTCTCTTTGCTTTCACTGTGCCTTTCCAGATAAATTCTACACACATTTCCTGTCTTTTCATAGCATTGTTAATACAGTAGGTGACACTGTTAATATAGTAAGCAGGTTGAGGAATAGTGAGCATGAGATGAAGGCTTGATGGATGAACCATGAAAAACATTCAAAGTAATATCTAAGAGTCACACCAGGTTTGTGTTAGTGGGATGAGTTCATTGGAGTTTTGACCTGTCTGCGTTTAACAGACAATAGGGTTCAGTGAGGAGGTTTGCAAAATTAGAACTCATCGACAGGAGGAAATTCAGAATCAGTGAAGATGAGGACTTTGCATCTTGATCTTTGTCGTGATTTCTAATCAGCCTTGGGATTCATCTATGGATCACCAGTCCCAAGGGTCCTGAAGGCATAATACAGACTTCACTAAGCAAGCTGAAAAAAATCACAAGGTCTCAAAAATGAACGTTTTGTTCCTTTTCCTTCAAGCTTTTAGGGTATGTTTGTGCAGAGTCATTCTTTACAATCACAGATGTTAAAAATTGTTATTCAATAACAACAAAAAAAATAGATTCCCAAATAGTCACTTGTCAGGATCAAGGTCCTCCAGAAACACCTCAGATATCACAAGGTGAAACCATAAAATTCTGGCAGCTGGCAGCCTGGTAGTTTTGAAAGGGAAATCATCCCAATAGGTTTGATATGTTTCCTTGGTCATTGGGGGTTAATACCAGCTGAAATTCTAGTGAAACCTGGAGTGTTAATCTACATTAAGGAGATCTGAGGAAAACAAGCGCCTTAATCCGTACAAACCCAGTGATAAAGTTGTTACTGACTGCCTACATACATACCTCGTGGACCATTCATCTGGGCGTCAGACGAACCAGTCAAGATAACAGAAGGCTCCCTAAAACAAAATGCAAAATTATCTTTAACTTATGTTTCCCCTTAAATTCCTGAGTTTATCTGAGATAAACTGCAGAGACCTACTTTTTCAGATCATCCTTACTTTCATGTGTGTTTATCTTCCATCTGCTACACCATCAAGACTGTTGAAAAATAAGTCAAATCACTGCCTGGTCTAAGTCTATGATGTGTTCCCATCCCTCAGTTTTACTGGTTAGGCTCACCAGAACAAATTCTGATTTAACCCCTTGGAAGGCCCAAGACCCACCTCCCACAAACGGCGTGCGTTTTGTCACTCACTAGGCATCTGCAGCAGTGAAGGACATTGGGGAACAAATATGATGTGCAGATATGATGCATCTGGGTAAATGCGAGAGTCAACTCTTAAAGCTGGCATACAGAGAGATCTCTTTCATTCATCCATGGGAGAAAGCCTCATTATAATTGTTCAAGCCTGACAGGATTACATCACTTTCCCCCTCATTTCACTCCCTCCCTGCTTACCTCCCTCCTTTTATTTACACCCCTTGTTCGGTGGCTGCGTTGAGCGGGGGCTCCCTTAATGATGCATGCTGATCGCTTCATTCCCCATTGCCCCCCCATCACGTCCCTCAGTGCTTTGAAGTGTGCTCAGGTCTCAGGCTCCAGTTCAGAGGTCACTTTGTTTATTTATGCAAAGCTGGCTCATCTGTGAAATGGGGCTTTCAAGGCCTCTGACATCAAAGACTCCAAAGCTGGTCCCATCAAGTCAGAGCAGGGACGGGCCTTGCATTATAACAAATTAAAGCAACTTTGTGAGTTATAGGGAGATATTACAGCTAGATTTTTTTGCTTCAAAAATGGTTGGTTTGACTCCTGGTTGGACGCTCAGCACGTAGTATTGGCCTGAAAACCAGTTATATCCATTTGGCTAAAACACGAAGCCTTCATGGGGAGTCTGTGGGTAAATAAGATTTGATCCTGGCTTGGTAACAGTCTGTGCATAATTCCCATCAGTTTCCCTCAGAGCCGGACAGTTATGCAGAATTTTCCATTTCTTTTAACTTGTAAGAAGGCATGGAACAATTCTGCTATGGTAATAAACTGTAACTACACCCCATAGGACCTCTTTGCCCCATAGGTACTCTTTTACCCCATAGGTACTCTTTGTCCCATAGGACCCCAAAATGCTTCATCAATTGGTGGAGTTACATCTGGAAAGCCCTTTTCTGCAGAAATCCAGCCTGTTTTGGGACAGGGAGTAGACCAAAAACACACATGGCAGGAGATACCAATAGAGCATCGTGCTTTCTGGGTTGAGAAAGTGCAATTTGGCCCATGACATCAGCATTGACAATCAAGGCCTTATACACTCAGATACATCCAGCCTCATGCAAAACAAGTCCCAGACTGCCTCTTTCAGCCCCACCACACTTCCCCAGCATCTCAGTCCCGTAGCATCTCAGACATAGAAGCCAGCTGGGATCAAGATTCTGAAGCAGGAAAGAGGCAATGGCTGGAGAGCAGCTGGGCATCATGACACTGGGATGACATTCCTGAGCAATGGTCTGATGCTTCTGGATCAATTCTGGCTCTGTCTTGTGTGGGTAGGTGTGGTATTTGGAGGGAAAGGGCTACATGAGTTTGTCCCATGTCTCCAAGTCTATCACCTGACGTGATATTGAGGCTGGTTTCTCAGCCAGCCAGCATGCTTTGCAATACCATGAAACCAAATTGCACAGTGAGGACACCTAAATCATGTGTGTGTTTTCTTAGCCTCAGATACTCGTGACATAAAATTAGTCAGTGATTATTTTTCAAGGCAGGTTTTCCACTTCGTCTTCCAACTGGCTGCTCTCCTAAGCCTGTGATACTCTCCAAGAAGGACAGTACAGGATGACCTTCCAATATAGGTCACAGAAAAGGGAGCTTGTAGGAAACTTCAGCAGCTCATCCCTCTTAGCCCTGCCTCTTGCGGTAATCTGCTGGCAGCAAAGCTGGCAATGCTGCATAGCCGGTCCCTGCTGCCCTTTGGCTGCAGGCTGGGTTTTCTGTGTGTACTTATCACCCTGACCTGCCTGCCTCTGCGGGAGGTGACAAAAGCATGAGTAAGAAATCCGCTTATTAGGTCATTTTTGAATATAGCTAAGACTCATGTGATTCCAGCTACTAACTCATTTTGTATGCTGGTCATACACGTCTGAATGTGGCTCGTTTTTTTCAGGTCCACTCTATCAAATAAGAATATTATCAGGCCAGTTGCATTTGTAAAGCTTGGGGTGAAATGCAAACAGCAGGTCTTCACGGCTGGCACTATTAACCATGCTTCAGACTGCAGGTTTGGGCTGAATCAGATGCCTCTGAACTCTCGGGAAACTTGGCTTTGCTTTCAGTGTTGTAGGTTCCTCCCTAGGAGTGAGTAAGCTGACCAAGGTATGTTTGTGGTATAGGAAGGTACCCATCCTTGCTAGCACAGGGACTAGAATGACTGTTCAAGTGTTTCCCTACACTAGGAAGCCACCTGATGTTAAATCTAAAAGTATAAAAAGGTTCTTCAAAACAGGGAGAGACAGATTCTTTTCCATCCAGCCTCAGAACTAACTTTGGATTTAACTTTGGAATTTGAATCTTGGTGATACCTGAGCTAGACAGAGGCCTTCCATTTGAAAGGTGTTCCTGAGATATCCGTCTCCCACAGTGCTGTTCCACTTTATGTAATAATAAGCTCTTTTTCTTGTCTCTCTGAGACCACAGTTCAGAGCTTAAGACACTAACCCAAGGTGCAAGAGGGGAGGTTCAAATCCCTCTCTGAATGAAGCAGAAGAGGGAATTGACCTTGGGTCACCCACATCCCAGATTAACACTTTATCACTGTATCTGTCACTAGCTGTTCTGCTGCCTCACTCATACTTTTAAGTTTGACTGGAGATTCCTGAGTTTCAGGGAATCTTCCCAAAATGAGTTTCACCCAGTTTCTGAGTCTCATAAATCAGCTTTTTCCCCTACAGTTCTCAAGTGTGAACATTCAGGTACAGTAAGAGCCCAGTTCGCTGCATGTTGCAGTCAGAAGGAAGACTGCTGTAGCATCCCTCACCCAGTGTACAACACCAGAGATGGGCAGGAGCAGCTTTGCCCTTCATGAGTTTCCATGTTTATGACATTTTCGCCTCCTTGAGACTTCTGCTATGTCTTGTTGATGGAATGAGTTCCAGTGGATCCAAACCGACATGCCTGAATAATTCCAGTTATTTATTTCAGTCTTGCTCCTCTGCCACATTATCTGTTTCGTAGTTCAGCATTATTTGTCCTGATCTCTTCCCCCCCAGATGTCTTTTTCTGGGTTTGGTGGGTTACTCCGCAGGTTGGCGATTTGGCAGGATAACAACTGAAGAAGTATCTTCAAAGGATCAAACAGATTCAGGACAATTTTACTTACATCAAAAGCTTGGCAGCATGTCAAGAGGTGTTGAGAACACCAGTCACTCCTTGTGTGTAGGCAGGAGGAGCGCACATGGGCTGACATACTGTAACATGAGGCAGGAGGCAAGGGAGGATATACTGCTCTTTGTACATCAAGCTGAGTAGGATTAAGATATAATTGACAGTACATTGCCACTTAAACATCTTAACTGCTTTTTAGATATTCAGCAGTTAACAATGGGCAGGAATCCTACATCCCTGACCACAGGTTTCCTTTCTTCTGCATTACTCAATAAATATATTTCTCCAATTTTGCTAAGGGATTTACCAAGTTCTCTGTCAGAGAGCATCCAAGATTTAATTCATAGCAATACTGATATTTATGTGAATAAAAATGTGCAGGTGCCAGAAGATAATCAATTCCCTATTTTGACTGAAAGGAGACAATCTGTTGTATGCAAGCCATCATACAGAATGAGTGTATTTGTATTCCCTGCACTCAGTTTGCCAAGGTTGTGAAAATAAATTTGCTAAACACATGAGTTATTCACCTCCTCTGTAACACAGGCCAGCCTTGGTGGAGATTGGATGGTGCTTTTGCACTCACGGCACTGCATGAGAGCTGATGTTCCTACGGGTGATTGTGGTTTATGCCACTTCTCTATGGTTTGGGATGGAAGCTGACTGGGGCACCAGGGAAAGCCGTTGGGTTTCCAGCAATGGATGGAGTTTGAGAGGGAGGAGGGAAGGGGCAGTCAGCTGGAGTGAGCTGCTCAAGTAAGAGCATGGAGTGCTGCTGCCCTGACGATTTTGTTTTCCCCTCGAAGTGACAGCTGTACATACCTCCAGGGGAAACTGCACCGAAGTAACCACAAGGAGAAGGGAAAAGTCCACCAGGGTCGAGGGGGGACAAATCCATGTGGTATCGCAGCCTCCCCGCTTAAGGGACAGCGGCAAATGAGAGCAGAGCATGTGTTGGCATAAAATGCCCCATGCTGAAGAGCTGGGATGATTTTCCAAAATAGCAAGAAACTGGGGTGAGGATGGGGTTAAACACACATTCTTCTTGCACAAGGACTGCACACGTGTTTATGCACTAAATACTGCTTAAGCACAAACCAGCTTCTAAAGAGCAGTTCTGCTATTTGTACATTTTGGGGGGGGGGCTGATGGAGGTGCTCATGTATAAACTAAGTTTTTTCTCTGCTACAGAGGTTACAGGAAGAAATTTCCTCTCGTTTGCTCATGAAACCTTTTTCATATGGGTTTTAGACTTGGGTGTTTAGAGGGATTCAGGTATTTCTACTTCTCTTGATTTTGTGGGTTTTTTTACACCATTGTGGAATAGTTCTTTATTGAGGTGAACTTTCTCCCAGCCTTTACCTGACCTATCTCTGAAAATCAAACTTTACACACTTCAGTATGCTTTAACTGGAAGTGTGTAGCTCTTCACCTTAAATCCAGCTGGTGTATGGGGCTGTGCCATCTGTAGGGCAGAGAATTAGCCTTGGAAGAGCCATTCTTTGCTGCACCATCACCTGTAGGTTCCTGAAGTCCCTCAGGTGCACATGGTGTGATGCATAGCTAGGAAAGGTTGCTCTGAGTTGAGTGTTTGTGCAGGAGACGTCAAGCTGTTACTGGAGGAAGAAAAAGCTTCACGTCTGGGCACTGCAGAGGTGTAAGGCCCCCAGCATCACCAGGGTTGCAGAACGAGGCTCAGGGCACTCTCCTGCTCCCTTGACCCTTGTAGAGACCTTGTAGGTGCCCATGCCACGGTGGCAATTTGAGGTGGGAGCTGCTGAAGAGGTGGAGGTTTAGCCTTTTGGTGATTTTCATTTCTCCTAAGAGTACTGGGAACAGAGTTGATGCTGCTCTGTAGTACTGGTATAGGCAACTGGGGTGATAAGGACAAAGTGGTATGTTGTTTACGCAGGTAGATGGGTGGTCTTAATGAAAACAGAAAACATCAAACCCACAACAAAACAC
The DNA here is from genome assembly GCF_028554395.1 of Pezoporus wallicus. Taxonomy (NCBI): domain Eukaryota; kingdom Metazoa; phylum Chordata; class Aves; order Psittaciformes; family Psittacidae; genus Pezoporus; species Pezoporus wallicus. The sequence goes on along the minus strand of NW_026635168.1, from coordinate 1,123,641 downwards.
AAACAGCTTTTCAATTCAATGTTGCCTTCTCCAGCCATAGCTTTGCTGTCAACATCCCTTGAGGGCTCATTTGACCCCAGGCCTACTTGCTTTCCTGGTTTTGTATGGAAGCTGAAAGGTGAATTAGTGGCCCTAATTCCACTGCTTGTGCTCTGCGTGACAGATCACATAAGTCTTGCCTCAGCTCCTAGGTTTAATTATCTGTAATTTTGATTTATACCATTATTTGCATCAGATCAGCTCCTCCTAGGGAACAGCAACCTGTAAGCATAAACAAAGAGGCTTTTGCCAGCTATTAATGAAATGCTGATTAATCTCCTATTGCTTTGGTAGCCTGCCAAAAGGCACATAAAGTTACAAACTAAACTGTTCGTTAAACTGGCCAGGCTGTAAGTGCCAGGATGTGGATGCCAAATGTATGCTGAGTGTATTTCAGATGCATGGTGTCTCCAGGAGCAAATGCAGACCCTTGTTATTGTACTGCTGCACTGCAGGAGACCTGCTTAATCATCAGAATCATATCAGAGAATCCCAGACTCATTCGGGTTGGAAGAGACCTTAAAGCTCATCCAGTTCTAGCCACTGCCATGGGCAGGGACACCTCACACTAGAGCAGCTTGGTCCAAGCCCCATCCAACCTGGCCTTGAACACTGCCAGGGATGGGGCAGCCACAGCTTCTCTGGGCACCCTGTGCCAGCGCCTCAGCACCCTCACACTAAAGAATTTCTTTCAAATACCTAATCTAAATATACCCTCATCATCCCTTTCCTTTCCTTTGCAGATGATGCCAGCTCAGGAAAGGACAGCCAGGTACCCGAAGGCTCCAATGGAGAATATGAAGATCATTCAGGGAAGCAATGGGGTAAGGAGCAGTGTATGGTTTTGTGTTTTCCTTGGCTCTTGGTTGAGTGCTGTTCACATTTCTCAGTTGCTGAAGGAAGGGAAAAGCAGAGTGACTGGAGCGAGTTCTCCCCAAAGATGGTCAAATAATAAACAGAGCGTTAGCTGAACATGGTGTGATCCCATCCAAGGGTCTTTCTACAAAAGGCAGCCCATGATCCACTCTAGGGCCCCCTGCCATATACCCCAGCATGGTTCTCCTTTGCATTTGTTTTTCTGGGCAGGGACTTTCTGTTGCATGTGCAGCTATTACAGCTTTCATAGACTCTCTATAAAAGGCATATTGACTTTTACAGCAATAATTCCAAAAGCCTTCAGTGCCAACACAACAGTGCTCCCCACTGAGGGCAAAGGGGAGGTCTGACTTCACTTCAGGAGAATTAATGTTAGGCCAAAGCTGAGTATTTCTTAAAATTACCTACTCTTTTAGACACCTGCATGAACTTCTCTAAGCCCTGGGCTTTTTAAGAATAGGATTTTGATGCTGTTGCTGAGCTTTGGGGAACTGCTGAAATCTCACTTGGAAGAGGTTCTGAATCACCGCAAGACTTGCAGGTCCAGTGTTTGGTCCAAGCACTCCTGGAAGGACAATAAGTTGTCAGGCTGATGCCAAACAGCTTTTGGCCATTACTGAGAGGAGTACAATGTGAGTTTATGACCTCGAGAGATGAAGCACAGCATTTCCATTCTGCTCTCGCAGTACATCCCTCCTTTCAATTTTGTAATATGGAGGTGGTTTTGTGCTACATTTGTGGCCAGGGAGTAACCTCATAGCAGTGATGGGGGGTGGAACCTGTGATGTTTTCACTGTATGAGTCCCCATCACTTGAGCTGAGGCCAGTTTTCTTCAGAGGCTGGAAAACAAGGGATGTTGTGTGCTGTGGTGTAGCCCAGACCACACTTGGAGGAGGCAGAGCCGTAATAGCTTTGAGTTAACAGATTCACCTGAGATTGAGCATGCACCGGGAGAGGAAGGTAACCTCCACTTATTCTGGGAAAGGGTGACAACATTTTAGAGGTAGAGAAAGGATGGTTTAGATAAACTACAGGTCAGGAGTCTTTCAGAAGGGATTCAGCTGCTAGAATGAAAGGCTAACATCTCCCCACTCTTCATTATCTGAGTGGAGATAGAAGCAGACGTTGCATGCCACAGCTGATGCACTCCTGGTAGAACTGGTGAATGATGGATCAATACCACAATTATATTATGACAAAAGATGTAAGCACTACTAAAATTAGTGGGCAGTAACAATCTCATATCAGACTGTGTCTTAATCTGTGCCGTGTCTTAATCTGTGCCCTGGTTTAATCTGCCCTGGCTCAGTCCTTTGTGCTTCAGTGATCCTGCACCTCTGCTTTTTCCCTTTTTCCTCCCTCCTGTTCCCTCTCCCCAAGCAGAAAAATGCTGGAGCAGGCCACACACACAAGCCCTTTCTATCCAGCAGTGTTTTCCAGCAAACCACTCGTGTGAGCTGGTGTGCAGGGAGGGTCAGTGTGTGTGCCTGCAGGTCTATGGAGCACAATAGGTGAAAGAAGTTTGTGTTTGCAGAGTCTTGGGCCTTAGAGAAGTGGGAGAGGAGAAGCATGATAAGAAAAATCTCCACTTTGCTTTCCTGCTGCCACCATACAGTGGTATCACTGTGGTAGGAGGTCCTGCCCCCATCAACAGCCGGAAGTTGATGTGGGGAAAGATAGATATACCCCCTTCCACATCTTCCCACAACTGACTTGAAAGTATTTCAACACTCAGTTGTATCATGACACTTTTTTGTATAAGTCTCATGAAGGTGATATTGACCATCACTGTGTAGAGGTAATTATGGCAGATTGCAGCACCCTACATGTTTCAGCCTCACTCTGTGTGACCAATGCTGACAGGAGCCTCTGGGACTAATCCATGCACCTCAAGGTGTCCCCCAGGGAGAGGAGACTGCTGATTTCCTTCCCCAGTCTTTGTGCTAACAGCCTTCTGTTTCACTTAATTTTCATTAGCTTGAATAAATCTTGATGGTAAACAGCATTTCAGCAAGGAACCCGTACACAACACTGCCTCTTTGTCCCCATCCACTTGTGTTTTCCCTTGCTCTTGTGTGTGGCATAATTTATACTGTACAAATGTGTGGTTCATATTTGTGAAGCAAACGCCAAGTGATGTGGAGGAGAACAAGCATGTGAAGTATAAATAACACAGAGGCACTTTGTAATGGCCTTCTCTGGCACTTCAACAAGCAAAACTTCTGTAAATGGCACAGATTTGGGGACACATTTACTAGCAGCCACTCAAAAGAGACTTTTTCTGCCTCTCTCACTGCGGCTTCTTCCTCTTTCTCCTTTGTGCTTGCTGGGTCTCTTTTTCTCTCTTGTGTGTGTGTCTCTCTTTCTCCTTTTGGGTTAACTGGCTTTTCTAAACTTGTGCAATTCAGGCTTTTGTCAAGGAAACATTCAGGCCTTTGTAAATGGGATCTGGTTTCAGCATATTGCACACAGCTTGGAGTAGCTTTTGAGCCCACATAATCACTTCACCTTCTTTTAACAGAAGAAGAAAGGAAGACAGAAAGAACCAAAGTAGTTTAGCTTTACCTGTAGTTTGATATGTATCTGGGCAACAGTGTACGAGGAGTGAATGCAAAACTCCAGACAGATTCATGGGAGTCACAGTGGCAGGAAAAGCAAATGTTACAGGCCTGGCTTTTTGGGAAGGAAAGAGAGTTTCTGTGTTACAACGCTCTTACTGAGCAGGGATACCACCAAGTCCTTCTGAAATATGGCTGTGGAAACAGGGAAGAGGTAAAGTGAGAGCTTAGAACCACTCATTTGACTCTTCATTCTGCAAAAGCAGTGTGACTGTCCTGTCTCCAACCTGCTCTTTGATATGCTAGTCCCATCCAAGGAATCCCATCTGGCACGGATCTACCCCAGCCTGGACCTGCAGTTCCTGATCTCGGAATAAATAACTGCCAAGTTAGAGGATAATTGTTTAGACCCATTTCCCGGCTGGTTCCTAACATCTCCATGCACCTTGCAAGCATTTACTCCATTTCCACAATGACAGCCTTTATCAGCACGTTTCCCTGAGCTCAGACTCCAACTTCGGCATGTCATTGCTCACAACATGCAGCTCTGACAGGGTTAATTGTCTCTATGGGAGGGTGATTGGTTTTACTGGGAGGGGGCCTCCTCTTGCAGCAGACCCCCAAGGGAATACCCAGCGATTTACGCAGCAGGACCTATGGAGTGGGTTAGTATGTCACACTTGCTGCTCAGCTGTCACGGCAAGGACTTTCAGTGCCGGAGTTGCTCCAGTTCATTAGATTACACATGAAAGCCTCTCTATGGAGAGTAAAGCATTTCTGAGCAAGAGTTTGAAATAACATGAAATGGCTGGGACCCAAAATGACAGCCAAGGGGACAAGGGAAGGCTGTGGAGACAGATGGTTTCCCCCTACAGAAAAAGATTCTGAAGGCAGGGGTATGCCAAAGGGTGTCTTCTTCCGAGAGGGAGGGATGTTGAGCAAGTCTGCAGGGGGGTGAGGGCTATGGGATATATTCACAGACCTCAGAGGGTAATGATTGCCATTCCTTAGTGCTTGGAGAGAGGAAGCTGCAAACCAGCCTCCTCCATCCAGCAAAGCTCCATTATAATGTACATCCCTGAGCTTCTGGCCCTCTGCCTTGGGCAGAAGCGCTGGCTCTCTAACAGAGTCCCACTGTGCCATCCTGTTGCTAACTTCTTTGTTACCTGAAGCAGAGCATTCTCAGCTTGCTTTCGTGTTTTATTTGCCACTGAGATTGTGGCTTTCCAGTTGCCATTGGTGAAGGCAGTGGCTGGTGGGCATAATTCAACCCAGTGTGCCACAGAGCAGGCCACTTTTTACCTATTTCTCTTATTTCCCTAGGAAAAGATCAGGGAGAATTCACAAGGGGAGTGCAAAAATGCAGGGGGAAAGTCCTTTGGGGCTGAAGGGTAACATCCTCGGAAGAAAAAATAGGGTTCAAAAGCAAGGGGAGAAATCTGTTGTAGAAATGGAGGAGAAACTGGCTTTGCTAAAATAAGAAGACAGGTGAACTTGGCAGGAGTAATTTGGATGTAGGGGGAGAGTGCCAAGTGGGAGTCAGAAGTGGTGTTAATCTCAGCAGGAGATTGCACATCTGTGCTCCTGGACTGGCACTGCATAACTGAAGTAACTGTGAGAAACGTGTAATGTCTTTTGAATTCTTTAGCACAGGATACTATTAGACAAGCTGTTGCCTTGCAACAGATCATGTCCTCTTGTTTCAACTGTCTTAAAAGTTTCTGCAAAGATCTTTTTCTTTCTATGGAATTTTTATTTGTAAGACCAACTCATGACTTCACAGGAAGATTCTCTGCAATGTCAGTAAAGCTGCTAGTGTGTGAAAGTGCCACCTCTTTTCCCCCTGGAATTCTGGCATAATCTGATTTAATGTTGGGGCAGATTTTGCCAGGTGGGGCCTTTCATTTCTCTAGTGTTCTTGTTACTGCCATTGAAAGTACTGGTGATCTCCTTGCTAAGACAAGGTGACTATCTTAACCCATGAATCTGTCCACCAGCATCTATTGCTTCAGCTTCTCAATTTCTGGGATGGACTAGCATGGCGTACCTTCTAATGAACAAACTCAAGGGGGTTTTATTGACTTTTTATTGTTTGTTTGCTTCTTTTGAAGCCTTTCAGTGTGAATGCTTCATAAATTAATGCTGAATCAATTGCATACTTTTAAGTTCAGATCAACATACAAAAGTCTGGCATACTTCTAAGACTTACCTACATATTGAAATGATGTTGACTCTTCTTAAGTCGTATGAATGCCAGTGAGAACTAAGGGGCAAAACATCTTCAGAAAATGAAGCTTCAAGTGACCAGCAAAAGACTGAGAAAATGGTCAGCCTGACAGGAATCTGAGGTTTTTCCTTTGGTCTTGGCCAAGGGCTTGCATTTGTGGCATGGAACATGGTAACAATTATAATGTGATTATGGGGCCACATTTGGACTTCAGCTACAACAATGTGATTTTGGTGTTATTTTGTGAGATGGTTTGATGCTGTTGCCTTACAGACACTTAGAAATTTTAGGGTTGTGCTATGCAGAAAGCTAACGCTGCAGCCAGTGCAATAAGACATTTGATTGCATCAGGCTGAATGTCTCCTTTCTAAAGGAAATCAGTTTGAGCTGATATGAGCGATACACTGCTACGTGGCAAGCTGCCAAAGTCACTCTCAAGTGACTTTCGCCATAACACTTGACAGCAGCATCCTTCTTTGCATGCCCTTTCCTCATCACAGTCAATATTTCATGCCTTTTACAGCCCGGCCCAGGTTCACGCAGCCTGCCAAGATGAGACGGAGAGTGATCGCCCGTCCTGTCGGCAGCTCCATCCGCCTGAAGTGTGTGGCTAGTGGGAACCCACGGCCAGACATCACATGGCTAAAGGACAATAAGCCTCTCACACCCCAAGAGATTGGGGAGAACAAGAAGAAGAAGTGGACACTGAACCTGAAGAACCTGAAGCCAGAGGACAGTGGGAAATACACGTGCCGAGTGTTTAACAAAGTCGGAGAAATCAATGCAACGTACAAAGTTGAAGTAATCCGTAAGTGCAGCCTGTAGGGTGGAAAGGCAGGGAGGCAGCTTTGGGAAGGGCTTGGCTGGGTAAAGAAAGTGCGATGGCAAGTGTGCAGTGCTGATAGCTGGACACAGAAATGGGGAAGTGTTAAAGCATCATCAGAGACAGCGAAAACATCACTGAAAGTCTAGAATAAACCTAACACCTAGGCAACACAGAGCAACAACAATGCAATGTAGATGAAATAAGGAGAGATACTTAGAAAACAGTCATCTCTAAGGGCAGCTGTGTGGTAAAAGTTAATTATTGTGTGGTGCAGTCTTACACTACCAAAACAGTCAATTTAAGGGGAGATGGAGAAATAACTGAGAAAGCCCTTTCATGTACCACGGCAGGTATGTATGTGTGTGTAAATGTTTAGGATGGCCCAGACTGATCTATCAGAGTGGTTATAGGGTGAAACCAAACAATTGGCTTGACCAATTCAAAGCCCACCAAAGTCAGGTTGGACAGGGCTTGGAGCAAAGTGCTCAGTCGAAGGTGTCCCTGCCCAGGACAGGGGGTTGGAACTGAATGAGCTTTAAGGTCCCTTCCAACCCAAACCATTCTATGAGTATATGATTCTTTACCTGAAAATTTAGTCTAGATAGCTGTAATAAGAGGCCTGCTTCATTAGAGAAATACCCTAAGGGAATTAGTAAAAATATAGAGAGATTAGGTAGACAAGGCTTTAGGGCCAGATTTTCAAAAACATTTGGACATCTGAAGGTTCAGGTAGGTATAAATGAGATACTAAAAAAGAGAAGTCTCACCAATGTCCTATCTATGTCTTTAGATGCCTACAAAGCTTTAAAGATTCAAGCCTTAAAAGATGAGCTGTGGGGGATTACCCTGCATTGTGGTGGGGTAAATTGCCCTTCCTGCTATCTAGCTATCCTGATTCTTGCTCTCCAACCTCCTGTTTCCCCTGTTATTACAGAAGTTAATTATACTCAAATCTTACCAGAGAAGAGATCTTATTCTTAAATTATTTTGCTTTATCTATGACATCATCAAAAGTTGTCATGGAAATATACAGAGCAGCCAACTCAAGAAAGTGGAGAAGATGATCTGAGTGGAGGGAAGACTGAATAGCCTTCATTAATGATGAGTAAGGGCACGAGGAGCGATTTCCAGCCACATGGAAAGCATGTTGTTTGTCTGCCTGTGCATACATTTTAGCATGAGAAAGTTTATCCCAGTGTGAAAGACTGTTCTTAAAGGTAAAGATCCGTTCTCTGATAAGTCCTTTCTCTAGAATCGCAGGAATTAAAAGCACATGTGTGGAGCTCTGTTGGGCTCCGAAGGCACAAACCTGCTGGACATCTGGGATTGATAAAGATGCAGCTGTGTGGAGACAGTAAAAACATATGTTTACACTAAAAACAGGAGCAGAGACAGGGAAATGAATCAAGCCCCATCCTAATGGCAGCTGTGGCATTTTCACTTCATCAAAACCAGACAGCGCCAGGAACAAGCCCCTTTCTGTGTCCCTGTTTATCTTGGTTTTTATCAACTTAAAGATGTATGTAACCTTTGTTTTCGTTAGCTTTTGCTGGCTAGGAGTGAAAACAGTAACCAAAGCTGGAAGCAGAGTCAAGGAGATAAGGGCATTAAGCAATTTTCAGACATCTTTCTATTTTTAACATCATTCTGTGCAGCATTACAGGTTTTATTCAATTTCCTCCTTTTCCCGCTGCCCTGAGCCTCCACTCCTGAGTCCTGCTTATCTGAGACTCAGTCTCCCCAGCTGTGATTCCACTCGTAGTCCCAAGGCAAAGCCTATAGAGACCACTGTGGTATTTTTGTTTCCCAAGCAGCCCTCATTATTGAAAGTATCCTGAGTTTTTGAAAGAGGGTCCATTGTTCCTTCCTCTCACCCCAAAGCCAGTGCTGGTGAGAGCTGTTTTGTTACACGCTCAATCCAACAGTGTTTGCTGTCAAAAGCAGTTGATGATTGCCAGCAGTTACCACCCACTGTGATACCATAATTTCTCTCTGTGCCTAGGATAGGGGTTTGCAGCACCTCCTTGTCTAGAAACTGTGACTGATTTCTCTGATGCTAACACAAAAAAAGTCCAAACATTCCTTAGAATGGGGGATAGATTTTTCCTCTGACTTTATGTGGTGTTGACACAACCTAAGGCTTAGAATCATGCTGGAAAGAATGGCCTTGTGAGCCTCTTGTGTTTGATTTCCTTTCCTACCATCTTGTTTCCTTGATCAGCTGAGGCAAAAGATTTGTGAGAAACATTTCCTATTGGTTAGAAAAACAAAAGCCTTTTGAGCTCTTCCTCCACAAAAATTTGCTCCAGAGTGAGTGTGGGGATGATTAGACTGAAGGAAGGAAAAACAAAAGCAGGGAGGTAAGGATGGAGTGAAGATATCCCTCACTGATACTGACTGCAGTTTCATCTCCCCAGCAGTGGATGATATGGCATGGGATAACTTCAGTAGAGTTTTCTCACTGCAGGCTCAGCAACAGAGATGACAGGTATCTCCTGAAGGACTCCCAGACAAAAGATCAGACAATATCCACAGCCTGCCATTAGTCTGTGAAAGAAGCAGCTTTTTCCTATCCGATTTTGTCTGTCCTTAGGGAACATTGGGAAGACCAAAAGGAGAAGGAGCATGTCTTACCCTGCCCCTCATTGTCCCCAGACTGGGGTAGCCACAGTGATTCTGGTGTGGACTGTTAATAGATAGGTACTTGTAAATAGTCTGGTAAAAGTCTGAGGTCCTGCCCAAGAATATGTAAGATTCTGTCATATTCACCTGTAAATTGCACCCTACCAGACATGGTGATAAGAGACAAAGCATCACACAATCACATGGTGCTGGAAGTGACCTCTGGGAGTTGTCTGGTGCATCCCCATTGCTCAAGCAGCACCACCTAGACCCAGTTGCCCAAGAGCATATCCAGATGGCTTTTGAATATCACCAAGAATGGAGATGCCACAATATTTCTGGGGCAACCTGTGCCAGTGCTTGCTCACCTTCAGAGTAAAAATGTGTTTCCTGATGTTCAAAGCATCCTCCTGTGTTTCTGTTCATGCCCATTGCCCTTGGTCCTGTCCCTGGGCACCACTGAAAAAAGGCTTCCTCTCCCTTACACCCACCTTTGAGATACTTAGAAACATTGATAAGGCATCATCAAAGTCAATATCAAGTGAACATTTGCAGTGAAATAATCATCTTCATTTGTGTTCAGACCTGTACTATTGCCCAAATATAATCCTGAAATAGGTTGTGACGTTTTGGCTTGTATCAGGCCATTTATCTTCCTCTGTTCAAGACTCGGGAAAGATCACTGCAGCTTCTGACCCTGTAGGTCAAAGTACATCATTAAGATCCCATTACTCTAGGATATGGTCCCTGAGACATGAGGATAAGTGGGAGTACAAGGAAAGATGGCCCTTTTTGTCATCTCATAGCTGAATCATACGAGCAAGGGAACGGGGAAATTCAGCAGTCCAGACTGGACTTGCCAAAGAGCAGAAAGGCCAGGTGTGACTTGCGTCTTGTCAAGTAATACCACCACAAACTGGGTACCCAGATCTAAATGCTTCTTGAGTGACCTGCGAGGGCAAAAAATACCTCAAAGACAGAAAAATTCCTAGGACCCTTTTTGCTTAGGAGTTCAGTGTACATAAAAGGGCTGAAGAAAATCTTCCAAAATATAAGGGCTAAGATGGAGAGCAAACTTTTCTCCAGGTCTGATGCAGATAAAGAAAACAGGAAGATTCAAGTTGAGTGTGAGAAAAGACTTGCTAAGCCTCAGACAAAGAAACTGGACAGCATCTACCATTAGAGGCTTTGGCAGAGGCTGGGCAAATTTATATCAGGATTGATTTGCAGAAATCTCAGCCTGTTTTAGTGTAGGGAATTGGACTAAGACAATTATTTTTGATCCTTTCCACACCTTTTTCCTATGTTCCGGCAATCACACATTGGCAAACATGGAGCTCCCTGTGTTTTTGTGCAGAGAGGACGAGGTCCAAGCCCATCCTGACAGGGACGCACCCCGTCAACACGACGGTGGACTACGGTGGGACCACGTCCTTCCAGTGCAAAGTCCGCAGCGATGTCAAACCCGTCATCCAGTGGCTGAAGAGGGTGGAGTACGGCACAGAGAGCAAGTACAACTCAACCATTGATGTTGGGGGACAGAAGTTTGTTGTGCTGCCCACGGGCGAGGTCTGGTCCCGGCCTGATGGCTCCTACCTGAATAAATTGATGATTACTCGAGCCAAGGAAGAAGATGCAGGGATGTACATTTGCCTAGGGGCAAACACCATGGGCTACAGCTTCCGCAGTGCTTTTCTCACAGTCCTGCCAGGTGAGTTATGCCTTTTTTTCCCCACATCTGAACCAATGGTCTGCATCATAGTATTAATACAACACTGATGCTTGTTGGGCTCCATGGCTCTCTGCTGATTTAGGCTAGCCCAATTCTGATAAGAATGAATGTGAGACTAAATCAACCCAGATTAAATCAGCTCCTGCTGAAATCCTCTGTAGGATGTTTCCTTTACTCCCTTCATGTGGAATAATGATTCCAGCAAGGTGAAATAAAATGAATGATCTGTCCCTGTATGGAAGAGGAGCTGGGAAAGGATGCTGCAGTTGCAGGCACTACATCACTTTCATGGTAGGGTGGAGGACATGAGAGCTACTGAATAGCAGTACAGCTTGCAACCCCATTCCTTTATATTTCTCCTTTCTCTTGCTCTTATTTATATTGCTTTTACTGGTAAAAGGAGACAATGATACAGGCCCATACAATGAGAGAAGAATAAAAACTGTCCCAGTCACAGGGAAAGAAAAATAGTAAGTGTGAAAGAGAGAATGATTGATTAGTTAAATTCTTGCTTAGTGATCTCCTGGAGACCCTTGCATCAGATTCACAGCTGCTTCCTTCTCTCCACAGGCCTCAGAGCTGGTGGCCATGTCCGAATGAGGCTGTTTTAAGGCACACCATCTTTTGCCATTTACTCCTGATTTTGAAGTTCTGCCCCGATAGTTTTTTTTGTTAAGGACATTTCTTTCTGCCTCATCTTGCTGTGTGAATCCAGCTTCAGATCCACTTGTTTTAGGACAAAAATCAATCTTACTGCCCTTTCTTCCCTTCATTTTAGATGTCAGGTCTAATGTGGTGTCTGCAGTCAAAGACACCAGTGAGAGACAGAAATCATTAATTCTCCCAGGTTGTTAGAACTGGTTTTCTGTGTAGGTAGTGGGGAAAATGCTCTTGTAACTAAGGCAGCATGGCTTATTCTGCTCACTGATGATTGCCAAAGCTCTGCATTCAGGCAGCCTCTGAGAGTCACTAGCTTGAATTTAGATACTGACATCAGGTTGCCAAGTAGGAGAATGCTCTTGGCATCTTCTTCTGCATCACTTAGATTTGGGACTAAACTCCGACTAGAAGACCTGTCAATCCCAAGGAAAAGCTGCGTGGGTGGGATATGACTCAAAGCCTCTGGGGGTTTCTAAACTATGAGGGTCTGATCCAGCTCCCACTGCAGCCAGTGGGAGACTTTCCATTGATTTAAATGGGATTATAATGAGACCTCATACCAGAACCAGAGCCTGGAGGCCTGTTGTTATTGGCAGTGACGGAGAAGGAGAACCCAGCTTGCCCTCAGAAGCAAAGATGTGGCTGCAAGACCATGAGCTAAAAACACCATTTTGCTTGTAAATCTACCAGATTTGACATAGACATCTCCAAAGAGCAGCATGGATGAATATCAAAACACTTTCGTTTCAGCCCAGCAGAGGATTTCTGCCAACCATCATGAACACTGTTGTTTTTGTGGTCAATTGATGGGTCAGTTCTCTGATCCTGCCTTGCTTTGCACAGGGGGCTGGACCAGATGACCTCCAGAGTTCCCTTCCAGCCTAAATTATTCTGTGATTTGCAGTGTTGGTGAATCAAAGTTTTATCTGTTAAAGTCAACAGTATAGGTCCTTCTGACTTCAAAGAGACCACATGGTATATATTTAATATTTCATACTAGGTCTATTTGTCAAGGAAAGAAAAAGACATTACTGTCTTAAAGAAGTTTGGCTTGACATATGTTTGACTATAACATATTGGGCTATTTGGGTAGCCTGTGGTTTTAGAAGTTTCTTGAGTGTCTCCCTGCAAGCTGAATCCAGTGCCTAGGTATTTTTCAGGGCTTTGGAAATAGCAGCTGATAGCTATCTAGATAGGGATTTTAATAGCTAAGATCCTACCCCAGGTATCCTTCTGAGTCTATAAATCAGGATATCAATCTGAGAACTACCAGGCTAACCCAAGCTGAGGCTGCCCAAGGATGTACAGGCTGCCAACAGCAGACAGGGGAGGAGGGAGGTAAGCCTGAAAGATGCTGTTTGAAGCACCTTATCTCCTCTGGTAGCTGGATTTGCTGTCCTTAGAAAGCCACCAGTGTCTCCAAAGAGATTGTTGGAGGTAGAGCCCATTTGGCATAGGGAGCTGGACGCACACTTTAATGCCATGTGGACTCCGTGGCTTGGGCACCAAGGAGGGGCACCAGCTCATCTGTTTTCCCCATCCTTCAGCTTTCCTTCCAGCCACACAAGAAACTCAAGATAACACCTCCAAAACACCACATTCATGCTCCCTGCTATGGCAGAGCATTGCTTGAGTAGTTATATTATCGCTAGGCAGGGATACTAAAGAGTGTCTAAAGCCCATACAAGCACAGCTACATATGGCAGATGTAAGTGGAGAACGTGCCATGGCTCTGCACAACCTGATCATGCCTCCTGGCTGCTGACACGTGTTGAGTGCTCCAGCCTGGGCAGCAAAGCCCACTCCATCACAGAGTGAGTGTGTCAGGGAAACTCTTGGGCTGGCTCTAGTGCATCCATTAAAGCTTGGATAAGAAAATGAAAAAATCCCCCAAAGGCTCCCCTCCTGACCCCAAAACCATAGAAAATTAGTTGTTTGTCCTTCCAGGAGCACTGAAAAGCAAAGCAGTTACCAAACATCATGTGCTGGCTTGATTTCTCCCTTGTTACTTGGTCTGGCAGGGTTGCCAGACAGCCTGTACAAAAGCCAGCCCAAGTGTGACATCTGTTTTGAATCCACTTTGCCTGCACTTAATTAACTCTTTCTGTCTCTTTCCTGCCTTAATGTCCAGATCCCAAACCTCCGAGTGCACCTGTACCCCCTTCCTCAGCCAGCAGCCTGCCCTGGCCTGTGATCATCGGCATCCCTGCCGGAGCTGTCTTCATCTTTGGGACAATCCTCTTGTGGCTTTGCCAGACTAAGAAGAAACCCTGCTCCCCTCCAGCCGCTGCCCCTGTGCACCGGTCGCAGCCCCGGGACAGGATCTGTGTCTCCCAAGTCCCCGACAAAGACTGCATCTCCTCCATAAACTATGAGGAATACGTTGCCCAACAGCAGCATTTACTGTCCCAAGGGCCTGCACTTGCCCCTGCCATGGCATCCAAAATGTACCCAAAGATTTACACGGACATCCACACCCATACCCACTCACATGTGGAAGGGAAAGTCCATCAGCACCAGCACATTCAGTACCAGTGCTAAGAGGGTGGCCGTGTACAGTAGCTCGTTTGGGCTTTTCCTCGTGGTACCTCAGAAGAGACTGCTCCAAGTCAGCTCACACTGCCAGCAATAGGCAAAGCAGACAGAAAAGATTATATATATAATTTTAAATATATATATACATATATATATAATTGTATATGCGTGTGTGTATGTGTGTATATATATATGTGTATATATCTATATCTATCTAAATATATATATAATAGAGAAAGACAAAAAGAGAAAAGAGATTTTTTTTGTTTTGTTTTTAATTATTGCAATCAGGATGTAGCCAAGGAATAATGAAGGAACTCCAGATCTCAGCAGAGAGGCAGCCATCTCCAACAGCGGAGCCTTCCCGGATCTCTTAACCGAGGTGGCAACAAGTGAGACAGGATACAGGGACATGAACAACCGCCTCCTTCCTTGTGTTGCTACAGGAGCAAGAAGAACAAGAGGTGACCATGGTGCTTCTCTGGATGGGCACTGCTGTTCCTGTGCCTGCTTCACATCACTTGTTTTGATGGGAAGCCCCCAGACCTGTCCCACTCTGGATGACTGAGGTTTAGTGCCAAAGCACCAGGAGACATAACCAATTCACCTCTTCCAGGGCAAAAATATAACACAAGAGAGTCTGGAACATCTAATTTCTATTCACAACATGAAATGCTGAATGCTTCTCAGTCACGGTCATTTGGTCTGAAATACTAGCCAAGCTGATTGGCTTGGTATCTGCAAGGTGAAGGCATCATGATTCCCGTGTGGTGTTCTGCAGATCAAACCAGAATTGCTCCAATCCCCTGGTCCTAGGACTCAGTGCCACTGCCAGGAAAAAGGAAAGAAGGAAAGAGGAACATTGTACAGAACACCTTTATATTTATATTTAAGAAATAATAATAATTAATAATAATAATAACTGAACTGCTGATGGTGAAAAAAGCAAAACACACTGTCCTCTGATGGCTCACAATGACAAGCTACTGGATTTTCTATGTCAATGCAAAATACATGAGAACATTAGGAAAAAAAAAGTAAGAAGAGAATGAAATAATAACCTTGTAGGAAACAATGAATTTGAGAAATATTCACCTAGGTTGTGTGTGGTGGTCCCCTCCCCTCAGATAACAGTTTGCAAATGATACAGCTTCATTGCAGCTCAAACAACAGCAAAGACAGAAAGAAGAGAAAATAAATAAGGACCATATTAAATACCTATATAGACTGGAGATGAATCCAATTGCAAATATAAAACCTTTGTAATTCTATATAGAGTTTAAACAGAAGTCATGTATATTTAATTTATTTTGTTAAACAAGAAAAAAAATGTATGATATTTTCCTCAAAACAGGCATTTCTATACATATTTTTGATCAAAAAAAATAAAGATTTTGTTTTTTCCAGGTTCTATAGATGCCATGCTCAGAATACGCTCGATGTAGCATGTGACCAACTGTACTTCTCCCAGCCTGGAGGGTCATCTATCTCTATGCTTTTTTACATTATCCATGTGCAATCTCCTAGCATCATCTCAGGTACCGCTGGTGCCATCCTTGCCATCTGACCTTTTCAACTGGTTATATTCTGCCTGTGAAGGTCTGCAGTGGCCAGATGACTTCTCATGGATCCCTTGTCATCTTCATTACAAAGTTTTCTGCCCACAGGGAAAGCTGTTTCACTATGCTTTTTTTTTTGGGGGGGGGGGGGGGGGGGGGGAGGGGAAGGGAAGGAGATTGCATTAGTTTTTTAAGCACAAACCTTCAGTGGAGTTTCTTTTAAAAAGCAAATTCAGTAAATCAAAACGTAATAATTTGTGTGCCTGTAAAATGAACTTTGGCCTCAGGGTGCTTGGGAAGGGGGAAATATGAAATGCAAATGAAACACTTCATTTGTAAATGCAGCTGCTGAAGGAGCCAGTGGAGGGTGAGGTGGGTGCAATAAGAAGAGCGTGTGGGGAGCTGCTCACACCATCATTCTGCTGCATGCTACAGAGAAGCACCCAAGTCTTTAGTGGCTAAAACGTTCTTTAGAGAAGGCAGGTTCAGCATTCACTTCATTGCATTTCACTTCAAGTTTGCTGGTAAAAAAAAAACCTGAAAAATTGAAATGTGTTAATTTTTAGGATGGAAACTACTTCTCTCTCACAGCCTTTTCCACGAAAGAGATCCTTAACAAACCAGCTGCTCCGTTTAAAAGTGAAGCGCTCTATTTAACCTGAACCAAAACAGTGCTTTGCTTTTCTCTAAATGTTTCTGAAGGTATTTGGTCTGGGTTGACCTGCAGTGATTTTTCTGCTGCCTTGTTTGAATCAGCAGCAAACCAAACAGCTCCTTGTTTGCTCAGCCGCAGCGCTATGAGCTGGGGCCCTAACTCGGTGAAACATGTAAGCTTCTCATTCACTTTACCAATACATGGTGCTCCAAAAAGTCCTTTTTTTTGCCTTAGCCACCTGGATCAGTGGCTCCATCCCTGCCCACTGCGCTGGTTCTGCCTGGAGCCACCCATAACTCTGGGAAAGGGGAAGAGAAGGAGGAAAAGAAGGAAAAGGAGGAGGCAGAATTACAGGAGGAATACTTTCCTACTCACATGGAGTTTACCAACTGGCACTGTTGCAATACAGCACTGCATAGCACACTGCTGCTTTCCTGACTGCTGTAGTAGGAAATCCATGTTATAACCTCTACAGGAAGACCATCTTCAGGGATGATTTTCCTGTAGAGGTTATAATAAAGCGACTCGTTGCTATTTTTATTCATTTTGTTCTCAGCAGGAGGGTTCAGTTAAGCTTTGTTAACACAAATCTATGAAGTCCATAAAAGCTGAACTTTATGCATCCCCTCAGCTTTGGGGAGTCTCAAATGTGAGCACTGGAGGCTCTGTCTGGATACAAGACATGATTTAGGCAGGAGTTCTTAATGGTTTCAGCTTATTGAGTCATCTCATTGCAAAAAAGAGTAAAAAGCTTATACATTAAGTGCATCCCCTTTATTTTAAAAGGGCAGTAGGTGGATATTCCCATGAGAGACACTAAGGGTTACATCTCATGTCATGCCTATGAGAAGCTACTTGCTGATCACAATACTTCTCAAGCTGCTGCACGTTTGAACAGCATTTGGGGCATGGCAGAGGGCAAGATTAACCTGTAAGCCCGTGGCCCTTCCCTGCTCTCTCTGCCATGCTGCAGAGAGAGGGCTCTTCTAACACATCCTGTCTTAGCAGTGCTGATACTAGCTTCAAAGTGGAGGTAAACACTGGTTTTGTATGGTTCAGCCCTCAGAAAACCCTGAAACACTGTCTTATGGCACTTTTTTAGATGGCAGCTGTATCACTGACCCTCAGAGAGAGGGTTAGTGGGTTAAAAGAAGCAATCCTGCATTTCCTATGCAGCACAGTCTTCCATGCTGAGCATAATGCTCTCCACCAGTGCCTTCTCCCCTTTGTGATCCAGCTCCATTGTGTTGTATCACAGAGCTAAAAACTTCATATATAACCAGATGGCTCGTGGATGGAGTGGTCTCTTCCTGCCTTTTAAAGCTCCTGCCTTTAGAGATAAATGTCTAGTGATGCTGGTAGAGAGATCTCCAAAGGCAAACATTTCAGTAAACCACCCAGCATGAGCAATGGAACAGCCCAGCACAGCAGCAGCTCTCAACCATGGTTCTGGATGTGCTATATGAGGTGATATAAAGGTCTTGATTTGCAGAAAGCATGGGGTTTTCATCCTGCCTTGGATAACAGCTCCCTCTTTAAGCACCTCCTCTTGGGCACCCAAAATGGTGTGAAATTTCCCCCTAGGAAAACATCATCATATGCCCTGTTTAAGAGGAGCTGTATGTATTGTCTGGGCCTCGCACTGGCTTGCTGTACCTGAGTGGGATTTGTGTTACTGAGGAACTATTTTGCCTTCACTGGGTACCTGTAAGTGCTCTTAAGAGTCACTCTGTCCCATCCCATGCCCTACTGCATGCCATTTATTTTCAGGGCTTGATTGTGCCTTGCATGTACTGCAAAGTCTTCCTTCGTCTAAATAAATTCAGTCAGGTCCTGTTGGTGTTTAAATTTGTTTTTTCTTCAATGGGGCAAGATTTGGACTCATCTTCACACATGAACAGAGTGTGTTTACAGAAAAGCATGGTCTTGCCGTTAGCTACTGACCCTATTTTGAACACAGAAGTTTTATATGTATGCATATACATATAGATGTACACGCCAGGCTGTGATGTGGAAGGCGGTTATGCTTTTAAAGCCATGGGGCTTCAAAGATCAAAGGAATTTTAGGCTTAAAACTCACCTTCTTTGTTTATTCTATTTGCATTACAGATCAAATATGGCCTTCCAAGCCAATTTTTAAACCTTGTATGGACAATCTTTGCTCAGTCAGCCCCTTTCAAACTGAAAACTTTTATCAGGCATTGAAAATATAAAGGATTATGTGGTTTTCAATTGGTGGCAAATACAGTAACTGAACACATCAAAATGAGACGGGATGGAAGAGCGTGTCGATGTCTGTGGCTGTGTAATAAAAACTGCAGAAAAAAAGGAATAAAAGCCTGGAATTGTGTTAATAGATGATAGAGTTCTGTAAAGTTACTGTGTTTTGAAGGGAAGGATGGCTCTGTGTGTGTGAAGGTGTGCATGTGATGTGTTAGCACACATCAGGAATACGCGTTGGCGAGGCACAGCTTGGTCTGCTGTTCTGTGAAGGTGCTGTGGACCTACCAGAGGTACTACTGGAAAAGGCTTCTCTTTTTTTAGTGAAAAGGGACAATTTTTGATCACTTCCAGAGCTAAATGCAGTAGTTGCACCAGAAGCCAAACTGCAATTAGTTTTGGGGTGCCTACAGTGGAGTAGGGATTTCAAGGTCGAGCCCGGCACCTTCAAGGCAAACATATGAGTGTCTCACTACTCACTCCATAGGCAGCAAATGTCCAAGCTGGGACATTTTAAGATCAGAAAAGCTGGCCCTCACCCAAACTTCATCTTGACCTGACCTGGACCTCGGACCCAAAGAGCCTTGCACAGAAATTGCACACTTGGGGTGAGAAAGAGGAAATATTTCTCACTGGCTTCATTTCTGTGGCTGTCTGAAACTCTTTAGACATGTGAAATACTGGAATAAAACCCCAGGGGGGATTTGGCGGTGAGCAAAAGCTAGGATGTGGTCAAAGGTTAATGGGGTATTTATCATGGCTTTCCCATTTGGGCATCACCCCTGCCTGCATGGGATATGCTGAGTGTATTCAGGACTCCAAATTATCCGAAGTCAATGATTATTCCACATACAGAGCCCGTTCCAGCTCTTGCAGAGGCCAGTGGGAAAAAATCCCTGTAATGTCCGTTGGGAAATCAATGGGATGCATGGAGTCATTGCAAGGTTTTTACATCTTTGCTCTGGCTGACCTGTTGGTAGAGAAAGATGTGGCAGGAGTTAGTGTCCAGAGTATGAAGCCAGATACATTTAAATGGGAAATACACACATTTTGGAAGGAGCTCTCAAAGGAAGGGGTAGACACTGCATCTTCCAAAATCTTCAAAACAAGGCTGGGTGCTTTGTGGACAGTGTGTTTCGCTTAGATGCAAGGCTTGGGGAATGTTATTAGGATAAAGGGATACATCTGGTCCAGATGGGGTCATACAGTGGTCCCTTCTGGCCCTAAGTAATTGTAGTTAAGCTGCAGAGAGAAGGCGATGCAAGCACTGGTCCTGGCTAGCGCTGTATCTGTACACGTGCACCCCAGAGCTTACAGCAGCATTTGGCACATGGCAGCCCTGTTCAGGCTGCACACGCAGCTCCACTTGCTTCTAGACTGTAAGTAACTGCGTGATCTCAGCACTTCCCAGAGTATTACTACAGTCGTGGTGTTATTTATACAAACTAGGGCTGTGCACCGACATTTACTGTGTCTGCAAGGAACCCCTTGTGTAAACAGCAGAGCAGCCTGTGTGTACACACAGCCCTCCTCCAGTAGCATTTCAGAAAATCCTGCTGGATTTGCTGCAGTTAGTGTCACAAAGGATTTACATGTGAATCTGAATGTTAACACATGCGCTTAATGGCCTGCTCAGTTGCATAAACTTGTTACTATAGGTGTAAGTATTCCCAAATTCCCTATTTGCCATGCATGAGAGGAAACCAGGATCCTGCCCTAGCCCTGAGATGGGCAAAGCTCCCCCCAGCACACTCATTCAGACATGAGGGGTTATATGTTGTGTTGTACAGTTTGGCCAAAGTGATCCTGCAGGTCTAAATGCATGGGAACCCAGGGGGTGCAAGACCCACAGAGAGAGCACTTGTGTGTGCTTGTGGATCATAGAATCACAGACTGGTTTGGGTTAGAAGGGACCTTAAAGCTCATCCAGTTCCAACCCCTGCCACGGGCAGGGACACCTTCCACTAGAGCAGCTTGCTCCAAGCCCCTGTGTCCGCCCCTGTGTCCAACCTGGACTGAACACTGCGAGGGATGGGGCAGCCACAGCTTCTCTGGGCAACCTAGGCCAGTACCTCAGCACCCTCACAGGGAAGAACTTCTTATATCTGCTCTAAATATAGCCTCTTCTAATTTCTTTTAGGTTTCTTTTCAGTTTCTTTCAGGATTGATGGATGTAGCGAGGTTGCGACAGGCATAGTCCCAAAACCACCTAGCTTTATGGAGCAGGTCTCATCTATAGATCTCAGCAACAATTTCACAGAAAAAGAAATGGGGTGAGAACATGCTGGCCAGGATTAGGGTTTGTCATCCAAATGTTCTGGGATGCACACAGGTCACCTGCCAGGTCAGTTCTGTACTCTGGACCTGCTAGAAAGTGCTGATAATTAGGAAGCTGTAGGTATTTCAGACTTTCTCCTGACCTTATCTTAGCAGCAAAGCATTTCTTGGACCAAGATTCTCAGCTTGTAAAGGCTTGCTACAAATGTCAAAAAAAAAAACCCAAGCATAAACCCCACCACCAATAATGTGGATTGTCATAGTTGAAAATAGGAAATAATGGCTGATAAAACCATATTTAAAATACTCGTGTTGCAATTACTGTTAAGTGGCACACATTTATTGCATAAACATAGAACAGAGACTCGAAGAAGGAGGATGCCCATTTTACATTTTGCGTTTAGCCAAGACACCTCTGTGTGTATTTACCCCCTTCAGGTCTCTGAGAGCAACACATGGAGCTGTGACCTTGATTTGTCCTTATTTTAGCTTTCACATTTTATTTTCTCTTCCCATTTCTACCAGTCTATTGTAATTAGGATTAAACATATCCCCCAGTACACGTGGACATCAGCAAAGCAATGAATGCTCATTTTTTTCCCATTTTCTATAACTAAATCCAGTCCAAAGTGCTATTTCTATCCGAGCTGATCTATGCTTTAGTGAAAGCAGTAATAAATAACACTTTAGACCAGACTTCAAAATGCCTTTTTTCCTTTGATCTGAGTAATTAAAGTCAAGCTGCTGCTCCTGAGCTTTTTCTGATGGAATTACATGAGTTACTCAGCTCTTCATTTGTATGTTATTAAGCATTATGTTTTATTGCTTCTGTTCAAACAATTAGTACCTAAATATGCCCCATATTCTCATAAAGAGGCAGTAGCAGTGCCCTGGTTAATGGTTTGTTTCCATCCAGAGTCCATCATTGTGCTCCTGTGCCATTTAATATCAATCAGGCCTTTACTGATGCCCTTCTGAAGTTGTTCTCTTCTGTGGTCATTTAACTTGTGCAGCGAAGTAGGGAGAAGTCAACCCATAAAGTCAAGTAAAAATGGCATTTCTCTTAACACAGGAATTTTTTTACATTCATTGCAAGTTTTGGTTATAAAAAGGCCAGTGCTTTGCGGTGATCGGTCATTTTGACATTTTTATGGTGTTTTTATTACCCCTGGCTCATTTCCATACTAAAGAGAACGTTTGTAACAATACTCGCTCGCTCTGTTATGATTAGGATTGTGCTTTTGCCGCGCTTTGTTCGTCTGTTGCTGCGCTCAGTAATGCTCTTGGCACGCGTCCTCCCAGACCCTGCGGTGTGTTTATTCAAAAGGAAGGAAAAAGAACTGTCTACTAAAACAATAAACTACTGCTTGCGTTAACACGGCCATAACTTCCTTGTTCTGCAGACAATCAGTTAGCAAATCTGTTAGGTAAACTTGCTCCTTCACTGTTGAAAAAATAAATATTCATGAAGCTTACAGTCACAGTTTTCCTGTGCTTTCTTATCGGGTTGAAATGGTGAAGGGTTTTAAAGCAAATGATTTAATCAGAGAGATAAGGATGGAGGCCCAGATCCTGAAACTGGTGGGAGCTGGGAATTGAAATATTGCTGAGGACCTGGGTAAGGGGTCAAGGCAAATTTTTCTAAGTTACTTCAATGTTAATGTTATTAATACTGAAAATTGAAAACATTTTCATTAATTGAAAATTTCTTTAAATAATTTAATCAATTATTTTCATTAATATCTTTTCATAAATGAAAATATTTCCATTAATATCTAAGACAGAAGGTGAATGTGGAAAGCATCATGAATGGCGAGAAACAGCCATTAAAAAAGAGGGGGAGAGGTGATGTCGCAGGAGGTTTCCAGGGTAAGATCAAGTCATTGCTTTGAATGGTCTGCATGGGTTGGAACCTGGGAGGCTGCTGCCCTCAGACCCAGGATAAGCCAGAGCACTCAATGCCGCCTGTAACAGGCAATTTTGTTTGAGTACATCACTGCAGAACTCCTTTCATTCAAAGCATGCTCTTGCCTTGCCTGGATTTCGAAGAGAAATAAGGATCATAGAATCACAGAATGCTTTGGGTTGGAAGGGACCTTAAAGCTCATCCAGTTCCAACCCCTGCCACGGGCAGGGACACCTTCCACTAGAGCAGCTTGCTCCAAGCCCCTGTGTCCAACCTGGCCTTGAACACTGCCAGGGATGGGGCAGCCACAGCTTCTCTGGGCACCCTGTGCCAGCGCCTCAGCACCCTCACAGGGAAGAACTTCTTCCCAAGATCCCATCTCAATCTCCCCTCTGTCAGTTTAAAGCCATTCCCTCTCGTGCTGTCACTCACACCCTTGCAAAATGTTCCTCTTCAGATTTCTTGTTGGATGTGTTTTAAGACCTAGATTCACACTCCTGAAGCAGCAAAGTTAGGGACAGAGTAATCATGAGCTTCTTTTACTACAGAAGAGAAACTGGCCACTTCCCATAGGTGGTTTTATAGCTGGGTGGAAAGAAAGACCCAAATGGTGTTTACTGTTGCACTAAAGCCAACAAGGTAACCTAAATTTGTCACCCAGATACCATAAAACAAAAGGATGAGCCTGGCTTTGGCACTGAAACACAGCGGTGGAAACTTACAAAAATATGTAGCAACACTGTGAAGTGCCCATTTACATTAAATTTCCCCAAATCTTGCAAGACCTCAGCAAGGAGTTGTGTCTTCCCTTATGCTGCTCTGTCCTGCAGCATCCTACTGAGCCTGAGAGGCTCATGTTCCACAAGCCCTTGCTTCTCGTTGCATGGCTTCAGTCACCAGTTGCTGGCCCCAGCCTTATGCTGCCAGGGGGACACAAAGTGCCCTATGTCATGGTTCAGTCGGAGCTCACCAGCTTGACATCAGAAGAGGCACATTTTGATGTTTATCTGCAGCTACGTGCATGCACAATAGAGGCTGCATTACAAGGACAAGGACAAGTTTAACCCGTTATCACAGAGACCTGATTAAACACTCTTCTCTCGTTTTGGTGCCTCAAGGCCTAATACTCCCCTATGCCAGAAAAGATTTGTAAGGGGCCATAAAGTCAGCACAGCTCTGTTTGCATTTGCTGTTTTTGTTCCTTGACAGTGCTGCTGGGGCCTCTGTGCAAACATGGCTCTGTGGCCAGCATTTAAAATGCCAGCCCCTTCAGCATTTAGTCATCTCATTTGCCATCTTTGCTAGAACTGACACCTACAAACTCAAAGGCATAAAATTACATAGGCCAAACAAAGTCAAAATGGCATTTTTAAATAACCTACTTGTTAAATAATTTTAGGAGAAAAGATAATACAAGTTGTGTAAGTAAATGACTGAGTGCCTCTCCACACTTCCAGCTTTGCCCACTTATTCTTATTACATCCCTGTGAATTCTTGCAATTATTACTCTCTCTTTATAGGAGAGATATTGCAATACTGAGAAATTATAAGTTTTTTTTTTTAAGGCAGGAAGAGATGAGATTTGGGCTTGGATCCATGCACCAAATTAAAGTCTGTCTGAAGCCATCACCCTCCTCATTATATCAGTAGTGCTTCTTTGGCACAGGGAATCACAGGACACTGACGGTCTTTCAGAGCATCCAGGAGAGCAAACCAAGACCAAGGTCAATTATTTCCCAAACAGGAGCTGGTGACAGAGTGAAGATACTAGTGGCCGCACTGGGGTGGCTCTGTCCCAGAGCTGAGCCCTGTTTCTCAGTCAGTGGAAGGCACAGCTGGTTTGTTATGCCATTCAGGGCCTGACTTAACCTTGCTTCTCCCAGAACATGGTCTATAAAGTGGAACTGTGTCCCCAGCCATTAAGGGAGGCCATCAGAGTGTTTCGGGTTGAATTTGTCCCCATGGAAGTCACTGGGAGACTTAGATTTGACTATTTGAGAGAATAGCTCATTCTCCTTAAGAAGCTAGAAGCTTTCTGACAGCTGTTGTCATCAGCACTGAGCAACGGCTCTTTATTCCCCTCTTTTTCTTAAGCAACTGCGCGCAAGAGGAATATGAGGGGAAAACATGCTTTGAACATCCTGGAGGGACTGTGCAAGAGGTGTTAGCGTCAAACCTTTGTCCTACAGCTACTACAGAAAGTTGGTTGTGTGTGGCTTATGCACATCCAGTATTCAGAAGCTTTTATCAAAACCCATGTGTTGTCTTTAAGAAAGCTGGGGAAGGGGGGATGGGGGTGGGAATCGTGATAAATAATTCATATTTCAACTAGCATTAAATGGAAGTTTTGCCATACAGATTCAAATTATTTAATAAACACCGGGTAAGTCCCTCCAGGAGTATCAGGAAACAAATGATAGACAATATTTTGGCAGTGAAGAGAAATTGCTGCTTCCAAAAACTGTGGATGACCCAACTGTCTTGGAAACATGTTTGGATTGTTAATTTTGATAGGTTTTTGTTGCCAAGATTGTAGCTGGAGGCACAGGTATGGGGAAAACTGTATCAGATGTGGATTTTTTGTAAGCAGGTAGTGTTGAATTTTGAAATGTTTGGTGCTTCAGAACTCAAATTGAATTTCCAAACCCTTCAGTGCTTGTACCATCTAAAGAGCTTCAGTATAAAGACATATTCTTGGTAGGTTTTAATTTTTCAGAAGCCGATGAAGAGAGTTTACAATACAAAACACGAGGCCTTGGGTGGTACGGTTTAGTGTGAGGTGTCCCTGCCCATGGCAGGGGGGTTGGAACTTGATGATCTTAAGGTCCTTTCCAACCCTAACTATTCTATGATTACTGTTTTCTGTCATAGAGTAATCATTTTATGATGGTTGCTTTAATAGATATGTCACCAGTATTGAGTGATAGGGAAACCCATTTTATTGTTTCCAGGGCTGTGTAATATTTGAGCTGCCCCACGGTTGTACTTGTCATACTGCAAGTTGATGTCCTTTGGTTAGTCCACAGTGTTTGGAGCTCAGAAGATAGATGTTTTTTTCAAATGTAGTTGATTGAATGTTTAGTATTGGAGATGTGTTTTGGTCTTTGTCAATGTCGGTGCAGTGTGTATGGAGGACTAGTCAATAATTACCATTTTTCCAAGAGGAAATGTTGGACACTGGAAACATCCCAACTCCATCAGTCTGCATGGGACCCACAGCCCGGAGTGCTCTTCAGTACAACACCTCTCAAAATTCAAGCAGTGTTTCCTTTTCAAACACACTCAAAAGGTTTGCCACCATTTAATGTGATAACAGGGGGGTTGTAACTCTCACTCAAGGTGTGGGAGAAGGGCTCTGTACACTCCAATCTCTGCAAATTTTTCCAGCCAAAGCCCTGTAAATTACCCCAAATCTTGACTCACTGAGCACCCTTGGCTAGGCATCCTGATGTTTCCTCTTGCACGGGGATGAGAACAAGAGTTGTGGACCAGCAAGGGAAAGGAGGCAAGTGACTGTAAAGTCCATGGTGAATCTGTATGAGAGCTGATTAGGTGACACCCTGGACTCTCCTACCTCCTTGCAGATACCTCAATTTCCCCCTGGATCCTCAGCAGGTATGTGCAGGCTGCGTTTGGAGAGGAGGGAGACCTTATTACCCTGGGACAGGCTACCACATCTCTCAGTCGTGCTGAAAGGAATGATGGCTATGCTGAAAGGCTGGAAAAGATGGTCTGAAAATGGCTTCAAATATTGTATCTAGTGCAGGCAAGCTAGGGAGACAGCGACTTGCCAGGACCCATATTTGGAAGTCTTTCATGGACATCATCTGCCATCATGTCAAGCCAAGAATCATAAGCATTATAACAAGGAGATATACTTGAGCACAGAGGATTACAGTTTTCTCAAGAATTGTTGTCATAAACCCCATAGTGGGTAGAGCTTAACATAGTTTATGATAATAACTGAGTATCACATTGCCCATAACATCAAAAAATGACAGCAAAGTTCAGGAGCAGGTGGGCAGCTTTAATTATATAGGTTCCAAGGGGAATAAACACTAGGATGGTTTTTACTGTCTGTCTGGTATGAGTCAGTCCACAATGACCTTACTGGTGCAATTTGGTGAGAATAAAGCATCTAGCCTGTATTTAACCATGCAAAGCATCTTTTTATTTCCCCCCCTCCCACCCTGCTTGTGAGAACAGAGAAAATGGGATTTGTAGGAGGAACTGAGGGATGTATTACTGTCAGTGATTTGTACATATCAGGGCTGAAACATCAGACGGAGGAAGTACCCGAACAGCTGGGACTGCAACAGATGTTCTCCAGACAGCTCTGCCTCACGAAGATGTAGTATAGTAATAGGTCATGTTACAGAAACAGAAAATTGAAAAGAGTGATTTTACATGCATGAGCACTGGCTCCCCAGGCCCAGCAGTGTGAGTGTCACTCAACAGGGAAAGGCAGCTGGGACCCTTCTGAAGAGATCATTGTGTCCCTTGCCACCAGAACCTGCTCTTCTAACATATATATGCCCCTAGAAGGAACAACAGGACTCCCCGTACTGAAATACAGAAGGGGTGAGTGTAAAATCCCTTACTATTCCTGCAGTTTAAGGGTGGATTCTCAATTGCTTGGTGCCTCTGCTTCAAGGCTTTTAGTCTCTTCTGCTGCCTCTCTTCCCCTAGGTCACTGAGCAGTTTCCTGTATACTGACCTATGAATGAGAATAGCTGCAGCAACTTCACCTGACATTTCCCTTGATGCTTAGCTTTAGTCTTCAGACAGGGTCAGAACAGCCTGTGATGGTAAAACCAGGTGGTGATCTCCCAACTAGAGCTCCATCACAATCTCAGTCAGTCAGCCACATCAACCCAAGGCCACCCAGAGAAGGTTCCCAGTGTGTGGACCTCTTGCCTTTCCTCTTGGTAATGGCTGCTGTTTGCATGCTCCTGCATTCCTCTAGGAAGAAAGAGTTTATTGTTGAGGCAAAGGGGCCCTAGACCTTCCTTCCTTCAGACTAAGTGAGTGTCCTAACCACCAGGTCACAGAGGTTTTTGAGACCTATCCAGTCTTTTCCTTGAAGCCAAGCTGGCTTGCTGCCAGGAATGCAATAATGATGAGGTCAGATGGGGAACAGGGAGCACAGAGAGCAATATGTTGCACTGTTATTACATTTTTTTCCAAACTGGGCATTTATTGCTTCCACAATGAGCAACATCTGAAAGAAGAAATTGGCCTTCTTCACTCTTTCCATTTGTGTACATAAAGCAATTTGTTACTTTCCTGGCTGGTTGCTCTATTTTAATATACGCCCCCAGTTTCCCTCATTTACTTATTTGCATTACAAAACTGAAGGTTGCCCTCTTACATCCTGAACATCCAGGACTTTCATAGAATCATAGAATCATAGAATAGTTAGGGTTGGAAAGGACCTTATGATCATCCAGTTCCAACCCCCCTGCCATGGGCAGGGACACCTCACACTAAACCATATCACCCAAGGCTTCGTCCAACCTGACCTTGAACACTGCCAGGGATGGAGCATTCACAACCTCCCTGGGCAACCCATTCCAGTTCCTCACCACCCTAACAGGAAAGAACTTCCTCCCTGTATCCAATCTAAACTTCCCCTGTTTAAGTTTGCACCCGTTACCCCTTGTCCTGTCACTGCAGTCCCTAATGAAGAATCCATCCCCATCATCCTTTAGGCCCCCTTTCAATACATTGTCATTACTTTCACAGGTATCTTAAGCAGCTGTGCCACTGTGATGCTCTAAAGAAACCTCCAACAGTAAATGGGAATGGACTCCATAGACTATTAAACATGTTTAAGTAAACACATTAAGCAAGCATTAAGAAAAGTAAGTACTCTTAACTCAGTGAAATGAGACTGCAAGCACACAAGGGCCCCATAATGGCAGTTTCATTACAGACTCCTATACACATATGCACATGTTCCAGCTCTCTCTCCTAATATGAAAAAAATATGACCTGTCATGTCTTTGCATGATATCATTGCTCTGTTGGCATTAACATAGTTACAGTACATCGTGATGTGCTTGGGACCAAAGACATCACTGTCCCAAATGGAAAGGCCTCGTTTTTGTGTCTCTCCAAGTTCATCAAGTTCCCATAGCAACCCAGAGCTCATCAGATAATTCAATAACATATTCACAAACACATGGGGCAGCCTCTGGGGGTTTCTTAAAGTGCTTACATGTCCTTAACCACTCATTTCTGACAACAGAATCATTTCATTCACCCCTTAGCGCACCTCATGCTGTAGTACAGCTCATTTCACCAGGTTTAGCTGGCCACTGACACTGCAAATGACAGTGTGGCCAGCTCTTACTAGGAAATCATATAGGCTGTTTTAAGAGTACAGTTCACAGGCATCCTACTGCCTGAAGGTAGTGCTCTTTTTTTTTTTAATGAATGTTAATGATTAGCAAATACTTGTACAAAATTCAGGGAATGATTTGTGAGAAAAGGAAAGAGGAACTGGGATTTTTTTCTAAAACATGTTTTATATAATATATTTATAATCAGTAATTGCTTCCTTACTTGGGATTTCAGGCTATTATTTTAAGCTTCAGAACATCAGTGACTTGTAGTGATAGAGTGATTACAATTCTCTCTTTTCCTTATTTCTAAATGGAGATGGCTTGGAAAACCTGGATATTATCCTCACCTGGAAGATTAGGTAAGATACCTAATCCTTTCCATTCCATGTTGTCTTGTATTTCTGGTCCAGACCAGTCCCATGTTGCCATGTCTCTCTGTCCCTGACCTCCTCTTAGCCCTTCACACTTCCCTGCCCTTTCAGAATCATCCTTGCAATAATGCCCAGAAAAAATCCCTCTCTGTGAAGAAAAGGGTTTAGAGCTGAAAAGCGAGTTGTATTTTAGTAGTAGCTTTAGAGATATCTTCCTAGTGCTTGTAGGATACCACTGAAGCCTTCCTTGACCTGTCCTGGTCACTGCACATTCTTCATTGCCATGATTTTGGCTGGTTACAGGACTCCTGTGGGAACTCCAGCTTTTCTACTGCCCAGGATTATGGATGTAAATCACAGCAGGGATTTCTGCAAGCAGCATTTGGTCCCAGCGCACACGATGCCACTTTGCATGGCAGTGAGTCATCCTCTGCCAACATGGCATGACTTTTGGAGGACAAC
The DNA here is from genome assembly GCF_028554395.1 of Pezoporus wallicus. Taxonomy (NCBI): domain Eukaryota; kingdom Metazoa; phylum Chordata; class Aves; order Psittaciformes; family Psittacidae; genus Pezoporus; species Pezoporus wallicus. The sequence goes on along the minus strand of NW_026635168.1, from coordinate 1,093,768 downwards.
CTGGAGTTACCCAGTCATATCTTCTACCTGGACCAATTTCCTCAGCAGATGTAGAGGAAGTCATCCTGGGCTCCGTGTTGCCTTTGCTGCAGCTGCTGGGTTGGAGAGTGGTGTGCTCTCTTGGCAAGGTCTCCTTGGTTTCCAATTAGTAGAGTTTTTCTTGACTGAAGACTTTAGATAGGCAATAAAGACTGTATTGAATAATGTGTGAAAAAGAATGTTCATAAGGGATGAGAAATTAAGAAGTAATGGCATGCTTTCGAAGAAACATAAGATCAGCCAAGTTGGAAAAGACCTTTGGGATCATCAAGTCCAACCTTTACCCCAGCACTGCCAAGTCCATCACTAAACCATGTTACTAAGGCCTCATCTACATGTTTTCTGAACACTTGTAGGGATGGTTATTCTATCACTTCCCTGGAAGCCTGTTCCAGTGCCTGACAATGGTAACACCTCAACAGAGACTGACATTGGTTTTCTAAAAGCTTCTGAGAGTGGCAAACAGACTTGTGCACACTTCCAAGACCTCATGACCCTTTAGAAACTCATCAGTTATGTCCATAATGAAGCTGAAGGCCTGGATGTCCAGTAGTCTTTGCTAAGCACCTCCCAGCGTCACAGCAAGGCACTTGGGGCTGCTCATCCTGCTTTTATTCTGCTAAAAGCACTGCTTTTTCCTGACTGCTGCAGTAGAGCATGGCAAAGAAACGGATAGGAAGCCACATGCTGCTGAATGCATTTATGCTGAATTCCTGGATAATTTACTGGCTGCAGAGACGATACAGCCCAGAGTTCAAACCATTGAAAAAATAGGTGTAAAGAGGAGTGGGAGGAGAGCAAGGAGTAACACTTGAATCTTCCCTCTGGGAGGCTTTCCTAAAAAACATCCAGCTTGGCATGGTCTGGGATTCTTCAACTGGAAAAGCTGCAGATGAGGGAGACGCAAGAGGCTGTTTCAGGATTTGAGAGGCCTTTTTGAGGGTGAAGTTCAAGGAATAAATGGCCAAGGCCAGAGATAGAGGGAGAAGATGAAAGCAACCATAAGAGCATAAAATGCGGGATAAGTTTGGGATCAATTGTTATAATTTATTATAACTGCACCTTATCTTCCAGCACCACAGGAGCTACACCGGCATTCTCAGTACTAAGCAGAAGATGTACAGAGGAACAACTTAGAAGGAAGAGGAGAAAACTGAGTTGAGAATGGGAGAAAGAGTCAATCCCTTCAGCTAATTCTACTCTCCATTTTCACTATACCCTCCATCACCAGTTTATATTTGAGGGGAGTATTTCCTCTCCATCTGTTGATGGAAAGAAACCTTCACTAGGGCTGGTTTTGCTGCGAGAGCAGCTTTGCCTGGAGAACTTGGCCCCCTCAAGTAAGTAGGAAACTTGTTCCCCATCCTGTGAGAGGTTTCAGAGCTTTCATTTTTCCCCTCCTGTAATAAATAAGAACAAGTAAAACTCTGCAAGCCAAGCTCTCCCCACTCCAGTTTCACATTGGTTCCACTGAAATTTTTAATCTGAAGCATATGGGAACAGCTTATTTCAGGTCTGATATCTAAAGATAATGAAAAACTTTTGAAAAGTTGAGAGCACTGCAATTTCAAAGGTGGTTTAGAATCAAAAGAGATGCTTCATTTAAGGGGAAAAAGAAAGAGAGAGATAGAGAGAACATTATGGCAAATAGAAAAGCATAGTTTAAAACTGTTTTGTCTGCAGATTCTTCTCTACCCAAATATTCCTGCAAGCAGGTTATCTTATAAAAACTCAGTTTCCAGGAAATATGTCTTTTCTCATGCCAGTTTCTTGCTTGAGGGAACCTTATCTCTGTACCCCGTGCCTCAAACATTGCCCTTAGACCTGAGTTGAAACAACACACAATGAGCTTTCTTGATTCAAAATCAGCCCATTTATATGGGCTGGACAAGCTGAAGTGAGCAGCAGGAGGAACTTCTTGTTTTTGCTAGCTGATGAGACAGCGTATGAGAGCTGGTAGGCAGCTTTTGCACTGAGAATTACGAAGGAAGCTGTTTATTCCACTCCTCACCCCCCTTTTTTTCTTTTAAGTGGTGAGGGGAACTGGAATAAGTAGTCTAACATCTAAAGGGAGAATTATATGAACCAGACACTGTCATAACCTGGAGCAACAGGCAGTCCGGTATATCCAAAATATAAAGCATCAGGTATTCTAGAGACTGGGAGAGGATCCAAAACCAAGTTAACAGGGCATTCAGATTAAGAATAAAAGAGACCTTATTTGAGGAGTTATAAAATCATTGAAATATGTTCCATGTATAGAAGGAACAAGAGGTCACAGAAGCGGCCAGTTTGGCTTACGCAAGGCACCAAGGGCAACACGCTGGCAGTACACATGCTAGACGATGCCAAAGAAATCAAATGTAGCTTGCTTCAGTTTAGGAAGGCCAAGGGACCAATAACACAAAGAGATTCAATTATAACTTGGTCAGTCCCCTGATGCTAGCATGTTTCTGGAGCTGGAACTGAAGCTTTTCCACCCAAAATAGGGTTCATTGTGTATGAGCCCAGTGGCTCACCACATAAAACTGCCTCCCTCCACTCTGAGCTGGAGTTTAGGGTTTTTTTTGGCCATGGATGGGAAAAGCAAGACAGAGACAAAGTACATTGTGAGTAGTGTGAGGTGTCCCTGCCCACGGCAGGGGGGTTGGGACTTGGTGGTCTTAAGGGGCTTTCCAACCCTAAACTAGTCTATGATTCTATGATTGTACATATCCCGTGGTCTATTGCAGAAAGCCTGTCCCTCTCCCCTTACACTCCCCAACACACCACAGCCCCATCCCTTCTGCATGAAAAACCCTCAATGATTACACCCGAAGTCCTAATGACCCAAACTCTAAGATGGTCTTCATTGAAGGGGGTCTCATGTCAGAGATGTGTAGGCTAACATTTGGTGCAAGACAGCTCTTCACATGATACCCCAACTCTAGTATTTTTAGAGGGGAGGGAGAAGAATAACTGACCTGATTCAGCACTCAGATTAAAGAAAAAGCCTCCAGTTGTTAATTCCACATGAAATTTCTCCTCTTCAGCATTTTCCTGGGTTTTCTTTTATTGAAGGCCTGGTACTAGGCAGAGCCGTGCTCAGGGTGCTGGGGTTTGTGAACTGCAATCCTTAGGAATTACCTAATTAGGATTTAGGAACAGGGTCTAATACTGATCCTTTAATCCTTCCCATGAATCTAGTCCCATATGTATGGGCATTTAGTCTTCAGGAGTAATCCGTGCAGCACTGCACAGTTTGGTTTTCCTATCTCTGAAATGCGCGAGTTGAATAACAACACAGAGTAAAACCTGTGAGAGCCCTGCTCTGTGTTTGTTTAATCCCTCTGGATTGCTGTTTCTAAATATTTATGTTACCTGAGATTTTGTTACAAACTTAATAATCCGCTGTTACAGCCGAGTAAGCAACAAAAACAGCCTTTGGTCTGCACAGCGCTTGTAGAAGGGAACAGTCTTGAGTGTCTGGAAGGCACTTTGCCCGTGGCAATAAGCAAACATGCTAGTGTGGGGTTTTATGCGTGTAGGAGTAAATCACTTTTGTTATCCCTTCTGAAAAGTTAATCTGAAGCACAGTTTCCTGTGCAAAAATTAAAGGGAGGCTTATCACCCACATAGCCATAACTCTGTAGGTTATCTGGCTGAAGTTTGTGGTTAAGTTGGAGTGTATTTTCAGAGAAATGTCTAATTTGATACTGTTTTTCTCTTTCTATCTGCTTTTCTTCCCATTTCCCTAATAACAGTCACTATTAATAGATATGTTATTAAGTCAGCACTTGGCAGCTCTAGTTTATAGTTTTAATTGAGAGAGGCATATCTAAGACATATGGAGCACTTTGTTCAGCTTCAGGCACTACAGTTTAAGCAATAAGTACCTCAGATTCACTAGATCCAAATGATAGAGGAGAAGATAAATGGAAAAATCATGGACAAATGAAAGAATCAGATTTGCTGAACACCAGAAAGCTCTGTAACTCAACAGGTACGCAAGTGCTGGAACTGCATAGGAAGGTTTCTAATGGCAAAACCTGACACAGGAGGACCAGGCTTTGAACTGAGGTATCATAGACATTTATTGCCGGACATTCTGTCTTTCAGAGCAATTGTCCTGATTTAAACCCAATTCAGATTAGACCTTGTCTGTACCTTAGCATAGCTTTTAAGGATTGAAGGAAAAGGAATAAATAAAACCTTCCTGGACCTCTCCTCCAGGCCTTTTCTTTGACTAAAAGGGTGTGGAAATGAGATTCGGCAGCTTAGGCTGCAACCTAATCAGATATAGCTTCATTCAGACAGTTGGAAAGCTGACTAGTAACAAAAGCTTCATCTGAAACCTCTGATATATAGACACAACTGCCCTGAATTTATGCAATATATTAGTAGATGTCCTTAGCAAACCACACACAAACCTGATAAAAGGAATTGTTATTTCTTCACAAGGCATTTCTACAATAATTGTTAAGTCTTTGTAGCAAATTAGAGCTAAATACCAACTCTTTACCCTTAACTTCCTAGACCTCACCCAACCGACACCATTGTTTTCAGTCTTTCTTTAGAAGGACCATGTCTTCTAAAGCTACCTTTCTGAATCTTGTCTTAAATGGGATCCTGAGCTAGCAGCAGTTTTCTATGCTGGTGGTTACCATTAGTCCCTATGGATGTCTTGAACCCATGGCAAGGAAGAATTTGCACTTCCAGAGCCCACCTGCTTGTTGTCCAACCCCTTGCCTTGCCGATGAGCTCTGGTATGAAATGATCCAGGCCCACCAGCATGTGCTTCTCATCAGCAGCAAAGGAAGCTGGAGCTGATAGGGTCAAACTGGATGAGGTAATCTTTTTAATCAACAAATCCCTAAACACAAGAGAGATGCAGCTGCTGAGCAGATACAGTTATCCAGGCAGCTCAAGGGAGGACAGCAATTAGCTTGCTGAAATGCTAATGAAGAGGCAAGATTGCTGATGCAATACACAGAGCAAGGCTGGAGCATAAAGACAGCAGTGTGGAGGAGCCAGGGGAGATGGAAGAGGAACCTGACTCCATTGGGGATATGGTCAGAAGGCTCGGAGTCTGCAGATTCAGATCAGAGCCAGACAGTGAGAGGAGCAGCAGGACTTCTCCAGAGCTGCTGCACTTGGATGTAGACCGTGGTGCTGGCCCATCCGGTGCTTCGCCATGGGCTATTAACAGAGTTCTTACATATTTGAGTGTTTTGGCTTATTAAAGACTACCAAGAGGATGTTTCTTGCCTCTAATTAATCTCTCCTCACTCTTCATGTCTCACTTCACTCTCTTCTTTACGATTCCCTATGGTCCTCTGGCTCTGGAAATCTCATTACCACAAACACCATCTCTTGCTCCCTTCAAAGCTCACATCATTAGAGACCCGGACTGTTCTTGTAAGAAAAGCAATGGATCCATTTGAATCTTCTCCTGGGCCTTCCCAGGCATTTTAAGCTGTTCAATTACTTGACCATCAATTACATGAATTAGGCATAGCAGTGAAATCAGGACCCACTGTCTGAGGTGCAAATGAAGCAAATAAACCTCATCCCTTTCCCCAGCAAATTTACAATCCACCTGCATGTGCAACATTGGCTCTCCAGAGCCTCCTGTCAGAAAAATACCATTAAAATAGTATAAAAATTAACCACTCATTGAAGGAAAAGTGAGCCTAAGCAGCACAGAAACACATGGGAGGGTGCTAGCTTGGAAGTCCATGAAGAGTTTCTGTCACTTCAGTTTGTTTGTAGGGTTTTTTTACTCTATCAAGATCTAAGATCTGAGAAGATGATGTGTATAGGAGGAAATGTTACTGAGCATCTGGGTGTTGTTCAGAGTGCAGGGGTCATCCTGCAATATCCTATAACGTTATGTGTTGCATAGTCCTAGTTGAAGGACTGACCTTTTTGTACTGAACCTTTTTGACCTGAACCTCTTTGTACTAACATATATCGTGTAACAAACTGAGCACCTGGTCTAACTTCTCAGAACCAGGGGCCTAGGGCAAAAAATGGGTTGTCCTCCCTCCTGGCAAGCTCCTCAGTGCAGGTGATACCCACCAAAGCAGAGAGGATATTTTAAAGTGACTCTTGTCCTCTCACTATCACCAGAGGGCTGCCCACCCTTTTCCCTCTACCAAAAGCATGATAACTCAGTCCTTGGTGGTCTCACAGGTGCTGTGCTTCAGTCCCTGTCTAGGTGCTGAACTTGTGAGCATCCATCAGGGCTTCATGTGAATAGTTTCAACCTTTAAATTCAATGGCTGTGTACCAACCACATGAAAATCCTTTGTCACCCACGTGTCTTGAGGTGTGTGTTCAAAACCAGAAAGATCCAGGCTGAGAAACCTTGGCTTGATAGAGTAGCAAAACTGCTTAACTTCAGTAGGACTCCAGCAGTGATGAATTCTGACCTTCACATGAAATCCAAAGCACAGCAAGCAAGGTTGTCTCTCTGTTCTAATTTAAATTTTACACTTGGAAGTTATATGCATTTTAAACCCACCTCTTTAATCCTTGCAACTGAACCATTCAGATCTTGTGTTTCTACTGAGAATTCAAGCAAAACGTTTGATAGAGGGTGAAGGAACTGCTCAGCATCATTAAGGAAAGCAGAGGTAAGGGGCAAGAGTGTGTGACCCCTGGAAGAAACAACCTGCACTGAATGCATCAAACAGTAACATGTTACCAGAGAAGAAGAGGATTAAACCCCTTAAACCACACTTGAAATCACATATGCCTAGAAGCAGAGACATTCCTTCCTAACTTGTTTTCTCCCCATATAATTGTTTTCTCCCCATATAATTAGTCTTCAAATATACTTTCTGTAGTGAGCTCATTTGTCCCAGTCTAAGGAATGATGTAACTGGTTTCTTTCAGTTCCCACTTCAGTGCAACTTCACAATGCCCTTGGACTTCAGGGGATTAAGTTCCTGTCTTGGCCGTGGTCCAGTCACTGGTCATTGCCATTTGTCGATTATACTAGCATTCCAGAAAACATTTTATCCCCTTCATTAACTCACAATTGACCAATCACGTAAATCAGGTTAAGGACTAGTGGACATGTCTACAAAGAAAGGAGAGATTCAAAGGCAGGATTAAAGAACAGGTTGAATTTGATTTTTCTTTTTAAGATCTCTATTCTTGAAATTGCAAATAATGACCACTGCAAGAAAAGAACATTAATGAAACCTACCACTCTTTTGTTCACACTTTGAAAAGATGAGAAAAATAGTTCTTCTAAAAGAAGCCCTCATCTTCTTAAAGATACATAGCTTACTTCCATCATCATCTTTAAAACCATTATTCACATACACACATATTTACATAAATACATATTTACATACATGTGTGAATGTGTGAATATGTGGATGCATAACTGCATGTCTGTTGTGGTCTCACTGTGTTACCAGTGCATTGGTGTGCTGCTGTGTAGACAACCGAACACTGGTGGCCCCACTGATGCAAGATTGTATTTGGTTCTAGTTGAGCCTTTAATTCAGTAAGAATCAGAAAAGTCTTGGCACTGATTTCACTGAGGGCAAGACTGTGTCTTGCATGAAGTCCACTTGCCATCTTTATGGCTGATATGCTGGTATCTGAGGAGAGTTCTGGTGCAGTGCTGTAACCTCTCCTGCTTGAACCCAAGGACCCCAAACCTCCTCCTGGGTAACAATTCGGGGTGTAGTTTTGCATCCTGCCCTTCCCACGCCTCCTTCTTTGGCTATGCTGCACCCCTGAAGCTATAGGAGAATGATGCAATTCCTTGTGTCTCCTGGTATTTGGAATACATATTTTTCTTGGTTTGACTTAGGGAAGAATGCTTCCAAGAATGTAACTGGATGGGTTTTAAATTGCAGACTTTGCCATGGGCCATCCTCCGAGCTCTTGCATACGTGTGACCAGCATGTCTCTGCCTGTGGGCAGGACCAGTAAATGCTGCCTGATGGTGGGTGACTGGTGTGCCCACATCCTCCCCATCCAAGGCTTGGGCTGCTGTGGGCTCCTGGAGAAGAGGCAAAATATCCCTTCGTCTGATGTCTGTGGGGCTTGATTTTCTATAATGCAGTGTATGTGTTATTTTTGTGTACAAAAACTGCACTGCCTAAGGGATTTGGAACCTACAAGAAGACAGACATTCTATTTGCAATATTCACGTCATCAGGGAAGGGAAATTTAAGGTACCTAATCAGTGCAGGACCTATTTCATTTTCACCTGAGGGCAATAGGGACTATCATGACCCAGTATGGCAATAGGGGTGAAAACACAGAATCATAGAATATTTCAAATTGGAAGAAACCCATAAGGATCATCAAGTCCAATTCCCTGTTCCTTGCAGGACTACCTATAACTAAATCATATGACTAAAAGCAGAGATGGTATAGATAGGTCGTCCTCCTCCACAGCCTCTAGGCAATAGCCTCCACATAAAGCCATTTCAAAGGCCCAGTAACACTGCTTCTGTGCAGGTTTTCCATCAGTCAGAAAGCATGGAGCTTCTTGACTCAGGTCTCGGAGTTCACAGATGAAAGCTTTGGGCCATATTCATTTGCATCTTTAAACAGGGATGAGTCTGATGTCGCTATACCTGGGATAGGTATGAGCATTTGCATTTCCATCCATGATGCAGCTTTTATGGGACCTTTTTATGGGGCCTTCTGTGACACTGCTGTTAACTGAAGAGACTGTCACACATGTCCTGGCCTTGAGAGAAGCTGGCATAGCAAAAATGGTTTGAGGACTCCAGCCATTCTCTTCTTTGTCAAAATTGCTGACTGTCAGTGCTATGTGTGTAGTGGTGAATAAGTGTGCGTTTGATCTTTGGCATTGAGACTTGGCTTTACCAAATAATCCCAGTCACTCTCTCTATGTCTTCCAAGTGGTGGCCATGACAAAACTGCTCACTGGGAGCTGCTGACTCCTGGCTTACACCCAAAAACTGTCTACAGCAATGCTAGCCAGCCCTGGACATAATCATGACAGTGGGGCTGTTCTAGCAATCCACAGTAAAGACAACAAAATTGCCTCAACTGAGAGTGCTGCTTGGGTCGGTTTGTCAGCTGGTATAGATGGAGCCAAAGGCTCTGAGCACTTCACTCCCGTGACCTAGTGCCTGTGTTAGCACTGACCTAAGCTCTTCCTCATTAAGCTCCAGATGTCTTCTGCTTTTCTGCTGACAGCCACTCTCCCAGAGGAAAAGTGGAAGATCACTGAAGGTAGATCAACCCCACGACATACAGTGCTCTCAGGGTCTAATCACTGTGATTAACTAACCATGCAAACACTCTTCCTGACAGCACTGTTCAATGTTTCATTACATGCCAGTGATACTGGGATATACATTGCAGAGAAGCAGAAGATGGTGATGGAGCTGACCATCACTCTGGCCATTGCTGAATGCCTCCATTAACAGGGCCACCCTCCCCACTCCTGCACGCTTCTTGGGGGCCATGGCTTTGGTTCATTCATCACCTGAGGAAACAGCCAGTGTTCATATCACCTTCTGTGACTGACTGCAGTGCCAGGGAATCTGGCAGACCATGCTGTGCAAAAGGTGCTGAGCAGTGAACCAATTCCTGACTGGGGTTGAAGTGAAAAATCAATGATCCAAAGGCCTTAAAGGCTCAAGAGGGTGGTATGGAGACCATGGCTCTGATAAAGTTTTCTTGGGGCCCTTGGGGGAGTGTAAATCTGGCTGATGGGATGTAGGAGATGTTGTTAATATCATCCTCCTTGGTCCAGTAGGGAAAGACAGAAAACTCCAGTGCCAGAAGCCCCCTAGAGATCTCACAAGGACTTTGGTAACACTACCAGATAGACCTGAGCCACTTGTCAGAAGTCTTTGGTGGGATCATGACCCTGTTCTTCCTGGGTCTGGTACCTAAGGGTGAGGAAAGGAAGGAAAACAGAGGTCCTGCATGGACACTTTCCTCATTTTACTACTTGGGGCTTTTTGAAGGGGAGGGGATAAACTTTTTCTGATGTAGATGCATGACTGATTTATACAGTGGCATACATACATCAGTATGGCAATATTTATACTATTAAAGGGTTCTGACATGTGCCAGGGGAAAATCTAAAATGATGTAGTGAAGAGGCTGGTCAGGGTCTAAATCTGCAGCAGCTGCCCTGACATTAGTAGGACCTAAGTTAATCTCCTCAATATCAGTGGACAAAGCCCAGATTTATGCTTTTTAATGCCTCATGATATTGGGACAGGAAAAGTTGGAAGTCAGCATGAAAAAAGTGTGGAAGGTCTAAGGAATGGAAGTGGTCCCTTGCTTGAGATTCATTGAATTTAGTGCATTAAACGTAGACTGTGATTTAAAATCCCAAATGTTATTTGGCATCCATCTGGTGCCTAGATGATGCCTAAATAAGAGCAGTTTTTCACCCATTACTTTTAAGCAGTCTTCCTGGCAAAAGGACAATGACATATTGTGCTGCTATAGCATTTGCACCAACTTTTCACTAAGTACTGATTTATGTTTATTTAATCACCATTACTGGTTTATATGTTATGCCTCATTTCTTTAAACACTATGATTTGCTATTCCCCCCCCCCCCAAATAAAAAAAAATCTGAGTAAAGGATTTATGATGGAAAATCCATAAAAGGTCCCTTTTGTTCCACCTAATTGAATTTTGCCTCCTGTTACCATTACCTTATTCCTGTTCACAGCACAGAGAATGAAAAACTTTGGCAGGTTTTTGGGTGAGTACATCCAAGAAGTTAGAAATCTTGGCCTTTCTTCTGGAAGGTATTGTGTAAAGCAGACATCCTGGACATGTCCCTGTGCTTCCCCCCTTCCCCTCTGCATCATTTCTTTAGTCAGCCTGAAGCTGTAGCGTAGCCACATGCAAGTGTTCAGTAGGATAGTTTCTCAAAGCCACTTTAGCTCTAAAAGCCCTTCTAGATCTGTTTGGCATAAAATCTTTAAGAAATGGTTCAGACAACACTGGCAGTCTTTAGGTCTTGGTTCTCTGGCTCTTTCATTCAGGAGTGATTCCAACCCTAGCAATCATCTGGCAGCATCACATTGCACCTTTGTATTGTGCCTTTCCTGTCTTATGCCACCGTAAGAAGCAACAGTTCAGTGACTTCACTCGGAGCCGAAGGCAATGTCCATGAATTCCTGCCCAAAACGGACCAGTTTTCTTCATGGTTTTGTTTTTAACCCTGCTCAAGTACTGTCTATTCTCAACAAAGAAGAGGTCCTTTGTGTGGTAATGAACTAGTCAGTCTACATATAAACTTTCTTCTGGAAACAACATGCTGCCCAGAGAGGTCAAAAGCCCTCAGCTGCCAACAGAAATATAATTTAAAGAGTAGGAGGCATTTTGAAAAAGAAGCATCTGTGCTCTTGACCTGGCTCCACAAAAATGAATAGGAAACTCCCTGTGGTCCTAGGAGCAAAACTGAAATTCTCCAGCCCTTTCTCAGCGGCTGTCTGTGTGCGCTACTGAAGTCTTGGGATATGATTTGCATCGGGACATGGACTTTCAGGTGTTCAGATGTGTGAATGACCTAGTTTTTCATTTCACAGTTGTCCAGACATACAGAGTGGTACCATTAGGAAAGGAGGGGTCCTTTAGATGAATATTGTACTTAAGGACAGCAAAGGACTGAAAAGCTGGGACAGGTCTACTGTGAGCTACCTGGTACATGTTTTGCCAGAAGTTAGGGATGGTTTGCTGGATACCCAAGTGTATACATGAATATACCGAGTGCATCCTGTGTGCATCCAGATAAACTTTGAAGATGCTGGACACCGACGCATCTCACTTCCAGCTAAGTCCTGCCAGAGTGCGCACAAGAGGCATGGCTCTAGCTGTTCCACCAGCAAGATGTGCACCCACTGGTGTTTACAGGGCATCTGTTAGGATGGCAACTCATAAAATGCTGCCAGCACAGATAATAATGTAAAAAGATTTTCTAGGAAGAAAACTTAATGCCATGAGCTACTCAGGAGTTATCAGGTCATTTAGGTGGCTTCTGCCTCATATCACTCATTCAGACAATACAATGGTAAAATCCTTTTGCTGGATTAAAAGCATGACTTTGTGAGGTATAAATGAGGTTAGGTCCTCTCTGCAAACATTAGTCTTCACAAAAGTCTGTCTCATCTCAGGAGTAAGGGCATTCTTATGGATCCAATTAGAGAAAAAAACACTGTCTGGCAAGGAAGAACAAAAACTATAATACTTCTGATTTTACAATGGCAGCTGGAATAAGATTTGCTCATATGGGAACATGTGAGGTCAATGTGTAAGGAGAAACTGGGCTTGTCAGAATTAATTAGAGTGAGAGAAATGGCCTATGGTCAGAAACTGCATACATTGTCCACTCCTGGCTTCTGGGGCTGAGCCAGACTCAGAGGTCAGTGGATCAGCACCCTGCACCAAAATCCCAGAGGCAGGAGTTCACACCAAGGGCTTCTCACTGGCGGTGGTGAGAAAACTGTGAGCTTTCTCTGTCATTAAAACGCTATCTCATCCCGGTGACTGCATGGTAGTTTCCCCAGGAAGTCTCCAAGCGCCCTCTAAAAAGCTCTTAGCAGTGGGATGCAGGCCAGAGTGTTGCAGCGAAATGCACACAAGCTGGAGGCTGGTTTGGACACTAAGAGGGCCATCGCGGGTAATACATCAGAGCCGTCCACCTGAAGTACATAAATGGCTGTAATTACATCAGCATCTAAGCACCTCAGCACTCCTCTAAGCTAGAGATTTCCTGTTATTCCCAATTTATATGGGGGCCTGGGGGACAAGGAGACTATAGGATTTCAGCAGGATCTAGATGTTCAGTTACCCTTCCAAGACCTACCCCTGGGAACATGTGTATCATCATGCAGGAATGGCCTCTGAAGGGCTGCCAACCGCCTGTCCTCGAGGTGGTGGAGCCGGAGCGCACTTGCACTGGTGCACTGACCTGCTGCGTTCCTATGGGCACCAGAGCGCACACAGGGTTTGGAAGCTGCTCTGCAGGCAGTGTGGAAATAGCTGCAGATCCACCAGGAGAGTAGAATAGGGTGAGAGAGTTGTAGCATCCTCACTGGCACCATCCACTGAACCATTCTTCTGATCTCCTGAGTCAGCATCCTGGATCCTGGGGAAGTGTTCCCCTAACAGCGTCTCCCAAGGTGACATAAGAACAATTCTGTTTTTCTTAACCTTTTGCTGGACTAAATAAATGCACTTAAAGTAGAATCATGAAGTGGTGGAAAAGTTTTAGAGAGAAAGGCAGCAAAAAAGGTGCTGCATGTTACCAACCTGCACTAGTGCAAATGTATGCGAGACAGCTACAAACTAGGATGACTTCTACATAAAGTGAGAGTGAGGGATTTATAGGGGCTTTGCTAAAATAAAACCTTTCTTTGTGAGCATAGATAAGACACTTTATCCAGTTCTTGGTAGTTAACTGCAGGATAATATTCTTCTTTTGCCTTCTTCCATACTGTGTGCTTATATTTTATGCTTCCTGGGACAGAAGCTGTCCTGAAGAGCAGCTAGGGCTTCAATCTCAGCTGAGGTTTTTAAGTGTTACTGCAAATACAAAGTCTTATCAGTGCATGCACTCTTCTGTATCAAGACAAGTATTACTTGCCCTACAGACCTGAAATCTTTGTTTCTGGCAAAAAAAGACTGGGGGTGAGTGCCATAAAAATTCTCAGTATTCATTTTACGGGTGTTCTCCCACTTTATGCAAAGGTAAATGGACATATCTTAAAGGAACAGAAGAAAATCCCCACTTTTCACCCGACATAGTTATTAATGTCATTGTGATCCCATCTGAAAGGGCATCATGTACCCTACTAAAGACCAGGAAGGGTTATGTCCCTTGGCTCTCTTCTTGAGGCAAATATACAAGCGGTATCTTAGGCTCCGATGTATGCAATCCTTTGAAATTTGATTTGTCCCTTGGTCCTGTTGCCTGTTATGCAGAGTGGCAGTGGGTGGAACTGTCATGTTGATGTCCCCATTGGTGACCGCTTGTATTTCGGGAATGCTCTGTAATACAACCTGCCTCATTGTTGACAGTCAAAATTTTCCATGAAGTCCACAAGCCCCTTTTCTTCTCCTCGGCTTGCTTACTTATTAGGAGGCCAGTAATGAAACAGGTGTGCTTGGAGTGCAAGGATGTACCACTGCACCAGAGTGCAAGGCTCAGCCATAGCAGGAGAAGGCACTTCCTGGAGAAGAGCTCTCTTGCCACCGTATGCAGGCTGTCCTTATATATCCATCATTGCCTGGTATAGTACCCAAGGGCAAAGATCTGACCAACTTCTAAGCAGGCAGAGTGCCATCATAACAGATGGGCATAAATGGGGCAGCCAAGAAGCCATGTATGTACATCTAGTACGTTTTAAGGGTTGGATTCCAAGCCAGGAACGTCGGAGCAGCTGTCCACCCTCAGTTTACGTGCCTATAGTTTAGGGGGATCTGCCACCACTAATCCAGCTTCAGAGCTGGTTTAACTTTCAAAAATTAAAAATAGCAAGCACTGCCCCATATGGAGAGTGAGTCTTGACCCATCTACATCAAGGGTTTGTGTGGGTGAATGGAGGGAGGGGTACTAGCATCAAAGAATGGCAGGATGGGGAAGCGCGTTGACCTCCATTTGTCTTTTTATTGGGATCCACTTTGGGATTCTGGTAGGAATGCTTTCACACACTAGCCAGCTATGGCCAGGGTGCCCAAGACAGGATATGAGCTCTGCTGGAAGCTCTCTGTTCTCCTGCACTGGAGAGGACCAGATTGTGTTATCCTGTTCATAGAATCATAGAATCATAGAATCACAGAGTCACAGAATCACAGAATCATAGAATTGTAGAATAGTTTGGGTTGGAGAGGACCTTAAGATCATCTAGTTCCAATCCCCTGTTATGGGCAGGGACAACTTACCCTAGACCTACAGCTCCATGCTATCCCATGTCAGCAGTGGCTGGATCTAGCAGCTCAAATTTGACATGCTAAAGCTCTAAATGTACCATACTCAAAACTGAATCTGCCACTGATGGATGTCTCACCCAACCACTCAATCTCTGAAAGAAATATATGCTGGTGTTGCAGAGATGTGGATGCAGCTCTTCACAGGAAGGAGTAAGATCTTCCCTGAATCTAGTCATCAAATCAGTAGGTGTATTTGGAGGTTCAGAGCTTGAACTGATAAAGGATTTAGACTGAAAAAGGTCAGTCACTTAAGAACCTACCTTAGACGTTTATCTTCTAGAGAGGAAACCAGACCTCTGAGCTGGGGGCTGTGGCTCATATACTTTACAGATCATTTAAGAAAGGATGCAGACCAGCTAACACATGGGTAGCCACCCTAATTAACCCCAAGGAAAAGCTAAATATGGGTCTGTGTTTGCAATCTTGTACCTCTTGAAACCTGGGGCAGTGATAGCCCAGTGATTAAAGCATCTCAATTCAATATTCATCCAAAGAATGGAAATCCTTACATAGAATCACAGAACGGGTGGGGATGCCTCACACTAGAGCAAGTCACTCCAAGCCTTGTCCAACCTGTCCTTGAACACTGCCAGGGATGGGGCAGCCACAACTTCTCTGGACAACCTGTTCCAGTGCCTCCCCACTTTCATAGTAAAGAATTTTTTTACCTATTTTCCAGTTTTCCAGCATTGTAAATTAAGTCTCATAAAGTGTGTGAATTTGGAGCACGTATGAGAGATAGATACACAGAAAAATGTTGAATGGTGCTGAGGTATCTTCTAGGGGCCCCTGTTCACACTGCAGCGTTACATAGCGTTTGTAGGTTATGAGCAATCTGTTGGGATATGCCCATCACAGTGTAGTTATCACAGCCATGAAAACTTGCACACCTAATTGTGGTATGTGAGTTCTCCTGAATTACGGGGTTTCAATCCATACTCTATGAATAGCATGTGTCTATATGAGTGGTTTCCCCATTTACTGAGAGGAGTGAGTTGCCTCTCTGCGAAATAGTTCTACACAATTTAAGACTTAACTTCTTTGGGGTGCTCTGTTTGTCTTGGTTGGTGACTTTCTTCTAATCTCCCCCCATAATCTCGGTACATTTTATTCACCAGCTGCAAACACTGTGTGCTGCAGTGGAAACCAGGGAGAATAATTTCTGCACACACACACCTGGAAATGGCATTATTAACACCAAGAAAGAAAAGCAGAATAGGAAGAAAGAGGACATAACATGTATAACTGTTAGTCTTGCAGAGTTATTGGAATATGCTAAAGCAGAGTCACTGTTAAGACTTATTGTTACCTGTGATATTTTATGTATTAAGGATTTCTATTCAGATGATGTCAGGACATCCTGAACATGGACATGGGCAAGATTTTGGTAGGCAGCAGCTAACCCAGAAATGCCAGAGCTCTGACAACACAGGGTTTACCCAGTCTCCAGCTGCTGCCTAAATAGAGGAATGGTCTGATTTGTGATATTCATCATACATCTAAAGTCATGCGAAAGTCTTCTTCAAAGCACAACTAAGGGAGTTAAAAACAAGCTGAGAGACTAAAAATTAGTATGACATAAAAATGAGTGAGTAAAATTGAGTGAAGTAAAAATGCATCATACAGGTTCCTGATTGTTAAGGACAACACATGAACCTTACTTGAAACAAGATGGTTTCTCTCCTCTTCCTCATATTAAGCTTTCACCATTAGTCTTGCTTCCTCTTTTGCTAGCTGAGCAGATTTCTGCCTCTGTAAATGAGAGCAGAGCATCTTCATGAGAAACGGCTGCAAATCTCTCACTTCGGGATGGTTAGGACTGATCTGGGAAGGAGTTGTGACCACTTTATTTGGAAGCAGCATGGAAAAAGTCAGTTATTCTCCACCCAGGCTGGAGCGGGGATGTCCCTGGCACCAGCCTGTCCTGCATCCTCTGGCTCCTGTGGGTGACGTGGCCGTGCTGGTGTCATTCCCCAGCCTTGACATTCGGAGCACTCAGGTTTAGTGCATAAAGAAAAGACCTCTGTTACTACAAAGCAGAATAAGGCTTTGCTTTCAGAAACCTTCTGGACTTTCCCTATTCCCCAGTCACTATAACACTCCAGCACGTACCTCGTGAGCCAGTTTTCACACTGCTTCTAGGAACACACAGAATATTCAACCAAAATGTCATGCGTCGTCTGTTTGACCTCTTGGCATTTGTTGGCGTAAGTTTACCTCATAGCTACTATTTTCCTAATAAATTCTGTTTAGAGTTTGTTTTTCAAGCTTAAATGGAAAATCCCAAACTGTGTCATGACAAGAGTAAACACTCCTGTATGTTGAACATGTTCTGTTTTCCATCGCTCTGCTGCCAATGTCTGGGGGTGAATAAAGACCCAAACAGGCTGAATGTTGAGAGTGTCATAGAAGCAGGCAGCAGCCAACTTGAAGTCTGGAGCTTATGCATTGCTGCAGCAGCGGAGTTGCTATTGCTCTGATACATCCACAAAGGATTAATAATCAAAATTTTCTCCCAGATTAACAAATGCATCTCTCCCTGTCCCGATGAGTTGTTAGAAGGAATGTTCTTTGGAACAAGTCCAGAGGAGGCCACGAGGATGATCAGGGGACTGGAGCACCTCCTGTATGAAGACAGGCTGAGGAAGTTGGGGCTGTTCAGCCTGGAGAAGAGAAGGCTGCGTGGAGACCTCAGAGCACCCTTCCAGTATCTGAAGGGGGCCTGTAGGGATGTTGGGGAGGGACTCTTCATTAGGACTGTAGTGACAGAACAAGGGGTAATGGGTTAAAACTTAAACAGGGGAAGTTCAGGTTAGATCTAAGGAAGAAGTTCTTTGTTGTAAGGGTGGTGAGGCACTGGAATGGGTTGCCCAGGGAGGTTGTGAATGCTCCATCCCTGGCAGTGTTCAAGGTCAGGTTGGACAGAGCCTTGGGTGACATGGTTTAGTGTGAGGTGTCCCTGCCCGTGGCGGGGGGGCTGGAGCTAGATGTTCTTAAGGTCCTTTCCAACTCTAACTATTCTACGATTCTATGATTCTAAATGTAATTAGTTTGTACAGTGCACTGGGTTGAAAAACCAGTGTGAAAAGGTGTGCACCTTCCACATCATGCACCTCTGCACTAAGGTGCTTGGAGAAGTGGTGGTGTAGCAGAGTTCCCTGGGGTTTTTACCATCTGAATCTGAGCTCTGTCTGTTTGCAAGTCAGTTAAACCACAACATGAACTCGGAGCAGCATTTCAGGGAAATGAAGGGACTAAATTCCAGAAAGGCCTTGGGAACACGGGTGAATGATGAGGTGCCTGAATTCAGCACACAGGCTCTGCTGAGATGCTCCAAACTTCATTGCTGCTGCCTGACACAGCAGGTGCCTAATTTTCTTCCAGAAAGTCTAAGTAAACCTGCCAAACACTGGCAAAGCTAAAGTACCTGGTGATGTACATGAAACTCAAGGTATTCCCATACCAGCTATTCCTCTCCCTCTCCTGCCTACGATTCAAAGTTCAGGGGGCTTCAGATAATACTGGGGCATGGCTCTAGGGTCAGCTGAGTGACTCATGTGGCCATACAGAGTTGGCCACAGCCCCTCCAGTTCCCCTGAAGCTAGGCTATCAGTTCATGCTTTGTTTGCAAGGTCAGATAGCCTTTAGGATATTAAAGCAACGCACCCCTATCAAAGCTTTCTCATTGTCCGTACACAGTAAAATATTCATCAGGTCAGGGGAGACAGGGAGAGATGAGCAGGAGGAGGAATATTGTTTTCAAATCCCAGATTTCAGGTGCATGTTCTCACCCCAAGGCTATATAAGAGAGTTTGGAGGAAAGGCAGACCAGCCTTGAAGACCTTACAGTAGCAGAGGATTCACAACTGTGTTACGTGCCCAGCTGCATGGCAATATTTAATTTGCTGTGTCAATTTTATTCAATGTACTACTAAGATCTGCCTCCACATTTAAGTGCTAGTTTTAGGTTGAAGAGTACTTGTCTCAGACACAGCCCAGATGCAAGCTAGTATATATCAAACCAGAATACAGCCTTAAAAGGATGAGTTTTTGAGGCAGACTTTCTTTTGAGTTGTACTATTTTTACCCCACTGATTTCAGAAGGAACACCTCTTTTGCCCTATGGGGAAGGGAGAGTTGTTTTTTCTGTATGGAGCCAACTTTGAGGCCTCACCAATGAACACAGGTTCAAGCATGCCATGTCCTTATGTCTGTGGGGGACAGAGGTATTTCCTTCCATCCCTCCAAAGGGACCTGATTTCTCCCAGGGTGAGTTTTCAGATCCTTCTTACACTGGGAATGGCACAGCTGAGTTTCCCAAAACTGCTTGTCACTTCAGAAACGTTTGGCTCTGGGGTCTGTCCTGAAAGCTTTTCTTGACACATCCAAAGTTAATCCCAAGTCTGCCAGAAGGACCTCGGAGCCAAAATATTAACCTTTCATTTGTCATTTCTGTCTTCACCGAATTTAGTCATGTTCTCAGCTAAGAACCAGCATGCTTCTGCTGGAAGCTGCTTTGCTCAAACCTTGCACTGCACCATGCCCAAGGAGAGACAAACCAGCTCCCTTCCAGGCCGCCTGCTTAAGGAAAGCAGGAAGGTGGATAACAGCTAAGGAGCTTTTTAACACTCCAGGAGTTTTGTCTGGTCTTTCTCGTCACTGAGCAAACTTATTGGCAACCAAGACACATTCAATCATGCTTAGCAAAAAGGCAGCATTTTAACAACTAAACAGCTCATTCACCTAAAAACTCACATTTTCCAAGAAAATATGCCAAGCGGGGTTTGAAAAGCTACATGTAAATGGATCATGGGATATGTATGATAATTTCATTATTTTCCATGACACTTACTTTGAGGATAGCAACATGCTTTTCTTTATTAATGCAGCAACTGATCCATTTTCCAGAATCCCTTACCTTATGGTAGGTAAGACAAGTATAGATGTAAAATACAGGACTTACTTCATCCACATGCAAGTCCAGCTGTTTCTGAATGGAAAGCTGCCATAGTTTCATAGTTCATAACAACAGTGTGTAAAATTTTAGAGCCGAAATTGTATTTCTCCCACATACTGACTGCTGTAGATGTTGTCATAAGGTGCATGAGGTTTACAGCTGTGTGATGAGGTGAGCAAGGGGATTCTGACTTCACCTGTAAGTAGAAGGTGACCAGCTGAACACTGCTTATGAAGCAATCTTGCATCAGTGTCATGATTCACATTCACTTTTCCAGTTCTTCCCAAATAAGATCTTTAACAACTCCGCTTCCACCAGGTTGGATAATCCATAAAGGGGGTTAGGAAAAGAGCATTTAACAAAGAAGCTCCTTAGAAAAGCAAAGGAAGAGTTCATAAGACTCGGTAGGTGAGGGTAGTGATAGAGCTGGGAAAAAAACCCAGCATAAACTGGGGGTTGGCACTAGATGATCTTAAGGTCCTTTCCAACACAAAACAGTCTATGATTCTATGATAAATATGGGCATGTACCAGACTAGTTAATAATAATAGCACAAATAATTGTGCGCCAATGCTGACACATAGTTGAAGAAAACATGGAGTGTGGGATCAGGTGAGAAGAAAGCAACATTTAAGCAGAGCTCCATAAATGACTTGATTGTCTGGACTGAAGGATACTGACTGATGGAAAAGTAACAAGACTTACAAGTAATTGCAAAGATTGGGATTAAGAAGGTGTGAGTAGGGAGGAGAAGGCAGGTCCAGAAATGGGAGTGTTAAGAAATTTGGGAGCAGAATCGTAGAAAAGGCAAGTAGAAAACTGAGTGTAACAGGAGAAATAATGAGAACTGGGGCAGAAACGCAACCTACAGGGAAGTTACACCCTACTTCATGGCACAAAAGTCATTTTGAAAGGGTTGTTTTGCAAATAATGTATAAGCGATCTAAAATAGCAGCAGTTTAGAATGGCAGTGGGCCATGTGGTCCATCTACCCACTGTATCTGTCCACCATGGGATGCGTTTTCCCTCCAAACGCGGGTCTGACTCATGCTTTAATGTGTTTGCAGTTGCACAACTGCTTTTGGGTTTCTGTGAAACATCAGACATTTCTTTTAACCTCCAGCGTTCGCTGCTGTTTATGAGCTTTTGATAGTGTTGTTTTGCAAGTTTGAGTAAGTGAGAGTCAGACCCTATGACCCTGTGGGCTGGAAGGATCTTTCTCCTGGCTCACCCACGGACTATTAGCCCCATTTAACCACATAAATATCCAAGGGCCAAATTCAGTGCCATTGGAGGCAGTAGGAAAGTTGCCACCAGTTCAAATGGACCTACAGATTAGAGCCAAAAGTTTCTTTGAACGAAGATATGGAGATATTTGTACTCTGTTCAGCTCATGGAGGCTTGTGTTTTGTGATTCATTTCCCTTTTTCAGTACCTTGTGGAAGAAGGATGGCCCTTCAATATGAACATCCACAGGATGTGTGTAGTTAGCATAAAACTCACGCTCTTTACAAACTATGTGCACTTAAGAACTGAAGTCATTTAATTCAGACAGGTTTTTCTTAAAACGACGTCTCCTAAACAAAGAGTTCTTGAAGATCAAGTGAGAAATTTCTTTTTCTTAAAGGGAAAGGTCCAGAAGCAGAAGTCAGTGGGATCCAGAAGAGTTTTTCTATTCCAAGGAAAAAAAGCAAGACTGCAACTTGAAAGACATTCCTGCACAGTGAAGAGTGGGCATATCAGAGGTCTCCTGACCCCCACCACTGCTGAGGCGCAGCATCCTCAGCCCACAGCCACCTTGGCCCAGGGGTAAGGAGAAACAAACAGACAAAATAAGAGTAGAAGCCAGAAAGTTACTTGGCAAGAAGCAATTTCAGTTGACTTCCAGTTCTAATGCATTTTTTTGGATTTGCTACTCTTTTCTTTGAGCATCCTGAGCATCATTAAAAGTCCATTTATTTCACTAGCTTGTACAACAGGCTAATTATATCCTGCACACAGTGTGCTTGGACTCCACAACCCAAAAGGGACAGCTAGAAACCAGATTCATTAAAAAGACTTTTTCATTTTATAGCACTATAAAACATAATGATACAATTCAGTCCCAAACCCTCAATAACCAAATTTGTATAGCACAAAATCCTCCAAATTTGGACTTCCTAGTTGAAACTTCAAAGATTTTTCTCTCCTGTATTTGTTCTGTCTCACCAACAGTCTCAGAGGACATCAGGTCACTATTTCGTTTAATGATGTCCAGAATGAATTAGCTAGTAAAATTAAATGATTGTTTTTCTATCAACAGTAATGTCTGTGTTGGCCCAAACTGATTCAGGAACACATTGTTTTAAAAATGACATTTAATTCCAATGTAATATGGTCCCTTTGAGTGAGATACTTTCAAAACATAAATGTAGTCAGTGCTGGCCTCAAAAGAATTTATGTGCTGGAGGCTCTGATCTTACCGATATAAATCTGTGCCTAGATGGAGAACTCTATCTTGAGGAAAGTACAGTAATGCTAATGATTATTGAGCCAGAAATTACCCCATTTAAATCTCAGTTCCCTGGCTGAGTTTGTGAGGCTAAAAACTCCCCTGATTTGTAAACAGAGCAAAGAGAGCTGCTCCTGAACCTCATCTCCACAATGGCACTTTTACAGCCATCTTTTCTGATTTCAGCTGTGCCATAAATAACCTGAGATAGCCCTTTTTAATAGTTGTTTAGGAACTGGAAGCATAAGTAACATTTTCCAGGTAACAGGACTTTCACTTCTAGAAGGATATAAGGATTTGGGGCACGACTGAGAAATGTCATCCCCTGACTGTGTACTCTGGCTGTTTTCCAAGAGCTGGCCTAGCACTGCTCCATTTATGTGCATGTACCACTCGGATATTGCCATGGAGGCAGATGTTGCCTAATACAAGGCTGCCTTATAAATCCTGTCCCTAAATGTATTCTGCATTTGGTTTGAACTGATTATGTGGAAGCATGAGCAGCATCCTCTATACCAGGTCACCTATGAACACAAGCTGCCCAGAAGTCATCAGACCCTTGATATATTAAAGATATACCCCTAAAAAACACCAGCCCCCTCTACATTTGCCTACAAGTATGCTCGAATGTTCGTGGAGGAAAGTTTTCCCTGGCAAAAGCAGGGTCCCTTGAATCTAAGACCATGCAACCACCAAATGGCAAGACCGTAACAAAAGTGTCTGGGAGGGAATGTGGACAGACAGGGTGTCCAATAGGCACAAAGCTGAATCACAGACTTATTTCAGCAAGACCAAAGAGAAAGCTACTGGAAACAAAAAGCTTTCATTAACTTGTTACATGGCTGGATTTAAGGGCAAAATTTGCAAACAGAGGTTGGAAACACACTAATACCCGTTATGCATTAGCAGAGTAGCAAGAGGGTTCGTTTTAAGTTCCAGACATTGGGATTTAAGTCAGAAAGTATTCATGGAGAGGAGAAAGAGCTATGGCACCTTCCCTGTTGCCTTCCAGCAGTTCTTTGACAGAATGTCTTTATCCTCCTGGAAAGGACTAGCAACACAATTCCTTTCCATCCCGAATATTTGTTGGACTGATTTCCCATTTCAGAAACCAAAGGAAAAGAAACAATATTATTTATTTCTAATTAATTAATATGAACTTTGATGTTAGACTCCCCTTCAAGCAACACCTTTTCTTACAAAGGCTAAGCTAAGGTTAGATAAGAAGGCATGCTTTCTAATCGATATATTTTCCAGCATACGTGTTCTTTGGCAATGATTTCCAGTTGCCTCTTTTGAGTGTGTGTGTCTCTGCGCTGATACTCGTGTATGTGTAAGCGTTCCTGTTTCAGAAAACAGAGTTGTTGGACATGGATAGGAATGTGTCTGGCATCTTTAAAAGAAAGACTCGGAAAGAGATCAGGATTTGAGTGAGTTTTGCAAGATATCCAGCTCTGACTATTTTGCGGTTAACTTTCCATTCCAAAATTGCTCATGGTGAGCTGTCCAGACCATGTCTCTTACCAAAGAATTTTTGGAATCGTGAGAAAACAATGAGTTAGCCGTTAGGAAAGATTAACCTCCCCATCTTAATCCTTCCAACTATCGCTTTACATAAAAAGAACATTCATGTCTAAATCACTGCTAAAGACTCTTGGATAAATTTCTCTCTAGCCTAATTCCACTGAAACTGTCACTGCTACATAAACTATATGGTGATTTAATGTGAGCTGGCTACAGTTATTATTGCAATAGTGTTAGAATTGCCATCTAATATTGGAGTCCTGTCAATGTTACTACACGCTGTATTTACATAGAGAAAACTTACAAGCTAAACAGACAGGACTGCAGAGAAAGGAAATATTTTTATAGTTAGGCAATGAAGACTCAAACTAAGAAGATGATTTGCCCACAAATGAATAAAGAATTTGGGAATGAACATAAAATAAACCCAGGTCTGCTAAATCCCACACCATCCCACACTATTGCTTTCCAAAGCACATTAGTGTTTAATTCACTGTGGAACGGGTAAGTTGTCTGTTCCGATTTCACCGTTGCATCCACAACCAGAACAAAATGTAACAATTCAGAATAACTGAATAAATAATTTCTCAGAGTAAGTCTGCTGGCAATCCCTTGTATCAATAGCATTTTAGGCCTTGGAGCAAAAAGGTGCTTCGTGCCTCTCTGTTACTCAAGCATTTTAATCCCTGCTGCTTTCCTAAACAGATCCTAGGCTCCTCAAAGTATTTGTAGTTCTCAGGATTCATGTTTTAAAAGTCAGAAACAAAAGCTTCTATCAAGTTGGTTGGTGGGTTGGGGTTTTTTTAACATTAGAAAGCTATCCCTGTTTGTTCAGGATCCGACCTGGTAAATACACATCCAATCATTATCAGTGCCAAACTACCTGACTGGTGACATGAAGTTGGCAATGATGACCTTGACATCTTCTATCCATATGGTTACACAAAAAATCTGTGCACTTTAACCCGTGACTGTACAAACTGTAGAGACAGCAGCTGAATCCTCATGCAAGGGAGCAATTTGGTGACTCCAGATGTGGTGGCGAGACAGCAGCCAGCTGTGCTAGCTTATCAGCTACATATACCCACCCTGTGAAATTTGCCTGTTGATCATCAGAATGCAGCTTTCAATCAGCACATTGTGAATGGATAAAAATTGGCAAAAAAAAAGTCCATCTGGCTCAGGTTTGGATTCTAGGCTCTGTTGTCAGTGTTTTGGGAGCCCAATAACACAAGGGACTAACACAGATTGCATTGAAAACATCATGGAAATGTGGATGTGTGTGATGGTCTGGATAGGGTAGTACAGAGAACATGCATGCTGTATGCCAGTGGCTCTGCAAAGGGAGCCTTTCGCTGTGGAAGCTCAACAGCTGTAACTAGTCTGGTTGCAGGTTTGCCTCTGGCACCAAGTGCTGCAGTTCTTTAGCTAGCACCAGTGGTCAGCACTACACTTGACATGAAAAACAAGCTCACAGTAGGGGGACTGACAGCTTGTGAGTGTTATGGACAGGGGTAAAGGGAGACATTTTTGGCATTCTAGAGCCTCTCCATTATAGCAGTGCACCGAATGAAATCCTGCATCAAGAAAGAAAGAAAAGAAAAAAACATCTTGTTCTGAAAAGCTGCTTTTCTAGAAGGATAACAAGCCTGTTAAAATCACCTTCGTTCTGCTCCTTTTGCCACATTTCTCCCCTAAAAGAAATGCCTGACTCTTTCACCTCTCCTTGCATGGGGGTGACTATCAGGGTCGGATGCCTTGTTGCACAGGTGGAGATTAAGTCCCTTACTCTGCACCAAGTCTATCTGGTTGTGTAATGTGTCCAGTGCCTCATCTGCATCACACAGCAGTGTAATGCAGAATGACCTTTCAGGCACTTTGGAAGAGGTCGTAAAACATCTGTACTCTTCAGTTTTAAGTGCAAGATTTGCAGTTTTGAGGGTTATCTTAGTAGGCTATTATAGAATCATAGAATCATAGAATAGTTAGGGTTGGAAAGGACCTTAAGATCATCCAGTTCCAACCCCCCTGCCATGGGCAGGGACACGTCACACCAGACCATGTCACACGAGGCCTTGTTCGACCTGGTCTTGAACACAGCCAGGGATGGAGCATTCACAACTTCCCTGGACAGCCCATTCCAGTGCCTCACCACCCTCACAGTAAAGAATTTCCTTCTTATATCCAATCTAAGCTTCCCCTGTTTAAGTTTTAACCCGTTACCCCTTGTCCTATCACTACAGTCCCTAACGAAGAGTCCCTCCCCAGCATCCCTATAGGCCCCCTTCAGATACTGGAAGGCTGCTCTGAGGTCTCCACGCAGCCTTCTCTTCTCCAGGCTGAACAGCCCCAACTTTCTCAGCCTGTCTTCATACAGGAGGTGCTCCAGTCCCCTGATCATCCTCGTGGCCTCCTCTGGACTTGTTCCAACAGTTCCATGTCCTTTTCATGTTGAGGACACCAGAACTGCACACAATACTCCAGGTGAGGTCTCACCAGGGCAGAGTAGAGGGCAGGATCACCTCCTTCGACCTGCTGGTCACGCTTCTTTTGATGCAGCCCAGGATACGGTTGGCTTTCTAGGCTGCAAGCGCACACTGAAGCCAGCTCATGTTCATTTTCTCATCAACCAACACCCCCAAGTCCTTCTCCACAGGGCTGCTCTGAATCTCTTCTCTGCCCAACCTGTAGCTGTGCCTGGGATTGCTCTGACCCAGGTGTAGGACCTTGCACTTGGCATGGTTAAACTTCATGAGGTTGGCATCAGCCCACCTCACAAGCGTGTCAAGGTCCCTCTGGATGGCATTCCTTCCCTCCAGGGTATCAACTGAAACACAGAGCTTGGTGTCATCAGCAAACTTGCTGAGGGCGCACTCAATCCCACTGTCTGTGTCACTGACAAAGATGTTAAACAAGACCGGTCCCAACACCGATCCCTGAGGGACACCACTCGTTACTGGTCTCCAGCTGGACATTGAGCCATTGACCACTCAATTCTTGTGTTCTAAGATGTACTTGTGTTCTAAGATGTTGAACACTAATGAGGGCAGTTAATGGGTATTGAAAGGGTTGAAAACTGGCTGAACAACTGGATTGGTCATTAGTGACACAAAGTCTAGATGAAGGGCAGAAAGTAGGGGTCAGGTACAGAAACAGTACCTTAGGGGCCAAAACTTTGTCCACTCCTGTTTAACTTAATGATCTGGTTGACAGGGCAACAAATGCCCTTAGCACTTTGCCAGAAGATTGTGTGCTGCCATACAGAGGGACCTCAACAGGCTGGAGAAATGGTCCAGAAGGAACCTCATGAAGGTCAACAAGAAGTGCAAAATCCTGCCCTTGGAAAGGAACAACCCCAGGTGTCCATGCTTGAGCAGGGGAGTTGGATAAGATGATTTACTGAGGTCCTTTCCAACCTCAACCAATTTGTGATTTTGTGACCGGTCACTTGAAAACTCTTAAACATTTTTACAGCTGCCAAAACATGCTGTGTTGGTGCCTTGGTCCTGGTGTAAGTGTCTGGAGTCTCTTTATCTTTGAGAATATTTAAGGAAATGTAAAGCACAGCAGGGCTTACTCCTTTTTCTGATGCAAATAAAAAGCATTTCATGCACAACACTGCTCCCCATCTTCTCAAACTGCTGAGGGCTGCTTAAGCAATGCCCTTCCTAGGTGCAGAAGTAGCTTCTGTGGTATAAAGGGTACTGTCAGCATGGTTTTGCCTTCCCAGGAGCTAAAGGTGAAACCACCACCTTTGTCTTTTCAGGATGCGCTGTGTCTCCCATTTCCCTTTGCTGTAGGTGTACCTGCTTTGGGTTGCTATATTCACTGCAGAATGTCTCTAGCTGCAGAAATATCTGTTGTGACAGCAGGACGAAGGACGTGTCAGAAAGCACAGGAGATAAATGGCACAGCGTCCATGCTAATGTTCTCACTGATAATGTAGCCAGAGAGCTAAGACCCATTTACTTCACTGCTGAATAAAACAAATCAAAGAAGGCATCTTCTGTGTCAACGCAAATTAACCAGATGGGAGTTTATTTTGCTTTGTTGCTAGGTGTTTTTTACAGGAATTGAGAAAATTGATTAATATCTTGACGTCTTTGTTGGATTTCTTATTGTGTTTGGGTGCAGTGAGCAGCACTGCCTGGCCAAATGATTTCTGAGATGGTTATTGTCTGTTGGAAAAAAGCAAGAAAAGCAAAAGAAAAAGTGTGCTTAATGTTTTGGAGCTATTACCACCATCTGTGCTTCAATTACATCTTCAGGTCCCTTGGAGTGTAATGCTGGGAACCATCCTCACCCCCCAAAAGGCAAAGGGACATTAAATTGCTCCAGGAGAATGTCACTGCCAAAAAGAGAGGTGACCTCTTTTTACAAAACCGTAAATGGATCTGGTCTTTGCTCAAAGCATTAGCACCACTATTACACTTAAGGCTGAGGAGCTGTTAAATATTATAGACTTCATATATCTAGATACAGATCTATATGCACAAGCGGGTTTCAAATATAGACTGACCTACATTCGCAAACTGGAATGACTACCATTTCATCTACTGGCAGTGTTTGGGTGGAAGTACTATCATCCACCACAAGATAGATGACCTCAAGTCCCCGAGAGCTGCATGGCACGTCCCTTCAAAGCCCTGGCAAGGCTAATGCTCATGCCTAGCAGAGGGCATAAATGATTTTCCTGAAAGCACTAAGGCTCCTTATCCTCCCAAAGCCAGCTCCAAAAGCCAGGAGCATTAGTTAGCAGAGATAACCAAGTGTATAAAATTTCCTTATGTAGTTGAATGGTTGATTTATTTTTATTGCTCAGAATGAACTACACATCCAGAGGAGATTAATCAGTTGTCTAAGTGAGTCCTCTGGGCATAGCCTGGGCTACTGATTCCCTCCAGCAGTTCCGCATCAAACCAACAACAATAGGCAAGGAAGTGTCAGTTATCTAACAGGCTAAAAACACTTTCCATTGTTAAGTAAAGGATTTCCTTATGATTTCCCATGCCAAATAATAAATTGTAAGTTATACAGTGTGTGCCATGACAATCCAGGACTACTGTGAAGAAGATTTATATTAAAACTGAATGACATCTTTACCATCTCCTGTTGTAGCTGGCTCAGGACTATTCCTGTTAGCTGTTAGGGTTTGGCTGTATTCTTTTTCCTTCTCTTTCTTCTTCCATTCTCAACTGGAAAAGGTGGAAAGGGAAAGGGGAATGCAGCATTTTGCATCTGGATCTGACAGCTTCCATGAGGGACAGCTCTATGGTGTGGAAGGCTCATCCTCCAGCTGACAGAGTTGTGGCACAGCCTGGTGGGATCAAGTCATTTTTTCCATTCTGCAGGAAGCAGAAACTTGTTCACTGTTTCATGAATACTGTATATGTTATTGTGAAGGGTTTAAATATTGAGGGTTTTTTCTCCCTTTTTTTCCTCAGCTGGCTAAAAATTGCAAATGCTCAGGAAAAGAAAGAGGATCGTAAGGGAACCCAATTCCCTTGGGCAAGCTGTTGTACACATGTACAGGAAATTGAATGTAGAAATTACTGCATGCAAGGCTGTTAAAGAAGTGACGGGGTTATAAAACAGATCTTTCAACTGCTACCCGTTATGGACATTCCAGTTGTAAAGGGTCACATTTTAATACAAATCTGCTGTCCCAAATTACATTTGTCTTTTTCCATAAACTAGAAGCTGACAAAGATTTACGGGAAGGTAATTTTCCTCCTTGTTATTTTAAGTCATTTATCTCCTCTCTGAATTTCCAAAGAAGAAGAAGAAAAACCTACTGGTTTGGTAGAATTTATTAGGTTGCAATGGTATAACGGCTTCTGTTCTTGGGCTGCTGAAATGTCCATGAAAACTGAGGGTCTTTTTAAACATAACCTAGCCTTCGTGAAATGGGTAGAGTGGTGCTGCAGAAATAGAACACAAAATCTGATTATGCCTGATGTGACTAATTTATGACATAAATTCTGCATCCCTGATCTGATATTCCACCATTTGCCATGTAAGATCATAGCGCACACTGAAAGTGAGATGGCTTGTTTCTAAATAACAGTGACAACGAAGCAGTTTCATATTCAGATCTTCCGTTACTACCAGGAATATTGATTATGGTTCCCTTTCTCTGCCTCTGCTTTTCTTCCACTTTTCAAGGCAACAGACAAAAAGATGTCTCAAGGCCTTCTGCAGAATTAGATTTGAGATTGCAATGTAAATAGGTAGATGTGGTACCAGTTAATTTAATTAGTTTTGAAATAAGTAAAAGAAAAACAAGCTAACAGCCCCATCAATGAAACCATATTCCAGAAGCATGCTAGTTTGTCCTAACTTTTTTTTTTTTCCTGAAATTCATCTGAATTTTGCTATCGGCAAATCAAAAGCTGATTTTCCAACCTTAACACCCATTCTAATCTAAATCCTTTTTTCACTTGAAGCCAGACACAAAATGTATTTTTAAACACTGCTGCTCAATTTATACCATGGCATTAAACATTTCATTTCACTGTTCTGTTTCTATTCATTATTCCTTCAAACTCTGTAAATGCACAGGACAAGTCCCCCGAGTTTTGCTTTTAAGTCAGCAAATTCAATTTTGGTGACTCTATGCAAACTTTGAAGCTCCATTGAGGCCAGTGGCTAGGAACTGCAGCTCATACTTTGTAGAGGCTTAGTCTTGATTTTGCAAAGTGCTTTTGTGTAATCAGTCAATTAGAGCTGTGACCAGTGATCCATATCAGCAATTGATAGCGAACTGCAGGATTGGTACGCTTGGAATCCAGGTTTCAGTCTTTCTGGTTAGGTTGCAATTCCTGAACATTAGCAATGCTAAAGGTGTCATGCTATTTCTTCAACTTCTTGACTACAAACACCTGTAGTGAACTCTGTATTAATTACAGAAATTCAGCATACTGTTTCTTTTAATATTTCCACTTACACTTGCACTATTAGGAAATCCTTCCCTGATGGTTTTCTGTAACATCATCTGGAAGTGGAAATAAATGCACTGACACAATTACAGTCAGCTAACAGCAACCGAATCTTGCCAATACAGCTCAAGAGTGTATTTGTTTAAACTCTGAAATAGTGCAGTTGGATTGTTTTCTCTCTTTGTACAAGTATAACTTTTAAAAGAATATTAAGGCACAGTAAATTTTGTGTTAGTGGGCACTTAAGCCACATTTAACAAGGCACTTTAGTAGCTGCAGCTCTATAAGAAAGAATAATGAAAAAAAAATCAGAGGTTAACATTATTTTATAATTTCCCCTTTCAATGACCCCTTTATATCATGTTTGCCAAGATCTTTGTTGGTATAAAATAATCACTATTACCAACAATAGATGTTGAATGCAAATATATTCTCCAGCACTTACAATTACACTAATAGCTTTATTTGCAATCAATAGTGACTGGCATTGCCTTTAAATACTCAAATGTGCTGAAAGTCAGTTGAAGTCAGTTTGAATTAAATCTTGCTAATTAATCTCTGAATGTAGTTTTAAGTACTTTTGAGTTTAATAATGGAGAAACCATCCCAACCTGAGCGGCTGTGCGCATGCAATGGGGAGACATGCACAGGGCTGAAGGAACTTCCAACTTGGGTGCATCTCTGAGGGTAAAATAGAGCAGGAAGGAAAGAAATGTGGGTATAAACCAGTCAGCAGTATTTGCTCCATAAATCGTCTGTGTTTAGCTACATTTGCCCATAGACAGTGGGTCCAAGGCACAAGGATGCTCATGAGGATGCCTGATTGCTACCAGCAGAGACCCGAGGAGGGAGGTCACTGTTCTGGGGTAGATATCTAACTAACCTGTCCAGGCATGGGGACACAAATCATGGAAGTGGCTGTCCAGAAGGAAAATGGCACCAGAAGGAGCAATGGGGGGGATGTACCTGAAACTCAGCTGTCTGCAGAAACCAAGCAGATGGGTGTGTGCAGTAGGAACTGCTTTGTGGTTGGAGAAGGGAAATCTTGGGCTTCTGCAACCAGGATTGTTTCTGCCCCTTCAGCTGACTACATCAACTGCTCTCCAAGAAGGAAACGGATCTCTCCTTGAGAACCAGATCCTATCACCTCATCCACATACATGGCTCCCCACTCTGCTCCCAGGCAATAAACGTGAGAGTTGACTTTCCAGCATCCACCTTACAATGAGGGTGTCTCTGTGAAGGATGTACCCAGGTCTTCAGAGCCCTCCTCCTCTTCCCCACAAGCATCATGTGGTGTTGAACAAGTTCTGTGTCACCTTATGTGCCACAGGTCTGCTCTGCCCCTCTGATAACTAGTATCACATCAGCCCATCTTACTGCCTTTGCACCACATCTGGGGCACTTCGGGCACTTTGGGATTTTAGGGGCAAAAAAAATTTAAGCACGTGAACCCAAAATGAATCTGGGTTAAGTGACTGGGCTCCCTGCATGGGGAGAATGGCATTCAACACACAGACAAACCAAAATATTTTATCTGGGTATGCAGCTGCAGGAGGCAGGTAGCTTCAAGAGTCAAATGGGATGGGGTTCACCACTGTTTAGTCAAAATCTGGAAAGAAAGAGAGTCTTACTCTTTTAAAACATGGCTGAGAAGAGGTGGGTGCTGGTTTTCCATTACCCTCTCTCTTACAAAAATAGGACAGAAATCAATCTGGCAGTGAGTACCACAAGTCTGCAGAAGAAGGGCTTTTGCCCATAGGATCTTTTTGATGTTGTCTGCTTGCTTATCCTAAGCAACTTGATTTGACTTCTTTATTAAGGGTGTGGGCATGCGAGGACACCTTTTCTGGGCTCACATCCATCATCTCCTGCTCTTCTGGGACATGATGGATCTCAAGAAGGATTTGAACCCTGTGGCTCAGTTCTGAGTAAGGGACTTGACCAGATGGGGCTTAAACAGAAAAATGGCACCCTCCTGTGGCAGTGATTTAGAAAAGAGAAAATAGCTGTGACTATTAAGGGCAGGGTCTAATCCTGCCAGCATGCGCTACCCGTGTGCACACCCACCAAAGGAGATTTCACAAGGGATGAAGGTGCCCCTCTGCTTAGGTGAAAAAATAGCTATTTGAGTGGTGGGGCAATGCAGGCAGTGCACCAAAGCAGGCAAAGACCCTCCAAGGTCAGGCAAGGAGGGCTGCATTGTGTTTGGAGGCAACCGTTCAGCTGCACGGAGTCACTCTGGATCCCAAAGTCCACATCCGGCCAGCTCCGAGAGCCTACATCCTTTTTTTGGACTTGGCTCTTTGTCAAAGCCATAGGGTACAGTGCCTGCATGGACTTCAAAGGGAGGACACCAAATGTGATTTGGCGCAGGCAGTTATGACCATTTATTGCTACCATCTTTCTCAGATACTGCTGCCAAGGGTTAAAATGTTTACATGCCCCCTGATTTTAAATGGACCGGGTTGCATGTCAAATGCCAACGAGAGAGACAGCTGGAGTATCTAAAGCAAGAGCTTTGATCTTGGTATCTGTAAAAAAGAGGTCATTTGGTCTCCCCAGGAAGCACAGACATTTAGAAGGTCCCTGTACAACTCGTGCAAGTATTTTATTAACAACAATTTCTACTCACATTTAGGTAGGTTGTGTTACTACTTCCTAAATGCATCCTACATATATGTATATACATATCTCTACAAATATCTGTGTGTTTGTGTATATATATGCATACATTCTTCAATACGCAAACTTGTGTGCTTGTGTGACTATCTGAGTGCTTTCTAACGTCCAGTATTTGTATACAGACTTACTAATCTACCTAACCTACTTGCAAAATAATGACAACAATGTGAATGTCCTGTTTTATATTTAAGTCAGCGATTGCAGCAATAACCTGAATAATTCATCTGTCTGTGAATCTTTGAGTAACGCTGTAATTGTAATAAGGGTATGCGGCGTTTTCGGCAATATGCAGGCATGAAAACACAGACTTCATTGTGCTGTAATCACGTCTGACATTGATTCAGAAGAGAGGAATTCTAAAATACAATATTGCACAGGGGAAATATTTCTATTCTTTTAGCGGAGCATTTTGTGGTTAGTTCACAATGCAATTAAAATAGCCACCAGATGTTTATGACTTCAGGCAGCAGTTAAATTTAGTGTCCCTGATCGCTGTCTTTTGCTTCTTTGTCAGAATAAATAAGTATTTTTCTGTGCTGGAGGAAAGAAAAAACCCTTGAGTTTTAAACATACGGGGGGTGGTGGTATGTATTTCCATTTGGCAGTGCTCATGTTGTTCTATGACGAGCTTAGTAGAAATTATAAAGTTAAAAGAAAATCTCTCTCCAGGATGAAATAAACATATTTACTTAAATGTGAGATGAAGTACAATATCTTGTCATTAAACTGAAGTGATTTGTGAGAAACAGTATTATAAAAGTCTGTGGTTTTTCCAGAGTATCTAATAAACACAGAAAGATTCTTTTTTCCACTGAATAATAGGATTATTAGTACGCAATTTATTTCTAAAGACACATTTAAAGTGAGCCCGCTGTGCTCATATTATGGTAATTTTCTGCAGACTCTATGATTCTTATTTGTTTCAGGGCTATTAATTTTGAGGCCACATTATATTCAAATTATCTTTGATTACCAGGCTCAATAAGTGGTAATAGTTTGTGTTTCATCACCCAAAAGGAAGCTAATGATTTTAGTTGCACACTAACATTTTGAGAAAGAATTTATTGGAGCTCTGTGAAATAGATTAAAGAAATTAGGTGCAAAAAGTTACAGTGAGTTGCCCAGGAGCTTACATAAGGAATTACCAGAGCTCAAGAGGGACAGGGGGAGAAATAGGTACTCTCCTATGTTTAATATGTTATATTTCGCTACTCAGTCATGTCTGAGATGGTGTGTTGGCAAAGTCATTGATAATTTAAGTGTAAGATTCTGAAGTATCTTAATGTGGAAATACATGAAAGAAATTTATATGTAGCAGTTTTAAATAGTTAAATGACACAGTGGAAAGAAAAGGAGAGATAGCAAGAGAATTGCTAACATAAAGTCTACAAAGATCTATGTTAATGCACAGAAACTGGCAGTTTCTCACCTAAGCCTGGCAGCATCATGAACCCATGCTAATAGGGGGGTCCTCCAAGCATTGTAGAAACAAATAAGTGAAGGGATTTGAATTTGCTTATTTCTGCTGAGCCCTGATTACTCAAAGATTTGATGCTCAGCACCTCAGGGCATCCAGATGTGATCCCCTGAGCATGGAGCCACCCAGATTATTACTCCTCTTACAAAAAAAAACCTTACAAAACTGCAATCAGCGCATCCTGGCCATTATACATGAACACATCAGTAACCCTTTGGTGCCAGAAGAGAGGTGAAGCTGTTGGGTCCTCCCAAACTCCACCTTGCACTGTTGCAGGTGGTTGTCAAAATCTGAAAGCTGCTGCAAAGCGTTTCAGCAAACAGGCATTTTTCCCACTGAAAGGCTGCTGCTCTCTCTGCTCCCATATTCTCTATTCTAATTGTGCTTCTGATTGCATTTGTTAATGCCAGGAGCTGTAGCTCTGAGAGTGCTCACCAGCTCCTGCCTGATGGGCTTTCGAATACAGGGGCTCAGCAGCGCCCACAAACTGACATGTGATGGCACATCAAAGGCTCAGACACCATCAAAGCCACATTTGTCATTAACTCTTAGTGTCTCTATTATAGCAATCATCTGGATTGGTCTGGAAGGTGAGGGAGAAAGTGTTTTTTTTCCATTTAAATTCATCACACTGTGGTTTTAGGATGTGAAAGTAGCAGGGGACTTGGGCAGGCTTTGCCAGTGGTGTTCTTCCAGCAAATATACACTTCAACTCTACTGCTATACCATAAAGGGAGGTGAATGGAAAAGGATTGCAACAGGACAAACAGCTCATAGCCCAGCAACCAGGAAACTGCATTTCTGTAGAGCAGTAATGAGTCACATCAGCTCAGATCAGGGCATGACACCAGAACTGACACCTACACCCTTGTGTCTCATGGTGGGCTGCCCGTAGTAATGGAAGGGCTTATTTTGCTGTGTCTCTAATCTTGGCAAGTCAATTTAAACCCTGAATGAGCAATGATACCCCTGAGCATGAAGGCGTTCAATGGTATTATTTACAAAAAATGATCTATTTTTTTTCTTTTTAACCAGCATTTTCTGGTTTAATAATACTTCTTGGTAATAGATTGCAAGGGTGGAGTAGAAACATATCACAATTCAAATCCCCACCTCAAACTGCTATTAGGACTGATGAGCACAAACTTCTCTGTCTCAGCTGCTGCTGTTCTCCCCAGTCCAACAATATTTGTCATGTTTCATTTTAAATCCATAATATGTCTTAGCTAGCATCTAAAATCAGTGCCAATCGATTTAATAACATCTCCTAGTTTGTGCTGAAGAACTGTCCTATTATTGCCACTCTATCTCTTTCCTCATATAATCACCCAACACATGTATTGTTCTTCCATAGCTAGGGAGAAGTACAACAGTTCCCTTTGTTGTATGTTTTGATTAATTTCCAGCATGAATTAGTTTTGTGATGAAGAGAGTATTATGGGACTTGATTGAAAGCTAGTATTTCCTTCTGTCATTTCTCAGTTTGTTATCTTACCTGTGCTACAAGAAGTTCCCCATTGTTCTACCATGTGGAGCTAAATAGTAACACCCAATTTCACAGCCCAAGGTTGCTTACTACTTAGTGTGGTTTTATCATCTCCTCCCTTCTCTCTGGCCCCTTTTCACCTATGCTTTTCAACCTCACTTCAGATTTAGGATCTTGAAGACACTTACCCACTCAGATATTCCCACTAGGTTAACGGGACTGCTTAGACGTTCAAAGTAACTCAAGTACTTGAGCGTTTGGAGGACCAGGATGTGAAGCAGCAGTGACTTGAGTGTATAACAACCAAGCAGGCTCCAGAAAAGCTTTTCTGGCCACAGTGTGCTAAAATTCACAAAATGCAAGGCAGATGTGTACTGATTAGGAAATCATGTTGGCTACGCGATAAGAAAGCTCCAATAACTTCTGAACCTCCCCTTAACGTTTTCCAAGCAAAACTGCTCTGGTAACAAGGTCACCTAATGCTGAATAATAAATAAGCAGGGAGGCAGAATGCAGCTGGGCACTGTTCAGAAATGGTTTGAATAAAGCATGGTTTCAGCCCGCTGGAGCTGTTTGTGTAACAGCCTCCCTGTTGCCCAGAAACAGCACATGAGACTACTGAGTGTCTGCAGAAACTCAGATCTGGTTTGTTTGACTTGGACGTGCAGTAAACCTGACTTTTAAATGTTACTTCAGCTTTGAGTCAGTGATTACCCTTTTACAAGCCATGCCTGGAAATGGGATGTTAATTGTTGTTAATGAGTCTGTCCACCTGAGTAAGCTCTGCAGGGCAGAATTCACAGAACATAATTGCTCCATGTTGCCTGAAGCATCCCCGCTGCTGACCCTAATGTCTCTTGCATTTAAGAGCAATGGCACCAAATCTGCTTTTTGAGACCTCAGAGCTTTATTCTGAATCCAGAACAGTAGCCAGTTTCTGTGCTCCCTCAGTCCCAGTCCCATGTGATTTCTGGAGCGGAATACTGCCAAGGTTCAGCTCTTGCTGATGTCTTTGGCACAGGGAGAGGACATAGGTGAATACAGCGTTATGGGATACTGAATAGGGAAGAGAGAGTTTGTACTGAGCTGGAGTTCTTTATACCTATGTAGTTTAATCAATGGTCTAGCTATGGGTGAAGCTGCTTTATCTTGATGGCATTTTGTGTGCACTGACAATTTTTGTCCCATTTGCTTTGATTGCATTTTCATGGACCTTCCTTCTGCTACCATTGCTTAGGACCAGTTGTTACTGCATTTCTTTTCAGTCCATCCCCCATGCTCACTGGTAGAGAGAGGTTTTGTAGTGTGGCTTCCTATGTGGCCCAAAAGTAAATACAAAACATATATTCCTATTTGAGACAGATGACAGTTTCAGCAGTTTGAAAGACAGGGAGCATTGTATTTTGCTTTTGTGGGTGACCCCTGCCTAAACACATGTTCTGGTGTTATTCATATGGAAACAAAACAATGTTGGGACCTGCATCCTTCTGGTGTCATACCTGACTACACCCTTTATCTGCCTCTGGCTCACCAGGTTTCTTGTGCGAAGTACAAAGTCATACACATGGCACTATTCCCTAAATGACACTAGCTGGCTACCCAAAGTCAACACATCATGATATTACGCCATGAGAAGGGCTAACGAACAGAGACAAGACTGCTCTTGGAAAATTCCCTGCGAGCAGCTGCTCAGCTAAGAGGGATATCAGCTCTGGAGATCAAAGCTGGCATCACATGAGGAGTTGGGCTCTGATTCAGATAACCAGCTTTATGGGCATCAGCCTCTATAGAGGACCTCTGCCCATGCTGCCTGTCTCCTGGGAAACAATTCAGCTGGACAGCTTTAAATTCCCTGCCCAGATGTATTCTTTTACTGTTATTCTAGATCATATGTTTCAGCCTGGGCACAGCGTCCACATGTCTGTGTGTTTGCAAACTCATTTCCACCAGAAATCAGTTAGTCTGATATACAGTCAGGTCTGCCCATGCTCAGCTTCATGGAGCCTCATGCTCTCTTGTCCAACATCTTCATCTCACTGGTGGAACAGCTATTTCAGCTCAGTCATCCTCAAAAGCTGGACACTGAGGAGTCTTTCCACTGACCCTCTGTGCCACCTTCACTGCGCTGCTCCCACCTTTCAGGGTGGGATGTATTTCCTTTATCCATACCCTAATCTACCAAGGCTGAGCTTGTCCTTATCCCTGTCTGATGCCAGGACCTCTTTCCAGGCCAAGGATGGCTCTCAGCCAGTCATGGACTGGGGCTGGGACAGAGATGTGCTGCTCCTGTTGGCCACATTCAAAGAGTCCTAACATTTAAAAAAAGGAAACAGGGTGGAAGGAAAAACCCCAAACCCTCATGATTTCAATGAAAAAGGATCACATTGCATGCTATTAATGCTCTAGTGAAAATCACCTCTGTTTTACTGCTCTTTACGCAGGTAACTGCTGCTCAGAATTTGATACCTCATTGCCCAGAAATAATGACCTCAGACATACACAAGCTCATTATCAATTGGCCTCTTTTTAGTTGATTTGACATGATCTTGGCAAAAAATAACCCCATAGTTGAAAGGCACTGCTATCTTATGTCACTGTTGCTATTAAAAGACACATTCTGTACAGGGTCCAGCCCATGTTTTAAAGGTTTTAAAATGTGTTTTCTCATTACGGTGCTACTGTTGGGTTCAAAGCAAATTCAGCTGAAGTGGGATTTAACCAGCTAATGACAGAGTGCCATTTCATGAAAAAAAAAACCAAACAAGCCAACCCTGGAAGAGTTAAAAACCTAATTTCACTGTCATTAAAAAGTGCATTTTTCATAGAGAAAGGATGCATCCTTACTTGCAAATTGGAGATGTCGTAGTGGTCTTCTCCAACCTAGTTGATTCTATGATTACTCATATTATTAGTTGCACTGAAGTTATTATTTCTCCCCTAAATCACCCCCATTTAAAACTGCAACTCAAGTATCTGAATCAATTTTTTAGAAGTTCAAATGAAGATGATTTTTTTTTTATTAACTTCAGAAGAATAAATCCCTTGAATCTTGAATGGCAAAGACTGTTCTCTAGCACAAAAAAAAATAGGACTATTCTGATAACTGCTTATGGACAGATTTTATCCCAACAGGCATGATGGGTCTATGTCTCCTGTCAGGACCGGAATCTAGAATCAGCCCTAAAACTTACAGTATCTCTTCCTATGAATAGAAATCTTTGCTCTAGAGAAGGTTTGTAGATGAAGCTGTAAATCTTTTCAAATTTTATTTAATCATCTTGCAATTAAGGAATAGCTTCTCAAATGTGCTTTTTAATCACACACTTATGTTTGAATTATATGTTTTATCTGTATATTTATACTAATACTTCTATTTGCATTAATATTTACATTAATATTTATATTTATATTTATACATTAATATTCATATTAATATTTCTATTTCTGTTTCTATTTCTACTTCTATTTATAATTGTATTTCGATTTACATTTATAATTTTATTCCTATTTACAATTATAATTGTATTTCCATTTGCATATATTTCTATTGACATTTACATTTACATTTATGTTTATTTAAATATGTAAACAATAAAAACAATGTTTAGAATAAGCTATGTAAAAAATGATCACAGAAAAATTCCTCATGTTGAACTGTCAAGTGCAGTTATTGACTCGTTCCTTAGCTGCATGCTAACTTTATTCCTTTGGAAGATAAAAATATTCCAGGATTCTCATAGAAGACGAGCCTGGTCACAGTTAATAGGAATTAGATGAAAATTATGAAGTTACAGCTAGACTCAATTTGATGCTGGATAGTTTGTGTGCACATGGCTTTTAATTAGGAGGAAAAAATTAAAATACCCCAGAGTCTCATGTTAATTGCCAGAAAGGTGTGTTTGCAAACTGCAAGCAGTTTATTCACACATGTAATGTGTAAATTAAATACATATTAATATACATATTAATTACATTTACATATTAAAATATATAAATGAAAATAATAAGTATACTATGTAAAATATAATTAATAATTAGTAATACAGAATTATTTAAAAATTGAAAATTATTTTTACATATTTGTTTTAACAGTTATTTTCAAACCTACTGTTGAAATACTATTATGATGCTTATAAAAAAGATATTATAATAATTTATGTATTATATATATAATATAATGTAACTGTATAATTGCAGTTATATTAGATATTATTGTTTAAAATACATTTTAACATTTATTGTTCATATTATTAATGTCCTCTTCAATACTGGAGAAAACATTAAACTTTTTAATTCTTTAAGCTTAATATATTCTTTTATGTCTGATCATATTGTGTTAATTTTTTCTCATAAAATTCTACTATTCTAGGAAGGAATATTTCTTTATTTTGTGGCATAATATTACCTTGAATGAATAGATGCAGTGCTCTGCATGTGCTGGCATAGCCTGATTGTGCAATTGTGGACGTTTCCTGGAATTTGTCTATAAAAAAAAGACATTCTACACAGATCTAGGCTTTTTCAAAAGATTTTTTTTTATTTATTTGAAATTATTTCCATATTATTATTTCCAATTATTTTAAAATTATTTCCTTATTCCATTTATTCCACAAATATCCAGACACACTTTATTGTTTCTCCACACTCACACAAAGAAAGTTTAAACAGCAGAGAAAGCAAATCAGGAAAGGTTAATTTAAATTAATTTAAAACTCAATAGGATCAATCTATGTCTCTTTCTTTTAGACTTTCTATGTAACTTAAAAATAGTCAGAAGGTGGTTTAGAAATTGTGATAAATGGTGTTACCTACCTCTGGGCAAATGAAAACAATTATGCACAGAGCTTTTACTTCCACTTTTTCCCCCCTCTGTTATTTCCTTTTTAAATTTCACTGCAGAACTTCATCAATAAATTCAGCTGTATCACAAGTTTTCCCTTTTGAAAAAGAAAACCCATCCTTCATCCTTAATGCGTTATTTAAGATCCACTGTCTTCTGTCCCTAAGGGGATTCACAATACAGCATGCTGAGCTATTAACAAGTATTAGAGTCTTGGCTCCCCTTTGGTGAGCCCAAAGGCCAGCGATCACGTTTAAAAAAGTTCCTAAAAACTGAAACTTTCAGAGGAAACAAATATCAAAACTTTCGGTTAAATCATGACTTTGGGTCTGTTGAGGAATAGGAACACTGGATTTGTCCTTCCTCTTTGAGGTCAGTCGTAATCG
Source organism: Pezoporus wallicus (assembly GCF_028554395.1). Taxonomy (NCBI): domain Eukaryota; kingdom Metazoa; phylum Chordata; class Aves; order Psittaciformes; family Psittacidae; genus Pezoporus; species Pezoporus wallicus. Next base: position 1,051,996 of record NW_026635168.1, on the reverse strand, counting down.
TGGCACCGTTCGTGTTTTTGTATTATTCCCATTCCCAGAGTTCTGGTCCACTCTCCCCGGATTTTTCCTGATGTCATTTTAAGCTTGACCAGTATAAGGTGAAGATCAATGTAAATAAATTCAAGGGCAAAAGTATGGGGCAGTGACATGTCCGCAAAACAAAAAATAAGGCTCTACAACAGCTGTGTGGTATCAGTTTTGCTTGATGCTGCAAAGACCTGGGGCATTACGCAAGCTGACAAGAAAAGATTTGATGCATTTGATAGCAGGTGTTTAGGAGGGATCAGCAATGTCAAATGGCATCACTATGTTGGGAACATCGAGTTTCAGGAGAGAACAAGAAAGGAGAAGATTATGGACTCCCTAACAAGGAAGTGGCTTTGATGGGCTGACCATCTAGTGAGCATGGATGGTAGAAGGTCTTGTGAGCTGGATTTGCTTCTCTGGGCTTCCCAGCCCATGCTGAGGCTCATCAAAAGCTTGTGGAAGTCAGTAGAAATATCATCTAGGTTTTGATGGTTTAACTTGTCTGTAAGGATGGAAAAGCTTCAGGGCTTTTGCTTTACTACTCCCACGTGGAGGGTGTGTTCAGTACTCACTGACCCTCTGGGGAGAGATAAGGAGGGGAAAAAAAGGTGAATGTGAATGTGAAAATGCAAATGAAAGACATCTTTTTGCAAGATGCTGCTCTCCAGCAGGGATATTCATATGAATAAAGGATTTCAAAACCAGGCCTCTAGGGTTTTGCAATGCAAACTTAGGCCATGCAGACAAAATGGGGTTTAACAGACTCCAGAAAGCCAAAATCTACACCAGTAAGCTCCATCGACTTCAGTGAACCTTGCACAGATGTGAGGGTGGAAAAGTCCCCTGTTCACATTTTCTCACAGAAACAGCCTTTCTGCACATATTTGAAGAGCATCTCTTGGAAAAAAGTAGACCAAAGAAGGTAACTTAAAACAGATGGGAGCAAGAAATAATAAAGCCAGGCCATATGGATAGAGTGGACCTGCTCGAGGCAAGTGCAGCCAACTGTATTATGATGTAGTAATGTGTGAAAGAGGCTGCACTAATGTATGGACTATCTGTAAGTGGAATTTTTTCATGATTGAATCAAGAAAAGGAAATGTGCTTTGTCCAAATGGTAATAAGAACCATATTTCAAAAAGATCCATGTTGAGTTCTTACATCAAATAATGTCAAAAATAGCTCACCATCCAAACTGGGATCTCACCTTCTTCTTATTTAAAACTCTTATTGAGGTTTTAAAATGTTCTCCTTAAATCTGCAGCTGGTAGAGTCGAGCCTACTATTTCCTTTTTATCATTTCAAATCTCTTTAGGATGCAGAAAAAGTAGATAGCAACGATAATCAGCCCTTTAAGTCACACAGTCAAATCTGTTAGCAATAAACATGTATCACTGTTTCTGAGCTAGAATGTTTAGCTTTACTTTTCCATGAGCAGCTTAGGATAGCCTTCCAGATATAAACACAACTAAAATGTAATGCTTCTGGTGGTAAAAATGTTATTTCTCTGCAACATTGTACTCTGCAATTCAAAAGCAATATTGCCATCTGAACTTCAAAAGCCAGCACAGGAGCACTAATCAATGAGTCCATGAACAGAATGCATTATGAAATTAATTTTAAGACAATAATAACTACCCCAAGCTATTTTCAGTTAAAGTTTTGTTTCAGCATTGACTATAAGAAAGTGAAAATATTTATGCAGGCAGCTAACTGGCCTATCAGACATCCAGAATTCAGAAGATCCCATGACAGAGCAAACACTCACATGAGTGTGAGGGGAAGGACAGACTGCATTTAGCAGGACCACAGCATGCCAGGATGAGACCTGGGTTAGAGCAATGACATTTAGGAAATTACTGTAGAAAACTGATAAGGGCATGATCCTTTTTTATGCAGCAGATCATGCATAATGCCTGCTGTGCCTCAGGTCCTTTTCATAACTATAGAATGAAAGCTCATGGCAAGATGCTGACAGATACCACAGAGCAAGTAATAATTCCCCCTGCCTCAGGCAACCACACTGCTGCAGCCAGCTTATAGCTTGCGGCCTCGTTTGGTAATGCTATGGCTGATCATCCATCCTGTGTGGCTCAGGAGATGACATAGCATTTGTGTAGGACAGAAAGTTAGATGAAGAGCTGACTTTTCAATGGTGAGATTAACTCTTATTGTATTACGGTTGAGCTCTGACAAAACCCAAATGCACTCCTGTTTAGATACTGTGCGATCCTATGCTACATATATCTGTGTATGTCCACAAAAATACAGAGAGAGATAAAAACATAAAGTGCTTTGGCTACAAAGGTGTTTTAGAGACATTTATAAAGTAATCTTTAACATCTATAAAGAATTCCTATTAAAATAAATCTTCCATGTGTGCCTAGTGAGGGATTATGACACAAAAAGAAAGGAGAGATGCTTTTTTCTTACATACTAAGACTGGATCCTGATCCATTAAGGTCATTTGGGGCCTTTTCTACCAAAGTCCCTGGAGACAGGACCCCAGCCAACGGCAGCTAGATAATGGCACGTGATTGATGCATGGACAGAATGTGGCATGTGGATAATTTTCCAGAGAAAGTCCATGGATTCCCTGCTGAAAGATGGGACAAGAAGGGCACCACCTTCCTTTTGCGTGTGAGCCCCAGAGGATTTGAGAGCTTCAAGATCTGACAGATAATTAGCTAAAGAGCTGACAAACTCATGAACATGTGTTTCTCTTTCAGTGACCTCATGCTCCGGTTTGTCCTTGGCACTGTGGCTAAGCTGAAGTTGCAGCAGGTTTAATCTCTAAGGTTCACCAGCACAGACCCATATGCCAGGGCAATATGTAGCATGGCAGAGAGGTATCACTTCACACCCCTTCAGCTTTTTCACTGGGAAGAGCACATAAATGGATCTATCAAGGTTTAGTACAATTTTTTCCTATTGTATTCAATGATGATTGCAGTTGTCTAATATTTAACCTAAATGCCCTGGAGAGAAAACTCATGATTATGGTTTATAGATGATTTCCTAAGTATCCTTTCCTTCCAAAAATTGGTCTATCTGGATCTTCTGCCTTTCGGTCAGGTTTAAACCTTCACTCTCAATTCTAGGAGCAGTAAGGCCACATCACTGTGCTAGTGGGAAGTAGCGTCATGATCTGCATGTATTTCAGATGTTTCAGCAGGGGTGGAGTACGCCAGTAAGTTGTGATTGTTTGCAGGTTTGCAAATTTAGCATGCTGTTCATGTCATTTAATATTATCCTATTTGAAAGCTATTATAAGTGTAGTGCAATTGTCTTAGCTTCTATTTTTCCTGAACTCTCTTGTCCAAATGCTCTTTGGAAATCAAAGGCAAAAGGATCTCCAGCGTAAAGAAAAAGCCCAACTGTGCTTTTGCACAGAATGATAGCAGCCCTTTCTGGGTAATGTCTCTGATTACACAGCATTTCTCACAGACGCAGCAATACACCATTTTGTTTGGGGTTTTGTGGTATTCCAGATCATAGGATGAATGTAGTGTAGCAGACTAGGTGTAATGTTAAGTGCTAGGGTTTCAAGTGAAGGTTCAGTTATGTAGGTGAGACAGACTGAGCATCTTGGCCACAGCCAACTCTTTCCCAAACTATATAAATCGCTCTGTTTGGGAATGACTCTTTATGGAGGCTTTTGTTACCAGGCCGGAGAGTGCCAATAATGTCAAATCAGTGAATGGCCTTATTGACAGGAAAGGATTTTTGTGGCAAAGGGTTTCTCTGTGGCAAGAAGACCTTTAGAAGAATGTGGGTCTCCTGTGGGTCTCCTGTGTGTCTCTGTGTTCATGAATTTGGCACAGGAGGAAAGAATAGGGGAGGAAAAGAATAGGCTTAGATTATACCTTCTGGCTAAATGCTTAGTGCTTTTTGGTCAGAATAATACTGTTTTATCAAAACAAAAAGTCATCTGACAATTTTGATTAACTTGTTAAAGATTAAAGGGATTTTTTTTAAATATCCTTTCTCTATTGTGATAGAAAAAGAAAATAAAACGTTTGGCAAAAACATGTCAGCTATATTCCAATGGGGATGGCTCAGGTGATGGGCAATAGTTGTTGGGTTTTTTTTTCCAAGCTGGAATTTCTAAACATATTCTTTCAATTTTGACTGGGAATGGAAACATGTGAAATGCCAGAATTTTCCGTAGGATAGAATTTCCAGGTTTGACTCAGTTTTAGGACAGAAATGAAGATGAAGTTGTGAATGCTCCATCCCTGGCACCATTCAAGGCCAGGTTGGACAGAGCCTTGGGTGACATGGTTTATCATGTGGTGTCCCTGCCCATGGCAGGGGGGTTGGAACTGGGTGATCTTAAGGTCCTTTCCAACCCAAACCATTCTATCATTCTATGATTCTATGATTCAATGGAAAGTTATAGCAAAACAGAACGTGAGCACATGGAAAATATAAACCCAGGCACTTCAGACCTCAAGCAATTTCTTGGTTCAGAGGGAAACCATATAGGTGCTCATGTCTCTTTCAAGGGTGCACGTCCAAGAAGATGGCACTTTTCCCACTTACACTGATTGTCCCTGCTGTAAACTCAGAGAGAATATGGTGACTCTTTGCTTCCACAGCATTTTCAGAGAACATCTGTGAGTATAAATTCCACAGGATTTATAGAAGAGGAAAACAACCATAATTATCAGTCCACATGAACACAGTGTGCTCTGGTAAAGAAATAGCTGATGGCATTTCGGTGGTGAAGAAACAGAACTGGGTCTATAAGTCATCCAAACAATACCTGGCTTACCATCAAAGGCAGGTGAGGAGGGGACAGGAAGGGTGAGGTTGGCAACATTAGGCACCAGTTTAACTTTTGAAGGTCTGAACGGGGGAGTATCCTTTGCTCCAAAGACAAATCTGGCCGATGATAAAAGCTCATACGAATTTCAACAAGTGGCCGTGCACAGCTCCCCTGCACCAACATGAGTTTTGTTTTAGGTGACTGACATTAAAAAACATGGGGTTATGTTGCCAGTCCCATGGTGTTGTGGCAATGGTCGGTTGCCTGGCTTGTTCATTGGTCCAACAACACACCACTGCTTGCTAGCAAAGAAAGCAATGTGGATGAAGACCCTCAACAAGCAAGTTCACAGAATCATAGAATGCTTTACGTTAGAAGGAACCTTAAAGATCATCTAATTCCAACCCCCCTGCCATGGACCTGGACACTTTCCACTAGACCAGGTTGCTCAAAGACCCATCCAAAATGTCCCTGAACACTGCAAGTAAGAGTGCTGGAGCTAATACTGTGTTCTTATTTGTCCTGGCCATTAGAGGCTGCCCTGGGGGAGCTTATGGATTGGGCTTAAGTTCACATTCAACATGCATGTACCGGTGTTTGGCACAGGGTTGGAGGAGAAACTTTACCATTTCTCTTCTGACTTCCCTAGTCACATTAGGTTTTCATTACTTAGAAGTTAATCACTCAGGTGTTCAAAGAAAACCTGTCTTTTTCAAGTTTGAAAGCTTCTCAGTCATCTTTGGGACACTTGCCATAGGAGCAGAAGTGTGCAGCTCTACCTCTAACCCATTGACAGCTTTAGATCCTTCTTGTGTATATTTTGGACCTTTTCATACTACTTCTCTCTCCACAAGTCATTTTTCATTACAGGCCTGATCCTCTTCACCTGAAAAGCAAAACTCAAGGGAAAACAATGTTTCCAGATGCATCTATGCAAAAAAAGACATAAGTTATTCTCTGACAGAAGTGTTTTTTCATGTTGTTTTTCACTGAAACACTGTGTGTAGTTTTCATTCTCTGTGCTGTCATCAATGGCACTTTGATGGGACTCTGCTTGTAGAGGGAACAACTTGCATGGCACGTGGCTTTGTCCCTTAAGTACATAATTCTGCTCAAATATATTCCAGGGCCAAAACTTCAACACTCTTAAACTAGTTAGGAACCTAATTGGTCTCATTGTTGTGCACCCAACAAACTGCATGGAATATGTCCATTCCATAGACAGCAAATGGGACCTGTCATTACCTGAGTCTGTCTCGCCATTCAAACACAGACAGTAACCAAAACTTGTGCTAAATCTGTACTGCAACAATACAACCTGTACCTCTGTTAGGAGAAGAGATCATGAGCCTGCAGGACTTGTAGAGTAGAAGGTTCAAAATAGAGATTGCCTGTCCTGAGGATTCACAGTCTAAATAATTCAGCAGCTGCAATGGGGGATCACAGAATGACGGAATCCTAAGGGTTGGAAGGGACCTCAAAAGATCATCTAGTCCAATCCTCCTGCAAGAGCAGGGTAACCTAGAGTACATCACAGAGGAACTTATCCAGGTGGGCGTTGAATATCTCCAATGTAGGAGACTCCACAACCCCCCCGGGCAACCTGTTCCAGTGCTCTGTCACTCTCACAGTAAAGAAATTTTTCCTGATGTTCACATGGAGCCTCCTATGCTCCAGTTGACACCCATTGCCCCTTGTCCTATCACTGGACATCACTGAAAAAAACCTAGCTCCATCATCCTGACACTCACCCTTTACATATTTGTAAACATTGATGAGGTCACCCCTCAGTCTCCTCCAAGCTAAAGAGTCCCAGCTCCCTCAGCCTCTCCTCATAAGAGAGATGTTCCATAATGTTCTTTTTAGGGAAATCCAAGGTGGCAGTGTCTTTGGAATGCAGCTCTTGTTTGTACAATGGTGTCTTTACACCAGCGTTTGCACAGCTCAGCTTCTCCTCTTAAGCTTTTAAGACCTTGAGGTCTTTGAAGGGCATCAGTGATTTTTCTCATCAAGTTTGTTCTGCAGTGTGAAGGAATTGCTGCATGTGGCAGAGTGGGACTGGTTTTTATCAGATGAGCTTTGGGCTGGGCACATAACAAGCGGTATGAATTATGCAGGCAGCTAAAGGGGTTCCTCCTGACACCCTCTGCTTATGTCCCCTCCCATAGCGAAGGAGCTATTTTAGCAATGTTTAGGAGAGCTGAAAAATATTTAATTAGGACTATTTTTTACCCTCTTGTTAATAAAGTAAGGGGTCTTAATGGCTTGTTCCATGACGGGCCTTCATTCTGGCCAAAAATAGCATTCACTCTTCATAAGAACATTACAACTGCAAATTCTGATAACTTGAGAGCCAGGAATGAGCACCAATATCTAAAAATGTCCCTTTTCTACAGCACTAAGAGATGAAGGCTAAATCTGGATATGAAGCTATGGCATTTTTTACTATAAACAAATGCTGTCAATGACTGAGTACTTTGATCTGCTGGACCATGAGCCAGAGTAGATTTGTAGGGAGATCTTTCAGTGCCAAAGCACTGGGGAGGGGGAAAGAGACAGGGCTTAACTGGAGCCTAAAGGTTGCCAGATCAAGAAATTAGCGGATGGATTGCAGATGAAGATGGGAAAGAACATGTGCTGAAGTCAATTACCCCAGCCCACCCAGGAGGTGTGGGGTTTTGTATTTATGCATACCCTGCAACAATATATACTTATATTTATTTTTCCATGTATATATATTAAAACATGTGCAATGCCTTTCTGCCTGCATTGCCAGGACTGCCATGCAAATCAATTCTCAGAGTTTTATAAATAAACATACTTCATTGTGTTTTATTACTAGATCTTGGAGTTTACAGGGGAAAACCATCCCCACCAAGGCTTACACGATTGTCACAACGACACCCTCTGTTGCCTTTGGTGACTGTTCCCATGCCAATGTATTAGCTCCTGAAGATGTCTGTGCTCCATGTTCTCCAAATCTGATCTCTTCCTGCTCAACTTCCTTGTTTGTTTGGAGTTACCATCTGTTATTTCTTTTTGTTATAAAGATCAGTTTTCCTTCAAGCTTCTGTTGGTGTGAGATGGCCAACTGTGGTTTTAATGAGCAAGAGGAATTTTTGTGAGCATGGATTGCCACACTAACAAGAGCAGTGGCCTTCTGTCCCCATTTTGTCCTCCCTAACATGGCTAATGACAGCTTCTTGCAGCAGTTGCATTAAACACTGAGCTCAGTGCTGCAAAATAGTGATCATTTCTGGGAGATGCTGTGTGAGACTTTGCAGGGCGCTCCGTGTTTCCTGGAAAGTGATTAGCCCTAATGAGATCGGGTTGTCCAACTCTCATGACACTAAACTAAATCACAACTTTTCTTTCTTTTGGTTAAACAAAAGCTTGATTCATGAATTAAAATACATGATGAATCTGATTTTGCCTCTGATCCTTAATTAAACAACCAGATCCTTTTATGAATTGAAACAAAACTTCTGGGGCACAGTGAGTTTTCACTCCTAATAATGTTCACTTCTGTCAACGTGGCTAGACTTTAATTGCACATTAATACAGACAGAATAATGGGATGACACACAAATACATTGCTCTTGCTGGACTCCCCCAATGGTATTTTTTAATTGTAAGGACAGCAGATATTATTCAGACTCAATCGACTTTTTCTGTCCCATACTCTCCCATACTCTACCATGCTGTTAAGAATAATAAAACTACCTATCTTGCTGTAATGTTGTTATTATTAAGGACTGATTTTACTGTGATGCCATAAGAAGAATTGGATATGCACTTTCTGTTGTTGCTGATATGACTGTGTCTATTTCCTCATGTGCAGCCTGAAAAAGTTGTCAGATGCTTTACTTTGCACTGATCACTTAAAAATGATCACTCAGAAGTCATCAACTGTCAGCATCAACAGATTTTAATACAAACCATGTCTTCTTCAGTAGCTTTGTTGTTGTTGTTTAGATTAAATGTTTAAACCAAAAAAAAAGTCTTTAAATCTTGATATAAAAGGGGAGGTGAAGAGAAATTCAGGGACAATAAAAAGCTGATGGAAAAGTTGGTTTGGATTTTTCCTGTGCACAGCAGTTTTCCAGAATCTCTGCCACATTCACTCGCTTTGATACCAAAAAGATGTTATCGGGAAGTCAAACTGAATTTCATCCCACACCTCCTGAAAACAAGCATGTTTGACAGTTGTGGGAAAGGAGGGAGCTCAAGCTGTATCTATTGTTCGTGTAAAAATGCTTCATTACAAAAGTTAAATTACTCGTAATGATTCCATGTTAATTTGTTATTTGAATCCTCCGCAGTCCCTCTTTCCCCAGACAGAGCTGGATGACAGGAGATGATAGGGATATTGATGAAGCTTTTCAGCTTCGAGCAGATGTCTGCTGAAACAAATTCTGATTGCTGTTGATCTAGATACATACTTTCATTTCTTTCAAAATCAAGCCTACAAGCTTCAGAATTCAACACAGAAGACCAGTCCTTTTCTGATTTTTACTTTGATTATCTTAGGAAAAAAACAAAACCAACACAACGTTAAAATGCCAAAGAAGGGTTTCTCTAAAATGAGAACAAAGCCAAAATAGCAGTATTTTTAAAACAGCATATTTCAACAGAATGGAAATTCTTCCTCCTTCCTATTTTCTTAAACCAAATTACTGACAAAAACAGTATGCTTCCTGAAGTGTTTCATTTTGACCAAATTTGCATGTTCTGGTAGAACACGGATCTACTAAAATGATTGGGACTGGCTGAGGATGAATTCTTTGCTTCTTTTGGGTTGAGGCCCCATGGATCCTACCAAGACTGATTTAGTCTTTCCTGGATGGTGAAACGATTCCAATAAATTTAAAATAAACAAAATCAAACAACACCTCGGATTATTGTGACTCTCATCCAGAAAGCCAGCCTTAGCTGGACACTAGAAAAGAGAGAGAGGTGTCAGGTAAGAACATGTTATAAAGCCAGAATTGTACTCAAATAATTGAGTACAGCCTACTGCAAGCTGTGGGTTTGACAGTCTTCAAAGCACCACACAAAGGAGAGACATGAAGGAAAAGGTGGATTGTCTAGAGAAAAAGATGCATACTACATGTGAGGAATGAATCACGCATGGAAAAGCCAAGTACTTCCTTCAGGACACATCATCTACCTGCTCCTGTTTGTATTAACAAGGACAAAGTGATCTAAGACTGGGCAAGAGGGAAGAGCAACTTCCTACACTGTTCTAGGTTGAGGGGAAAGGTTGGTCTTGTTTGGGGAAGCTGGATTTTCTGGGAAGGTTTTGTAGAAGAGGAAGAAAAGAAGGGATGGAAGGAGAGATGGGTTCAGCAACAAGAGGTAAGTCAAGAGGAGACAAGATGAAAAGAAAACTGTTGGCATCTCTTGAGATGGGGTCCATTTCCACACGAACCCTGGTACCACATGCCAGGAAATCAGGAGAGGTCACAGAGTGCTTTCTGTCCTTAAAATAAAGACAAATTCATTGCAGGTGGCTCCTGTTTTCTCACTAGTTCATAAATATTTTGTTTAGCTGCACAAATTCCCTGGAAGTGACGGGCGTGTTGGCAGGTCAGAGAACCTGCTGTTGGGTTATATCATTGTTATGAGAGTCACGCTGCTAAGGAGCTTTGAGTTGTACCCCATACTGAGAATAGTCTAAATAATCTGTGTCTCAAAGCATCTCTCATCAGGGATCACTGTGAACACAAGTGATTTCAGCTGACCCCACGATCTAAACACAAACATGTCAAGATCTCAATAGCAAGAGAACATTTGTTTTAAATATCCTGAGTGTGAAACCAGGGCCAGTGGGTAACATCTATTTAGCAATTGTTTTATTTGCCTGGTGTTTCTTTCTTTAATTTTACTGCAGAACACATACAAGTATGTGCTGGAACTAGAATGGTGATTGGAAAGATCAACACAGTAGTCAACTCCTGGTTATGCAGCAGCATAAAATAGAGTGGTTTCCAAGACAAAAGCCATTACTCCAGATTTGAATGGGAGTTATGAATCCAGCCCATTCTCTCAAGGGAATGTCTCTTACTAACAAGTAAATTAACCTATGAGCCCTGTAAAATTAGTTTGGAGAGTGGTAGGGCAAGAGAAAGCTTGGACTGTACAGATCTCTTTCTCAGGCTGGAGACTGTGGCTTACAGAGGAAAAAAAGCAAAGTGTTCCTTACTACCAACTACCCCAGGGGTTGAGGCTGACTACTATTTTTCTGAAGCTGCCACAAACCCAGAGGGATCCACAACCAGCAGCAGACACCCAAAATGTGGAATACAGATAGATAAAATTGCAGTCAAAATGAGGCATTGAGCTGCTTAAGATAGATCTCTTTGGGACCCTGGCAAGGCTCCTAATCCTTACTCCCTCCCCAGCTACACCTACAGTGCACTGCAGTAATTAGTTCTTTAAAATAAATCACTTTTTCAAACAGTAAATTATCCCTTTTTTCTAATCTCTTTTTGGACAAGAGTAATTGCCAAGAGTGCAACCGATGGAGACATTAAATGTGGGAGCTGAGTAATGCTGGGACCAGATAAAGTTTTCTGGCTTTAAATGAGCTCCACTCACTGAGATCTGTGTCCACAGCAAAGGTATTTTGCAAAGCAATAGAGCTGACACACTCTTCCACTTGTACCAAAGTACCAAATGAATTGCTGCTGTAATATGTTCTGTAAAGAAACTAGATCAGGAATACGGAGACACAGCTCAAAGCTACAACGTGTCAATAGATTCAGAGCAGGAACAATGCCAGGTTAAGGCAGAGCAAATATTTGCAGTACAATATTTTATTCAACAGAAAAATCCTCAAGTTTCATTAATAGATAGTTTTGGCTGGTAAAGCAATTCTTTAACTGCGACATTTTATGAGCGCTGTCAAAGGCACTACTGAGTGCTGTCGGGAGGACAGACTGAGATTTAAAATGACAAACACCCAGATACAAACAGAGCATTCATTTGTCAATATGTTTCTGTAACTTTTTTTTGTAGTCACTTGGAAGGTTTTTTAAATGGTAGAGATGTCCTCAACCCAAAATATGAGACCCTGGAGCTTTGTATACAGCTCCCTCATTATTCAACTTACTGGTCAGAACCCTGGGAGCACAATTCCCCAAATTCCGGAGGGAGTTTGTGTCTGAATTTCAAATTAAAGTAAGGTCTATCCATTGAATATACCCTTTTATTTACAGAAGGAAGCCAGGTTCAAACCACATCATGTTGAACTTTAGCCAAATATCCTATAAGATCTGACTTCAAATGCAAGAAGGCATGCCATCTTAAGAAAATACCTCTCTTTCTTACTTGCAAACAGATTTTCTTTGCTTTTCTAAATTTTGCCCTTTTCACCACTCAAAGCACGGGTATTCGGTTGATAAATGGGAGACCTCTTCCAGATAAAGTCCTTCTTGGCTACTCTTACACTGAGAAAAAATGTAAATATAATTTGTAAGGGAATCCAAAATTTTCTAGGAATGCTTTAACTTTACAGGAGTGCTAAATTCTTCAGACTGAACATGGTCTGTCCAGATGGCTTACTTGGGGATATGCATGCTCGCTTCACCAGAGGAAACCCAAACTAGAATTCAGGAGGGTATATTAGCAAATCCCACACACTGAGCTATCCTTATAAATACCTAAGGAACTAATTTATAGCTTACCCCCAAACATGAGAAGAGGAATGCACTGATTTTTCCATAGATGGTTAAGTGAAAAAATATTTCTCCACAATTTGTTCTTACTTTGAAATAATATAAATTAATCCTAGCCATACAAATGGTTTTGCTGGCAGACACAGTCAAGTAGCTTAACTGAAGGGCATTTCTCTGGATTTTAGCAACATTTTAGGACAGCAAGAATAAATGTTTCTCTAATATCAGATGGGATTCATCGATGTGGCTGTGCTATTTCATACCTATAACGTCTTTAAGCAAGAGTCCATCCGTACGGATGGGGAGGCTGCTATAGACATCTCTGTTGCCTTGGCCTGGGCAGGAAGGAAACTGCTCTGCAGTAACTGAGTCAACAGGAAGATCTTAGCAGAATAACAAACTAGACAAAAAAGGTTGAGATTTTACACCCCATATTTTCTGTGCAATCTTCTTTGATTTTCAGTGCTGAGATTCTCATTTCAAGGCTGTGTTCCTGGCTCCCAGGCAAAGCAATATGGTCAAAGAGCTGATCAGAACTGCACCCTGAAAATACCCTGTTCATAAAAACTGCCCTGGAATACTGAATTGAACCAGCTCAGTGATAGTAATGGTAAGGTTTCAGAGTCATACTCGAAACCAGCTGAAAACCCTTCAGTCTGATAGCCAACATCAGCACTTTGATGAAAACCACTGTGTGAAAGCTCTTTGCCCAAACATTCACTGTTCAATGAGTATTTTAAAGTAAACATTTTGGTAGAGCTGTCCCATAAGCAAAGACTTTCTACATATCACATAATCAGTGATGTGTAAATGATCATCCCCTATGCTGAAGTCTCATGCAGTTGCCAGCGTGTGTGCAAGGGTGAAAGCAGTTCCTCATGGGAAACCTGTGCAGGGCCTGGTATTTACTGACTTTCATGCTTCTGCTAGACAATGCTATGATTACATTAATGTCACTTCTGTCATTTAATACTGTTGCTAACCCACATAATTGTTAAGGGACTACACAGTGCAATTTAGCATAATTAAGACAATTATACAGTTAAACACCATGAGCAGTCGGTAGCTAAAACTTTTGCCCAGTGTAAGGAAACCCAAGGGCTCTGTACACTGCAATATACTTCTTGGGCACCCTCAGGGTTTTGATTGCAGATGAGTATTACAGTGTCCACCATGCACTCACTGTTAGGCAGTAGCAGATCCTCTACCTTTTTACCAGGTGGATGCTGTTGTCAAAGGGAGATGGGGATCTGAGCCTATTTTCATCACCCCATAGGTAACCACATGGGAACTTGACCTTCAAGGTTGTTATTTGAGTCAGGCTCCAGATCTCACCGAGGGAAGATACTTAACACATTTCCTCTGCATTTCACATCCATCTGAAATGTATTTAGCTAACTTTTGAGGTACCTTGCATGTAAAACCTTGAACCACAATTGTAACCTCTCCAGTTTCCCTTATTCACACAGTATTTGATTTGGATGACATATTTTTACAATATTTATTTTTTTGGCCCATTTTGAGACTCTCATGTTAATGCCACAAGAAATTCGGTCTCCCGGATAATATTTCAGACATGGAGGGAAAAAATGAAAAACTAAAGAAAAAGAAAAACCAGCCGTCTGCATCCACTTAAACTACATTACAATAAAGCTCAGTTAAAATCTGATCAGCAGTTTTTTTAGCCTGAGCTGATTTAATATGAAAGAAATTAGTGGAAAACCTAAAGGCTGAAAGGAAATTTTTGCCACTGTTCAAAACAGGACGTGAAAACTTTAACATAATATTTACACACATTATGTTAAATACTTTCTGCAAGTTAAAGTTTAGCACCGCCGGCTGAAGACAGACCGGGAAGGACATTGTTTATACTTAATAAATCTGGTTTTGAGAAGAAAAACTTTTGTTCCTTTTTCTCCGCCTATGTATACACTGGCACTGACAGAAAATTCTGATTTAAAAGTATGTAAGCATCATCATTAAAATACTTCTGAGCACTTAAGAGAGAAGATGCAATTTGTTTTGTAGTTGATGTTGCGTTTTCATCTTGGCCTCCATGGTTGCCTTCATTATCTCTGGTGGTCTACAAAGTCCTTGAGATTCTTAAAGCATCACAGCTTTGCGTGATCTCTGAGTGTAGCTTTTTTCGTGATCATTGCTCGTAGACTTGCCCATGAATTTGCTGACCAAATATTTTACTATTTGTGGAGGAAGGTGTTTGCTGAAAAATATCAAATTATAAAAAGTGACATTTACACCAACAAGCACTGGCCATTTTCCCCAGGGAAAGTTTCAGGGTCCAGAATAGAGTTGATGTTCAAAATGAGGAGGAGATGGACTTTTTCCAGGAAGCAGTCCATAGTCCCCAGCCCAGCTTCTACAGAAAGACTTGGAAGACAAAAGATCCATCTGGCCCAGAGCAAGAACTGACATTACAATCCCAGAGTCTTAAACCCTGGGCTTTCAGCTAGAAGGAGCTGTAAGGCTGGTACAATATCAGCTCTGCAAAGCATGAGGACATCTTGAAAAATCAAGGGAGCTTTCATAAAACAGGAAAACAGCCTCCTACTGAGCTGCAATTAAAATCATGCCCAATCCCATGAACACACATACTGTTTATTAAGGAAGTTACTAAGATGTGCCATGGCTCCCAGGCAGAGGTGAGAAAGAACTCTTAACTCACCATCTCTTTCTTTCATCTGAGATTTATCATCTCGCCAGACTACTCCGATCATTAACACATCAAAGGCCTTTAAACCTCCCTGATGAAAAAATAAAAAGTTTTTTTAAGACCCTGGTATTTCAAAGATCAACCCCGTATTTGTAGATTTTAAGATCTATATGGAAACTGTGCAGAGCATAGCCCAGAGAAGGTTGCCCAGCAATTCCTAAACCAGTTCCAATAAGTTGCGGTTGACTCAGGGCATCTTTCTCGGAAAGACATTCGGTCTGATTTAAAGATTATAAGCAACAGAGAATCCACCACATTCTTTGGCAAGCTGCTAGTTACAAGTAGGGCAAAATCTCACCAGCAGGAATGGGAGTTTTGGTTAGACTCACATTTAACCTGTACATTAAACATTAGAAAAAGATCAAATTATTAAAGATTCATAACAGAACTGGGATATATTTTACTCCTTTCAGAAATCATAAACCTGTAATAATAAATCAAGTGAGAAACTGGGTAAAGTATTCGCAGGTTTAAAATTGGGTTTTTTACGTCAGATTAGGGTGCACAAAAACCCTTACAAGGAGCATGAGATTATTCACCCAAGATACTTCTTTTATTCTTTTTGAAGCCTAAAATCTTAACACTCAGAGAAAACATCTCTTCAAAATACACAAGCAAATCAAAGCATAAAGAGTCTGTTCCTTTAACTTTGCTCCTAATATAGGTCTCCTCCTGATGCCAGTAAAAATCCTAGAAAAACATGAGCTACACTGTTCAGAAATTGCTTGTATGGCAGGACTGCCAACAGAAAACTGGAGATATTTTATCTTACCATGGCCCCAGTTTGGACCAATTGTTTTGGTACACTGACAGGCAAGAAGTCCTTACTTAGCCCTATGAAAAGCAGACAGGCATAATGTAAACAACGTTTCTGTTTATTCCAAAGTCAGAAAAAAGCATTCCAAGAGAACAATAAATGGGGGCTCACATGTATTATTTACTTATCTTTAAGAACACTGTTATTCCCAAAACAGGCTGGCTACTTCTCCCTTCTCTTGGTCAGTTCCTTTTGCAAACGCATCTCATCAACTTCAGCTAATGCATCACTGAGGTTTGACAGTAATCACTGACTTTCTTTCTAAAGATAATCCGTGTTTAAAAGCTCTGTTATATAATATGCAATAAGCCAAGAATATCTTGCAACATTTGGAAAGGTAGGGCAGTAATGTTCTGCCAGATTCCTCTCAGCATTTAAACACGATATTTACATGCCAAAAGTTCCTTCAGTTTCTAATGAGTTGTGAGTTTTGAGATGCGTATTTTATATCTGAAAACAATTAGAGATGACAGTTTAGAAAAACTTGTCTGTGTTTTGGGACATGTTTGTCACTGAAAGGCTGAAATTCAAACACGTGCCCTGGCCACTTGGGAAAAGGTCAGTGTCAGTTCAGAGCCAGTTTCCTTCACAAGATAATACAGGAGGAGAAAGAAGATGTTTCAGAGCCATCCCCAGAGCAAGTGCTTCTGGGCTTGAAGAAGCAAAAGAGAATGGTAAAGGCAAAGGAAGGGTTTACAGTTTGGTGGAAAACAACATCCTAAAACAGGGAAAGGACATAAAGCTGAAAATCTGGAAAAAAAATAAATGGAAGGAGACCTAAAACAGTCACAGGAGAGAGGAAAGGGTTTAGAGGGGAAGTTTAGAGCCTCAAGCAGGACGTTAAGGGTGGAACCAGAGATATCAGTGAGCTAGAGGCCAAACACCATCCTCCATTATTCACTAGCTGAGCAAAAAGTATCTGTTCAGACCAAGCAAGCAGAGAACAAGGATCAAGATAAGAAATTCATTAAGAGAAGGAACTGCTGGGTTAAAGCATTAAAAATATGAACTTCAGTGACAAAGGGCTTATTTGGGCCAAACAGGCAGGGATAGCTGGGAGCTGCTGTTGCAGCCACAGCCCAGGTCATGCTGACCCCAGAGATACAGCATGCAGGGGAATGAATGTGTGCTGGCACCAGCAGATGAATGGGTCAGCAACAAGGGCTTGGCCTCGTGAGCAGAGCAAGCACTGACCTGGGGGGAAGTCAACACAGCATCTTTTCTGCAAAACCTCTGGATGCAAAGGACCGTCATTCAGCTATCCAAACCCTCAGGTCAGCACAGGGTGGAAACTTTAACAGAACTCTTGTTGCCATTAGACAAACAGCTATAGATTTAGTTTTGTTTTATTCTATAGATTAATTTGGTTTTATTCTTGTTATTACATGAGAAAACATTACTGAGAGAATACTCCTTTGTTTCCCTGCATCATGAACATGCACACACATTTTCTCTACAAGTTAAGGTATTACTCCAAATTTATAAACTTCTTCAGTTGTGCATTTATGACGTTGTACTTAGTTAATGACTTGTTGCTTAGTTGAATTAATTCGTTCCTCTTTGATAGCTGCATAATTGTCTTACATATCTAGAACAGAGCAAAGCTTTTAAATATGGAGGGGGAAAGACATGCAAAGGACAGTTCCTCAAATCTGACTCCTTGGAATATTTGTTCCAGATGAAGCAACACTGCAGAACTGATTTCTCACAAGCTCAATAGCGAAAGACTGGAAGGCTCAGACAGAACAAGCCACCTCTGATATCTGCAGAGTGTCTCCTCTAGTACAAAGAAAATGGCATAAAAAAAAGACATGTATCTGCTTGTAACCTACAAAACATGCTTGTCACCATTCTGATTAAACAATGTAGTTTTGCAATTTTAGACTGATTACAGTGAAAGGCCTAAATGCATTCCATAGATGCTACTATCTACAGATTTATGGCTACCTAATCACTGCTATCTCAGTACCTCTGAATAGGAAAATAAGGCATATAAGCCTAAGACACTATCAGCACCCAATAGGTTGGATGAAGGTTTGGGATAGAGCCAAATTTCTCTCATTATTCTGCTGGAAGATTCAATACTTCAAAGGGTAGTATCTTTGATATATGAACATTTCTAAATGTCTATGAAGATGATGGCCCTGGTAGCAGCCTTTATTCAGGGAAACTGGGAGAGCAGAAAAAATGCTTTTTTTGTTTAACAATGGAAGTTACTGATAATATAACTAATCTAGATGACATACGTATCTATTAAGCTGTCTTTAGTGATTTGGTTGAGATCTGAATACACACCAGGAACATTGCTTATATTTTGGCAGACCTGTATGTGTCTGCATAGAAAGAACCAACGGCAGGTAGAAAATGTCACGAAAAGCATTCTATCTGTAAAGAAGAAACATGACATTATGACCAAGGACGCTGACTCCTAGCCCATTGTTGCAGGTCTCTCTCAATTCTCCATAAGAAAACTTTATTGCATTGTAAAAATACCTGTTACCAATTTCTCCTTCTAGTGAAAATAATCTTACATACCAAAAATATTGGCCACGAGCAGGCAAATATCAGCAGAGGAATGAAGTTTCCCAGGAGAGAAAGGTCGAACTGATATCTGCAATCAAACTGGAACAAATAATGGAGGTCCTCACAAAACTCAGCAATGGCCAGAAAATAATTAAAACAATATCTAAACAATTGTTGGAGACCTCTGAAAAGGAACGGAGTCAAAATTCCATAGTTTCCCAGAAAAGATAGAAATGAGATCGGGTCTTTGGGAGCAGCATGAAAGGCTGAGCAGATTGAAAAACTCTGCTAAAATAAAGACTATTTTGACCAGCACATATAAAGAAATTTAGAAAGCTGCACTAAGACAAACTAAAGATTCATGTAGCACAGTATCCTTTCTTTAACAGCAGCCAACATTAGCAATTTCAGGCAGAAGTGTGAAAAAGCCCCAACCTAGAAGGTAATTCTTCTACCTCTGCTCTGCTGTCATAGATTCTGGCACTCAGCTTTTAATGGGACTTTTGAGTCACACTCAGTAATGGATCAACATAATGCTGAGCAATGGGGTATGATGCAGCACTCATAAAGAGCTCCTCACAAAAAAATGGAAGGCCTTTTCAGCTGTAATTTACCAAAGCATTTCAACTGAAGCAGGGCTCAGGGAGTTGAAAATTAAAAATAACATTAAAAATTAAAAGCCAGCTTTCTAAATAAATCAAATGTGGACTTGGATCATCTAAAGGACTTTAGTGATTTTTTTGTACTCCAGCTTCCATTTAGAAACAACATAGGAGAGAGAAGGCATGTGTCAGCTCAGAGACAGGCTTTTGTGAAGGCGTACATAACTCAGCCAATCTCACATCCTGAAAGGCTGGCTGGGGGTTTTATCATGCCAGTCAGAACAGAATTACCCTAAACATCCTGCTTTGAAAATTGTACACAACACAGGTATTGTATTGCTAATCTAAACCTGCTTGAGATCTGCCACCAGTCTGAGCTAGACAGATAACAGGCTACAGTTGGATGGAAACCATGGGAGAAGAAGAACTTAGGTCAAGGAGAAAGTCCAAAGAGACCTGCGCAACCTCGGCTTACATAGGCTTTGATTCAGAGAAAGACTTGCAAAGCATAAAACACTAACATAGTCTATAGATGTTTGTCTGAATTCAAACATGCCTCTTTAATCAGAGAAGAAAGGCTCAGGATACCTCAGGGCATGGAAGAAGTTGCTGTGGTGCTCCAGTCAACAGCTCCATAATGGGAGAAGGACCCAGTGTAGCAAGGATGCTGGAAGATGGCATCCGTGAGCCCTGTTGGACTGTTCCATCCTTGGCAACAAGGGACTTGGCTCACAGCTTCTCTGAGATAACAGGGAAACAATAAAACTGAATTTCTTAATTTCTTTTTTCATTATTTTTTAAAAGAGAGAGAGCAGGATTGAGGAGAAAAGTTGGCAAACTCTCAAAATTCAGCAAATGGACCAGATAGAAGTTATTGTTATGAAATTTCTTTGTTTCATGGCCAAGACTGTTACGCATCTCTGGCTCGCCAGGCAGAGCATCATGTGTCTTCATGGAAGCTTCTTTTCTACCCAGGGAGCTGGACAGAGGGAAATGAAACTTCAGGAAGGAGCTGGCTTGAAGGAGCGGCAGGGGTCAATTCAGCCTGAAGCACAGAACGTTATGTGTTTGTTTAGGAATAGGGGACACCCTGTCTGCTGTAGTGTGCTGCTCTTAAAAATGGAAAATGCCGCAAATGAGGAGAAAATACACCAGAACAAGACCTGTAGTGATTTAAAGTGACAGCTTTTTGCCCTGAGGAAAGAGCCCGTGCCATCTGGGAGGCTCATGGAGCTGGTTTTGGATGGCTAAGCCTGCCACGTTGAGAACATTATTTTCAATCCAGATAATACCTTGGAGCATTTTAAAGCCTTTGAGCAGAACTTCTTATTTTCACTACTGCTCTCTGATGGCAAAGCAAGTGAGCTGTCAATAAGAAAGTGAGTGCAGAGAAACGTGAGTTAGCTTAAGGAGATATTTGCAATGAAACCCAGTGGGAAGGAGAAATCTCCTCTTACAGAAAGAAAACAGAGGCTCTCTGGAAGAATCAGTTGTACAAATATTTTTCAATAGACAGTTTTCTGTGGCATTTTTGGCTTCCATGGGGTTTTGACTTTACATACAAGTCATGCAGAAAATGTGATATAGATTTTGGCACTGCCAGGTAAAGTAACAGGCTGTCCTTGGGAAATTTACTTCCCTGCAATAAATCAAATTCTACTCCCAGTCCTTTCTGTTCATATGTGAATACTGTCCTCGCACAGTAAGCACTAGCATGTGTGCTCCCTGAGAGAAATATATAAACACAAGTACACGAATGCTGGAGATACGTCCTGAGCCTTTTAAACATTGGTTTTGAAGTTTTTTTGTATGGTTTGTTAGATTCTGTGAATCTAAAAATCCCACACTCACCTCTGCACCAGCAATCTGACTTCATGGCAGTAAAGTTCAATAGCAGTTCAAGTGGTTACATGCATCAAACTTCCCCAGAAGACTGGGAACAGTATATTCCATTCCTTTGAATAGAAAAAAAAAACACCCCAGAAAGACAGTAAAATACATCACAGCATTTTCCATATTGCTGCCTAAACTCAAGTCCTGCATATGTGGTTCCTGAAAAGAAACACAGAAGTGTGGATCTTTTACAAGCTTTCTACATCGCAAAACTGAAAACAATGCTCACTTCTGCTGAGGAAGATATTTCCAATTTATAAAAGGTTTCTCACACATTCAAACAGGAAACCTGTAGGAGAAGTATTTTGTTTGGTGGGGGCAAAGCCATGGGAAAGAACAGGCTGAATAACACTTGGAAGACAACTCTGAATGCTGCAGTCACCTCCAAAAATGTCACGGGATTATTTCAGGTTTCTGTCACAAGAAGCAGAGTTCTTGTATCATTTCAGAGACTGAAATGGTTGTACTAGAAAGAAATTATCTCCAGGAGCTAAACAGAGCAGAGTTTGCAAAAATAATGGAGATCCATCAGAGATACACAGAAAGACCATTTCCACATGCTGAAAAGGTAATCACATAAGAAGAAGGTTTGAATCAGATTTGGCTAGATCTGTGGGAGCTAGAATGGCCTTCGAGGGGAAAAAACATACAAACCCTGTTATAAATAACTGAATCTTTATCTTCTCTAAATTACAGTGGAAGTGTGCTGTGGTATGGAGATAAGCATAGCACGCTGGTCTGCAAGAGCTGGAAATATCCAGCTGCAGAAAGCACCAGAAAGGCAGTAGGTAGGGAATGTCTTGTGGCACACCTGGAGAGACATCAAGGACAGATTTTGGGAGGGGGACTAATCTGGAAAGGGCTTGGAACTGTAAGCAAGGGAACTGACTTCAGTCTTGTTAATGCTGCATCCACAATAATGCTTTCTGCCAATGAAATATTAGGTTGCCATCTGCTTTTCCTAAGGAAAAATAACCTTCATGGCCCCCACTTGGGTTAACCATATAGACCAGAATGCAGCAATGCTTATTGGAATTACACTCTTACCTGAAGGCTACAAACAGCTGCCAGCACAACACAGATAGTAAGGAATGATTATTCTTAGTGCCCTAAACAGTCTATAATATTAACAGTTACATGAGATTTGTAGAAAAAGGTCCAGAAGGTTTAAGCCCATACACAGAGAGCGAAGCAAAACCAGAATCCCTCTGCCAGCCCACCGTTGTGTTTGATTCTGCCTCTCCAAATATTCCCAAGAGCATCCTTCCAAATCCATCCCACAGAAACTGTGTGGCTCACTGCTTAAAGTAAACACACTGTTTGCAAAAGCTTTTGCATTTCACACTTTAGACTGGGTGTAAAAAGATCATCACTGAGAAGCTCATAAACACAGACACATTTGGAATGCTGAGCTCTGTACTCACTCACATTTCACTCTTTATATTGCTTCATTAGAGACTCATGCTCAACTGCTCCATCTCACTGTTGAAATCAAGCCTTCATGATGGGAAGAATTTGCACTGAAACACAGCCTGGGCCCATGAACCATGTCTCTAAGCTGAAGACAATTTGATAGATGGTGCACTGACCACACAGGTGGGTTCAAAAGAAATCAGTTTGGAGTTCTGGATAATTTTGAAAGTATTTTTGATCAATGATGTTTGGAAGTCTCAGGAACATTAATTCCATAGTCAGTTTGCCAAAATGTCTACCTTAGACACGATTTATGAGCATACATGTCAAGATCTATTTAAAATCCTTTGAGACTTCCAAATACATGAATAACACATGTATCATTACTGCCTTTTTTTAACACAGCATCATATAAATCAAGTGAGAGTTCAGGCTTTCTCAACTAAAGAAAACCACTGAACTTAAAATAACAAAGGTAGGACTTATTTATTAATGTACAATATCCAAAATTCCTATTAAGTTCTGTCAAGACCAGTTTGATACAGCACACTCTCAGGAACTGAAATTAACACATACTGACTTGGAGGTTAAATCCACTGCTTCACTCTATCTGTATTTTTCATTTGTAAGCTAAAGGTTAGGAAGTCCCTGGTTTCTCTTCTGAAAAGGTGCAAAGCTACCATGTTAAAAAATGGAAATACCATTTTATTGTATCCACTGTCTCTTCACTCAGTCATTTATCGACTTGTCTTGTGTCAAGGTACCATAAGGTGTTTACTTAATTTATCAGAAGCATTTCTGCATGCTCTCTGAGATGATTGGTTGTGAATTAGGAGTTTTGGGATTCCTTGTTAGCCAGTTCATGCTGACTGATGGGGACTGTTGTCAGTAGTTGAAAACGTAACTCACTCTGGATAGTGGATAATGGTAGTAAGGATGAAGAGAAGAAAATGATGAGCATTGCTATTTTCATTCTTCCAGACAGTGTCACAGTTACATGATCAAAGGCTTGGGATAAGCAGCTATATTATAAGAAGCCAGCTATTCTGAGTGTATATCAGAGCATGCTGAGACACTATCTAGAATGGACACAAGTAAGTTAGGACTGACTTTATTATTTATGTTTTCACAAACATCTGATAAAGTTACCAAGAGCATTCCTGTACTAATTGAGTCTTGGAGAGGAAAAGGAATCTTGACTGTTGCTCCTTAGATAATCATCCAACCAACACAATCATAACCCCAGAGTCTTTATGAGAAAGGATGAAAGAGCTTGCAATTTCCTTGACTGATGATAACATCCTGAGTGATAGGGACCAGTGTGTCACTTTATAAAACCTTAACCTCATTCAAACTGGTTTCCTTGCCATTTCTCCAAAAACCTGCTCTTGGATCCCAGCGCGATTACTCATTACAACAATTGCATTTACTTTTCCTGTCAGGACAACTCATTTGAATCTTTTTGGAAGATCCCCTTCCTATCTTTGGCAACATGCAAAGGCCAGTTCTGTTGAAGAAGATTATTCATATGTGCTCCCTCTCCAGTTCTTCCTTTCTTAAAAGGCAATTTTACATTTTTTATGGGGCAGTGAAAAATACCCATGGATATTTTTTGTTCTTACCACCCAGGTCACACAGCTTGGTGAGTTGTTTTCAGTTAAAAAACCTTGCTCCATCTACCTACTAAGACACTTAAGTAAGCAGAGTTAGCGACTGAATGAAGGACAGAAAGGAACGCTACCAAGATGCTATTATTCTCCCAGGGCAAACCACTTCTCTGTCCCCTTGCAAGGCAAGGCACCTAAAATAGAAATGAGAAAAACAGAACTATAGCCCTGTCTTCTTGTGAAACCACAGAATAATGGGAGTGGGACCACTTTGCTCACCATAAGGGTCCTGAGAGACATGCAGGAGGCAGCCTCAGAGCAGGAGCAGCACATATCCTGAAGTTCTGCTGTCATGGGATGGTACTACATTGTTCCTTGGCTTTGCCAAGGCTCTGTCTGCTTCTGGTGCAAGAGGACAAGTCTTCCCAAATCTTCAGGCACAGTTCCATCCACATCTAACCTTCCCCTAACTCTGGCCCCTTTCTCTCCTTATTGCTTCTCATGTGGTTTCTTTAGCTTCTCTTCCAAGTGCAAAAAGCTGACATTTTTTACTCTTCCTCAGACTTTGCATTCCCACCTTAAACACTCACATTCCACCTCCTGCCTTTTGTTCAGACTCTTGCATACTTCATGTTAATCAATTCTCTTATTATTTTCTACATCATGCAGTAGCTCAAAGCCTTTGCATTCCACAGGTGGGTCAATTAAAAAAGACAAAGGACACATCAAGATGTTTGTCAGGGAAGTATACAAAGATGTGAGCAAACAGCTCAGCAACCTCTCCACTTCCTGCATGTATAAAAAAGGTGTCTTAGCATGCAGAAGAGATGCACTGCAGACATCTGAGTAAGAGGAAAACATTGCTAATAATCACATCCTGCCTATAAAGGGTCTTTGTACAAAGCACAACCTGAGTAATGTTAGCTTTCTTTGCTGAATTACTTCTGCACAGTTTTAAGCTGAATTTTCCTTTAGCACTTCTTGCCATATTTAGTATCACAGTGAGTGTGCAAAGCTCCAAGCCTCGCATTCAAGTGAGGCCCCTGGGATCTGTGATATCTCAGAACAAGAGATCAAGCAAGAGAAGAAAAACATGAGAAAGACCATTCCACCCCCCAAAATTATTACCCCATTAGGTGAGTCAAACTTACTGGTGCATTTACTTTTGACTTGAACTTCACATGAAGTTATGGAAAAGTCCAGACTGAAGGACTGCTGTCACTGCCTTGTGAATGTCAAACAACCCAAAGACTGAAAGATTTATCTGTTAAAGCTTTACTAAGGAGGATAACAAGGGAAAGGAAAATTAGATACAGAAGGAGATTACACGTGACTTCTGAGTTTACAAAAGAAATGTGATTTGGCAAGCCTGAGAAGCAGAGATGCTGCTCTCTGAGTTGGGGTTAGTTTCATCTAAAATAAACTATATTTTGGGGAAAAAAAAAGAAAAATAAAAGTTAATACACTGTAAGTCTGTAAAGATATCTCACAATTGAGAGCTGGCACCAGGCAAAGTCATCCCCCTCTAAATGTTACCGGGGGGAATTTACAGTAGTTTGGAATTATATATCTCTAGAACCATATTTCATCTTAAAAGAAAAAAAAATTACACCCATGTAATCCATATGTAATCCATACGTAATCCATACATTACATATGTACATCCATAAATTGTTTCTTCTCCTGTGTTGCTGTAATCATAAACCATTTGTATTATTTTTTCATAAGTACAGCATAGAAATGATAGCAGTGGCTGCAAAGAGACTGAAGGCTTGAAATGCTACTGGGTAGATTATTATAAAGAAAGTTTTCTACTTCCCCATAAGATTTAACTGCTAGTGGGGAAAAAGGATATAGAAAGAAAGGTGCCAGTAGGATTTCTTCAGTTAAGTTTCTTACCAGGTCATCTTCCAATGGGTACAGGCACTGAGGTCTCTGCAAAGAAGGGCTCTGCTTGGAGGTGATCATTGTGAAACACCCCAGAAGTGCATGGCAGTTCCTGTCTCCTCTAACTGGCATTATAGTCATGTATGGATGGTGCTCAAGACTTTCCAGGCTGTGCAGAAGGTAAACCTTGGCTCACTAACACATATATTCCAGTTGGGTTTTGGTGGGCCATTTCCACAACAGTTCTATTCACATTTCCATCAGAAGCAAGAAGGTTGCGGCTAAGCCAGGATAACCTAAGAAAAAACAGGATGATGGATTATTCTCTTTGAAGATGGAAGATAATGCAAGCCAGGTGATGATCAACCCTGGTCCTATGCCCTCTTATCATGTAGAAGGAGCTGGAGTAAGATTTGAAGGCACTGTATGAGTGAGGTGGAGGAGAGTGGCATTAGAGATGGCAGACTGCTGCGTGGATGTCCTTGCAATGGTAGATGCTTTTCACATGGACTCCAGAGCCAGTGCAGTCAGAGCCATGTCTGCGGCCTTTCCTGTGATTGAACACATAGGTGGAAGGTCTGTAATTATCCCTTTGGGTACTCTTTGTTTCTCTGTTCATTTCCCACAGCTCTCTGTCTGAAGTGATGATACAAAACCAAATCAGCCGGCTGCTCTGAGGAGACTTTCTCCATAGCCTGTCCCTCTTCCTACAGCTATCAAGGAGCACCCAGCTAAGTGCTTCTCACATGTCTGGGGTCTCAGAGTGAAGACTGAGTGAAGACAGTGAGACTTCCCTGTTCTTATGCATTACAACAAATCACACAGTGATCTATAAGAGTTTGGCTTGCTTTTCAATATTTTAGTAGTGTTGCAGTAACATATTAATTATGGCTATGTTAACAAAGGAACAGCCACAGATGTTGCTAACTGAGATTGCTGCTGAGATGAGGCAAATTCTCTGGAACCAGTTTCAGTAGGAACTAATCCTAAGAACAACTTACCTAAAAGTTCGTCGCTAAACTGCGTACAGGAGGTGGAAAGAGCTGGCAGCCAATTAAATACACTGGAAACAGAAGGGAAATGTGGAGGTGGAAGAAAAATGGAGATATTTTGCTGTTGCCCTTGAGAAAGTCGTTCCATCCTGAATTTCTCCAACGCCATATCCTTTGTAAGGTTTCAAAACCAACATTTAAAATATATTAAGGACAACCCTGTCTGAAAGTTAAAGCCCTTTGGGGGAGAATAAAAGAAGAACTTCAAAGTAACAAAATGCTAAATCTGGCAACTTGTTTTTAATGGAAGTAAAAACCTGCGCGATTTAATACTTGAAAGTGTAATAAGAAGAGAAATGTCACACATAGAGTTCAATTTCTACCTGTGGAATTGTGCCCCTGATTTAACAAATTCCAACTTAAATGCTTCCACCACAACTGAAGAATGTTTTACTGACCTCGAGCTCATTGTGCAGCAGAGGTCCAACAGTATTGCTAGGACTGGGATCAAAGAAGTAGAGGTTTTCAAGGCAGCTTGCTAGCTTGATGTGAGCAAAATCCAGCTGGGTAACATTCTGCAACCCAATGAATGCCAAGCCCCCATTTTTTGTGGACTTTTGCTCAGGATGACTTTATACATATGGCATCAAAATCTATTCTTACTTTGGAGAAGTCTCTGGCCTTTCCCTCGCAAAAGGACATTGCTGCACATGATGCTGCACAGTGATCTGATTTGTCTTAGACCAACCTTCAGCCTCGCAGGATGACCACTGGCATCCAGCTACACTTCCAAGATTGACTTCTGGTGTTATGGCTTTCCTTCAGTCATGAACAGAATCCCTTCTACATGTAACACTGCATGAAATCAATGGATTATTGCTAGCACAAGCGAGCAAAATCTAGCTTACCTGTATTGGGTTTTAAATGTCATTTTTTAATTATTATTTTTCAGTTTTCACATATTTGAGCACCTGGTTTTAATACTCTGGACAGGGGACAGAATTCTGAATGCTGGCATCCAAACAGATGCATGTCCTGAAACATCGGTCAGGATCTCCCATAAGGTAACACTTTATTGTAGTAAATATTATCATTTATGTGCCAGGTTACTTTCAGCTCTGCACAGTGGGAAACTGCTGTCTTGAATAATAGAATGTCTGCAAGTTATTAAATTTTGACCATTGAACCTACTGGTATCTAACAGGGATGTTAAGATTAATGTTTATGATGTGTTTTAGAGATGAAAGCCTCTCCGAAATGTGATTTATGACTTAGCTGTAGAGCCAGCAGGGCTAACTGGTGGGAGCAGCTTGGAATGGCAGTCAGGTATGAGGACTGACTTGCTGTGCTGTAGGCTAGCATGGTACTGGTTGGTCTTACTGTGCCATGGCAGAAAAGTGCCGGGGGACCTAAACCAGGAGGTTTACTGTGCTGGATCGTTTTGTTTTGGATCAGCTGACATAGATAGCAGCTAAAATGCAGTGGTTGGGCACAGATACCACACGTCACAGTGATAAAAGCATGGCTCAGTGCACCTGCATGAGTACCCAAGGGGACCAGGCATAGTGACACGACAGCTTATTAAGGCTTTATCTGCGGTAGGAACTATTTCATATTTGAGGAGAAGAACAGAGGGAGGACCAGGCAAATTCCCATCTTTTACAGACATCCGTGTTTTGGTGTTTGTAACAATTAGCATATCTGTGCCAAAGGCAATATGCTAGTCTCTGTCTGTGCTGATTTTGGCCATGTCTTAGCTGCAGGGAGGCTGAGCTTCACCACATTTTGCCATTCCAAGTTGCCTAGTTATCCATATTACCCTCATCTGGAAACCAAGGCAGCAATCAGATGTGCGCACATGGTAAATGCAGCCTAAGACCTAGAAGCTGGGAAGGTTCCCACCTTTTGGGTGTTTCCATTTAATTTCTGGAGGGGTTTGGTGAGAAATTTGGCGTAAACTATGAAATCATAACATAGCAACATGACATCCATGATTGATGTAGATTATGACACCTCTCAAGATATTTCCCTCTTTCCTGCAGTGTCCCAGATATCTTAGCCAAGCAGATGTTCACCATTATTTTGAGCCATGGAAAAATGTAGGATTCACACTAGAAGAAATAATACAGAACATGGAAGACGTCTGAACTATTCTCTGTTTGCTTTGTCTTGCAAGTAACGAGGAATTTGTATTTTCTGAGTCAGAGCTGGAACTGGAACACAGACACCTCACGTTCTGGAAGGACCTCACTCTTCAGAACCTCCAGCCACCAGGAAAGACAAGGCCTGCGCCCCCCTCTCAAAAGGCTGTCCTGTTTTTATGTAGAAAAGCAACACATTTCTGTGAAACAGAAGAAGAAAGAAGAGATCTCTCTGATGATATTCTGCTCAGTTTCTTGTTCTGGCACGTTATTGTGTCCAGTGATTGCAGGAGGAAAGGAAGACCTAGCAGCCCTTAAGACGCAATGGCTGTTGGCTCCATTGTCTTTCTGGGGGTAGTGTTCATTCTCTAATTATAACACCCATTCACTCTCAGCCATGAAGCTTTCAGTTTCTATGAGATTTCAGGACTCATTTCTATCTAATATGAAACCTTAAAGTTTTCCAGGAAAACTGTTGGTGGTAAAAATCCGCTATTGTCCATTGCTGGCACTGAAGAAAGGCTGTTGGAACATGGCATGTAGACGTTCCCTCCCACCATTCCTTCCCAGCATTAACAGTGTCATCGCTGACCCAAATAAATGCATTGTTCTCTGAAGCAGAGAGAATAAAGTTATTTTGAACTGATAAGGCTCCTCCCTGACTATTCCCTGCTTGGACTCCATTACCAGAAAGATGGTCCCCATCTGACTTGGCTGTTCTTCTTGGAATAACCCCAGATCTTCTTTATACTCCAAGCAATTTGACCTGTTTCCTTCTCTCAGCACATTTACCCATGAAGCACCAGAGAGCAAAAAGTTTATCAGAGAAGGGAGGTCCAAATTGCTCTCCAAGGGCTCACCTCATCAGGAGACGTAGTAATTACATAGGGTAGGTTTTATTCAGCCTGTTTGCAGCGCGTTTCAAAGACAACACAGCTGCTGGAAATGCTGCCATTTCAGCCTCTCATGTGAAAGGCAATGGTTATTGCTTGTGGCTGCTTCTTCTGCTTCAAGCCAAGCAAAGCATTACTGCTCAGCTTGCACTGCTCTCCACGGTAAAGACAGACCCAGGTACTCATTGACCTGGCCGCCCATCAGCTTTTCCCAGGGAAGCCAGCACTGCAGTGCAGCCAATGTATAGCTCCATCCCCCTTTGTCAGGCATGGGAGCGCGGTGGGTCGGTACATTCTGTTCAGCCTCCGGAAATGGCAGTTCTGCTGCAGGTCAGGGTTTGAGAAACGGACACCTTTTTCCCTTTTTTTTTTCCCTTTTCTGCGGATTTTCTTTTTACTCCTTTCTCCCCCCTCACTTTCCCTGGGCCTCTTCCAAGAACAATCCTGGTGCCATTCTCTCCAACCAAAGGCACAAAGAGCTTCTTTTACTGACCCACGGGCTGTTCAGGATACAAAGAAGTTAAACTAACAATGCTGCAATGCAACAGCCCATTACAGACAGGTCTGGATGAGTCACAGAAATAAAGAGTAGGAAGGGATTTAAGAGGCCACCTTCCCCTCTTCCCCAAGGCAGCACGAGTATTTCGCCTACTACACTTTCCAGTGTCTCTGTTACTTTGCCCCTGTGGAGTACTGCAAGCTCTCCATTCCTCCCTCAGGAATGGTATTTATTGCTGTGATTTATCACTCTTTGAAACAGGTTTCCCCAGCCTTTTATGCTTATTAAGAGAATACACCTTTAATTGTGGAGTTTAACCCCACAACCTTCTGAAAACAGCATTTTAAGTGCACATTTAATCGGAGAGGCCAGTATACCTCTTTGAAAGAGTTTCTGTTTCAAGATCTGTGTTGCCTAATGGCCAATCTCTGACAGAGTGAACGCTAGATGTACTGTACAGTAAGTGGCATCATTTTCAGGTACCTGCTGCAGTACACAGAGATCTAGAAAGGAACCTTGAAGACCTAGAGGGATCTGGAATCACTGTACGAAATTGCTTAAAACATAAATGCAAATGCTAATAACACAGGTGGGTTTGCACTCATCCACGGTTAGAAGCGACACCATCTCAGCATTACTACCCTGACATCATCTGTCAGAGATTTTTGCTCCTACAGGCAGCCATATGAGAGATATCGACCTGGCTACCCTCATCTTGCACAAAAGTGAAAAGGGGTTTGTTCACTCACCTCTGACACAGGCCCAAGTGATGATGAGTATCCTCCACTGTCACTCGTGCTTCATTTGCAGGCTGTTTTGACACTTTATCTATTTCACTCTGACTAGAAGGCTGTTCTCATTGCTCTAATAATTAGGAAAGGTCTTCTATTTCTTTTGGACTAAACATGGACACAGAATGTGGCACCATCTCTTCACACTTCTCAGCATACCCACAGACAGCATCCACAGCACCTCTAACATTACTTTAGGTCCCCCTGAATTGTGACAGCCCAGATAGGTTAGTATGAACAGTCCCCAGGCGCATGGTGGTATGGTGAAACCGGGACCACCATCCGCACTGGTGTGAGAGTTCATAGCTTTGGGAGGAAATCCTTGCTGGGCACAGAGGCTGCAGAAGTGCCTGATGGTGATGCTTTGGCTCTTCCACAACATGTGCACAAGGCCCAGGGAGCTCTGATTTTTACAGGAAGGTGAGGCACTTCCAAGGGCAATAAAGCAACCTGAAAGAACACACAGCACACATAAAAATGCCCAAACCAGTTTGTCTCCTACATCTCAAAATACAGAGGCTGCTGGGGACCTACCTAGGGTTTTTTCTGCTGCTGTACAGCGTGGAGGCCAGCTGAGGGTTTCCTTGCTAACAGACAGATAATGTTCACCCAAAGAGCCTGTTAAATTAAAGCTACTGTGATCAGAACAAGTTTGCAGTCTGCAGCTGCACTGCTCTTGTTTTGCATCCACCAGCAGCTGCCTGCAGGTTCCTTATCCCTCACTCAAAGCTTGATGCTCTCCAGGACAAGTGAGACCCAGCCACCCACTGCATGTCACTCACTGCATGTCACCCTGCCACTCACCAGAGACATGGGGCTTGATAAAAGGGCACCTCTATCTCGTCCCTGTGCCAACATCATGAACAAAACATCACCACCATTATTCTCAATGGGGTCAAAACGATTTTCACATCAAGGTCGGCAAACAGAGGAAGCCAGTCATCTGCAGGGTAAATATTAACAACCTTTAGAACCATTTGTAACCTAATTAAATGCTTTATGGGGTATTTCCTGTGCGTGTAAAATCTGGACACTATTCCTGTTGGGTACAAATCTGCGGGTGCATTAACTGCTGTAAGATAAAACAAAGAAACAAAAACACAGCCCAAACTAACCAGTTCTTTAATATTTTAATTGTAAGGATGTCATTTCAATGCCGAATGGATTAAACGGACTGGAGCGGCTTAGTTCAGCCTAACCCACAGTTTCATAACACTAGATGGAGATCATTGTTGGCTGATGGCACTAAATTATTAGTAAGGTTCCTGTAGTTTTTTAGGGAAGGGACTGGTTTGAATCTCGAATTCTTCTTTAACCAAACCCATTATTCTGAAGTTGTGTTCAATATGACCTGGAACAGCTTCAGTCATGACTCAATTCAAATGGAAACTGAACTGAAAAATGCATTGGTTCCTCTCTCTGGGCTTTACTGAGTAATTTTGTAATAAAGTTTCATGGAGACGGAAGCCCCAGACTTTCACTTTGTGAAAGAGCTTGGAAATTCCAGACGTGTTTCTGCCCAGATCGGAGCAAACCCCAAATACTTCAGGATTCTACATGAAGGAGAAATTATCCCAAAGATGATCTTTTTAGTTCACTGAAATATTTTATTTTTTTAAAAGCATCATTTAATTTCAACATTTTTAAAGGCTACTGCTATGCAAAGTAAAGGAGATCGAAATAAAACCACATTTCAAAATAAAAGGATAGAGGGCTCCATGTCTAAATGTCCATAATTCTTCTATAACATTTTATTAATTTTCTTTTGATAGACAACTAATTGACCAACCTCTGTGAAATGCGTTACTTTTGGCATCTAATTCAACCTAATTTTGTTCTTTCAAAATTTCTCTGACTACTTCTTTGATAATAAGAAAGGGGCATTAATTATGTGCATGTGGAAAGCATTTTCCATGGAAAGTGCTTTTTATTAATGGTGAGACTATGTGTGAGCATCACAGGCTGAGAATAATTAACAAAGCAGTTGAGGACCAGTTTCCATTAGGTATGGCATTAGATATGGTACACAGCTAACTTCAAACGCAGAATTAGCTTCGCAGAGTTAATGGGTCTAACAGGACCCTTTTCCATCATGAAACGAGGCAGCATGTGTTAACTGCTTTATTGAGTTGGAACATAAGACTGCAGACTCAAGATCCAATCTGTGCTCCCACCTCTGCCATAAATGTGACAGGTGGTTTTTGTACATACAGGTGTTAAAAAGATGCACAGCATCAAACCCAGCTTAAATGCATGAATAGCAACAAAGATTTGAAATTCGGGAGTGTTCAGAAGAGATTTGAGCACACCTACACAATGCAAGTAGCTCAATAGACAGAGAATAACCTCCAGTTCAATATTCACATATAAGAGATATTAACACCCTTAATGAGTCTTATAGCAGTTAAAGCTGCTTGCTGACCGGTTAATCGACAGAGAATGTTATCCAGGACATGATAGAACCAAATAATGATCCCCTTCCAAACCACAGTCAGGCCAGTGTTTATTTATTTATTTATTTACAATAACATCCTAATTTTAACTTGTGATAAAAACAAAAAATGCAAGCTTCCAATGGGTTGAGTCAGCCCTGACTGATGCAACTGAAGCAGAGGAAGTGCAATCCGGGCATTATCCATGTGCGACTCTTTTCAACACACGTTTTCCACACCCAGGTTTATATTACAGACCAGCTAATCAATGGAAACATTGTGCTGGCATCTGTGGGTAAAATCTAGACCTTGATGTTGACACCTGTCAGATATTTATGGTGGTTATTGTACCAGCACTTTATTGATCTTTCAGCCAAGTTACACACATGTGCCCACGCTTTCAAAACCTGGTCCCTCACACAGCCTCTATTTTGCTGTGAGCTGCAGTGCGTATCAGATTTGCAAGAACAATAAATTAGTGCAACTTCTCACCCCAGCTTCAGATTTAGTGTGCATGAATGCAAGTGATGTGCACATTTGGTTGCTAACATGGGAAGCATAGGTCCAGTTCCACAGAAGTATTTCAAATTACAGTGACAGGATTTCTAAGGATGTGTAAGGCTTTAGCCCAATTTAAATAGGTATTTCCCTCATCTGCACCACATCAGAGCAAACCCAGGCTGTGCCTGGACCACAGGGCAACACCTCCAAATGTGATTGAGTTGTCCTGGATCAGTGCTCTGATCCAGGACAACTCTCCACAGTGATAGCACAACCTGTCCATTTCCCAGTGTCATACCAGCACAGATGTGCAAGGCACAGTCAGTGCTGCTCTGGATTCATGTAAACCTTCTCCTGCTTCCTCTCACCTGCCCTGGAGCTCCCCATTTACAGTATCACAGCATGAACAACCAGTGATTTTTGAACCAACAATTCATCACTCACTCCAGCAGTGGGATAGGATGAGAGGGAAGGGAGAGGAATGTTCACTCTCTGGAGGCACCTCCATCAACAGCAAACCTGGATAACATCTTCTTGTGCCCCTCTGTGCTTGCAGAGCATGAGAGACTTGAAAAGCCTCGATCAGGGTAAGTGCTGTTGAGCAACAACTAAAATATCAGGGTGTGATCAGCGCTGCTCTCAGACTGAAGCCAAAACACAATGCTGCACCAGCTACTAGGAATAAAACTAACTCCCAGCTGAAACCAGGACAATTGGTCAGTCTTTTGCTATCATCTGCTACAAACCGTCCTGTCTGCCTCAGTTCCCACCCCTAAAACACAAAGGCAGCACTCTCCTTCCAGCTTATCTCTTTAACTTGAAATCCTATTCAGCAGCTGCATGTTGCAGTCTCTTGCTACAAGCCATACATTACTCCAAAGCCAGGAAACTTCCCTTGATCACAGACTGGAACATAGAGAAAAAGACATTACAGTTCCTTTGACAAGACCTCATTTGTAATTTAGAAGTTTTCTTCAGTTTATTTAGGGTTTTCTCCGCTGCAGAGGACAAGTGAATAACGATCCAATTTTCAACATTCTTTGCTTGCTTGAAATTGCAAAATCTAGAAACACCCCAGGCAGACACATGGAAAACTGCTTGTATGACACTGGTCCAACCCTTTTCAAAGTGCTATGAATATTTAATTAGAATAGGCACTGTCAAAAGTGCAGACACTTCCATGGGTGTTTTCCTTCTGAGCTATAGTCTCTCCCTATTCATATGTAGAAATCAGACGAGTATCCCATTCATTGTCTAGCCAATTTTTCCAGTTAGATCTCATAGCCAAAATAACAGCCTTATTTAGGAACAACATCAGTATTTTAACAGTTATAAAAGGCAGCCCTGTGTCCATCTCTAAATATTGGCACTCAAGCTGCTTGGTTGGAAGCAGTAGCCTTGTATATGTGTATGCTTACAAAGATTTCTGTTTCTGTTGCTGACAGAAAGAAATTACTGTTCTTCTACTGAATAAACAGGTCATTGTTGGATTTCTCTCTTCCATTGCCTCAGTCACTACAGATGTCTTTAAGTCAAGGACTAAGATGTATTCCTTGGGTGTGAGGATTGCTCTTGTTTGGTAAAAAGCTGGCAAATGAAATATAGCAGGCTTTGCGCTATGTTGAAGTTAATCCTTAAAAGCATGGAGTGGGGTGTGTGTTTAAATCTTGTGCTTCAGAAGATTTCTCTTGAGTTTTATTTGGTGGCCATATTAAAGGACTCCTTTGCAATGGTTGAGGGATACCTCCAGTTCCGCCCAAAAGGGTATGAACATAAACCTAAGTTTGATTTGACCACAACATCGGAGTCACTGTTATGACTTGAAACTATTGCATCTACACAGGAGCACTAAGTTTGCTGCTGACTTCTCGTTCATGGGGTTTGAGAGAAGAGCATCCGCTGTATCAGTGTATCCATGTGACATGGATGCGTGTTCTTTTGTCACACAAGTGAGTTCGGTGACTTGCCTTTGCTCTCTGCAGGTCTTCCAGCAGCACTGGCAGAAGACACTTCCAAGAACAGCAGGAGGTGGAGGAATACAGTCACTTCTCGTGGGAAATTATCCCTAGGTTTAGTTGTTCTTCTGTAAAAATATGTCTGCCTTCAACTTGGCTGCACCTCTGCCCATAAGAGTGGAGGGACCGCTGGTCTCAGTACATTTCTCTGTGTGAAAGAATGCACAGACTGATATTAATTCATCTTGTGACCTTTATTTTCAGCCTTCTTCTGATAACCTAAGAACTTGCTTCATAAATCCCTCATTATAAATTATTTTCTTTGGCTGTGAAAAAAATGTGCTGCAATAAAATCTTTTTCTTCCCCCTCGACCTCTTTCCCATCTCATAGCATCTTTACTAAAATGTGGATGCTACAAACAGACATAGTATTCCAAGATCTGTCTAATTAAAGCTTTTAATAGAGGTAAAGTCACATCTCTCACTCACCTTGCTGCTCCTCCTCTGTTTGCCAGGAAGAATCATGTCTCTCATAGAGATGTATGGAAGAAATCACTTTCATCTTGACATGCGCTTAGTAGGGATAAGTTTTTACACATGCCAACATGTCCCTACGTGCAATATTATAGAGATACCACGCCATAAGAAATTATTAGAAGTGGCATATTTAATCGTTTGTAGTTGCAGTTAAATCATCAATGATGTCTCAGCGACACTGTGAGTAAAGGCTTGTCAGTGTTTCCATTATATTTGTCTGTGGTTTGGAATGTTTTGGATTACATTAGGAAGAAAAATGCAATTTTTCTCTTTTTTTCTGCCAGACAGGATCTAAATGGCTTTGCAATTTTCAATAATGTTCTAACCCGTATTGTGTGTAAGGAGAAGCACAATGTTCCCACACATGGGGTCAGCTCACTGTGATGAGGACAGTTTTATGGCTGCCTTTATTTCCTTGAAAGGCAGTGATGAAACATGAAGATTTTATTTCTGTTATTCAAATGTTGATAAATCAGTGGGTTGACTCCTGGTTCTGTGGACTTCTCCTGGGAATCACAGAGGACTCCAGCAGGCAGGTGCCCAGCTCTTCAGGAAGACAACAGCGTATAAGACATTTACCAAAGGCATTTTCTCTCAAATGTTTGTCAGCCATTCAAATAAAAAATCTGATTATACCACAAGCTGCAAAAACATCATTTAAGTAAATTGCCTGGGGAGAAGAAGAGTGGAAAGATGCAAGTCATGAAAGTGCCTGAATTGTTGGGGGAAAAGAATGTGACATTTGTTTTGAATTCTGTAACAATGAACAGAGCCTGATGCCTTTATAACCAGCTCTACTAGATTTAGATGGAAGAAAAAGTGTCTTGCAAGACTACTGAGTTAATGTACAATAGGTACAAAGATGTTCATTTCATGTCCTTAACACATCTTGTGTCTAACTTGCTATTTTTGTGCATATGGATGTACAGGTCTGCGTGTACAGAAGCACATCATTGCATGAGGTGTAATACCAAATCTTGGGCATCTGTTTTCAATAACACAGTCACAAATATTCAGGACATAAGAGATACACATGGGGCTTGACAGTTGCAGAGATGGAAAAATGTGCCTTACAGAGAAATGTCAGGCACTCACTTTGCTGAAGTCCTCAGAAAGATCAAGGGGGGGATATGATTTCAGTGTCAAAAAGACTGTGCTTTTTCTTTAAAGACAGTATATATATCAGATATCAAAAGGGTTTTAACATAGCACAGAAAGACTGAAAATTAAAGACAAAAACATCCTAACAAGAAATATGTCACAATTGTCTAACAGAGTGGGTGAGTCTGAGGAAATAAATCGCTAAAGGAAATGGTGGTTCCCATCTTCTGAAACATGGCACTTGGCTGCATGTAGATGTTACTTAGCGAAATATGATGGCTTTCTCGTGACAAAGTGCAGAGAGGAAACAAATATGGCTCTTTCTTGCCTTAAAATACGTAATTATTAGGTTGATCAACTTATGCTCTGCACTCTACTTCCCCAAAATGCCCTGAGAAACTGGTGATTTTGACTACCAAACTCTATGCTGCTGTTCATTAGTAATTAATTTTTATTATGATAGTGTCTATAGTGCAGGACACAACATGATAGCCTTAATACAACCAAATTGTTTCCATCTAAGCCCCCTTGTGTTGACATCCACAAGAAAAAACCCTTCAACCGTGTTATTTCTCATTGGACCTATCAGGACTCCACAGAGACGCAGAAAGTCTCGCAAATTCCAAGCAGATACAAGTGTCTAGGAAAGTAAGCAAATGTGAAGAGGAATATAATCATCACACACATTTACACATTTCTATAAACACAGTTAATGGAAGAGTTTCAATCCCATCTCCCTTTCACCCTAAGGACTATCTGCTGTATTTAATGTGGACCCTCTTTGCAGAATAGCAGATATATATGCCATATATGCAAAATAGTAGTACTCCAAAGCCTCAGTGACTACCCTTGTCTTTAGCATCCTCTCCTTCAATATATGAGTTGAGACCACATACGTGCAGACACAGAACCTCTTGGGTGGGATTTTCAAAAGCCTCAGTTTCCACTGCGCTCTGCAGCCACTGGAGCCAGCTGAAGGTTTATGGGAAGAGAACTAAAGGATTGCTTGAAATCCCATTCTTCATACCTACCACAAAACAGACCCTAATCGCAGAGTACCTTCCAATAACTTGCCTAAGCTACCGAGCTTAGGATCACAAGTGGCAGCCTGTTACACTGAAGTGGTTAACATTTGCCAGAGCCTGGCTTTCTGAATGGTCATAGACTGTTGTTTTAGACTTTCTTCTCTGGTTTTCATTTACAGCATTTTCCTTTCTTTCAAATCTGTTACATTTTATTGCCTCTATTTCAAGATTTTAGTATTTTGGATATTCTGAGGCACATTTTGGGGATATTATTTGACTCCAATAAGTAGATGCATGTTTCCAGCTATGTTGAATAGGAGTGAAGCGCTGCAATTCTTTATTCTGTTACAATAGCACAATCTATTTCTGAGCAGTACACTGTATTTAAAACTCTGTTTTAACACCCAGGAAAATAGATTTAAAGCTACATATGGGTCCTTAAAACAATCAAAGAAAACAAATCATAATTAGCCTTACCCAGTGGGAAACAATATGTATACTTCACCTTATGTTTAAAGCTGATTTTTTATTAAAGGAAATTTCCTTGGCTGCTTCTAGCTATGAAGCTTTAATAAGACATTTTTCTCTCTTCCTCTATCATCTGTTTATTTTATGTTACCTTTCAGTTATTCACAATGGCCTTAATACTGTTGCTTTTGCTGTTGTTGCTCCAGGATGCACAAGGCTTTTGTGCTGAATTTATGAGTTTGTGGAGAACATCAGCACTGGTGATGGCAGATAACCTCAGGCTGGTGAGACTGCTGGTCTGGAAACAGCATTGCTGGTGCCCTGGATAGGGAAACATTCTAGTGCAGAAGCCTCTGGGCAATACTGACTGCAGAGATATCAAACCATGATGGCTCCTTCAAGCTTTAATTTCAACAAAGCTCAGTAAGTCATAACAAATTACAAACACTGCTCTGAGATAAAATGCAGGGACTTTTGCAATGCCAACTCTGTTTTCAGCCACCTTTAGTGCCTCCTTTGCCTGTATTTGAAAAGAAAAATACTTAAGCCTACTGCACATAGTTTCTCATACTTGAGGTCACTTTATGAAAATATCCGGTGTGCTAAAGCGCAGTCTGCCAGAGGAAGCAAGCTGTTTATATTCAGGTGCAAGAAAGAGCAGAGAAAACACCCCAAGAGTTCCTATTTTGTTGAGAAGAGTTGGCCCTGATTTCATGCCACTTCCTGGAGACACTCAAAGCTGCCCAAATGCCTTACGTAGTCTACACAGAGACAAAAGAGGATTTCCCCACCAAAACATCACACTTGGGTGCAGTCTTTCTTTGCACTGTGCACAGAGGATGCTCTGGTAAACCAGGAGGGATAAATCAGAGCTAAAATGTGTGAAGCATGACCCAGGCCACCCAGGTAGCACAGAGATGCTCAACATCATGGGTTGCCCAAGGAAGGTGTGAATGCTCCATCCCTGGCAGTGTTCAAGGCCAGGTTGGAAAGAGCCTTGGGTGACATGGTTTAGTGTGAGGTGTCCCTGCCCATGGCAGGGGGGTTGGAACTGGATGATCTTAAGGTCCTTTCCAACCCTGACTATTCTATGATTCTATGATCACACCCAGGGCAGAGCTCTGGGAAGGCCATCATGTTCTCTGAGACCTGTGTTTTGAATTCAAGTCTTCCATGAGCTCTTATAGACTGGTTTATGAAAGGGAAAGGGTTGTAGCTCACACACTGCAGCAAAAGAATTTCCATAAAACACCTGCCTTTGAAAACTGGTAAAATCCTACAGGCTCCTCAGAGTGGGAGATACTACAGATGACATCTGAGAAGTGAAAAGGAGATGGAAGGGTACCTGTGAAACCCCATTAGCAGCTCCCTTACGAGCTCCTGTTTTACTGGTCTGACCCCCTAGCAGAGAGATTTTCTGATGATATGAATCACAATGACAGAACAAATGAATTGAATCAGCAAAGTCCCGTTTCATTTACAAGGCTCAGTTTTCATTATTTCCCATTGCAAAGGAAGTGCAAGACTAAAACATCTGGTCCTGTCGATGGGCTTTCAGCCAAAGCTTTAACGTCTGCCGCTGAGCTGAAACAACAGCAGCCTAATCTCAGTATTGTCTTTAGCTTTCTCAAAAACTCTTCCTCCAGAACGAGACAGTGGAAAAAAATCCTTCCCTCAGTGTTTTATTTCAGACATAGGATGTTAAACTGCAACCACACACCAACAGAATCCTGCTACTTCCGAAAGGGAATAAAGGTTCAGACCTGAGGGGTTATCAGGGCTAAGCAATTAATTTTTCTCAAAAGGTACTTCTTACCAAGGTTAGTTTAAGCAGGAAGCGGTACCTTGTTTCTAAACACATGGGAAATGCTCCCAAGGAAGGTGTGGTTGTAGCAAGAAACACGGAGGTACAAGTAGAAATGAGGATGTTTTGTCTGATATCCTGATAAGATTCAGAGAAAGATGTATTTCAGACCAGATCCAAACTGGATTCTGACACCAGAGTGTCTACACAGTGCCTGAATGCAGATAGCTTTATAAATATATACAATTTTACACCTCTGCAAAGTTCCCCATGTCACTTGTGTGAATCACAACTGATTTTAGCACCTCAAAGGCCAAAAGTCTATTATAAATAAAGAGATGAACAAGCTGGGTGTTATTCTGACCAAGATATACTCAGGCCATTTGTTAGTAAAAATATCCAAAAAGGCTCCTGGATCAACCTAAGCAAGTTCTGTCTGTTTCAGAAGTTATTTCCCACCAGGAATTAATAGTTTTTCTAGATGATAATAATGTCTGAAATAGTGCCTACACATTGAGAAAGATGGATACAACTACTGTCCTGCAAAGAAGAGAAGAAAGAGGTGAACTGATGCAATAGGTGCCTACCTCTGCTTGTGTCTTTGCGAGCAGGGTCTGTAGTGACTGCCCAGGTTCTCTCTAGGTAAAATCACATCAGTGCTCCCTTGGATATTTGGGGTTTAAATCTCTGGGATTGATCTCGCAGAGAGGAGAGGGTGATTGAAAGCAACCTGAAGCAGTAAGAAATTACTTTTCATTAAAAACACCCGTCTCCCTTGGAGTTACATTAATACCCAGGTAAAGCAGTGTTTAAGCTCCAGTAGCAATCACTTTTCCATGCCATCCAACTGCTGTAGCACTAAAGGGAATTTGTTCTGCTGCTGAGAAGACAACTGATATCCCAATCTCAGTGTGAAGCCTGTTAAACAGCCATTACTAGTCTCGATGCTAGGAAGTATTTAAGTCAAGCACGCCACAGCAGATGTGGCATCTCACCTTTACTGTACTCACAGGCATTTTTGGGTGAGTCTTCAGTCACTTGAAAATACACTTCCTCCCCCTTTCCCCTAGCAGACAAACAAAGCCAAACACCTCTACAGACTCAATTTAGCTCATCCTATAGCAGGCAAATTCCAGACAACTCATTCCATTTTCATTTCCTTCCTTTTAGGTCTTTTTATTGCTCACAGAATATAAACTACACAGAATAGGCCAAAAATGCATTAGTAGCCTCTTTGTTTGTCTTTGGACGACAATACTTAATAAGTTAAGCTTAGCCTATAGCAAAGAGGCCCCAGATGGTCAGGTCTGCTCTAAATAAGCCATTTTTATGAGGCCAGGATGTCTAAAAGAAACACACTTCATAAAAAGAGAAAATGTGCAAGACAGAAGAAGTGCAGAAAATCTCCCTTACAAAACCACTAGTGTTCAGGCTCTGCATAAACATGATTATCACAGAAAAAAATTAGGGTTTGCTGGGATTTTTTTCCTTTCTTTTCTTTCATTTTTTTTCCAGCTCTAGAAAGAAATATTTTAATCATCTATTTATACACATTTCTGTTCTTCCAAACAAGAAAAACCTTAGCATAAAATCCATAGCAGTGAGGTATACACTTACTAGTAATAAATTAGCTTACTGAAATTGTATCATCTTTCTAGAGAGAAAGGTCTCAAGGGTGTGCACATAACTTCCTGCTTACAAGGAGGAAGGGATCTTTGATCCACGCAGATCTCCAACCTAGACTGTACTGTGGCTTTGTAATATGGAGATTTAACCTAGCTTCCCTTGACTGTTACTTGCAGAGACATCCCAGTCTTTCCTGAAAGTGTTCTTTAAAAATCAAGCAAACAGGCAAACAGGTGAAAGTTTAAAGGTATGTCAGTACCGGGGGATAGCATCATCAATGTAAATGCATGAGCAACACAACTACTGGTATCTGCTTTTCCAGGAGTTTGTGCCTTGGAGTTGGGTTTTCAAGAGTCAAATAGGATGCAGGGTCTTGCTGACACTTCTTGGTGAGGTTTTTCCCCATAATGTGCAAACCCTGCTGTCCGAGATGAAAAAGGCCATGCTCCCGTTGCAGCCTGACCCTCTGTTGCACACTGTACTCAGACAGCTATTTTCATGGTACAGGGTATTTTGTTTCGATTCCTTTTGGTTCCAGTCAAATGACCTTGAAAAGTCTTAAATGGTCACATTCTCACACAGCCCTGAATGATCCCTAAGCCCTCGCTTCTCCAATAAACCAAGCAAAAAACACAAGAAGGGAATATGCTCTTATTCATACACAGAATGACTGGAGCTGGCACAAATTCCTATTCTTTTCATCAGCTGAGTAGCAATACTATTTCTATGGAGCAAAGAAAGATTCAGGGTTCTTAAAAGTGTGTCTCACCAATTGCTCCAGCTATAACAGAATGTCATTGACTCTATTTAATCTCCTAATCGACAAAGGCAAACCTTAAGCTTATTCATCACAAAAAATGTGAAGTTTAGATAAACTGATTTTAACAAGTGTTTGAATAATCAGGGCTTATCCACAGCCTCAGATGTTGTCAGCCTGTGTTGCAGCCTCAGGCACCCTGTGTCTACTTGCCCAAGGATTTCCCATATCACATACAAGAAAAATTAGTTCACAGGAGCTGACAAGCTGAGCAGGAGACATCTGAACGAGCTACCCGAAAATGCTAAATGAAGGTCATTTTTCAATGGGTAGAAACCTCTCTCTGTATTTGTGCTGTAAACCCTCTCTTACAGTAAGGAGTAAACTCACATCAGCTCTCCAGCACATGGTGAGAGTGAGTGTGGGAGAAAGTATCACAAGTATGGGGATTTTCAAGATGGACAATTTTTGTTGTGCTGTGAAGCTGGGTTTAGGTATGTAACTAAAAAATACCAGAGACAAGGAGCAAACCAAACATTTCCATTCTGGATAGAATTCTTCTGTTTAGCATGGAGGTACTTTGTTTTAGCAGGGGTACAGCAGGCACAGTGGTTGGTGTCTTCCAGGAGAAGATTAATATGTTTTCGGTTTGGGTCAGACTGTGATAGCGTTCCTTTTTAATTCTCACTTCTAGCAGCAAATTGAAGAATCAATACTCATCATAAGTCTAATTGCGCTGTCTCTGTTCTTTTACCAAACACTCCAGAACACCACATAAAATGTGGGGCATAGAAACAGAAAACAGAGTGGAAAACTCAGCTTATGCTGAGGACTGAAAATATAGGTGAGTAGGATGCAAAGTGTAGCTGAGCCTTATACGCCCTGCTGTGTGCTGGGACATGAGCTGCTGTTGTTCCACTGCAGTTCTCAGCAAAGGTTGTTATCAGAGGCATTGCATGAGATCACAAAACCTTGGTACCCATATACAGACCACACAGAGACTTCTTCCAAAGGGTAAGAAGACAGTGAAGACCTCTCCTGCAGCAAATCTACTGCCCGATGCCTTATTCCACACCTATTCAAAGGCAACGTCTCACTTTTGCTTTCACAGGGTGAATAAAACCATCAGGTTTGGGCACAAAGTGCAGGTGCTACTGACA
The DNA here is from genome assembly GCF_028554395.1 of Pezoporus wallicus. Lineage (NCBI taxonomy): Eukaryota > Metazoa > Chordata > Aves > Psittaciformes > Psittacidae > Pezoporus > Pezoporus wallicus. Next base: position 1,007,364 of record NW_026635168.1, on the reverse strand, counting down.
TGACACAAACAGGGGAGAACTGCTGAGCCAGACAGAGTTAAACACTGGCAGATGACAAATGTTGAATGTGCAAATCACCCACTCCATTATTTCACCATGCTACATTGAGTGTAATCATTGATTAAATGCTGGGTCATTGATTGCCAAGCAATGCTTAGCTTTGTATCATCCCAAAGTGTCTCTTATCATGGGAGTGTTCAAATGTTCTCAGTTGGCAGCAGAAACAAGACAGTTACATTAAGTTAAACCCTGAGATTAAATCTGGTCTCCAGGGCAAAGGCAGAGTGATTAGTACTCCTGTTTATAAGCAGAGTTGCTCTAATCTTTTACTTACAAATTTCCTCCTCCATCTGTTATCCATCAGGGAAGTGAAGTTTCAAGAAGCTGTGCAGATGGCTTTAAGGCACTCTATTTCTTTTGCTAAGCAATGCCTTGGCCTGCTGGCCAAGATGTGTATCTTGGAGATGCAACTTAATGTGCAGAAATCGCTCCTTTTCTAACCTCTCCTGTTTTCCACCCAAGGACCAGCGCTGAAGTCCTTTGCAAGGCGTTTTTCACTGCCTCTTCTCCGTAGAAAATGGGCTTCATTGTGTTGAAAGATGCAACGTGCACTACCTGTGCCAAAGGATTAAACTTTCATCATCTGGGTTTGATACTTCTGTTCATGAGAGGAAATGAGTGTTAAGCGTCCACTGCATGCCAGGATATATTGAAAGATCCCTTTAGCAATCCATGCCAGTGTTTTAAAAATAGGGCACATTAAGGTCTTTTGCACTACAGAACATTAGATCTTTCTTCTTAAAGCAAAGCTCCCTCACCATTTGTGCCTTTGGAGAGAAATGGGGCAATTCTCTGTAATTTTTAAAATTATAGCAGTAGAAAGGAGAAAGCAGGAAAGCAGTCAAGGGAACAGAGACAAAGAGGTGATAACAAGCAACTCAACAAGAATGTGTTTGCTATGCATTTTGGCACTAAGAAAGGACAGGGTAGCTTTGGGCAGCCCACACATGCACATGCAAGACAGATATCACATCATTGACAGAACCATAAATAGCACCAAGGAAATTACTCCCTTGAGAGTTCTGGGGCAAAAATCAGCCCTTGACTTTTGTGAAGGTCAGGTTTCACACCAGAGTTCACAAAACATTAGGGTTAAGGTCTGTTACAGTCAGTTCCAGACTTGGAAAAGAATGCCAGTCTTAAGCAGATAGTTCCCATTATCACGGATGTCTTCCCAGTATAAGTTCCCATTATCACAGATGTTTTCCCAGTGTGTATTTCTGTACCTAAATACCACTTTGTGAGTGAAGTACTAAAAAAATCCATGAAGTATCATGTGAAGTCTGAGCCTTTTGATAGAAAGCTCCATGACATCATGAGCCTTTAGCTTTCTTACTCAGACTGTATCCCATAGGATTAAGGTGATGACGTTGTGATGCCTTAGAATATCACAAGAAATGCAAATTAATTCAAATGAAAATCACCATAACATTCATAAGCTCCTCAAGGTACAGGGCCTTTTGCAACAAACAGATGTTAATACAATATTTTTTGAAGGTGACCCTTGCACATGCTGGTCGAAACTGGGTTGCTCTGTGCACAGCATCTTGCCAGGACAGAGACATGTACTTGTTTTCATCAGGAAAGATTTTCAGAGCATGTTCTTTGAGGTTAATTACTGCTGTAGTAGAATCACAGAACGATTTGGGTTGGAAAGGACCTTAAGATCAGCCAGTTCCAACCTCCTGCCATGGGCAGGGACACCTCACACTAAACCATGTCACCCACGGCTCTGTCCAACCTGGCCTTGAACACTGCCAGGGATGGAGCATTTACCACTTCTCTGGGCAACCCATTCCAGGCCTCACCACCCTCACAGTAAAGAACTTCTTCCTTATATCTAACCTGAACTTCCCCTGTTTAAGTTTAAACCCATCACCCCTTGTCTTACTGCTACAGTCCCTGATGAAGAGTCCCTTTCTGGCACTGCATAAATATGTTTGGTCAGACTCTTTTTCATCAAATCTTAACCATTCAATTGAAATCAAGGCTTAAAAACACATGTAACTTATGCACAGTTTTGCTTTTTCCATGTTTCATCTAGCAACACTAAAGGAAAAGGCTCCCTTGTTACCCACCTATATATAGAAGCCTAGCATGGGTAGCCAAATATGGTTTGTAGAGAACAGGTATTTGCTCAGACAACCTTTATATACAGATTTTGTTTTAAGAATTCTGTTATTTGAGGGAAAGGAAAAACATTTTTGTGATTAAGACATAGAACCAAGGGCACGAAAGCCAGGTGAAGTTCTTGCTCCTGTCCAAAGTTTTCTATGTCACTCTAAGCAAATCACTTCACACCTCACAGTTTCAGGTCTGAATCTCCAGGATGAAGACTACAGAGGTTCCTTGCTTCTCTTGAGTGTGCATATGCGTATAAAAATGTATTAGAGCTTTTGTTTAGATAAAGAAAACACTCATTTTTTATTTGTGAAGGCCCCAGTAAAATGGAGCTATCTTGGCTGGGCTGCGAAGTGTCTTTACAATGCAAATATAAATTACTCATTTGAGCCATTAGCACTCCAATTTTTCATAAAGTGAGATTCATTTCACCAGCTAAAAGCTGGAAGTCTAATCTAAGCTGGCCATCTAGGCTCCGGCCATATGTAACAGAGACAGGCATCTCCAGAGGGTCATTTTTCCCACTGACAGTAGACACCTGGCACTCAGTTCCACTGCCAAAACATCAGCATTTGTGTCACTTGAGATGCTCTTCCACTGCACAGCTGGACTCCAGCTGCCACCCCACAGGGGCATGGGTCTCCAGGACATCCCATGTCACCTCTGCTAGTCCTATGTTGTTGTCTCAGCATCCTACTGCTCTGCAAAAGCCCTTTCACTGAAGAAGCCAAAAAATATCACAAAGGGGGAATTCAGCTTGCATATTAAGACACCTAATTTAGATGTGTAATGTAGATGTCTATGTGTGAATCAAGAGCTCAGGCTTCCTTTAAAGGACTGGCAAAGGTATCATCAGTACAGTCAAAGGAGCAGCAAAGTGACTCAGCTGCCCTGGAGCAAATAGAAGTCTGCCAGCTGAATAGCTTTGTAGACTCCTCCAGCTACACAGACCTTAGATCATCCAATGTTTTGGATTTAGAAGACTTTTTGCCCCTTTCAGAACAGTGTAGAATTTACTTAAGAAATTAATTTAATTTCTTTATTGAAGAATTTACAAGCAGCTATTGGCAGGGGAGACTTTTTGCTCTATTAAACAGTGCTCTAAACCAGGAAAATGACACAATCCCTAATGTGTAAAATTTTTAGCAGAAAGACTGCTAAAAGATAGCAAGCAGATAGTAATAATAATTGCTAGAAGAATGCTAGCAACACTGTTCTTTGTTTTGAGTAAGAGTAAGGAAGCCCTAAGTGCTAATTCCTCCTAACACAAACATCTGTCTCACTTGTATTTGGGAATTAAACTCATGCTCCTTCTTCAAACTTGCACTTATTTGGTAACATGGCAACCTTAATGGAAAATAACATTTATGTGTCTGGCAATTTAGCTACGATGATAGTGATTGTGAATGGGGGATGAAGAGGGAGGGTGGTAAGGGTTGAAACAGAAGAAGCAGCATCTGACAAGTTTTAAGAAGCAGGTTATAAAAGGCGGCCTCCAAAACCATCTGCCAAAGTGTCAAGGTGATGGATTTTTAAATGTAAATAGATATTGTTATCTTTTTTTAACTCCATTTAGACTGTGATGCATGTGACAGCAGTACAGCAGGCACAAAGTATAGAGACAACTGAGCCACACGGCACCCTCTGTCATCAACCTTGCAGACTTTGCTCATTTATTAATGTGCAAACAGGCAGGAGGCACCACCAGGTGATAGCCTGAGAGCACCTGTCTTGCAAATGCCGTCCTGGATGCAGCCCATTTTTGCTGGATAATATTAGGATACCCTGATGAAAAGGATCCCCTGGAGTGGCACCGACAGACACTTGCATAGAGAACATAGCAGGGTTTTCCATAGCTCCTTGAAGGAAATCTCTGCCTGCACATTGCTCCCATGTGATACTTTAAGGTCATATTTAGCATTCAAAGCAGTTTTTCTGAGGTCTTTGTTAAAGACGGATGAAAGGCCAGAGCCTGCAAAGCAGGATACAGCTGTTCCCACCCCTGTGTGATGACCTTGGACTTGTTCGCTCTCTCACCGTTAGAGAAACACATTTTTGTGTTCCTATTCAGAAAGGTATTTAACTGTGCCTCATTTAGTAAGTGAGTAGGTGGGTGAACAAGGGTCTCAAATTACAGGCAAAGGTAATTTTACAGGTAAATTACAGCAAAAGGTAATTGTAAAGTGTTTCAGAAAGCAAAAAGAAAGCTTTTCTATTTTGAAGTAATGAGCTAACCTGACTTCAGCCTTTCATCATATGGGGAAGAGCAGAACAAATTCTCATTCTTATATTGGTTCCTTTGTGAGGAAAACCACAACCTTCTCTTTGATAGCTATTCGATGGAAGAATTCCTTAGTGACACTAGAGGTAGAAAAAGAAGTATCTAAAACCAAATCTTTCAGTAGTTGCACAAATGCACTTGATCTTGGAGTGCAAACATTCAAACGGTGCTTCAGCAGGGATGGTCATTGCATTTGAGGCATCTAGCAAGATCATAGAATCATAGAATAGTTAGGGTTGGAAAGGACCTTAAGATCATTCAGTTCCAACCCCCCTGCCATGGGCAGGGACACCTCACACTAAACCATGTCACCCAAGGCTCTGTCCAACCTGGCCTTGAACACTGCCAGGGATGGAGCATTCACAACCTCCCTGGGCAACCCATTCCAGCGCCTCAGCACCCTAACAGGAAAGAAATTCTTCCTCATATTCAATCTAAACTTCCCCTGTTTAAGTTTGGACCTGTTACCCCTTGTCCTGTCACTACCATCCCTGATGAAGAGTCCCTCTCCAGCATCCCTATAGGCCCCCTTCAGATACTGGAAGGCTGCTCTGAGGTCTCCACGCAGCCTTCTCCTCTCCAGGCTGAACAGCCCCAACTTTCTCAGCCTGTCTTCATACGGGAGGTGCTCCAGTCCCTGATCATCCTCGTGGCCCTTCTCTGGACTTGTTCCAACAGTTCCATGTCCTTTTTATGCTGAGGACACCAGAACTGCACACAATGCTCCAGGTGAGTTCTCACAAGAGCAGAGAAGAGGGGCATGATCACCTCCTTTGACCTGCTGGTCACGCTCCTTTTGATGCAGCTGAGGATACGGTTGCTTTCTGGGCTGCAAGCGCACACTGAAGCCAGCTCATGTTCATTTTCTCATCAACCAACACCCCCAAGTCCTTCTCCACAGGGCTGCTCTGAATCTCTTCTCTGCCCAACCTGCAGCTGTGCCTGGGATTGCTGAACCAGCTGTAGGACCTTGCACTTGTCATGGTTAAACTTCATGAGGTTGGCATCAGCCCACCTCACAAGCGTGTCAAGGTCCCTCTGGATGGCATTCCTTCCCTCCAGGGTATCAACCGAACCACACAGCTTGGTGTCATCAGCAAACTTGCTGAGGGTGCACTCAATCCCAATGTCCATGTCAGCGACAAGACCGGTCCCCCTGTGATCCAGAGTGCCAGGCAGAAAAATGTCTTCAAAATACCAAGTCCTTCCTGACAGCCCAGGTCATTCAGGCTTCTCTCCTTCACCTGTGTGAACTAGGTGAGACTTTTCTGACACCAGCTGTCTGTGTCCACTCTGTCGTTGCTGACTTGTCTGGTGACACTGCTAGAACACCTGAGCTCAGCCTCTCTATACGTATCTGGGCCATGATGAAAGAAGGGCACTTGCTGTTGACTTGTCACAGTCCAAATCTACACTTCCTTCATCTTCCCTGTGGCTGCTGAGACAAGGAAACTCAGCAGCAGGGCTGTAGGACTGTCTTCTGGGCATTTGACAGGAGTCAAATGGTACCAATACCATTTACTGCAGCTCTTCCAGCAAATGCCCAGAGACTTAAAAGCATGATTTTCACCCACTCCAGAAACACGAATTATCAAAGACCACTCCGTAAGCACTACGGGAGCTGGCAGTTCAAAGACTGGCCATGAGGGAAACAAGACATGCTCTGCCCACCCCATTCCTGTGGCTCTTTAATAACTCTGCCATTTTAGTTAACTGGAGCTGCTTCAACCAGCCAAAACAAACATCACATTCAAAAAGTCTTGTCTTGACTATCAGAGTGTTAACTTTTCCCCTTCTGATAGATAAACTGACATAGGAAAACAGACTGTGGCTTCTGCATCCCCTGGTCTCCCCACACAATGGGAGTGTGATTACAGCCCTGCCATGCCCTCGAGGGCAGAATAAAAAGCTTCTTTCTACTTTGTCTTACAGGGTAGGACATCATTACTCCATGAAACATAATAGCTCAACACTTACACCTGAAACACAATCTACTCCATTCTCTCTTCATTCTCTCTGTTGCTACTACAGCTCCCTTGTTCCATTATGTGAGATATTACTTTCGCTGTCTGAGAGCGGGAGGGAAGACATCAGCTGTTATCTTTCAGCCGATAAAGATCTTCATTCACGCCTGATGGATTGCAATTTAAGGGGAGAAAAAAAACATCCTCCCTTGGGCCCTGTGAATGGCAGTGCAATAACATAGCGTTAATAGCTCCCAGTCTAGATAACGCCATTACTTCTGACAGTAGGAAACGGAGTTTGATAGTTGCTGAGATGTTTTGATCACCTGTCAGGGAAACTTTATGTCTAAGTTTTGCTTCAGTAGAAATATGCGATTAGCATTTGCATCACGTTCCATGCCTGGCACTGTATGCAAGCACTGGCTCTGGGCATAAATCCATATTACAATGAGGAAGGGCTATGGACCCTCAAACCCCATTATATTTGACAGTGAGTCCCAAAAGAGAGTTTTCCTTTTCTTTATCCAGACCTTCTCATGGAAACTCTTTGGCACCTCAGGCACGCTGCTGTGTGTCCCAGTTTCCCCTCATGTTGTTAGGAATTCAGAGCATTTTCTCAAGAATATCTTTGCACCTTGCTAGATCTTACCCCTAAATTAACCTTATTTGAGGACAAAGAAAAATCAGAGCATCTATGGTAAAAATTCAGTCCAGAAATCCTTATTTTAGGACTATCAATATTTTAGGAGTTATAATATTTTGGAGTCTATGATGCAATGATTGTGACCTGTGGTAAGTTGAATTTTATCTAATATGCAGTGGCAGGGGATCTAATACATTCTTCCACCCTCTTCATCCCTGAACTCACTGCTTAGCTGTATGCCTCCCAACACAAAAACTGCTCTTAGGCTCTGGGAAACTGTGGGAATTTTAGATATTAAGAGATATTCCCACTAAAATGACCCAAAAGGTGATAAAATAAACAATTTGTGAGAAAAAATAATCCTGGAAAAATATTTTGCATATTGTTATCTACATTTCTGTATACTTTATCAGCTCCAAATACAGCACAAAGTTTATCTTGTGTATTCTGCTAATCTGGATGACTGGCTAGGGCTTTGGCAACTGCGATTTGACCCACAACCACCACCTGAAGGCACAAAAGCAAACAGCCTCCTGACCACCATCCTGTTAGCAGCACTTTGCTCAGAGCAAAAGCATCATCTCCAAGCATAGTCATTAGTGTCAAAAGAGTTTGGGTGTAACACCAAGACAAGGGGGTTTGGGAGACACAGGAATATCTTCTGTGAGCAATCTCCATTTGCACACCAAAGCTATGTCCACAAACCTTTGTCCAGCTTTAGGTGAGCCAAAGGGAACATATTTCTAAGCCTTTTTGGTAAGCTATAATACATTTGGAAGCCACAGTAATACCAGACAGTGCTCCTACTTGCTTGTTAAGAGGTGCAGCTGAGCACTGCCTGTGTTTCTGTCACCCCAGCTGATGCTTAATGCTGAGCAGCCCTTTTGCTGAGAGCGCATTTGATGCCACCATCAATCAGAGCTCTCTGGGTGACACTGAGGACTGAACATCCTTGCATGCTGTTGCTCTGATGATGGAGAACACGGGTACATCCTCATATCCTGCCAGTGCAACTTGGGTTGAGAGCTCCCAGGGAAGATGCATGAAGGCTACAGCATCAGGGCAGTGCTACTCCACTTTCCATCCTTGAGATGAGATTTAAAAGCAAGCAAACTAAACCAGATGATCTCCCCAAAACCAGAAGGGTGGAACAGTCTGATTTACCTGGGCTGAGATTTGCTTGCTTTGCCCATGATGGATGTGTTTGTGTGCATTCACGCACAAGCCAGCGCAGACGTGTGTGCTCATGTATATCTTCTCATGCTTTGTGGCTGCTGGCATGCACGAAGATGGACAACTGCACAATAAATTAGGTCTGACGCAGGACATGTGGCTGCCTCGGAAACACCAGCCTGTACCGTTTAGTGCTCCTCTACCCACGAGAGGGAGCCGACAATCCTCTGCCTGACTTTTAACAGCCACCAGGCTGCTAACAAGGGGTCTCAGGCTTCCTCCCCACCTCCACCTTTAGAAATATGAGACACATGTTTTTAATAAACATGTGGGGAAGAATAGAAAACGTGAGGCAGGTGAAAGCAAACCAGTAAGGACAGAAATTATGTCCGAATTGTTACACATGGACTGGAGTTTGACAATAAGCTCCTTTTAAGTTCCTCTGTTACGAAAACAGTTGGGTTTTTGCTCTATTGCTTGAGTTCATAACAGGTTCTGGCTTTCTGGGGTGACTCCAAATCAAAGTCTTGCATTAGGTTCAACCCAGAGTCTGTGCTGAAGGTTCCAATGGCAGGGTGTTGGAACTAAATGATGTTAAGGTCCTTTCCAACAGTAGCTGCTCTATGTGGTACTCCGTGTTTGAGTCAGACTCCAATGTACAGCACAATTTGTAACTGGTAACACACAAACCACGTTTGCTTGTGTCTCTATATGGGAATCTCAGTAGAGACAGACATGAAAATCCCAGACTTGTACTGAAGCCTGGAAGCCCATGGGTCTGTTGATAGGGCAGAGACAGATAAAACTGAACCCATAACTCGTCAGGTCTGACACTATTTGCCACAGCCCTACAGTCATTTGGGAGCAAGGCAGCAGTTGGCTGGACTGCTCTGGCATCCGAAGACGCACTGAAAGGCAAGGATAAACTCAAGATGAAACACAAGTGACAGGAAAATGGCCACTGCTCTCACTCCCTGGGCTGAACTAATGTGTTTCCAATACATTTACAGTGTATTGGACAGTACATCACTCTGGGGCTCCTCTAAATCAAGATTCTTCAGTGAGTTTGCCCTAGGTAGCTACTTAGAATAATGTGGAGCTGGTGATATTCACATCAGTGTCCTGTAAAGCCTGCAGAGATCCTGCCTGCCAGCCTCTCTCCAGTAGAGAAGATGCATTATCTCACTCCCTTTACCCACTGGGTTCCCAGACAGTGATGTTCTTCGCACCAGCTTTCAGGCCAGAGAGCAGTACCATACCATGCTCCCCATCCAGGTTAAGTAGGTGACAAAAAGATCAAGCAAATCCTGACCGAAGAGCAGGTTTGTCCCTGCGGAATTGCAGCTGCAAGCAAAGGGTCAGGAAACAATGTGCAGGGGTAGGAATCGGGACTGAAATATGCTTTGGAAAAAAAAGAGTTCTGGAAATGGCTCAAGGGGCAGCAGCACAGCAGTGGTGGTGTGGAAACATCCCATGGGTGGAGGATACCTGCTCTGGGAGACTAAACCTAGCCATTCTTTGAACCACAGAATGGTTTGGGTTGGAAAGGGCCTTTAGAAATCATCCAGTTCCAACCCCTGCCACAGGCAGGGACACCTTCCACTAGAGCAGCTTGCTCCAAGCCCCTGTGTCCAACCTGGCCTTGAACACTGCCAGGGATGGGGCAGCCACAGCTTCTCTGGGCACCCTGTGCCAGCGCCTCAGCACCCTCACAGGGAAGAGCTTCTGCCTAAGAGCTCATCTCAGTCTCCCCTCTGGCAGTTTAAAACCATCAGCCTTGCCCTATCACTACATGCCCTTGTAAAAAGTCCCCCTCCACTTTGCAAAAGCTTTCTTTTGTAGTTAAACTAACCCTTTTGCAAGGCTGATTGCCCCCTTCCTATTCCATAGCAGTTCGGAAAAGACCTGTGTTGCATTTCATTCTCAAGCAAAATCCCCAGAGCTACTGGGGCTCAGAGAGGTAAGCAGAATCAGCCTTTAAATGAAAAGTTTACTTAATTTTAAGATAAGAAAGGCATCTGGAGATATTTTTGTACATAAACATACACTCTCACCAGTTCTGCTTACAGACATTAGTCAAAATAAAGTGAGAATACCCCAAAATTAAAAGAAAAATGTGTTTATAAGACCTGACAAGTGATAGAACACCATAAAGTGTGTTTCTATCGCGTATGCTCCCTTGACCTGTCATGAATCATTGCAACAGAAAAGGTATTGTAGCTGTGGCAGCAGGTTGCCATTTAAATTCCCCAGCAGACAAATAACTCTATGATATAGCATTCCCTTAGCAGCAGACCATTGTAAATAACACCTACAAAGCTCAGGAACTCCCATGATGTCTCTCTAAGGTCTTATATCAGAGCTCACTGAAGTCAGGAGAGTTTCCTCATTGATTCAAACAGGCTTTGGTTCAGGCTGTTAAAGCAGATGCTCATCACAGTAAATCCTCTGATATCAGTGAGAGTGCTTTGGAGCAAATCTACTATAAGAAAAACTGGTATTAGAGCCCTTGCATACTCTATGCCTTGCAAGGGAACAAGAGACTACAGCTGAAGTACTGCAAGATACATTTGACTTTCAAAGCGATAACTGAACTTAATTTAAATGGTGTTTTCTGATGCATTCTTTGGAATTGCTAAGACTGTATTACACTTTGGGTGAGCAGCCAGCTGGGAATCCAGCGAGAGCAGTAGGCAGAAATTAGTTCTCCTGTTCACAATCCATCAGTTTGGGCATTTTCAGCTCAGAGGCACTGGTCCCATCTCTTCCTTCCTCACTCATTTTGGAAGCTGAATAAATAGTTGCTGCCCACAGGAGAAAGCCTGCAGGCTACAGAGACGAAAATGGTCCCCATGAGGGTCCTCATGGTCAAACCCAGTCTACTGCAGACTGAGTTATGAAATGTGATCTGGAAACTGTCTTTATCCCAGTAAGACTTTGTTTCATGAAAAGAAATTATATTTTCACCATGAAAGGTAGTTATAGATGGGAGTGAATTCACACAAATGCGCTTATTCAGAGAAATCCTTGCTCACAGTAAGGTGTATTTTCCACATTCAGCCAGGCATAGCAATGGGAAAGCAGAGCCAAGGCACTATGAATTGTCTTGCAGACAGTTATGGCTCTGTTGAGAAGTTTACATTAAACAAATTCTAGTAAAGTTAAGGAATTTTCTGTGTTTAACAAAGCTCTTTTGCCTGTCCCCTCATTATTTAAAGATTTCTGAGCATTGCTGCTCATTCTTCAGTTGTAAACCATCTGTATCAGGCATTTAGCTTAATTTAATTCTTCTCCGATTTTTTGTTGTGTTCATTTTTTGCCTGCTCTTCAGCAAAAGTGATCCTGCTGGGACCACTAAGACCTCTCACAGTGATTTCAAATGCATTCCCATTGTTTTAGCTAGTCCTCAAGTGTTTACTTAAAAAAGTTAACAACTATCTTGCCAAAAAATCATCTGAGCAAGATTTAAACTCAGCTTGGCAGGGAAACAAAAATAGTGCTCATTGAAAAGACTTCCCAGATTCTATCCTCTCACCTGGCACCTCTGTAACAGACTTTGTAGGGAGCTTCTGCTATCAGGCTGCTTCCTTGGAGGTTGAACAAAAAGAAGAATGCTTGAATTTAGACAGAGCTATGTTAGAAGAAACCATGCAGTTCTCATTCTGACCAGCTCCTAGATGGTTTTCCTAAGAAAACCAAATAAGACAGTGTCTATATGGAGTTTAATGAATGTTTCAGCTGGAGGGCAGCCATCACCATTGAGCTAAGAGCGCTGCATTCATCTTCATAGGGTAAATTCACAAACAACCTTTTTCACAACTGGAAAGCTGTTCCATGCCTGTTTACCAGCATAGCTGGTCACCACTTGCATAAGAAGCTTTCAGGATGAATCATGGACAAACTCTACAGCCTCTCTCAAATCTCGCTTTTCCTCTAAAGAACACAGTGAAATTTAATCGTTGTCTTTATGAATAGACCAACAGACAGTTTGTATCCACAAAATACTCAATATAGCACAAGCACATTAAAAAACAAGATTTTACCAATTATGATAAAAATTCAAGTAAATTGTGGCTTATAGTCAACACTGCAAAAATCAGAGTATTTTCTCTTATTTCAGTGAGTCCCAGATTCAAAGGTTTTCTGGAACCAATGGGAAAATCTGCATCTTCAAAAGCAAAAGGATGTGGATAATTGAAAACCATCAAGAAGACTCAGCGTCCCCAAGCTCTTCGTTGGCACCATCAGCCCAAGAAGCAGCAATAATGCAGTTAAGTTCATGGGAAGTATAATGGCTTGAACTGACTGACTTCTGTGGCTTCCAGCCATGGACCATGAGACATGAGACAACAGCACTTATTGTCAAAGCAGTGTGCTATCAAGATGGTTCAGTTCAGGCAGGGGGTGCAACTTGAACTCATAGTCCTTGGCAAAGACCTCACCACTGTGGTTTCAGGGGACATTCTGTGTTTTAAAAAGAAGTGGACTGGCCCCTCTCCCTTTCTGTAAACGCTGGCTGTGTTACATGAGCATTTTGGTTTGGAGAAGTTGTGCAGTTCTGAAGCAACGCCCCATCACTCCCCTTACCACAGTTTGAAGAGTTTACTTGGTTCATAGAGCAGTTTTAGTGCACCAGATTCCTTCTGTGGGACACAAAACCAAACCCTCTGCTGCAGCACACCCCAGATGTTCTCCTACAGGAATGTGAGGGTCCTAAACTACATCCTTTGGACATTCCTTCAACCCACATGCCTGCTGGGGTGTTTCTGTGCAGAAAACCAGACTACATATAAATGGAAATAACATCCCTGAGCCATGTTATGTGTGCATGCAAGGACCTCAACAGCAATCCCTTGGAAATACCATTCCAACCCTTTTCTGCCAAGTTGCTCTCTATTGTAGGAACAGTCTTGTGGAAGCTCAATTAAGAGTTTTGTCCCTTTATAGCATTAGTTACGGAGACTATTATGAGCAAGGCTTAAGGTCTAGCTCTGTCCTTACCACTTTCTTCTGGTAGAAGGTTTACTTTAATTACATTTTTGGTTCTAGTGAATCCAGTTCTTAGGTGCCTACAAGTTCATGTGCATCAGACAGGCCAGGAGTGTGACTTCCCTGAAGCAGCAAAAGCACCTTATGGTTATCTGCTACAACACCACATCATTTTGAATCTAACCCACCATACATGCTACTGCATTGTTGTTCATAGCTAAACACAGTGGTGACACAGGGTGGCCAAACACTTCTAATGGCATGCAGCCAGGTGACAGACGCTGGTGATTAGTTGGTTACTTCCCAGGGCACTCATGGGTTCAGTCCCAGCATCAACTTTAGGAAATGTAGCTGGTGGGAGCAGGATGGGTCTGGGACAGTGCAATGATGAAGAAACTTTAAAAGCAAACTTTCCTGAGGAGAAGGATTAACCTAGGACTTAGGTGATTATATTTGAATTAGCTTTCTTCTTTAACAAATAACCCTCAAAGGTAATGTTTTTTGGCTCTATAGTGAACACTCTGTTGGCTTCAAACTACAAGGGATCCCATCAAATCCCAGTCTATTTGTACTCTATTCTGATGGTGCAGAGTCTTTTTGTCTGTTTTAATGCTGGCTGTACACCCATGTGTTACCATTGAAACTCCATAACTTGTTGCGTAACTTCTTTTTCTTTTTAACCTGACCTAGCTTGCTCTTAAAACCATCTGTGTCTTTTCACCTGAGGTGAGGCTTTGCAGCTAGCCTACATTATGTAAACATGTATTGTAACATCCCCAACCCTGCAGTTAGTCAACAAAAGATCAAACAGACCAACACACTTTCATGGTAGCCATCAAAGTCACTCAGACTTCCTCAGTGAAAGCTGCTAGCTTGTTTTTTTTTTGTCCAGTGGCAATGATAAGGCTATTTGTCTTTCTTTCACAGTCACAAATAAATCAGGAAAGGAAGAACAGTAGTTTAAATGATATCTTAATCAAATCTGTTCATCTCAGAGCTTATATTTCTAAGCCTTTACCTGCATTCCAGGATGAAGTCAAATGTCAAGCTTTCCCCCTTTATCTTCTCTCCTTGACTCGAGAGAAGATCTGTATCTTTACAGAATGAAACAACTGTTTTCCTTAAAATGTTTCAATAGGCCTTGATTTTGTAAAACAAGCCACTTCTCTGGCAGGTGCTTTGATTTCAGGGAATACAAGTAATTGCCACAAAAGGGCTAACAAACCTCACATCTGCTGCAGTAAAAGGAGAAGGAGCTGCATGGATCTATGCAGCATGTCTGGGCAGGTGAATAGGTGGACAGGGAGGGGTTTTGATGTAGACTTCTTTAATATATTTTCTTGTCTTACTGCATTCTGGTCCTAAGTGTATATCAAGATATCATCTGCTTTCTCCCCTTCCCTAAATCATCTTTACCAACTGGAGAAGTTGTGGATGTCAAAATGAGAACGAAAAGCACAGTCAGAGCTGTAGAAACAAGATGTGAAGAAATACAGGTTGTTTAGTCTTCACACGAGAGGATTGAAATGAAATGAAGCGGTGTACACTTACAAAGTAGCTGCAGAGGAGAAAAACACAGCTCTTCTTGTCTACTGATGGTAGGACAGGAATTAATTGGTTTCAACAGTACTGAGAGAGCTTCAGCTTGGCTATCGGGGTAGAGCCTGGTGTGATTTCTGATTTCTCCTGATGTGATTGATTTTGTGCCAGAAAATCTTGTCCAAGAATCTGTGAAACCTGCGCCACTGGAGGGTCTCATAAACAGCTGAGGCAGGAGTGCTTTAAGTGTCCATGAGAACAACTGATCCCGCCTTAGAGAAATGAACTGAGGATAAAACAATTCTTTGAAATCTCTTCCAACATTATCTCCCAAAAAAGCCTTGATTAAGACAGGACTCATGGCTCAGAACCAATACAGTTTGGGGTTGTTCATTCCTTCACCAAGATTTTGGTCTATACTGCGTTCTCCCTCCTCATTATCTTTTCAGCTCACACAGGGTAAAATAGAATGAAAACTGAATCCAAGCAAGGTACCAGCACTGGGATTACCCTCAGCCAGAATGGTCTTCATGCCAGCCAATCCCTTAGTGTTAGTATCACATTCTTGCAGAGTTTTTTTCACCTGTTACTATCTCATCCCCACAACATTTAACCTGAATCCTGCTCCTTTCTCTTTCCAATTCAAGTTATACTTCCTCAGGGACAAGAACTGAGCACATCAATATATGTGTACAACAGCTAACCTGTTTTGGATGCTAGGCTCAGAAATGATATCATGGACAAAAGTTATTAAACAGATCTCAGTTTGTGCACTAATGATGTATGATTCCCTGTGCTGCAAGAAGCCATGGGGCCACCAAGCATCTGCATTTCCACACATACTTCTGCTTTTTCCACCCAGAAATTTTGTGTGCAGAGATTTTGAGGTCTGTGAAGTGCCTCTCCGGCATTTCCAGCCATCTTTTAGCTTGAAGAGGGATGGAAGCCCAGTCATAGTTATTGCTTTGGAGAAGGCCAAAGCTTGAGGGAAAGAGGAGACAAGCTGTTCAGGTGCTGTCCTGCACTATTAGACCTGCTCCTCTTCCCTCTTCCCTTCTGCTTGCCTACTTAACCGATCCTAGAGCAGGAAGGACAGGCTGTGCCTCACCTGTCCTGCATCTCCTTGCACATAAGGAAATAACCCCTTTAGTCTTATAAATGGATCACTATGTGTGTGCAGGCAGTCAGGTTCTTGGGAAATAAATTCAAACCCACATTTTTCTCCCTGCGAGTACAACTCCCTGCAATTGTGACTACGACTAACAAAAGAGAATGACAGGCTGAGAAGTTTCCACTGCTCAAGTGAAGCCAGGAAGAGGTTAGAAAAATATTTTGATGCCTATGAAATCATTTGAAAAACACATTTCACTAATGTAAAGGGGTTTTTCTTTCTCTTCCTGTTTAACAACTTTGAATGTATTTTTAACTGGATTTCCTTCTGAGCTCATGCTGAAGTTAATTGCTTCTCTATGGAGGAATTCCCTAGTGCTAAACGTGGTCCAGTCCTGTATTGCTGGATGTGAAGGTGCTCAGAAATCACACAGCAAAGACAAGTGCCAGCCTGGTGTGAAGGGAGCAGGAATTAATCATTTTGTATGCATGCAATTGTGGCTTCTGGGTATCAATCCAGAATTCTTCAGTATATCCTACTGGAGATAGTTTTGGATTCCTACATTTCAGTTTCAAAATCCCATCACAGGCTCCCACTCTGTACCTTCCTTCCCCAGTAGTGCTCCTCATAGTAGGAATGTGCAGAGCCCTCCTTTGCAGATGCATTTTTTCCAACTATCCTGCAGAAAGTATGTGCACTATATGTAAAATATATGAAGTACTTAACCTAAACACTTAAGAAAGCCTGACCTAGTCAGGCCAGGCAGAGATACTAGCCAGTCTGAAGCTGAAGGGCGTTCAAAGAACAGTATTGGCTTCATGTCCTTGCTCAGGTGGCAAAGTCAGTTCTGAACCTGCAGGAATCGCAGGGGCTGTACCTTTGGAAGACGATCGAAAGGACCATTTAAAGTTGTAGTTTTCCCTAATTTCCAGGATCTCAACTCTTCTTAACACAGAAACTACTCAATTGCTTTTTTTGTTTTAATTCTCTCCCTGTCCTTTCTATGTGTATTTGAACACTTCACCTGTTACCATTCCCTTCTAAATATACCACCATCCTCTTCTTCCACTCCTTTCTTCACGGTCCAGTTTGCTGCTCCCTTTCCCTTCTTATGTCTCCCTTCCCCATCGCTTTTATATCTAAAGCTCTCCGCCAATGTCTCTACATCAGTAACTCTTTTAACAAGTTAATTTCAAAATGCCCACAAAGAGAAACTAATAATGGGCCAAAAGAACACCATGAAGTCATTCACCCCTTTGACACTGTCATGTGTTCTGTCTCCTCGTGTTCAGTCCTCCCCAGTGTGGGGGCTGCCTTTCCCCTCTCTCAGTCCTGCCCAGTGCCAAGAAACTTCATCAACAATTAGGGGATGCAGTTTGGTTTGGAGAATGAGGCACTGACCTTGCTCTGTTCTCAGCCCTGCCATTAAGCTGCTAAATGACCTTGAATAACTCGTGTAACCTCGTCTGTCCCAATCTGTCTCATCCTGTGACTTTTCCCAACAAAACATGTAAGCTCCTGGGATCATGTAATGTGCTGTTAAAGCCGCTTGAACAAAAGGGACCTATTTTCCCACTGGCTGGCTCAGCTGGGACTTATCCCCTGTAACCACAGGCATCTATACCGTGAATATCGACATCTGAGTTATTTGCTGAAGTTCCCTAGACAGTCAGAGTGGAACAATAGGCAGGTTTAAGTTCAGATTTACCTAAGCAAAAGTAGGCTTTGACTTTGGGATGAAATGAATTGCTCTGTCGGAATGTTTACATGTTGAAAACACTCCCAAAATTTAACTGATTGCGATTCTTTGGTGAATTTAGTTGTAATATTTAAATGATTTTGGGCCAACTAGATTGCATTTTTTAATAAATGAGCTATTCTATTAAAAAATTTCACCCAAATCTTTTGGAAAATGTTAACTATTTGAAAGGCGATTTTTTTAGGTCTTTCCAGAGTTTTTTGTAAATGAATTCTTGAGCTTCTGTTTCATGAGGAAGTTTTATCACACTTCATGCTCCTGAAGAGATATAACTGTGCACAATGCATGTAGACACGCAGGTACCAGCAAGTCAGCACACCAGACCCACCTCGGAGATCCCATGTTTGTTTTACATAAGCAGAAAGCATGAGCTCCTTAACATCTCGAGAATTACATGAGTACCTAAACCTGGATGTAACCACAAATATAAGATATTACAACGATGATTTTCCCATCTTAAATGAGAACTTCTATGAAATGGCATCTGCTGAAGAGCTCATGGGAAGGAATATTCTGTTTTCCTACCCAAAGGAAGAAGTTTGGAGAACAACAGGCCTTTTGCAAGGGAACTAGATGGAAAGGTCATGTCACTCACCAAATATGCAGAAATGGAAGAGCTGAATAACTGAACAGCATGAACATTACACCTATCACTGCTAATCAACATCACCTCATACAGCTGAAATGGCAGTAGAATAGCGGAGTGTCTTTGAAAAAGACTATAATAACAGAATGAACTTTGAAAAAGAAGTTAAAGTTTTGCCAAAACCTATTACATGTGCTCTACAAAGGGGTGTCTGTGAGCAACTGGGAGGGAAACAACAAAAATAAACTGGAGGAATAGCTTTCACAGGGCAATAAATGAATTGCAAATAGCACACATGTCAGACACACTAATTCTAAACCAGAAAACTGTTCCAAAACAGAAATAAAATGAGATTGTGACTGGGACAAATAGTCTCTTCATCCTTAGAAAAGGAGAGATGTTTTCCTGCCTAAAAGATTAATTTATTAAAAAAGAAGAAATCTTTGGAGTTTAGGTGCCATTTTATACACCAAACTAAAAGGAAATAAAGTACATATACACCCATACAACCACCCCAAAATCCCAAGCACCTAGACAGAATAGTACACTGAATATGAGGTCTCCAATGCCCAGTCAAAGGGACCTTTTAGAGACTACCTGAAACTAGATTAGCCAAAATTCATCTAGTCCTAGAAGAAAACCTTCCACAAGGAATAAATTCAGGGAATCATTCAGTTATTAGTCAAAGTTTTTGAAAATGCCTGTGCCAACTGTATGAGGCTGGAGGAGTCATCGTGGACAATGGGCACAGACCCTGTGAAAGAGACAGAGGAGTCAGTACCTTCCTGTGAGTCTCTTCCTCCCAGTGCTCCTCAGGAAGGGCTGGTAAAATGTGGAGTCTTAATTATTTCAGCTCATGTGAGTTTGATCCTCCAGAGCAATATTGGAGTGGCTTGTAATTCTGAAAACTGGAAGTTGCTCAGCCAAAAACTGAGTTTGAAGCCAAAGAATTCCACTTTCCATACAGCAGCTGGAGATGTAAAGAAGAGAAGATATAGCTAAGCAACTGGACAGAAAGCTTCATCAGTCCCCACATCCTCCAGTCCCATGCCACTGCACTGACCTGTAGATCATTGCTAAGGAAAGAGGAGATTGTCTGATTTTAATAACTCTGCTGAGACCACTGCAGTGCAACTATGTAATGTGAACACCTGGAAACTGAGGACGGAATGGAGGCTAATCATCTCATTTTGCATGGGCCACCAGCCCAAATACCATTTGCATTTATTATCAGGCTGGATTAAATTTTAGCTGGGCTTGGAAATGAAAACTGTATCTTTCAACAAGCCCCTTGAGCCATCCTGTTCGAGGAAGAAACAGCACTGAAACATCACAATAAGGTAATGGAAAAACATAGTCTTCCTTGAAGTACATGTCTAATATTTAGAGCCATCTTCCTTTGGTGGTAATACCGTGCAGGCCTAGAGAAAACAAAAGCTATGTGCCGGTGCTCAGAAACACCCCAAGAGCAGCCACAGATGAACCCAAACTGTGATGCTCCAGTCTTTTTTGAGGTAGGGCAGTCACAACCTGCTTCTTCAGACAATTATACTGACACATCCTCAAAGAGGATCAGCAGCAGTCTTTGAATCACTTAGGAGTACTAATATCTATGGCAAAGACTTTTGGAACTGAACA